>NC_138370.1:31112815-31174563 GCF_054177405.1 Leptonychotes weddellii
AAAAAAAAAAAAAATAGTTTTTTGTTGTTGTTGTTAAAAGCTGCACAGGGTGTGAGATATGGTGCTGACACGGGGGGTTTAGCTATGTGCCTCCCAGGCCAGGCCTGTTGGGCTCCACCACCCTCCTTCCAGCTCTTTTTCTTCTTGATGCAAATGCACTCTTCGGAACCAAGTCTTCGTGATTGGTCCTGGACAACTCACTGAAGCAGCATATGAAAGAACATGAGAAGTATCCAGTGGGGTCCACAATTAAATCCGAGACGTTAAATTATCATCTCACAACTACTCTGGAGGCAGCCATGACTTATGCAAATTTCAAGCAAGACAAAATAGTGATTATCAGTCCCCCCAAAAGGAGGGAGCTAGTAAATGAGTGAGCTAAAGAATATTAGGTGCCATTGGTAATTCTAGAAGTAATATGAAAGAATGAAAGTGTTCCCCATTTAGTTCTTCTCAAGCCTGCAAGGGCCTAATCTAGTCACATACTGTAATTATAATGTATCCCTAGGTATGGTGTATATAGCAAAAGCATGCAAGTGAGACTTGGAAAAATAGAGCTTTCAGGACTGTGCATTAGTCTATATATAGAGAGATGTATAGCTTTTCTCTGGCTTCTCTGGAATTCTCTCTATAGGCTGTTGTCTCTTCCTTTTGAGAAGCTGAACTCTGTTTCATCAGAGGCCTTCCTCAAAGAAGGAAGGGCTCTTGACAGTAGTGGACTTGAATGTTCTGCTTATTAAAAACAGGGCTAGAGAACATCTCTGACCCACAGGCCTGCCACATCCCTGTCCCTCATGCCTGTAGCAGGCTCCCTATTTTTTTTTTATTTAAATTCAATTAGCTAACATCTAGTACACCATTAGTTTCAGATGTAGAGTTCAATAAATCATCAGTTGTGTATAACACCCAGTGTTCATCCCATCACGTGCCCTCCTTAATGCTGATTATCCAATTACCCCATCCCCCCACCCACCTCCCTCCAGCAAGCCTCAGTTTGTTTCCTAGAGTTAAGAGTATCTCATGGTTTGTCTCCCTCTCGGATAACTTCCCATTCAATTTTTCCTCCCTTCCCCTATGATCCTCTGCACTGTTTCTTATATTCTACATATGAGTGAAACCATATGATAATTGTCTTTCTCTGATTGACTTATTTCCTTCAGCATAATACCCTCCAGTTCCATCCACATCGATGTAAATGGTAAGTATTCATCCTTTCTGATGGCTGAGTAATGTTCCATTGTGTGTGTATATATATATATTTATACACACACACACACATATATATATATATATAAAACACAACCTCTTTATCCATTCCTCTGTCAATGGACATCTCAGCTCTTTCCACAGTTTGGCTATTGTGGACATAGAGCAAGTTCCTATTTACAGCACCTGGGACTCCCTTTGGCTAGAAAGGCTTGGTGACACACCATAAGCCCCACTTCCTAGAAGAGCCATTTTGCACAGCCAGAATCATAACCTGGGACAAGCAAAGCAGTTGCTTTGGGTTCTAGATTTCACCCTTGATTCCAAGCCTTTCCTAGCAACTTACAAATTATCAACTGAAGGGAAATAACTTTCCCTCTTTGGGAAAGGTGGTTCTGTTTTAAAGCCTGTCTTATGCTCTGCTTATCCCAGTTGTTACTGGTAATATATATATTCTATGTTTTTCAGAGAAGAAAACTATTTTTTTTAGAATGTTTCACATTCTAAAGAAAACTTCCTTATGAAAAAATACAGCACAATACCAAAGTCCCAAACCTTCTGATTATTGAAATTCTTGGTTAGGGGCGCCTGGGTGGCTCAGTCGGTTAAGCGTCTGCCTTTGGCTCAGGTCATGATCTCAGGGTCCTGGGAATCGAGACCCACATCAGGTTCCCTGCTCAGTGGGGAGTCTGCTTGGGATCTCTCTCTCTCTCTCTCCCTTTACCTCTCTGCCACTCTCGTGTGTGTGCTCTCTCTCTCTCTCAAATAAATAAATAAAATCTTAAAAACAAATCTTGGTTAGTGCCAATAAACCTCATTGAAAATTCCACAAAAAATATCTAGATCTTTAGCCTTTGAAGACATACATTCATTGATTTGTTGCTCATTTATTTGCTTGCTTCCAAATATTTCCTGGGGTTTTAAACTACTTTTATTTATTAAAAGTGTAGATGGTTCTTGATGGTTGGTATATTTGTAAAACTACCTTCTTTATTATTATACACTCCTCAGATAACTAACTACTATTCTAAATGCGGGAACTAAATTCCAAGGGATTTAAAACAAATATATTCCAGATCTGAAAATTAGTCTAAATATCCATTCAATCACTCAACCATTTATTTCACTTAAGAAATAAATGAATATGATGGGAAAATTAATAATATGAAGGATTTGTTTGGAGGATTCATAATAGTTGGGAAAAACTGCAGAAAAAGCAATGGATATTACCATTTAAAGTTTCTTCTCAAAGGAGAAGCACATGTAGAAATTTCTACTAACTTTTGGTCAGCCTGATTTATTCTCTTAGACACTTGTGTCTCATTTTCAACCAACTGAAGTACCAAAGTAAGTAATGATAACTTTTATATCCATTATTTCTAGGTAATATAATGTCCTGAGGCTTGAAGTGTTCCCTAAACTCAAATTTAAGTACATTATGGGGGAATTGCTCATTAGTCTATGGTATGTACCCATGTGCCTTTAAATTTCATTTTAATCATTTGTACTAATTGACAGACTATATCCCCTGGAAACCCTGAAAAATCTACTAGGCAATTGCTTCATATGTCAGTGTGGTCATTTGCATTTCTAAACCTTTAATCTCATTAGATACTTAATATTTCTCTTGTTATTTAGTAGTGGAGCAAAATTTGACTGCCATTTTGCTGTTTATGATATTTGCCAAAAAAAGAAAAAGTCTCTTTACTACTAGTAAAAAGCAATATGATAATAATGGTGTTATTTAAGTATTATTGTAACAGTAATCGTACTGATGGCCGATAACCTGACTTCTGCTCTTGGGTCTGCTAACCAAATATTTTTGGGGTCTTGGACAAGTCACTTCTGTGAATCTCAGTTTTCTAACCTATAAAAAGGAGATGTGAACTTCTGGTCATTAACAAGGATGCTGTGCATATTATATATAGTAACACCTTTAGAGCATTTTAATTTGTTGCTATACCCCAGTTGCACAGAGAAGCCTAGTAACAGTGGTAGCACCCTTGCGGTATCCACCATCATCATTGTTACCACCATTATTGGCACAGACAGAGAAGAAGGTGCCCAGAAAAACATGACTAAGGGACACTTGTGAAACAAGGTAAGTAGGTTTCACAATGTATCCATTTCCCAGGGCTACCTTAAAAAAAGTACCACAGACTGGTGGCTTAAAACAACAGAAATCTATTCTCAGTTCTAGAGGACAGAAGTCTGAAATCAAGGTGTCAACAGCTCCTTCCAAAAGCTCTAGAAGAGAATCCTTCCTTGCTGCTACCAGCCCCTGCTGGCTCCTGGTGCTCCCTGGCTTGTAGAAACAATCCCAGTCTCTGCCTCTGTTTTCACATGGCCTGCTTCTCAGTGTGTCCTAATATCCCTTTCCTTCCTTTCATAAAGACACCATGCATTGGATTTAGGGCCACCCCAAATCCAGAATGATTTCTTCTTGAGACGTCTTGAGATTAACTGCTTACATCTGCAAAGAGCTTATTTACAGAAAAGTTCACATTCTGAGCTTCTGGACATAATTTTGTGGACATAATTTTGGAGGAACAGTGCTAGCTCCAAAGAATGGTAAAGGCTGACTGGGGACCTGTGTTGAGAAGAATGTTAAGGCTGAATTCAGGATTAGTAGGAAACAATACCAGGGTCATGAGCAAGGTATGGGAAGTGGACACATACTTGTCATGTTCTTGTCATCACTAAGCACTTATTACAAGGGAATTGAAGATTTGTCACTGCCCCTGGTCACTCAGTGGCAAAGTTGCACTAGAAATAAAATCTCCTGACTCAGAATTCAGTGCTCTTTCCACTACACAATTTAATAATCTCTCATCTCAACCCCTCTCTAGAGTTATTACTAAAAATGTAAATATAAGACCTTGAGAATTACTGACACCTTAATACTTATGTTGATTTAATCAGTCAGATTAGAGTCGTTAAGAACCATTTGGCTGACTTCCATTTCCAGCTCTGTATCATACTAACCTTCCACCTGAGAAAAAATAAAAGCTGGATAAAATTTAAAGGGAAAATTTTGAAAGCTTTGAAGAATTGGGGGTAGAAGATGTCAGTATACTTTAAGGGAAGTATTATAATTAACAAAGGACATTTCATGATGACAAAAGGTGATAAAAAGGGCCAATTCAATAGGAATATTTTGAAAAATTCTTAAATTTGTAAGCATCTAATAGTGTACCTTTAAATATATAAAGAGAAGAAACAGAATTAAAAGGACACATAGGCAAATCCATACTTACAATCAGAAGTTTTTTAAGTCTCTGTTTCTCATGAATGTAATAAGCAGACAAAAAATCAGTAAGGACATAGAAGATTGAACAAGATTAAAAAGCTTGACCTAATTGATGTATAGAACCATTTACCCAATTACTGAAAAAGGCACATTCTTTTCAAGGGAACATGAAGTTTTACCAAAATTGAACATTTGCCTGGGGCATAGAGCAAGTCTACACAAATTTCAGGAGACTGAAATCATTTAGAGTATGCCCTCTGACCACAGTGGAATCCAGGTACAAATCAATCCCCCAAAATATAAATAGAAAAATTCCCCACATATTAGGTTGTAGGCAAAGCACATCTAAGTAATCATGAGTAAAAGAAGAAATCACAGTAAAAATCAGAAAATAAGTTGAAATAAATAATAATAAAAAATACTACATACTAAAATCTCTAGGATACAAAAAAATAACTTGTGGATTATAGCTAAAACAATCTGTTGAGGAACATTGAGAGCCTTGAATGCATATATTAGAAGAAAGGAAACACTGGAAAATTGATGACCTACACTTTCCTGAGAGGAAGCTGGGGGAAATGCAAATTAAATCCACAGGGAGTAGAAAGAAAAGAATTTTTTAATGGCAGAAAAGAACTATACCCAGCGAAAATCAACAAACCCTAACATTCATTCGTCAAAAAGACTAATAAGGATTGATAAACTTCTAACAAAAATGATCACAATTTTTTTTTAAAAAGGAAGAGACAAATAATGTCAGGAATGAAAACTATCCTACAGACAATTATAAATAAAATTAGGGGATATCATGAACAACTTTATACCAATACATTTAAAAATGTAGATAAAATGGCAAACTCATTGAAAAATAACTAATTTAAAACTGATACAAGAAGAAATAGAAAATATGAGCAGTGTTTCATTAAAGAAATTAAATTTTTAATAAAACTATTCCTACAGTATAATCTCCATGGCTTCTCAATGAATTCTTCCTAATATTTAAATAAGAAATAATAGCAGTTTACCACAAACTCATTCAGGGATTAGAAATAGAGGGAAAACCTCTCAACTTGTTTAATGAGATCAGCATAAAGTTGATACCAAACCTGACAAAGGGATTACAAGAAAATTATGGAACAATCTGTCTTAGAAACATACACCCCCCCACACACACACAATATCCATTAGCTATAAGGGCAGATGAAACAGTCAGTGGGGGGACAGGGCTTATGCAATTAGTTTCTTCAGTTTCCTTCATTTCACTCTTCAGAAGGAGAGCAACTTTGTGCTTTTGAGGTAGAGACAAGTATCTTATTTACTGGAAAGAAGGCAGCATGGTAGAAGGTGCATCTTTCTATAGTCACAAATATTTATTAAAGCCACTGAGAAAGTAATGCTCTCTTTTTCAAAGTTCATCATTGTACTCTATTGGCAGTCCTCCATTCCAGGCCTGTCTGTAGTAACTCAGAGAGATGGGATAAACAGAAGCATGAGTTAGATACTGCTAAGTTCAGTCCTGGTTCTGCCATTTTTGGCAAGGTGATGTTCAGTAAGTTATTTGGTCTTTCTTAGCCTTCATGTTCTTGTATAAAATAATTGGTTAATGACATTTATCTGAAGGTAGTTCAGGGGATTAAATGAGATGATGGATGTGAAAATGCCTGTACACATAGAGAGGTAGATATTTTCCTGAAGTTGGAGATACAATTTGCATTATTTACTTACAGAATTTGTGCCACTTAAAGTCACTATTGTCTACCATTTTCTATTTATTAAGAGCAATAAATTCATGTCCCTAAAAGATTATCATTTATTGTTGTAGCTACTTACAATGTATCTCTGTGTCCATCAGACGCATGTGGATTAGAATGCATTTGGTGCCTCTTACAACATGCTAGTTAGAGACACAATGGATAGACTGTTTGGGGTGGGGGCAGCAGTGTCCAATATTCAATACAAGTGCTCTAGGTACTCCATTACAAATCAGAGAAAATATTATGTTTTGGAGAATTACCTTGATAAAATCCTCTGGGGATGGATCGGAGTAAAGCAAGCCATGAAAGGGACTTTGACTCATGAGATGGCACAAATTGAGGAAACTCTGAGAGTCCATATCTAACTCTGGGCTTAAATTTCCTCACCTATTCCAGACCCCTGTGACCTACATCTTTATATCTTTGCAAAAAAATGTCCTTGCCTGGAATGCACCTTCCTCAAATCCCTGCTTGGAAAATTGTTACTCATCTTTTAAAATCACACATTCATTCAATCAGAAATGTTTATGAAGCCCTTCATATGTATTGAGTGCCATACTAGGCACCATGGTTATTAGGATGGTGAGCAAAATCAGACCACGACCTCATTTATGTGCGCAGGCTCTGTACAGATGTCTCTGTCAATCTTGCCCTGGTTGCTCCCTCCTGGGTACTCAAAGCTCTGGGTGTACACAGTATCAGAGAATAATCCCTGTGTTCACATGGCTGTTTCTCCAGCCTGGAAGGGAGCTCCGCAAGGGAAAGGCCTAATTCAATCACCTTTTCTTCCCCAGGGCACACCTCAGAGTCTGACATGTAGTGGGCATTTAATAAATGTTTGTTGACTGAATCATTCATTATTCATGAGGCCTTGATACAGTCAAATCTGTTGAATGATTCTGCTAATGAATATGAGAGAAATTAAAACAATTACCCTCAAGAAAATTATATATTTTTGAGATATTCTTTGTTTTTTCCTATTTTATTAGATTTTATTAGTAGTCCTAGCAGCTATTTTAAATACTTACAAAGCTAACATCACTGATTTTTTTTAAAAGATGCACAGTGTAATATAGTTGAAATTATGCCCAATAGCCTTTTCTGGTTTAAAACTTTGAGAATTTGGGAGGAAAAATAGAACGAGCTGCCATTTAATTGGAAATAGCCATGCATGTGAATATACCAGAGGATTTGTTAGGTTTCTATACTAATCAATAATATTCACCTAGAAATGTTAAGTGGTAGAAGACATTCATGGAATTTGACTTCACAACACCGAAGTCTGGCACATCCTCCAAACAAAGATAACATTGTTTATTTAAAAACACTTAGTATAGATCTAAAAGTTTCCCGAAGTTTGTGAAAATGTGCTGAACTGTTCTTGAAAAAAATTAAAGAATGAAAACAAGCAAACAAAAGAGCCTGTCATTACTTGTGCCGAAAAAGGAGAAGCCATTCTTTAAGTTGTGCGAGGCAGACCCTAGAGGTTTCAGCATAAATATCAGGGGAGCTTTGGAGATAAAGAGATGTCGTTTCTATTGACTTATTTTGAAATAAGTAAAATGTTTAGCCTTTTTTTCACCATGCTATAAATTATATACAGAAGGACTGAAGGGTGAAAGCATGAAAGTACCTACTTGGTCTGGTGTTTAGATCCTTTCAGGTGGGCATGATACTGTTCTATGGAGTTTAGAGAGACACTGCAGATGGTACATCTGTAATTGCGCCTCAGACCTGTGGACAACAGACGGGCTTGATTAGCTGCATCTTTGCCATCACTACCTGAATGAATCCCAGAATCTCTAGAAGTTCAGGACAGAGTATCTCACAGGGCATCTGATCTACCCCACCAACACTTCAATCCTCCTTACAGAGCCCAGCCAACATCTCCCTTAGTAGAAGTTAGAAGCAGGCTGCTCCATTTCTGGATGCCTAAAATTATTAGGACGTGGTAAATTGAACATTATTTTAAAAAGTGGTGGTGGGGGGGACATGCTTCCTGAGATACAATGTTTCTGGACATTTTGTAACCCAAAGACAATTGTACTTTTTCCTTAAGGCATATAGACATGGTATGCTGTCATATCTGCAATGAAATTTGGGACTCCAGAGAAAAATTCTGTATCACTCTTTCAACCCTATTCCAATGGCAAAATCACAAATTCAGCTTTAGACCTCATTCATTTGAATTCTTCCAGGATCATCTTATAAAATGTAAATACCCAAGAGATGGATAATAATCTAATTCACATAAAAGCTTACTTTCCACCAAAGAGTTTAAAAGAAAGTTACTCATTAATTTATTAATTTAAATCATTCAATTCATTCATTAATTATCAACTTTGGACCAGGCACTAGGGATTCTGAGATGAATAAGATGCTCTTGCTTTCAAGGAGTTTAGTAAAAATGTTGACTTCTTGGGCACCTGGGTGCTCAGTTGGTTGAGCGACTGCCTTCGGCTCAGGTCATGATCCTGGAGTCCCGGGATCGAGTCCCGCATCGGGCTCCCTGCTCGGCGGGGAGTCTGCTTCTCCCTCTGACCCTCCCCCCTCTCATGTGCTCTCTCTCTCTCATTCTCTCTCTCAAATAAATAAATAAAATCTTTAAAAAAAAATTTAAAAATGTTGACTTCTTTATAATATTGATTCATCTAGAGTCAAACATGTTAGAAAGTAGCTTTAACCAAACTTTAAACATTTGCCATAGCTCAGAGACCCACATGAAACACGTTCCTTCTGCTAGTGTGTCCCATCAGAATAGATAGAAAAGTAAACTGTGAGTCATGATCTGAAAGTTTGAATTTAAATCTTGGCTCCAATCATTCCTCATTGTATGATCTAGGGGAAATCATGCAATTTCTTCCTGGCCTCAACATGAAGACAAAGCCATTCACATCACCAGGTTGTTGTGAGAATTAGGCAAATAAAATGTATTAAAATGCTTATCAAGTGACAGTTGTTACTAATTTTGCTCCAACACTCTATGTCTTACCATTGTAAAGCCAGAATTATAAACAGCCATAGCACTTTTTTCCCTGATGAATGCATAGCATTTCCTTTCTAAGAGACAAAATCATTCTCATTTTTCTAAAAGGAAAATAATGCACAGTGTTGGTAGAATTGTGTAACCTACAACCTGGGTGACTATATACAAATTAGTTAACTTCTCTGGACTTCCCTTTCCTTAAAGGATTGTGGGAAGGCCTGAGTGAGACAAAGCATGTATGAAAAAGTATCTGGTACATAATAAGTGATCAATATAAATTAGCTATTACTATGATTTCAAAGTGATGTTAAAATGGAATTATCTTTTTCCTCAATGTCACAGATGAAGCCCTAAGTTGAAGCCCTACACCCACATTACTAAAGTGAAGTATGAGAGTCCCAGTTCAAACCATCCAAAGAAAATAGTCAAGAACCAATTTCTAATCCCAAGCTGACCACCCACCACCAGTCTAAAAAAGAGGTTGAAGAAGAAAGAAAGAAATAGGTAGAAGATTTCTTAAAGGAGTCATATTGTACTGTTTTACTTACCCTCCTCCTTGCGAATTGGATTTGTCCTTCTCTCTCACCTCAAACCTATGGGAAAAGACTTCAGTGGAACTAACTCCCTAAAGAGCTTTAGACGTGCCTTCTTGCACTTGGGAAGCCATGTACTGGACTCTTTATAACCCCTGCAAGATTCAAAATGCTGGAGTCTGTAGCCAGTTAGCAACTTTGATGGCAAAGCAAGAAAGGTGGCAGGATTGGGCATGTATTCTCACAGCTTGTCAGAGTAAGAGATACGTGACAGCTTCCCACAGACCCATGTGTGTCCTGTGTATGAGCAGAGCTGGTTTGGTGATGTTTTGGATATTGGAGTTGGGGACAGTAAGACCTCAACAGAAAGATGCTAAAAATGTTCAGCGGGATATCTAGAGGCTTAAAGTGACCCCAGAGGAAATACTTAGCCCATATCAAGTAATGCTGAGTTCCTGAAAAGCCATGAAAAGAAGAGTCAGTTTGCAGCCCCTGCTGGATCTGGCAGCATCTATGTTTGTCTATCAAGTCAACTTTTATCCCCCTTGCATTTATAACCTGAGACTCTGTATCCCTCAGCCTTGGAGGAACCTGAGGCAACCTTCTGAGCTAAAGGGATAAAAGAAAACCCTGGAACAAAAGCAAGAGCCCTGGGCAGAGAAAAAGAGAGGAGCCTACTGAACTCTCTTTTCTCACAGCAAATAGGCAGCCCAAGCAGATCTGACCTGAGGGAGGGGAAAAAACTAACTTTTAATTAAGTTTGGAGATAAGTGAAAAATTATTTTACTATCTTGGATAGATCAATTAATTAACTTTTATGTATCTAGGAATGAGAGTAAAGAACTCTTTTCAGCTGAAAAGAAAAGAAAAGAAAGGTAGGCCATAAAGAAGAGCTGTGTTTACATCACCTTTCCATTTCACAGGTGTGCATGACTCAGAAAGATGACCATAGTCCCCAAAACCAGAGAACATAAGTTGTCACAACAAGCATGTGAGCTGTTTGAATGTTTCTCCAGGGCTGGTCCATTCCTTCTTTTATGCATGGAATCAGAATATGAAAACCAGCTTCAGGCCTTCCTCCCTGGGTTTTCCATCACTGCCATCATAATAAACGCTAACTACTATTTATACGGGTCCTCTTCAGACTACAGACTAATCAAAGTTCACCTCATAACAAATGGAGGTTCAGCTTGGCAACTGACATAAATATTTATGTTTAAAAATGGGCATTTTTAAGATCACCAACAAATCTAAAAAATATTCTGATCTGTGCTTTTCATTACAGTTCTCATGCTCTGCAGCTCAACAGAGGCGTGGGCAGGAAATATCTGGCACTTTATTACAGTGTAAACTACAGGAAGCATAAACTAGAAAGGCAGTGGGAATAAACACGAACAAAGGCAGAGAAGGGGCAGAGGAGTCCTCTCCCACACATGACACAGTGTCCTCGGTGGGAAGTTAGGCCTTTATTAATACTCAGTTGAAATCCTAATTAGTTTGGATTAACTCCTCCTTTTTCCTCAGAGAACTAGAGAATCTTATTAAACAAAAATGCTAACTTTCTTATGCAACTCATTTTCAGTGCAATACCGTATTAAGAGTATCCTGAAACCTTTGCATACCTAAAGGTTATTTCTGCAGGATTGCTGGTATGTGTTGGAAAATATAGTCACTGCTGCAAGGAGATGGCCGTCCACTTGGAGAGAGAAGGCATGTATACAAATAGCAACAGTGTAAGGTAGATCATAAAAAGTACCACAGTCAGGAGGAGTGGAATGTATGGGAATAGAGGAGGAGATTGTTTCTAACTCAGAGAATCTGGGAAAGCTTCTTGAAGATGCATCACTTTTGTGTTTATATTCTTAGCAGTGTGTAAAACAGATGGTCCTGGAGTGTTTAGCAGTATGGGACTACTCAATGTGTCTTTTCAAGTCTCACAAAGCCAGACTTTAGATGCCCTGCAACTTCACTTGGATCCCCTTTACATTACAGAAACATCATTGCACCTTTATTACAATGCCAGGTAATTTTGCTCAATGCCAAGAATGTAGCAGAGAATAAAACAGACCAAATAATTTTTGATGGAGCTAGTCAGGTTCAAAGAAAATAAACAAGTAAACAAATAAACACATTATTATAGATTGTGAAGGTGTCACTCAGGATGTACACAGGTAATGAGAGAAACGGGCAGGAAGGGTGATTTTGGACAGAGTTCTCTGAGAAGTGTGAAATGAAACCAGAGGGATAAGACTTAGGCTGTGATGTGAAAAACTGGTTAGAGAGTTGTCCAGGGAGAGTGAATAGTAAGCAGAGACGGCCAGGAATGAAAATGGGCTAGGACTGTTCAAAAAACAAACAAAACAAAGCACTGCCAACCCAGAATTCTATATTCTACAAAAATATCCTTCAAAATAGAAAGTGGAATAACAACATTTTCAATAGACAAAAACTAAGAGAATAGTTTGCCAGCAGACCTACATTACAGAAATGCTTATAACGTTCTTCAGGTGGAAAGCAAATGGCACCAGATGTAAACTCAGATCTACAGGAAAAAATGAAGAATACCATAAATGATTAATATATGGGTATCTATCTTTTTTATTCCTCTAAATTTATTTGAAGACAGAAAACAATTTAAAAAAACTATAACATCGTATTGTGTATTATGGTGTTTATTATAATGTATTTATATGTTACATATATGACAACAATAGCACAAGAATGGATACAAGCAGAACAATACTGTTAAAAGATCATATTTTACATAAAATGGTAAATATTAGTTATAAATAGACAGTGGTCATTCAAGGATGAATATTATAATTCCCTAGAAACAAATACAAAAATATAAAGCTAAAGAGCCTATGGAAAAAATTATATAGGATAATAAAAAATATTTGACTAACCCAGAAGAAGGCAAGAAAAAATAGGAAAATAGAAAACAGATGGAAAAAAATAGAAAATAAATAGCAAATGGTTTAATTAAATTCAACCATATCAATAATTACATTATATATAACTGGACCAAACATTTAAAAGGCAGAAATTATCAGTCTAGATAAAAAGCAAGATTTAAATACATACTGTCCCAGAGGTATATTTTGTACACTTATAGGTTAAAAGTAAAGGGACAGAAAAAGACATACCATGCAAGCAATAAGCATACGAAGTGGAGGTGCCATGTTAATATCAGGCAAAATAGATTTCAAGATAAGAAATATTGCCAGATATAAGGAGGGTGTTTTATAATGATAAAGTGAGGAATTCATCAGGAGAACCTAACAATTCTAAGTGCAATTTAGCTAATAATAAGCTTATGGATACAGGAGACAAGAACTGGTAGAAAGAGAGGAAGAAATAGACAAGTCCATAATAATAGGAGATTTTGACATTACTCTCTCAGTAGTTGATAAAACAGTAAGACAAAAAAGTCAGTAAAGTTTAAAACATCTAAATAAAACTATCAACCATTATGTACTAACTGATATTTATAGAACACTACACTCAACAATTGCAGAATACACAAACTTTTCAAGTATATATAAGAAGTAAACTAAAGGAATATGATGAGCCATTTAAAAATTGTATTAAATTTCAAGAAATTATATTTTGTAGAGTGGTTTCTTTGACTGCAATTGAAATAGATAAATAATGGTAATATTTATAAAAAGGACTAAAATACTTATAAATAACCTGTGCTCAAAGAAAAAATCCAAATGGAAATTAGGAAATATTTTGAATTGAATGATAATGACAATATTACATATTAATCAGTTAATCAGTCTTTAATCAGTTTTTAGAGGGAAATGCATAGCTTCATACCAGAAAGGAAGAGAGGCTCAAAATCAATGGTCAAAGTTTAAATCCTCTGAAACTAGAAAAAAACAAATACATTAAACCAAAACCAAGTAGAAGAAAAGAAATAATAAAAGGTAGAAATTGATACAATAGAAACAAATTACAGAAAAAAATAACAAAACCCAGATCTGCTTTTTAGAAAGGATTAATGCATGTATCATAGCAAATCTGTTGGAGGTTATAAAAAACAAGGAACATAAATTTTGAAAATCAAAGAACTGTTATTAATACAGGTCCTACAGGCATTTTAAAAGGATAATAAGAGAAAGAATATCATGAACAATGTTATGCCAGTAAATCTGACCAAGTATATGAGATGGACAAATGTCTTTAAAAATTCAATTTACCAAAGCTAACATATGATGAAATAGAAAATCAGGATAGCAATTTATCTACTAATAAAAGTGAATTTCTTGTCCAAAATTTTCCCACAAAGAAAGCTCTAGAACCAGAAAGTTCCTTGGACAATTCTATCAAACATTAAATGATTGCATAATATCAACTTACACAAACTCTTTCAGTAAACAGAGGAAGAAATATTTCCATACTCATTTTTGAGCCAACACAACACCGATAAAAATGCTGATAGACTCTAAAAGACAATAAAATTGCAAGCCAATATTTGTCATGAATATGACCAAAAAAATCCTTTAAAAATTAGAAACACATAAACAGATATAGATGTGTGTGTACCTATGTACACATATCAGTTCCATCATAACCAAGTTTGTTTATTCCAGGAAGTTAAGAATGGTTTAACATTTAAAAATCAAATAATATAATTCACTACATTAACACACAAAATGAGAATATAATATAGTCTTAATAGATGCAGAAAAGAGCATGTGACAAATTTTGATATCCATTAATGATCAAAATTTTCAGCATAGTAGAAAAGAACTTCCTTAATTTAATAAAGAGCATCTATCAAAAACCTACAGCTAATATATTAAATGGTGAAATATTGAACAGTTTCCTAAAATCAGAAAAAAGCCAAGAATGTCACTCTTGTAATTTGTATACAACCTTGAAGCAGAGATTCTAGGCAGTGCAGTTAAAAAAAAAATAAAAAAGAAAGAAAGAATGAATGGCCTGCAGATTTGGAAATGAAGAAGTAAAATTGTCTTTATTCATAGAGGATATGATTGCTTATAAAAAGATCCTAAGGGACCTATAAAATAACTACTAAAATAAGTGAGTTTAGAAAGGTCACCATACACAAAGCCAGTGCCAAAAAGAAAAAAAAAATTACATTCTTAAAATAGCTTCAAACACTGGAAAATAAAAATGAAAAATACCATTATAATAGGGCGCCTGGGTGGCTCAGTTGGTTAAACGACTGCCTTCGGCTCAGGTCATGATCCTGGAGTCCCTGGATCGAGTCCCGCATCGGGCTCCCTGCTCGGCAGGGAGTCTGCTTCTCCCTCTGACCCTCCCCCCTCTCATGTGCTCTCTCTCTCTCATTCTCTCTGTCCCAAATAAATAAAATCTTTAAAAAAAAAAATACCATTATAATAGTATCAAAAATATTTTAAAACACTTAGGAATAACAGGAATAATTTTAACAAAAGCTGTACAAGACTGAGAGCTACAAAACATTGTTGAGAGAAATTAAGAGCTACCTAAATAGGGACAGAATATACCATATTCATGAACCAAAAGAATAATTACCATTAAGACACCAGTTCTCCTATAGATTCAATGCAAACTCGATCAGAATTTCTACAGGCTCTTCATAGAAATAGACAAGTGGATTCTAAAACTTGTGTGGAAATCTAAGTACCTAAAATGGCCAAAACAATTTGAAAAAAGAAAATTTTGAGGACTCGCACTTGAGGATATCAAGATTTACTACAAAAGTTGATGTAATCATAACAGTGTTGCATTAGCATTAGGATGGATAAAGTGTATCAATGGAACACAATAGAGAGAGAACACAATAATTGTATCAATGGAACACAATGGAACACCAGAACTAGGTGTACACACAAAGGATCAATTGATATTTTTTCCAGTTTTATTGAAATATAATTGACATACATCCCTGTAGAAGTTTAAGGTGTACCCCATAATGACTTGACATACATATATTGTAAAATGATCACCGCAATAAGTTTAGTTAACATCCATCATCTCATATAGATAAAAAAAAATTAAAGGAAAGAGAAAAGAAAAAATAGATTTTTCTTATTATGAGATCTTTCAGGATCTACCTTTTTAGCCACTTTCGAATATACCATGTAGCACTGCTAAACATAGTCCTCACGTTGTACATCACATCCCCAGTAGTTATTTATTTTATAACTAGAAATTTGTACCTTTTGACCACTTACATTGATTTTCAATAAAGGTGTCAAGGCAATTCAATGGGGGAAAGAAGTCTTTTTCAACAAACAGTGCTAGAACAACCAGATAAATGTATGAAACAGAAAGATGAACATCAACCTATGCCTCACAGCACACTTTAGATTAATTTAGATTAATTAAGACACAATTAAGATTAATTATAGATTTCAATGCAAAAGCTAAAACTATAACGCTTCTAGGAAAATATAGGAGAATAGCTTGATGAACTTGGCATAGGCACAGATTTCCTAGGGAACAAAACATATTAAACATAAAAAAATGATAAATTGGATTTTATAAAAAAAGAAAGCTTCTGCTTATAAAAAGACACCATAAAGAAAACAAAAAGGTGAGCCACATCTTAGAGACAAGAAAAATATTTGTAATACTTACATCTGATACAGCACAAGTGCAATAGCAGATTATGCAAACAACTCCTACATACATGTCAATAATAAAAAGATATACAACACAATTTTTCAAAGGACAAAATACTTGATCAGATTAGTCATAAAAGAAGATATAAAAATGATCAATAAGCACATGAAAAGGTGCTCAACATCATTTGTCACCAGGGAAATAAAAATCAAAAGAACAACTAAATACTATCTCATGTCCACTACAAATGCTAACATCAAATAAAACAACAATACCAAATGTAAATGTCCATGTAAAACAACTGGAATTCTCAGACCTTCTGGAGGAGATTGCAAAAATGGTAAAACTACCTGGGAAAGCTGTCAGTTTCTTATAAAGTTAATCAGATATTTACCCCAAGACTCAGAAATTCTATTCCTAGATTATTTATCCCAGAGACACAAAAACTTAGTATATATATATATACATATATATATATATATAAAAGACTTGTACAAGAATGTTTATAGCAGCTTTATGTCTAATAGCCAAAATCTCAAAACAATCTAAATGTTCATCAACATGAATTGATAGGCAAATTATGATATATTCATACAATGGAATAGTAACTAGAAACCAAAAAATAAAAATAAAAAAAATAATACAAAAAACCTAATTTATGCAACAACATCAATGAGTCTCAAAAACATAACATGTAGGTAAAGAAGTCAGACACAAAGGAGCACATACTGTATGATCTCACTCATATAAAGCTCAACAACAGCAAAGCTGTTCTCTAATAACAGAATTCAGAACAGTGTTGTCTTTGGGAAGTGGATTGACTGGAAGGAGGCACAGGAAAATTTTCCAGAGCAAAGTACCCGATTGGAATGGTAGTTACAGGGTGTATATTCATTTACCAAAATTCACCAGATTTGTATACCCAAGATCCTTATATTTCATTTTATTAAGAAAATTTAATGGATGTGGTTTTACACAAAAACCTCAGCAAACTAAAGACTCAAGTTCTGCCAGTTTCTGTTCCTCTTCATTTACACCCTACAAATTCTATTGTTTTACATTCCTAGAAATTAAATTTCATTTTCCTATTTATGCTTTGATAACCTTGTAACACACCAAGAAATATTTCCATATGTTCTGTATTACAGTGCTTACTAAAGCTGGGACCATTTTGAAAGATGATTAATAATATAAAAGTAAAAAAAAATAAGGCATTTGATTTTGAATTATTTCTTTCTCCTCTACTTCTTACACACTCATTAATCAAATGGTCCTCTAAATGGATTTGTCATCTTCCAGTATAAAAAATAGTAGCTAATACTTACATTATATATGCCATACATAAGCACCATTGTGCTCACTTTACCCATTTACTCTTTGCAACACCCTATGAGCAGACACTACCATTATCCTGATTTAACAGATGAGGAAATTGAGGTACAGAGACTTAAAATCACAGAGCTGGTTGGAGACACAGCTGGATTTTGAACCCATGCATTCCGCTCAGGAGTCAAGCTCCTAACCATTATGCATTCCGCCTCCTGTGACAGGTGACTAGGAATGAAGTCACAGAAATACAAAAGGCTCTTTAGGGCTCATCTAGTCCAGTGGTCCTCACATTGGCCACTAGAGAATCAAGTGCAAGTTGTTAACACAAATTCCAGGTGACTGTGATTCAATAAATCCAGAGTGGAACCTAGAAATCTACATTTTCTAAAGCTCCCTAAGGTGCAAATTTTGGAGAAACCATTGATATGGTCCAAAGCCCCATGGTGAACGCATGAAGTTTTTTATAAGCAGAATTGTTTGTATTGGCTTGCACTTGGAGGTGTTCTTTTTTAAATATGGCTGACTTCAGCCACTGGCCTCAGTTCTGTTCTGTGCACAAGTTTATTACCATCTCTTCAATATGTATTTACATCACAGTCTTGAGGAAAGTTATCATGTCCCCTAAGGTTCTGTTTACCAGGCTGAAAGTCTATTGGCACTTCAACAATGTTCTTCATTATAACATACGTTGAAGTTCCCTGCATGGTCTCTATTATTACCTTCTGAATGGCATTTCCTGTTTGTTGATGGCATTCTTAAGCTATAACCCTCAAACTGAAGGCCAAGTCTCTAGTGTGGTTTCATCAGTATACAACACATAGCAGGATGGTCACAGCCCTTGTGCAGCATTAATTCTAACAATACTTTTAAGATTTATTTATTTATTTATTTATTTGAGACAGAGAGAATGAGAGACAGAGAGCATGAGAGGGAGGAGGGTCAGAGGGAGAAGCAGACTCCCTGCCGAGCAGGGAGCCCGATGCGGGACTCGATCCCGGGACTCCAGGATCATGACCTGAGCCAAAGGCAGTCGCTTAACCAACTGAGCCACCCAGGCGCCCTAACAATACTTTTAAAGCTTTGAGAGAGAGTGTGTGTGTGTATGGCAAAAATGACCCACTGAAATATGTACTTACATTGAACCTACTGTCAATCAATTAGTCTTTTCCACACAGGTTTCTGCTAAGCCAAATTTTCATTTCCTCTAATTTTATATTTGATTATTTAGATGTTCCTGCTTATCCCCATTAAACTCCATCTCAGTGAATTCTACCTATTCCTCTAGGGATAGAAAATATAATGCAGCTCATGTATCAATTCTCATTGGTTGGTAGTGGCTGCCAGAGTGCTATGAAAAGATTATGAGCCCTCCTTCCAGATGATAAAGAAAGATCGCCATCATCTATTAGCCAAGTCTGTCATTGGTGAGGGGCAGAGTGCTAGTGGCATGCTTTTGATGTCTGTGTCATTCCAGTTCCAGCACATTAACATAAATCATAGAAAATCCAGGCCAAGGAATATTCGGGTAAACCAGGAAGTCATCAAAATGTTGGTGGCAGTTAAAACTGTAGGAATGGTTAGATCATCTATGGAGATGGTATAGGTAAAGGGAAGAGAATATAGAAGTTAGAACTTCTTGATGTCAGAGCATTGATGAGCTGGTATCTCACCCTGATGCACAGGGTAGGAACCAGGACCATGGATATCTCCTGCTCCCACCGATCTCCACTTTTGGTGTTGCTGAATCCAGGGCTAGATGTGGGTGTGGGAAGCTGGTGCAAGGTCACCCATATTCTTGAAGCTGTGGCACCAACACTTAGACACAGTCTTTAGTTCCAGTTTTCCCTCCTGAGGAGTTTATCTTTGCCCTTCCCTACCTCACAACCATTTTTCCTTCCTGGCTGTTGGCCCTGCTGACTTCAGGTCCAACACCAGATGCAGAAGAAACGGCTTTATGTAGACTACCACATCACTTCCCGTAATTACATAAACTCTGATCCTTATAATGAGTTCCTTACTCTATACCAATCATGGTGCTTGTACTCCTCTGATCAAATCCTAACTGACAGAGGTGGTATTGAGGAAGCAGAGGGAAGAAAGCTTTTCTAGAAGAGTGAAGGAGTCACTGTTATCATATTTAATAATTAAGTAATTATTAAACATGATCACATTTAATGATTTAGTAATAATTTAATAATAAGGTGGTTGCTTTATGAACATTATTAACCCATCTTACAGGTGAGAAAACCATAGTTTAAAGACATTAAAATCATAGAACTAGCAAGTGGAAAAGCTAGATCTGAATCCATCTATTTCTGATTTCAAAGCCAGTGACCTTAATAACTACATTAGAGCTTTTATTAGAAAAATGGGAGTGAGAGAAGGAAAGTAGAAGGATCCTGTTTCTAAAAAACAAAAAACAAAAACTTAATTTGAAACTAATATGTAAAATAGACAAAGCACAGCTGCTCTAGTCGAACTAGGGGCTAGGGGGCTCAAATGCCAGTCAGTTTCCCACTACACTCCGAGCATAGCACTTAGGTACCCCAAGGAAGGGACTGTGTGGGTTCTGTAGAGCAGAGTTTGACAACCACTGCATTCTGTCACGCTACCCCCCACAAGGATAACATGAGGAATTCTTGTATGTCCAATACTAGACTTGCACTATGGAATATGTCTTCCCTGTGAGTTTAAGCCAAGGGAGACCTCACTTTCTTCCTGGCTGTTGGCCAGGAAGTCTCCTGAGACTTCACTAAGGAGAGCTCACTAGATCAGGGTTTGATGCAGTCCTGGTTAAAGAAGAGCCTGTGTTCCTCCATCCTACAGTCATTACTGTGTACAGGATACTTAAATGCTTAGCTTTCTGAATTCATCCCGTTGCCTATAGGCATAGACTGCAGGATACCAAGCAGTCAATTAAACAAAGAACACACATTTTCTAAAACAATTCTTTCTCTGTATAAATAGTATATATGCAAAGCCTTGAAAATGGAATCAGGAAGCAAATGGCTTTGCATTTTCAAAAGTTATTTCCAAACAAATAAAACCTAAAGCTATGGAATAAATTTATTCTCAGTAATTAAAAGACAATTTCAGCCATGCTGGATGCCTGACCCAAGAAAGGACGGGAAAATTGTCACCCTACTGGGAAGACTCAGAAGGGACAGAGTAGTTTATTCTAAATACTTAAAAAGTTGCTTTACTGGAAGAAGGTTTAGATGTATTCTACATGGCAGAGGATAGATGATACATTTTCATGCTTTGAGCCTATCAGCCCCATACAACCTTGATCTTAGCCTTAGAGGTTATCACTACTATTATGATAATACCCAAAGGATTGAACTGGTTTTTCTTTTATTTTTGTGAGTTGAATTAAATGTTAAGAAAACAGAAATAAACCTACTCTGAAGCAATCTATTATTTGAATTGTACTCAAGTGATTTTTAAAAATATATTAAATAACCACATATGAGTAAAATACCTTCTTCCTGGTCTGGATGTTGATGTAATACAAATGGAAATTCTCAGAACATGAAATGTGCTTTTTCCTTTGAGTCCACAGCCATTGATTTCTGTGGATATAAACAACTAATAACATAGCTGGGCCATTTTTTTATGTAAAGTGTTTTCATAGAACTTATTTTTTCTACAATTGCTGATTAAAGATTCCATTATGCCTAAACTAGACTATACTCCTAACATGAAGTTATAGGTATGGCATCAAATTAAACAACGGGTTAAGTGAAGGCTCAAATAGTCATTTGTAATCCGCAAGGTGTGTAGGAAAGCACAGATGCACAGATCTTCCCTTCTTCTCTGTCCTGCAGGGGTGCTTCTTCAGACCATCTCTCATTTCTTCCCAAGGGCTCAGGATCACAGGCTGCTGTGATTTCCCTGAAGAATTGTCACTAGTGCTATTAGGGCCACAGCTGTCAAGGAATCATGGGATTGACCTTTTAGCTGCATCAGCTGAGGTCACAGTGATTGTCAGCTCTTTCAGACATCTGCTGGATGTCCAAATGTCTCTTTAGCAACCCTTGCTCTGGAACTGTACCAGCTACCTAGTCCATCAAAAGGCCCCAGGAAGCGGAAGCTTTGGTGGTCATTTCTAAGAGATCTAGCCCAAGAAGGACTTAAAGGTGAAGTATGAACAGCAAAAGTGTCCTAATTGTCTGTATCTCCTTTGAATCACTTTATAAATGAGATTGTGCTCTTTCCCTCTCTCTCTCTGTCTATCATTCACACACAAACCAGCCATTAGGTACATGAATATAATCTTTGGTGTCCTTCTAGTTCTTTTGTTAGTCACTCTTGCCTGCTAATAGACATCCATCTCCTATGGCCAGGTCTTTATCTTACTTTGAGCAGATAGCGTGACAAACTGTGTTAAGTCGTGGCTCTGTGCTGCTTCCCTGCAGGATTGGCCTTCTAATAGGGATGTTTGAAATTAAAAAGTCTTCAACATGCAAAGAAAATAACTTTAAAGGTGGAGTTTCCGGTTTGGCCAGATGGGTAGGAGAGAGCTTTATGAAGTCAGTGACCTTCAAATCATTGCAACCACGAAGCTGCCTGCTCTGCCTCCCCCTGGCAGATACCCTGACACATGCGGCCCCACTGTGACTTGAGGAAGTGACTTTTCTCCAGGACACATGGCAGGAGAGCTCCCTATTTAATACCATTGTCCAGTGGCCTTACCTATTTATAGAAATGTGCCCGATCTTGTTTGATTTATAATGTAACAGACAACAGCAAAAATGCACAAGTTACAGGTAGAAGAAACGTGATTTTAGAAAAAGAAAACATTGTGAAAAATCTAGGAAAGACTGACTCAATAATTCTCAAACATATTGGAGCCTAAGAATATGGGAAACAAAGGACATGGAAGAATGATGGCTCCTTCGATCATTTTCAGGAGGCTGGAAACTGTATTTTTCCCTCTTTGAATCCATACTTGTTATTTAAACCTCAGATGTCTCCATTCCCTCATCTGTAAGTTGGAGATAATAATTGTGCCTACCTTAGAGAGTTTATATGAAAAGCAAAAGAGTTAATATAGGTGAATAACAACACAACAGCTCAATAAATGTAAACTACAATCGTTATTTTTAATAACGATGATCCTTTGCCTTGGACAAAAATACAGCCCTAACTCATGAATGGGAGAGTCATAATAATTTAATAGTCTGAAAGAATTCTCTTTTTTAGAATTCTGAGGCATATTCGAATTATTCTGGCAAGCCGCCTTCTCTACAGATGCTATTTATACACATCTTTTTTGACAGGTCAAATGCTTCCTTATATACTAATCATCCTATATATTTGCTTGGCATTAAGTTGAATTGAAAATCATCTCTATTCTTCATTTAAAAATTTTTTTGAAAACATGGAAGATATGCCTTTACATGAACTGCTTCTTAGAAAGCTGTTGACACAGTGGATCTCAATATATTTTCCCTGCTTTGTTCCTAAATTGAGTCATTGAGGCTATTGAATAGGTAATTAGCTAAGTTCATAAATTAGATAAAAAGGAAAATGCAGAAGGGTATATTGGAAGTTGTGTAATTGCATCTTTTTTATTTTTAAGGAGTGCACTCAAGGATCTCTCTGAAGACTTAGGTTTTTTTCTTCCACTAACAGCCTCTGTTAACAATGCCATTTGTTCTCTAGAGTCCTTACAAATACTGAGCAGGCAGTGGCTCTGGTGAAAGTGGCAATTCCTTTGCAATTGCTCAAACTGACTTCCCAGTAGACTTGGATGTATCTGAATATCTATCATCTATCTATCTATCTAATCATCTATCATCTATCTTCTATTATCCATATATCCACATAATGATATTTGATACAGTATGATATGATATATGATATCATTTATGGATTCATATTTACAAAATCACCTACTCACTAAAACTTATTTGTAATCCCCGAATCAATACTAACAATGCTTTGTGGTCATTCACAGACATGTACAAAGCAGCCCACATGCATGTTCCCAAAAGAGGTTGAACAGATGACACTCTGCTGTCTCGTTTCAGCTGTCCCACACAGATGATCAGAGGATGGAGATGGCAGGGAACAGCCAGTGCAGTCCAACAAATCCAGCTTTGGGGCTAGTTGATGAGTTTGAATCCCAGATCTGGCATCTGTTAGTGAGACGGTCTCAGACAAGTCACTTAACACTTTCATAATGTAAAGAAAATAGACTTTACTGGTATGAGTGGTTTGTTGAGAAGATTATAATCTATGTGAGATGCGTGTACAGATGAAATGTACATATTTCCCCTAGGAATAGTGGTTCAGTAGTGGCTCCATCAGTGTTGGGGTGAAGGAATTTATAGAATAAGTAGTGTGAATAAAGAGAATTGACTGTATATACTCGCAATGGGAGGCTGAGACAACGTGAGGACCTGCAAGCCATTGTGATGGGTAGCTCAAAAAGCATAAAATGCCAAAAATGAGGTTAGAATATCCCCTCCCCCGCAAAGAAGAAAGGTGAGAGAAATTTAACTGAAATGTCTGTGTGTGTAAAACCAAGCTTTTTGCTTTCCATTCAGAGCCATTCCTCCCACAGTGCTCTGCTTTCCTTCCAGGCTGCTCAGACTCAAACGTGTACAGCCAGCCTCCAAGCCTCTTTCCCACCCCATCGGCTCGGTGGCATGCTGCTTCCCTGCAGGATTGGCTCCATCTTCAGAATACATCCAGAATCTATTCTTACATTTAAAAAATGTAAATTGTTTTGATTGTGGTAAATACCCATGACATAAATGTGCCAGCTTGACCGTGTTGAGGTGTAGAGTTCAGTGGCGTGAGGCACATCCACACTGTCATGTTGCCCTTGCCACCCCCACCCATGGGACTCTTCTCATCTCGTAAAACGGAACTCTGCACCCATTAAACAGCATTGCCCCTAGTCTTCGCCACCAGCCCCTGGCAACCACCATTCTACTTTCTGTCTCTGAATCTGACTGCTCATAGGAGTGGATCCGCACACTATTTGTCCTCTTGTGATCGGCTTATTTCATCTTCAGGTTCATCCACGTTAGAGCATGTCAGAATCTCCTTCCTTTTCAAGGCTGAATACTATTCCCTTTGTGCATATATACAACATTTTGTGTTCCCATTCAGCCATCAACAGAAACGTGTCGCTTCCACCTTCTGCCTATAGTAAATAATGCTGCTATGAGCATATGGGTGTGTGCTTCTTTGTTTGAGTCCTTGCTTCCAGTTCTTCTGAGCATATACCCAGAAGTAGAGTATCTGGATAAAATAGATCCAAAATCCATTCTTGACACCTCTGCTGCTACCACCCTAGCCTAAGCCCTGCCTATTTCCCATCAGAATGATCATAATTGGTGTCTACCCCATCTCCCTGCTGCTGCTCTTTTCCCCTCCTTAGTTCTCAATATAGACGTCACAGTGATCCTACTAACATGCCAGTCCAGTGGGTTCCCGCCACACTTGGATGACAAGCTAGAGTCATCACAGCGGCCTCACACTGTCATGCTGGCCTGACCTCTCCCAGTGTCTCTCTGCCTCGCCTCCCTGGACCCCCACCCCTTGCTCACCCCTCTGTCTGATCATAGCCAGACCTGTGCATAGCTTGTCCTCAGCCACCCCAGGTCTTCATTCAAGTGTCACTTTCTCTGGGAAGCCTTTGTTGACTGCTCTGGTTGCACTGCAAACCTCCCCACCTCATCCCCCCCACCCCACTTTATTCTCCTCATCTTTCTTCTGGTACTTAGCAGCATCTAATATACTACATATTTTACTTTTTAAAATAATTTTCTGAAATGCTGCATTAAAATCTAACTTTCAAGAAGACATATAGTTTTGTCTTTCTGTTTACCAAGCTCAGAGGAGTGTCTGATACATAGTGGCACTCAGTAAATATTTGAATGGATAGATGGATGGATGAACAACTGAGATGAATAACCATTAAAAGGTAATACAGAAACCAATATTGCACTGTATGCTCACTAACTAAAATTTAAATGAAAAAATAAAAATAAATAAAAGGTAATACAGGTAAGTTGAACACTACAGAAATGCTTAATCTTTAGAGAAATATCCAAATGATCTTTTCTTTTTTGGTTATCTGGATGGGAAAATTCACGTAACTATTATTTGAATTTCATGCCTATTTATTTTTTTAAAGATTTTGTTTATTTACTTGAGAGAGAGAGAGTGAGAGAGAGAGAGCATGAGTGGGGCGGGAGGAGGTTGAGAAGCAGGCTCTCCGCTGGGAGGACCCTGGGATCATGACCTGACCCAAAGGCAGATGCCTAACTGACTTGAGCCACCTGGGTGCCCCTATTTCATGCCTATTTAAAACCAGTATTTGTGGATGGAGGGAAGGGTGTTAAAAATAACTATAGTGCCTCTCTTCCTCCCACCAAAGTTCTAATGTGCCTCTCCTAAAGGAAGTGTTTGAAGAGACAAAGTGTATGTATATTTTTAAAAACTCCCTGAGCTTTATAAGATTAGAATACAGATTAGAAAAAAAGAACACATACAATTTGTTTTTTTTTTCATATGCCAACATGTGATATGCTTATGTTGAACATCAAAGTAATGCACAATGTACCTTATTAAAGGGTACAATGAATTTATTGTGGAATTTTATGTGAACATGTATAGAAAAATAAATAAAATATTAGGCCTACAATCCCATGAGATAAAATCTCAACAGCTCCAAATTTCTTTTTGATGTTCTAACGAATAATTTCTAGGTATAACTATTACTAGGTATATGGATTGTCACAGGATTTTTCCTGATCAGGCAATACGAATAGCTGATCTTGAGTCAACAGTTATAATTTGGTGGGAAAAATTGACTGGAAAATAGCTAATTCAATAAGATAAGTAGACATAGTCAAATCAAACAACAGTTTTTAATTTAAGATTTTTAGAACTCTTACAAATGCTTGGCATTGACCTCTATTCTGACATAGTCCCAAAATAAATTCTTGGGGTCCCAGATTCACTCATTGCAATTTCTCTCATTGTTTTTCCTTCTTTTTTTATCCACTACATTTTAATTATCTAATGCTCTGACCTCTTGTCCTACTTGATTATAAATCCCTGGAGAACAGGGAATGTCTGATTTACTTAGTATTTTTTTTTTTTTACTTAGTATTTCTAACATAAGGCCTGACACACAGTAGGTATTCAATTTAGGTCTATAATTAAGGTTAATCAGGAGGGCTCTGATTGTCAAATACACACACAAATACATCATTCACACACACACATAAATAGACATTTATATACACATACATATACACATAGACATATACGTATAGATTTAAATGTTTTCTATACCAACTTTCAGGAAGTTGAAGAGCTCAATTTCCAAGGTAATATTGAAGAACTTCACTGAAGAAGGGCTTTCCTAGTATAAGGGGTCCTTTCCACTGAAAGAGCTAAAGTTTTCTTTCTTTTGGTAAAAGATAGGGTAACCTCACACAGTGGTACATCATCTTAGGGAACCATCCTCTCTCTTTGAATCTAAGAGTTGGAGTATGTTGAGAGCTCATAAGTATGTGGCTGTGATAAATATGGACCAACTAAAGCTTTCCCACACAACTCAGTACAGGAAGTTGGCAGAGTCCTGCCTGGGTCTCAGCCCACATATCCTTTCTCCTCCTTCACAGGTGGGCCCAGTGGTTCTTTACCACAGACAAATGCACACACCCACATACCTGTAACACCCAGCCTCACCTCCGCAGTCCCTAGAGCCCCCCTCAATCTCAGGCAGGAGGAAGTGAGAGAGTTCTAGTCCTACAGCCCGGGAATGAGCAGCCAGCCAGTGATACTCGCTGTCATCTGACCTTGCTGTGGTGCCCCACGTAATGAAGCTTCTGAAGAGGTTCCCAATGTCTAGACTGATACATCTCCATCTCATGCCAAGTCTAGAGGTTAGATTCTTGCCTTGGTCGTGATGCCTAAAAAGTGCTTATGTCCTTATGTCCATCCCCACTGCTGCCCTAGTGCCATTCCAACTGTCCACAAAGAGACCAGTAAGCTGCTCTGCCCTTCTCCTCAATTACAGTAGTCCAACACAACAGAAAATAAGTAAATTTTGTCCCTCTGGACAGGTGAGTTTAGAAATCTCCTGAATCTATATTGGATATCAGGTATCCAAAGTAGATACCTGAGCAATGAAATGTCAAGCATATAACACAGATTGGCAGCAGTATAAGACTCATCCCCAGACCCTCAACTTGAAAATGAAAATATTCGGTTGTTGAAGGAAACCATTTAAGGGACACAAATAGAACTGAAAGGCTTTATTCAGCTGATGTGCTATCAGGGAGCACTGAAGACTGTGTGTCCCCCAGTTGAAACAGGGTCAGGATTTTTAGGGCAGGGCAAAGTTGAATGTGTGCCCTGGTGGTTTTCACTGAGGCTGCAGTCCGGGTACCAAAGACCATCAGCATAGTATCTTCTGAGAAGTATTTCAGTAAGCCTTGTGATTTATCAGGTGTTCAAAGTTCTCAGGCAGAGAGGTAGACAACAGAAGAAAAAAAAAAAGGAAAATGGCACAAAGGTGGAAGGCAAGGAAGAAACTGGGACCCACCAAGGTCTGTTTTATTTCTCTTACATAGTCAAGAGATATTTTGAGCTTCTCAAAATATCTGTGGTTAAAGACCAGTTTTTTTCATTTTTATTGACTTTTAACTCTCAATATGTTGCAGAGCATACTTGCATAAAATCCAATAAAAATTAAATTAGTAGCAAAATAAAATAAAAAACCAAGACATGTAAGATGCAAGCCCAAAATTTTATTATTAGACTGAACAGACTTAAAATTACTCTATAAAGTTATGGTAAAAACTTTCTAAATGTTTACTCTCAATTTCTAGACCTGCCTCATTACAGATCAGTAAAAATCAGTTTTTGGACCAGCACCAGTCCATGAACTACATTTTGAGTAGCATGATTTTAATTAACTGCAATTTCTTCATTGCCTCTAGATCTCGAAGACATACTCCTCCTGCCCACGGGACCACTCCCTCACTTCACACTGGGTATCCCTGGGGCTGACTGTGTGTTTTACTGACAACAACATGCTGACCACTGCCCAAGGGCTGGTTACTTGCTTTCGAGCAAGAACTTAATCCCCAAACCCACAGTTTAGGCTCTGATATTGGCCAATCTGACTTACCATCAGCCCTTTGACCTTGGCCAAACCAGACATATGCCTCACTATGACAAAATAGCATTATTTTCCTGGATTATTTTTCCTGGATTCTTCTCAATTTCCTTCTTACCTTCACTTTTTTTGATTCTTTGATGGATAACCAATTTAAGGCCCCTTGGTCTGTCACCCCTCCGGACTTCTCTCATAGCACTGGAACTTGGCTTCCCTCAAATTTTCAAGGCCTTTCCATTCGCTCAGTTACCTTTGAGATACTCCCTGTTTCAGCTGAGCCCTCAGAGAAAATGCAGGTCACAGAATTTGCTATACCAATGGCCAAATCTATGCTCTAGTCTCTTCTTTACTGTATCCTGATGTATTTAATCTGTTCTAAGGTAAGATAGCATCTCTAAACTTCATAGTTGTTAGAAGATTAATCAGTACACTACAATTTTAACAGATTCCAAATGGTGAACTCTTACATAGCTTGTTTAAAGAATAAAAACAAAAGTATCTTCCAATAATACCAATCCTTAAAAACAAAACTACAAAGAATCCACAAATAAATCCCCATTGATTATTGAATCCAGGGCTTGGATAGCTTCCATTTTATACAATATGTACAGAAAACTGAGAAAGTATTCACAGAAACACATACGAATAAATTTAAAGAATACCAAAAATATTTTTCACACACACAAAGAACACCTGGGTGTATACTCATCTTTTACCCTAGATCAAACAGGAAAAGCTTTGTAAGCATGTTACGCCATAGGTCGACACCCTATTACAAAGCAAAAATGGGTTGTGTGAGGAGCTATGCAGGGTCAGAATTCATCCCATGAGGGGATATCCAGAGAAAATCACACAAAAATATCCTAATCAAGTAGATGATCCATCAAATTATATATGTTTTTTGATTGCATCTCTCTGGAAATCTTGATTGCCAGTTGAATCACTTAAGGGAAAATGAGTCGTCTGCTTTATTTAGATGAAAGCAGAAATAATTTCTTTCATAAATGGCGTGAATACAATTTAATTCTGTTATCTTTTCTGCTTGGGAAAAGTGCCTGGATTTCGCACAGAAATAAGAATTTGATGTTTGTACATTTGCCATGTTTTCTTTGAGACTGTAAACAAGAAAGAGATGGTACCTCATGCACTTCTGAGTCTTTGGATGTGTCTTTGATTCAAATTTTCAGCCTCTATAAACAACAAAAAAGTAGGCAATCGAGAAAACAGGTTGTGTGTGAAACCCAGGATAGTTCTAAACTAACTTTCTCCATTCGCCTATTCTCAAACTAAATAACAAGATTTACTCTTTTGCATTACTTGTCTGGTCTTAGCTCATGGGTGTGATGGCTGTTATGGATATTTCCCTTCATTACCACATAACAAATATAGAATTATCATTTTCAAAAAGACCTCGAGTGGCATCTGCACTTTCCTTGGAGTTCTGAGAACAGTGGTCTGTGCTTAATTGAAAAGTTTCTTTTGCAAATGCAAAAGTTGTGGAATCTTTTGCTATAGAGAGTCACTTAAAAGTAGCTGTAATGGACCATGTAATAGCTTATTTCGCTGTGCTCTTTTATTCTAGCATAAAAGCATTAACTATTCCATTCAAATGTTGAAAATCTATTCAAGGCAAAAATACAGGCCCAGCATGATTTGGGTAGTGGTCCACTTAAACTACATTAATGTGTCATCATTAATTGTGTCTGCTTAAAACTTTTACATATTATCTGTGGAATATATCTAATCTCTAAAATTCATGCTTCAACGTATTGCCTGGTGCCTGTAATCATATTTAGAAAAACATTATTCTGTCCTATACCATATCAATGTAGGATTTCCTTCTGGAGAAAATGTTTGTATGGTGTTCATTATTCTGAGTACTAGTGAGAGAGATCAGTAAAAATGAAAAGTAAAAGTTTCAAATGTTCAAATGGTTTCTCAAGAGAGGTTAAAAATAACATTTTCCTATCATCTATTTTAGTTTTACAGACAAGAAGCTTAAGTGCAGCACTAAACTAGAAGAAGTAGGGTCTGGAACTCTCTCTTCAATCTATAGAGAGCTGGTTTTTTAGCAAGATTTTTATGGCCAGACCCCCATTGCCATGGTTGAAAGGCAGGGGTAGTCCACTATAGGGGAAGTACCTGGACTTTGGGTTCAAACAAACCTGAGGTTCCAATCCCAGCACCATTTCTTACTATTGTCAGGCCCTGAGGCCAAGTTTCCTGCTTTGTAAGAAATAATGATAACACCATTCACTTCACAGGATTATTGTAAAGGGATGAAGGTGGCACCATATGTCAAGTGCCTAGCATAGCTCATGATCTAGTACAGATACTCAATAAATTCTCATTTATAATTTCCTTCTTTTTTCTCTTTTTCGCGAGTATGTGCATACTAAATGAGTATGTGCACACTAAAGGGTGATATTTGTAGACCCAAAGACTCATTTCTGTATCCATACAAAGAGTGGGCAGGAAATGCAGGTTCCATGCCAAGTAACTTACTAGTGACACCCATAGGAAATTTCTGACAACTCTTTCTAAGTGCCCCTTATTGCCAACTCTTCTCATGCATACACAATATCCATTCCTTGTACGTTGATATTCCTCAAGTTTCTGTGCTTAGCCCACTTTTCTCCTTGCTCTTATCACTGATTTTATCCACTCAAGGACGTCAGCACTTCCTCCATGCTGATGATCTAAAGTCCCTATGGTTAGACCTGGCTTTACTCCTAAGTTCCCCTCACATATCCAATGGCCGACTGGCATCTTCACCTAAGTGACCTGCATGGGCCTCAACTTTAACATGTCCAAAAGTGCTCTTGCTCCCTCAACCCACTCAATCCTTTTACCTCCCAATAAACAGGTTTCTCTTATTTCCTATATTCCAGTTACTTGTATTTCTACACAATCATTTAAGCTAGGAATTCTTCACTTGCTAATTTAAAGTGGTTAAATAAACTTTGCCCTCTTCCCAACATTCTTACATTTACTACTCTACTAGCTATGGATTTTTATTCCCTCCTGCCTTTCTTCCACCTTACACCTTTAACCTGTTCCCTACTTCCTTATCTACTTGCACATCAAATGCACATCTTCTCTGTCATCTTGAATTTCTTCGGCTGGCCAGTTTCCTGGACTTGATGCCACCAACCAGGGGCCAATAAGTCACTTGGCATTACTGAGAGTGGTGGGCCAGGCACATGCACCGAGTTCCTGGCTCCTTCAACAACTTCTGAACTTGAATGAAACACCACACTGCAGAGCATGGGATCTGGCATCCCAGCATAGCTTGCAAAAGGCTTGGATAACACACTCTGGAAGTGTGAAAGAATTAGCTTTCCATGGGGCCAATTTTGCCCCAAAGAAAATCAGAAATGGAATGAGTCTAGTCAAAGGACTTCCCCCTCTTCCTCCCTCTTACGGGCTTGTTTAAGATAAGTCTCCTCAATACAGACAGTCTAGAGGCATTCCACATACTGAATGACAGCCTTGCTGGACCACCTGTGTCTCTTCACAGCTCACCATGAAGCAGCAGCCCACAGAGCAATGTATCATATTTATTGCCTCATATCCTTCTTTGTATTCCCTCCATTTCCCCTCACTTCTGCCATCCTGGGTTTGAACCTAGCAAACAAAGCATCGACATTTAATCTTTGCCTCAAGCTCTGTTTTCTAGGGAATCCAGGACTAAGAAAACCTCTAAAAAGGATTTTAGGCAACTTTAAAGGGAAGCCTCTTTTCAATAAGATAAGAACCTTTGGCTCATTTTCCTTTTCTGCACCAAGTCTTAAAGGAAAAGCAAAATGAATATTTATAGTTTAAAAGCCTATTGGGGCAAGCTATAGTAATTTCAAAACATTTTGCTTTAGTTTTTCTAGCAGCCAGAATGAAGAAGGAAAAATAAAAGTTTCACAAGTGAATAATAATTGGAAGTAAATTCATCAAGAAAACTGTTACTAGACCCTGAGCTTTGGGAGAAATTTTCTCATGATGTCATGATGATCTTTACACAAGGGTCATAAAGTGATGTAGTGAATCATATTCTTTATATTATATATTTAAAAAATAGTTAAAAATACACAGAGTGCTCCCCATGTGTTTCTTTGTTTTTTTATATTAGAATTTAGGGGACAGCAATCACAAGATTTCAGGGCAGTGGTTGTAAAACATTGATGTACACAAGCAGCTTCTTAAAAATACATATTTCTGGGCCCCATTCCAGACTCATGAACCAGAATTTCCAGAGCTAAGGTCTAGTCATCTGTATTTTGGACAGGATGAATCTAATGCTCACCAAAGGTTGAATACTGCTCATTTCCAACAGTTCAACCTAAGTGTTATCTAAAAAAATTGTTAAAATTTTATAGCAGAAGTAGCTTCTAAGAATATATTCTAAATGTTACCATAGAATGGAAGATCACTACACAAATAGACACCAAGTTTTGGGTTTTTGGAATTTCAGAATGTATATAAAGCTAAAATGAAATGGCAAATTGTGGATTTTCCACAATTATCTGTGAAACACCCTCTGTGGTTATGACGCCTTAGTTAAGTAAACAGCGTGATGTGGGATATGGGATATTTAAGAGTAGAAGCAGGGTCCCCACCATCAATAACCTTCTAGCATAATTCAGAAGAAAAGTCACACAACTAAATATCATATCACTGAGGACCAGATGATATACTATGAGCTATGCCTACAGGTACAAACCATTTATCGAATATGCAATCCACTGAGGAAGCCCAAGATCAGCCAAATGTTTTGTCTTTTGTAAAAGAAAGTTTCCCTCCCATAGGTAGTTTTGCTATAGACAATTGGTATGAGATTAAAAATAAAGCAAATAAGGCACATGGTACAGATCAGACCATTAGAATTTTCTCTCAAATTCTACCCCACTCTCCACCTTTAGAAGGTTGTGGTTGATTATCACTATTGCTTTTTCACATGAAATTACAGGCACTAGGTTTCCAGTGTGTGTGTGTTTTAACAAGCCTAACAATCTTTCGAAACAGCACTATCTTAATCTGACTTTTCAGATTCGATATTTAGAGATTTTCAAAAATATCAGTCCAATTAGAACAAAAAGGAAAAAAAATTTCCTGGGGTATCCAGGACAAAGGCAATATGAGGCAGTGTTTTTCTTTGTAACAGAGAGTCCTGCAGGAGCCGTTGGTATTTATCTCCTATATCACCGCTCTAAGAGGCTAAACGCTCACAAACAATTCTGTCAGAGGGTCTGGGGAAAAAAGCAGGCATAAAGAATACTTCCTGACATGAAATATATTTCATCGTGTCTAACCGATGCTCCTGATTTAAAAAATGAAACCATGGTTTAAATATCATTTAAAAGGATTCACTTCGTGTTGACAGAAAATCAGATACTACTTAGTACAAGGTTTTTAATTGTCTTTTAATACTTTTAAATCCAAGCTACTCATTTGTTTAATACGAAAATTGAAATTGCATGGTCATTTTTTTTTAAAGATTTTTTATTTATTTATTTGAGAGCGAGAATGAGAGAGAGAGAGAGAGAGCATGAGAGGGGGAGGGTCAGAGGGAGAAGCAGACTCCCTGCCGAGCAGGGAGCCCGATGTGGGACTCGATCCTGGGACTCCAGGATCATGACCTGAGCCAAAGGCAGTCGCCCAACCAACTGAGCCACCCAGGCACCCCACATGGTCATTTTTATTGAGCATATTACATTTTCCTACACCTAGAAAAAGAAAAAAAATATATGGGTTTTATTTAGAGGTCAGCTCCACACAAAAGATGGAAAGGAGAAGGGAAGCAAAGGTCTGGCTCACGCAAGCCAACCGTGCATTAGTTTGAAAAACGGCTTCCTAAGTCATGTCCCTATTTGGTACTGTTTAAGTGGCATCTTAGTTTGGGTTTCTCCAGAAGTGACCGATTCAAGGAATTGAGTGCAAGGAGTTTATTCTGGAGCCAATTCCAGGAAACCCTTATGAGGGAGTAGGGAAATAGGCAGGTAAGGAAAACAGCTAATGAAGGGTTTATTTTCCAGTAAGTGAGCTCTAGGAACACAATTGACTCCCACTGGGGACTGGGAAGTGAGTATAAAGTAGAGTGTCTGCAGAGGGTTGCAGAGCAATCCCAGCAGAGGGTCAAAGGTCTTATACCAACTCTCCATCAGTCATTTGAGAGTAGGTTGCTGGGGTGGGGGCGGCAGGGGACATTAATTCTCTGATGCTTTCAGCCTACCACAGGAACTGGAATGTGGGCTCGGGTGATCAGAAAAAGCCCTCAGACAAAGAGACGCTGGTGGCAACTGTGTTAGGTCAAGTTGATGTGCACTAAGGAGTTGTAGGTGGGGGAGGAGGTTGTAATACGGGCAGAGCACCCATGGGGTTGGCCCCACAAAGACTCACAAACGGACATACAAATGCCCATTCAAACTCTTTGGAATCTTCCTAGTTCAGGAAATTACCTCGGGGCATGGATGAGGCAGTAAAAGAAACAAGCCAAATGAAATAAAATGAAAGCAGAAATAATTTGACTTCTCTACATGGGTAGAGCACCCGCGGCACCTTCAGCGCTGAGGCTGTGCTGGGTGGGATTCAGGCTGCAATCAAGCAGAGCTCATAGATGTGCTCATAAGGCAGACACTGACGGGGAAGCTGTGAGTCCAGATGCGGACAGCAAGAAGGGACAAGCAGGGAGAGATACTGCGATGGAACCTTTTTCTCAGGCATGGGGTAACACAAAGCGGAGATGGTGTAGCCAGCAGAAAGAGGTCCAAGTAGGCAGGTGCCAGAGAGAAGCAGGGACCTGGAGACAGTCAGCAATATCTAGGGAAGAGTGCTTACCAGTTGCAGTTTAATCTCACCCATTTCTTTTTTTTTTTTTTTTTTTTAAGATTTTATTTATTTTTTAGAGAGCGAGTGAGAGGGAAACAGCATGAGAGGGGGGAGGGTCAGAGGGAGAAGCAGGCTCCCCGCTGAGCCGGGAGCCCGATGTGGGACTCGATCCCAGGACCCTGGGATCACGACCTGAGCCGAAGGCAGATGCTTAACCATCTGAGCCACCCAGGCGCCCCATCTCACCCATTTCTTAAGCACCAGCTATCTACTGCTGCCATCTAAATCCCAGGCATCAAAGGGGACTCAGCCATTCTGCACTCCCCTGAGTGAAGAAGCAAGCCCTGAGGAGTGGGGAGGGATCTGAGTAGACCCCGTCCAACACAAACAGCCCAATGCACACTCTTTAATTGTGGGTTGATAATGTGTTTTCCAGACTTAAAGCACAGTTCATGACCAGTGGCCCGAGATACTTCGATCTTGTTGCTCTGAGTGAATCACTAACTCACGAGAAGAAAGCATACTAGAAACATTTGGCTTCACAACTGTGAGGTCACCAGCCAAACTAAATCCCAGCATTTGGAGGGTGTTCGATACAAAATATAAATCTAGATTTTTCTCGCTAGACATATAGACTTCAGAGAGATCCCAAGATATGAAAGTGTCTCAGCTTATTTAGGAACATCGCAGGCTGAGAATCGCTGGGGGGCGTGAGTACTGACCCATCTTGCCATCACTTCATCTCTGCCACTCCAGATCCTGAAGGGTCAGCAGCAGAGGCAAACTTTAAAGTGAAAAATAAAAGTCCAGGCAAGTTAAAGCAACAAGAGAGTTGATGTTGGAGCAAAGGCTGATGTGGGAAACATGTCAGAGGGGTCCCTCCTCCAGCCTTCCCTGGAACATGGCAGGACTCATGGCCATGAGCCACAGAACCAGGACAAAATGAGGTCTTCCCTGCCCAGGGCTAGGGGATCTGTTACCTGATTAACATTGCTTTGATTCCTCTGTCAAAAAAACATTTCTGTAGCTCAGGGACCCTTCCTATAAGATCTAGGAAACTGATTTAATAGCAAGGCAAGGATTTTTTTGAAAGGGAGACAGATTCGTTTCAGATTTTGAGGTATTCCCAATGTAAAATCTATCATATGTTATTATAACATAAATTATCCAACCAACAATTCCTCACTCCCAATTGCTCATTTTACAGATTTTATTATTAAGCTCTTGACCTAGCCACTCGGTTTCCTATTCCTTCTATTTGAGTCATCCCATAACAAATATCCCTGATAGGTTATAATTCTGCAATTATAGTGCCTAATATAATCTGTACACAAACTGGCACCAAAGTGTTGAGGAAGATCTGTTTATATTTAGTGGTATTCTCACACAAGCTTTTTTGTGGCTCAGGCTCTTTTTAAGCCTGCACTGTACATTTATTTTTCAGTAGAGGCATTTGATTATATATCCCCTGCTGCTTATTCATTTGCAGTGCATCTTAGACCATTTGGAATACTAGTAAAATCTTGACAGAATTATTTATATTCTAATATTATCAATGTTCTGTTTTAAAAAATGGGGTCCTAAGTCATTTTATTAGGGAAGTGACAGCCACCTTTTCTGGTTTCTGTCATTCTAACTTAATATGAGCTTAATACCACAGACAGTGTGCTGGAGAGAAGGAGAGACCCTGTGATTCTAGTGTCAGCCCTACCAGAGAGGGACTGGGGGGACTTTGGGAAAGTTATTCGGTGTCAGACACAGAGCTCGTGCTCATGAGATAGGCAAGCACACACAAGGACCACTTGTCTGGGGAAAACCCACCAGGCAGAGAGATGGCAGGATGTTGGAATATTTGGCAAGGCTGGATCTTGCTTCACTGAAGGATGAATACGGACACAAGAGACTGAAGACAGTCCCAAACCAGTACTTCAAATCTGGAGAGAAATGGCTGGAAGCAGGTTGTAATTCTACTAGCTGGTGATCTGAAGTGAGTCTGAGTCTGAGCAGCTGGTAATTTACAAAGATTCAAGGCTTCAGAAGTTGGAGCAAATAATAAGAACAGGGGAAAGGAGAGATTCACCCTGGTGGTACCGGGCCAGGCCGGAAATTTAAAGTACCAAGATTAGAGCTGAAAGAAGCAACAATAGTGATGCAATGTGACATCATTAAGTTGATGGCATGAGTCCTTGGGTCTTACCCTCGGGCATGTTTTGTACCCCATCTGGAAGTGGTCTAGAGGCCTCAGCTTTCAAGGTCACTGGGAAATGGGGTGGAGAACCAGGAAAACATGCATGTCTCCTCTTTGGATGTTCCACTCTGTAAAATGAATGACTTGGACCAGATCTCTAAGTGTCATGTGGGCTCTAAGATTTAATACTTCTGATGATTCTTTCATGCTATCTATGAATTGTTCAAGGTAGGTCAAACCATATTTTTAAAGCTTACCCAATGCTTTCCTATATCATTTGTGTTAGAGCTAACACACTTTTTACAGGGTCATTGAATTTACTTAAAGGGCACTATATATACTGAAGCATTCATTTACTTTTAGTAAAAATAGAAACCCTACTCTCATTTACTATAATAACAGTTATCATAAGCTTAGTAGCAGGAGTTAGCTCAAAGGATTTAATAACACATGCAAACTGCACGTCAGCAATACGTGAAAATACAACAGGAAGTTCAGTTGATAAATGACCTGGTAGTTCTTTTTACTAACCAATTACTATGCTTATAATTTAAATGTATGAAACATAAAGGAAAGAAAATAGTTTATTTCAGACATCCAGAGTTTACACTTGCATCTATTAAAGAAAACAGTGAACAGGATGAATATGTGTGTATGGTCCACCATGGAAGGACCCTGGGAAGGGACCATTGCCCCAAATACCTCTATCCTCAAACACTTAAGGGGAGGCCCTTCTGAGGACCTGGCGGGTTGGCACAGGGTTTGGGAGAGGAAAGAAGCCTGGGCCAAGAATCTTTCTCCTCAAAACAATGGCATTCACAGGATGAGACCTTACACAAATCCTTTCCCTTTTGGAGTTTTGTGCCTTATTTGCTAAAGAGGGTATTTAAGGCCAGCTCAAATGTTAGGATTCTAAGAGGTGATATGGCATGAACACTTTCTATGACAAACATGTATGTCTCCTTCCTAGGGGTCAAACTCTGTTAAGGGCTGAAACATCAAGATAGAGAAAACAGCATCTGAGGCCTCAGAGAGCCTTCCGTCTAGCGAGGGGCCTAACAAGGACACTGCTAACCACTGATTAGAATGAAGATTGGGGAAGGCAGCACAGGATTCCACCAACACAGAGGAAGGGTCGCTTAATTAACGGCTGGTCACCTGAGTACTTGGCTTTGTGGCAACTGCAGGGGGCAGCATGCGACACTAGGATAATGTGGCATAGATGTAAGAGTGCAGACTTGGAAGTTGCTCATGGCAAGTACTGTAACCACTCTAAGCATTCTTTTGTGAATCTGAAGAACACAACTAATACTATTTTCCTTGCAGGGTGGGTGCGATAATGCCTGAGAAAATACTAGCAAGTGCCTAGAGTGATTATTTTATCTATTTTCACTTTTACTTATGTGCAACATATGCAAAAGAGGAGTCAAGAAATCAAGGAGGCAAACTTGGCAATTTTGCCTCAGCTTGGCCTTGCTTAACCTGGCTGGATGAAGTAGTCATCACTAAGCCTGTAGATCCCCAGATGTATCTTTCCTCTGACTATCGGGAAATATCACGGGCATGAGTGACTGCATTAAACATTCTAGCAACAACCAGGAAACAACAGTTCTCTCAGCTGTTGGAAATTCATCATACCAGGGCATGAGACATGTAGAGGTCCAGAAACCACAGGGACCCCTGACAGGTCACATCAATCCTAAGATGAAATAAAGGACCCTTTCTTCCTCCAAGCTTCATCGCTGCAGTAATAAACCACAGAAAGACCAAAGTCTCTGCCTGCCCCATGCAAACAACACAGTGCCGATGTGTTGATTCCAGTGGGAGACGCTTTCTGGAAGACTGGTAGCCCTTTGTGTCCTGTGTCCCACAGACACTCGATGAGGCTTATGAGAACACCAGTTTGCCAGGATCTCATTACTGGCCCATGCTGATTCCTTTGGGGAAGATCTGGATGGCTAACCCCTGTGTGCACTGCCTTTTCTTGCTTGTGCTCCACAGCACCCCATGTTTCCCTCTGGTGGTGCCCTGCAAGGACCTGGGTATGTGTCTGCTATGGGCTGAACTGTGTTCCCCCCAAATTCATATGTTGGGGTCCTAAGCCCAATGTGGCAGTATTTGGAGATGGGGTCTTTAGGAAGTAATTAAGGTTAAATGAGGTCACAAAAGTAGGGTATTTCTCCCTGTGCACACTCACTGAGGAAAAGCCATGTGAGGAAACAGCAAGATGGCAGCCATTTGCAAGCCAGCAAGAAGACTCTCATCAGAAACTGACCCTGGTGGCACCCTGACCTTGGACTTCCAGAATCCAGAACTGTGAGAAAGTTCTGTTACTTAAGCCACCCAGTCTTGGGTATTTTGTCTTGGAAGTCCAAGCTGACTAAGACAGTGTCCACTTTCTTTACCAAATGGTGAACTCCTTAAGAGGAGAGATCATGATTTACCTGCTTTTGTTGCCCAGCCTCTAATGCCCAACCACCTTTGATCTTTAAGAAATATTTGTTGAATAATATTTGATTAAATGATTAGCTGTAAATATATTCCAAGTGCTCATAGATTCTTCTCAGATCTCAATACACATTCCCTTCCTACCTGCCTCAGGGACTGAACTAATGGGACTGGACCACATAAAGGAGATTCTCTCCTATGAAGGAAACTTCCATGTTTTCATCCAGTCACTGAAAAGGCAAAGCCGCAAGAGCTGGTTGAACCTAGTGGTCATACAACAAATAGTGACACTGTCAACAAATAGTGACAGTGTACCTCCCGCGGGCCAGGCATTGACCCAGGTGCTGAGGATGTGGCCATAAAGACATGAACAGAGTCACTGGCCCAAAGAGCTTATACTTTGGTAGACAGAAACAGATAGTGAAGATGTGGGAAAAAATCAGGTAATTTCAGACACTGCCAAGTGCTCTGAAGAAGTTGAAATAAAGTAATGCAGTAGAGCATAATGGAGCAGGGACTGCCTTTCCTAGAGTGTTGAGAAGCATCTCCCTGAAAAAATGACATTTGAATTGAAACTGAATAATGAGAAGGTGGCAGCCATGTGGGTGTGGAGATCTGGGGAACAGAATTCCACGTAATTAGGAACAGTAAATCCAAAGCCTCTGTGAATGGAATAAGCTTGATGTACCCAGTGTACAGAAAATCAGTAGCTAGAGAATAGTGAACCAGGGGGAGAATGAAGAGAGGGGAAGGCAGGTGCCAGATCGTGTGGGCCTCACAGGATTTTACTCAGTTTCAATGGAAAGCCATTAGAGATGTCTTAGCAGGGGTATTTAAGAATATCATCTATGCTTTAGAAATATAACTCTGATTGTCCTGCAGAACAGGAAGAACACAGAGGCTGTGGCTGTGGTCGGAGAGTCAAAGTAGCTTAGACCGGGGTGGTCGTGGAAGAGGTGCTTAAACATGACCAGACTATGGCATATATTTTGGAAAAGAGAAAACTGGACTTATGGATGGGTAAAATGTGGGAATGGAAGGAAAAAAAGAATCCATAATGACTCTTATCCAGGTTTTTAGCATGAGTAACTGCATGGATGAGGTACCACTTACAGCAACAAGGTGGGAAGCAGGGTTGGCAGTACTGGGTGCAGAGGCAGTTGGCTCACTCGAGACATGTTAAGCTTAAAATACTTATCAGACTCCAAGTGCAGATGTAGAACAGGCAGGTGGATTCACCAGGGAAGAGGTTAGAGCGAGATAAATAAATATGTCAATCATCATGGTAAAGACAGTATTTGAAGCCATGGGACTGAAGGAGAGCATTGAGGGAGAACACAGAGATGAAGAAAAGAAGATAAGGATGAGGCCCTGGGGCACTTCAATTTCTAGAATCAGATATGCAAGAAGAAGACAGTCAGGGAGCCTTAAAAGGCACAGCTATTGAGGAGGAGAACCAGGTAAGCGTGGTATTTCAGAAGCCAACAGGAAATAAAAATGTTCCCAGTTGAGTAAGATGAGGATTCTGACAAAATCAGAATTTGTGTGGCTGCTTTCTAGGAATAGCAACATTAGAAGAGATTTCAGTTCTCAATTAAAGAAACTCAAGAAAAAAAATCCCCCAAGGATATACAAGTCATCAGTGTATAGGGCCAAGACTAGTGGCCCAAGATGAAACTCACCTGCTAACTGCCAATCCTGCCTTCTCGACCTGCCCACCTGTCCCATCACTTGTCACTCTCTCAGTCACTGTGCCATGAGCAGGAAACAAGCAGGGCATGTGAGGAGTGGCAAGCTGGTTGTTTAAGGATCTATTTGTTTGTGATTGGGCTCTGTACCCAGCACTTTGTCTGAGAGGACAGATCTTCATCCCACTGGGGTGAAGTCAGGTGTCAGACTAAAGGAAAATGCTCATGTGTCTTTTGAGTGAAGAGGGAGCAAAGTTGCAGGTGCTAATGGGACAGGCAGGGAGCGGGGCAACTAAGGAGATTTAAAAAAAAGCACAGAGAAGATGTGGGTAGGCTGGAGCGAGCCATTTACCACTGCAGCCCTCCACAGGAGAAGCCACAATGCACAGGGTTTGGAATTTGAATAAAAGGAGGATGGAATGAGGAACTATGGAATTACTCATTTGATGAACTAGATTTCCAAACCAGAGTTAGGTCATATGATCCTGTGAAGCTTTTCCTGATAACCTCATCTGAATTGTCTGTTCCCTTTGCAGTTTTCCCAAGTAATTCTGTTTATAAAATTGCATTGCTCTTATCTACATCTGCACCTACCTTCCCCACTGCACTGTGCCTGGTCTAGCAAATAGCTAATAAATGATTATTAAACCAATCAACAATCAAACAACTAATGGGTCAGGAGATTTGAGATTTGATCTGTCCTTGAAAATCTGAGACATGTATTCCTCTCAAGAACATTGCTGTGGAGGGCACCTGGGTGGCTCAGTTGGTTGGGCAACTGCCTTTGGCTCAGGTCATGATCCTGGAGTCCCAGGATCGAGTCCCGCATCGGGCTCCCTGCTCAGCAGGGAGCCTGCTTCTCCCTCTGACCTCCCCTCTCTCATGCTCTCTCTCTCTCTCAAATAAATAAATAAAATCTAAAAAAAAAAAAGAATATTGCTGTGGAATATCCTATGAGAGACTGAGATTTTTAAATTTTCAAGGGCATAAAGCCCACAAACAATGTATCACCACATTATGTCACTAGAACATTTCATAACCAGATATATCTGTAGCATAGTCAGGCATTAGGATCTTATGCTTAGATAAATAAAAGACAAAGAAGAATATATATACATATATACACACACTCACACATACATATACACAAAAGTGTATATATACATGCATTGTGTATATATAGAGAGAATATTCATTGTTTTACTGTCTGCATGGACCAGAAAGATATACACTCCTAAATTTAATATTCAGTAACATTTATTAACAGTACTATAATTCAATTTATCATTTGAATTATATTTCTTCTACCATTTAGAGTTTTTCAAGTATATATTAGCAGGGAATATAATTAAAATATCTTTTACCTGTGAGATTTAAATACTTTCTAAGCTAATTTTTCATATTTGAATTATTTCAGCTTGCTTACTCAGACTTTAAATCCAATGAGAAAAGCATCTTTTTTCATACAGCAATAAGCACTCTCTGTGTTCAACAAATAGTTATGTTAATAAGGCTTTGTAATTGATATAGCTCTATTTCTGAAAGAATCCTTTGAGAGGATGGGGGGGAGGAGGTAAAAGTAAGTCTACAGATGCAGAGACAGGAAGCCATGGGATTTACCGCCTGAAGTTCTCAATTTGTCCCTGTAGGATGAGGGGAAGCCAGCCACCTGCTGAGAAAGAACACGGTAGAGGGTAAAGACTTCAGACAAGTTGTCAGCCTTGAATTGTCTGTTCATAGGGAATGGGAAAGAATGTTATATAGGGATACACAAAAGAACTGAGGTCTGAGTTAGGAGCTAAGGAAGGACGGTGTTAATTTATCATGACCCAAGTTTTAGGTGATTTTTCCCATTGGAGCCTCAAGATCCTGATCATAGGGGAGGAGGTGAAGAACACGGGATGGCTCCAAGTTACAGCCTGTCTGAGGGGGTTTAAATACAAGAAGGCAAGGGACCTGAGGGTACTAATAAGAGATGTACTAAAGATTAGGAGACATATGCACATCTAGGCTAAATAAGAAATGAAGACAGGAAGGATTTAAGATGGTAATGTATGGATTGCAGGACTAAAGGTCATAACACCGAATAGCAAAATTTTTAGAAGGCTTATTATGCACCAACTATGGTGTCAAGCATTTCAGATACATCATCTTATTTCATGATAACTTTACTAAGTATACACTATGCCTATTGCTATTATAAGCTCAGAGGAGTTAAGCAAATTATCTAAGGTCATACTGCTAATAAATGGTGAGGCTAGGACCCAGCCCCCTCATCTGTTACATGACAAGACCACATGGAGAACAGTTATAGTAAAATTAAGAAACTATTTTAAAGTTTAGAAAGCTGTGATCCAGGCATGAAATTTTGGATGGAAAGGAGGAATTGCTGGAGGGAGTGACAAGGAAGTCTAGAAGTTGGTAGCTGGATGGCATGAGACTTGACGGAGCATGATCACTAATGTGGAGCAGAGAGATGGGAATTTGGAAATGACATTAATAAACTAGGAGGATGTCCATATTGCTTCTGGGTTCTTTGGAATTTAGAGAGAATGAAACTAAGGAGTAGCCACGAGGGAAAATGGCAACACAAATCTATACAGAATCACTACTGCTTAGAATCTAAATATGGCTATAAAGATACACCATACAAGAGAAATAAAAGGACTGCATTTCTATGGAAGATCATGTGTAAATATAATAATGTCTACTTGAGAAAGTCTTATTCTCAATCTTCTTTTTTGATCTTAATTCTCTCTACTTCCTCTCAGAAATCATATTTTCAACACCTACTTAATGATTGGCTATTCCATAGGGCAAGTTTCAGGTCACTCATGTCAGTTCCTCCATTTAGAATATTCAACCCTCATCTGTATTTAGGTAAACTCTCTTGTCTGGACCAAATCCCACATTCTACACAAAGTTTTCCTTCCTTCTTCAAACGGAAGAAGGTGCTACTTATTCTAAAAAATTTCCAGCACATTTATTTGTGCTTCAAATGCCTATCCTTCCTATAGGATTATAGGATTATATATATGTGTATATATATGTATATATGGGATTCTATATATTATATATAGGATTATATATGTATATATAAATTATATAATATATAAATATATTAAAATATATGTACAAGCCTGCCTATAGAACTATAATCATAGTTATACCCATAATTAAATCATAGTTATATTCCATAATTAAAAAACACTAGCTCACATTCATTGAGCACATATTCCCTGCCAGGCTTAGAACTGATCCCTTTAAGTGAATTATCTTCTCTAAACCAGAAGATAACTGGTATCAGTTTCATTTTATAGATGAAGAAACTGAGGATCAAAGAGATAAACTTACTTGTCCAAGCTCACACAACCAAACAGTAGGAGACCTAGTATTAAAACACAGGCATTGTGATACTTGCTATTTATCTTGTGCTCACCCCGGCAGTAGGCTATACCACATATACAGACTGACATTCTATATATCTTACGCACTGCCTAAAGAGTAAGTACAGGCTAAGATCTGAGTCTAATTTATCTTTGCATTTCCTTGAGTGCCTATGACAGTGCTTTGCCCAGAGCAGGCTGCAAGAAGATGATGAACAAGGGGATAAGTTCATCTGGCTTATGATATTTAATAAGGGAAAACTTTTTTCTGAGAATATAAATAATCATAGGAAAGGATAAATTATCAGCAGAAAATAGGCTTAGGAAGTGAGGAATAATTGGTGATGGGAGAATAGAGGGAAAATGGGGCCACAAGTGGTATGTATTACGAGTGCTAAAGAGAACTGAGCCAGTGCAGGGCAGCAAGACCACAGCTGACCTCCAGGCACTGGGAATGCATGCCTGTTGTGGGAGGGTATCTGTGGATATGAGGTCATTTTCTTATCTTTAGGAGTTTGATTTTTTTAAGTTTTAAATTTTATTTTTTTCTTTTCTCATATCCTTAATACCTTACCAATATATAACCTGTCAACGGCATGTATTATTTTTTCCAAAAATAAGTAATGTTTAAAAAGGTAATCTACATTGATACATAATTTGTGTTAGGTCAAAGCCTTTATTTTTCTAAATTGAGTGTTTATGACCAAGATGGGTCATAGACACTAGATTGCCTGATAGCAAAAGAAGGGGATGAAACATGCTATTACAGTTAACGTTGTTTTTCAAAAGATGCCTTGCGTATGTGTACATGTGCAGGTATTTATATGTATATCCATGCAAATTAAAAGCAACACATGGCACATGATCACTGTATGTAACTCTGGACATATGGGCCTTAGTCTCAAAACTGTTTTGCGTAGATATTATAGAACAGTGCTATACAATAGAAATATATTGTGAGCTACATATATAGTTGAAATTTTCTAGAAGCTACAGTAAACTATGGATTCTGGGAAACAAACTGAGGACTTTAGGGGAGGGGGGTGGGGGGTTGGGCTAGCCCCGATGATGTGTATTAAGGAGGGCACGAATTGCATGGAGCACTGAGTGTTATACACAAACAATGAATCATGGAACACTAAAAAAAGAAAAAGAAGAAGAAGCCACAGAAAAAAAGAATAAAGCAAAACAGATGTAATTAATTTTAATGTTATTTTATCTCATATATCCAAAAAGCTGTCATTTCAACATATAATTAATATAAAAATATTAGTGAGAAATGTACATTACTTTCAAGTGTCCAACAGCCACATGTGTCCAGTGGCTATCACATTAGACAGTGCCATGATGGAAAATTAGAGCTGGAAGGGCACATAGGGATTACCCATTCTAATGCTGTTATTTTACAGATTAGACACTATGGTACAGTAAGGTTGAGTGACTTGTTTAATTCCACTGAGCTCTAATGCAAGATGGTTTCAGTTTTCCTTTCTGGCCTGTTCCCTCATTGTTTCATGTTTGAATGGAGGCTTACGGAGATAGATTGGGATAGTCAAATCAGTCTTTTAAACTCCCTGACATAAGAGGAGCAAAACAGTACCATGTAGTCCAAACCTCTTATTTTACAAATGAGAAAGAGGAATGGAGTCACATTTCAAGGTTTCATGTTCCAAGATTTGGGGGATGAAAAATCTGAGGCTCTGATGGGAGAACTACTCCTTACAAGGTTCCTGAACCTAAGCCTAAGCTGGCACCCTAACCTTGAGATGATGCGACTAATTCCTCAGTTCAAGGTGAATGCTTCAGCTTCAGATAAAAAGACTAATCCTCCTAAGTCAACACTGTCCTGAAGATATTTTGTGTCTATGTGTGAAAGAACTAGATTTCCACTCACCTCTTCTTTCCAAGTTAAATGACCACAGGGAAACCTTTTCTGCCTTGTCCAACTAGTTAAGTAGAACCAAGAATTTCTATGATTCTATTTATAGGGCTGTTGAGTAGTTGAACAGACAGAGCTGCGGATTCCTGGGGTGGAATATTTGATCCTTGCTGTCCTGAACACCTTTACAGAGCTCGTTTCTAGATGCAAGAATTTTTGTACAAAAGACAGCCAGGCACACAGAACTTCTTCAGGAGTGAGAGGCAGGGAAAAGTTTAGAAAAAGGGTAATCAGCCCAGGCACAGAGTTTTATTGATTTTTTTAAAATCCATGCTATTTTCTCTTTTATTACTAATAGATAATATAAAAACAATACTATCATAGGAATAAGAAAGTAATAAATGAGAACAATACATCACTATAGTGGTTTGAATAGTGGCCCTCAAAAGATATGTCTGCCTAAAACCCCAGAATGTGACCTTATTTGGAATAAGGGTCTTTGCAGATGTGGTGAAGGTAAGGATATCAAGATGAGATCTTACATGTTTTTGTCTTTTTTACTTCTCAATCATCTCTGCTTTCTAACCAACTCTTCAATGTAGCATTTGGGTATATGTGGAGAGTTATGGCTTATGCAAACGTGTGATCACAGAGAGGTCCCCAGGCTCAGTGTCCTTCAGCAATGTTGACCTCCAAGGAGACGTCATTCAGCCACTTGATTGTCTCTCTGCTGGCATTTGCAGTGGTAGCTGGAGTAACTCATGGTCCAACTGCTTTCTGAGCATGGAGAGATCATAGTAGTGCTCCTGGCTTACGTGGACTCACTTAGCTCCCCCAGATACTGGAGACATCTTGAGCTCTGACTGTGACAACCACTTATCTCTGCCTGGGTAAGCTGTTCGGAAGCTCTTCCTATGGAGCCATCCTGCCCCTACTTTGGCAATCCCTTCTGGAAGCTCCCAGCCAGGCTAGCCAATATTTCTGGGACCTGCATATACCATTAGGGAAGCAAGGGAAGCTTGGAGAAGTGAAACTTTCAGGGACTCTTAGCTTGCTTACACTATGCCTAAGTCACCTTGATGTGGCTGCATCAGGTTTATATGGGATGGTCCATGGGATGGTAATGGAGTGGAGAAAGTCCTCTTCTGCACTAAGTATCACCCTCGCTTAATACACTTCTGCCCAATGGTTGACTAGTTCTTTTTCCTACACTGTATCCTCTCTGTCAGCACACAGCATGTTTCACTGAGAAAGGCCTCACTAATCAGGGCAGAAGGGGTTTTCTACCTCTGGGAAAACTCTGAATTGAGTTGCCCAGGTTTGGATTTTTATATACTCAGAAGGGTAGATTTGGGGGATGGACTTGTGGGTAATGATAGAAGAAAATAATAGAGGGATTTTGAAAAATGCCCATTTTTGACATCAGCCTAGCTTTCATGGCCATTGTATTACTACTGTGCAATCATATTCTGAATGTCAAAAGGGTAATGTTAATTACTTTTCTTTGCATTTCTTCTGCAACAGATCATCATCTGCTCCCCATTCCAACCCAACTTTCCCAGCCCTGGAAGATTCTTCAGACTAACTGGATGAAAACCATACCCAGCAAAAAAAGAAAGCCCCATGACAGCAAGTGCCCACTCTGTTTGGCACATACGCTCAACAAGTAATAGCTTTTCTTCCCCTTTAACTGGAACCTATAGCGTAACACTACTCTGTCAAGTATGTGTGCACATGAGAAATACAGAATGGAGACAAACAATTGATCGGTTACCGTGGAAAGGTATTCTCTAGCTGTATTCATTTCCTAAGGTTGCTATAACAAATTACTACAAATTACATGGCTTAAAACAACAGAAGTTTATTCTCTTGCAGTTTGGGGGCTAGAAGTCAGAAATCAAAGTGACAACAGAGTCCCATTCCCTCTGAAGGCTCTAAGAGAAAACCTTTCCTTCCCTCTGCCAGATTCTGTTGGCTCCAGGCATTCTTTGTTTTCTGGCATACATAATTCCAGTCTCTGCTTTATCTCTTATCTTCAAATGGCTTTCCTCTCTGTGTTTCTGGGTATTTGTTTGTTTTTTTCCTGTCTCTTATAAGTCATTCATTATTGGATTTAATGCCCATTAATCCAGGATAATCTCATTTTGAGATCTTACCTTAACTATATCTGCAAAGACCCTTCGTCCAAATAAGGTCACAGGTCTGACATTCTGGGTGGACATACATTTTGGGAACCACTATTCAACCCACCATAGTGATAGATTGTTCTCTTTTATTATTTTCTTATATCTATGATAGTACTCTTTTTATATTATCAATTAACAATAATAAGGAAAGAATATAGCATGGCTTTCGAAAAAATCTGTAAAACTATTCAGCTAGGATGATTTCTTACTGTAGGCAGGGGCAAAAGGAAAGGTATGAGAAAGTAACCTATAGATGGAGTGTTATCTAAAGGTTGTTCAAACATCAGATACAACTAAGCTTTAAATGCCATTGGACTGAATAAAGTTAATTTCTTTTTGGCCAAGAGCAGTTAGAGATACATGGAAAAGACCTGATAGGTTTAGACAAACAAAAGAGCTTCCTTTCTCTATGCATCTAAGAACTGTGTGAATGAACTTGCGTTTACCCCAGGTTTGTCCTTTTAAATAGCTAGGGAGAAATATCTTCTATTTGCTGTCACCTCTAAGAAATTATCTTTTACAGCCCAGAAACACTCCTAATAACACCAATCCTAGAGAAAGATTATTTCCACATCCTTAATTTCACCCAGAAATTTAAAAGTAAGTCAAGGCAATAATGTTATACATCCAGCAGTCATTCTACATGTAATTAAGAGGCTCTAGAAATTCTAATTCTGTATGTGGGGAGTTGGGCAGGAAATGTGCACTGTTTGCAGGTAAAGGTTTCCTTTTGGTGGAAATCATTCAGCATGGTGATCTTAAGCACAATTGCCTTCTTTGCATTCATAATACCTTCTGATAACTTTACAAAAACAACTCAAACATCAATAATCTCATACAATTAATTCATGCGTAAAAGCTACTAAGGAATGGAGCCATCCACCCAGTTACAGAAAAGCTACTAATGCATGATTTATTTTGCAATTTAGCCTCCTATAGATTCTGATGAGTCCATTACCCACATCCCTTCAGCACCTTGCATCATTTGCAGTATATTAATTTGTATACATTTATAGGGGTTTTCTAGTGATATTTCTAGAGTCCAGTCATACGTTTTGATTCTGTCTCCCCAATTAAATCGTGGATGATCTTCTCAAAGGCAAGGGCAGCAATTTCTCAGTGGTCCATGTGTAAACTGTTCAGCTACTAATATATAAAACTCAGTGCCCCCAAATCACATGGACAACAGGTTTTCTCTCCCAAACCTGTACAAAGCATTCCCACTTGTATGATTCCTGAGAGGCCCCCATAGCCAAGGAACCAATTTGTCTTGGGAAGTGATTTTCTATAAATCTTGATCATGCCTTTCTCCAGGGACGTGAACACAAATGATGAGAATGACTAGGGAAAATATGTTACTGCTTCCTTCCATCTTACTTTGTGCATCCTCTTTTCCCCTAACAATCCCCTGCTAACTCCTCTGTTCTCTGTGATCTTTTTCCTTTTAAAGAGCACCTCTACCCCACCACACGCAGACATACTCACATTCTTCTGCCTAGCACCCAGGTCTACTTACATTCCAAGATACCCTGTCCTCTGACCAAGCCATCAAAACCCCATTCCCTGGTAGTAGAGGTACACTAAATATTTATTTAAAGGAATTCCCACTGAAAAAGTGGCTGCAATGTTCCAGAAAAAGCACTGGAGTTCAATTTGAAAGCCCTGGGTTTGCATCCGCGTTTTATCATTTACTAACGCTGTGGCCTTGAAAATCACTCTGCATCTTCAGTGACCTCCTCGTTAACTTTCGTGTCATGGCCATGAAAAGACTCCTGAAAATACTTGCTGTTGTAGAGCTAGTGACTAATAGACCTCGCCTTTATGTGTGTGTTCTGAAAAGCAATGTTTTAAAAGGAGAGCTTATTAAGTCAAATAAAGTATAATCTAATTAGTACAAGTTTGAGGAAAGACTACTTTCTGAAACATTTTGGGGCCCCATCACTGCCTACCAGAAAAAAGGCCCAGGCCTTTTTCTAAAGGTTACAGACATTTGAGTAAGCTTCTTAGCTGACTGCTCTTAAGATGTGTTACACAGAACTGACAAATTCCAGCACCCAAAATTGAGGAAACTTCCAAAAGAGCTCATGATCATTCAAACACACTTCTCAACATGTCATTGCTTTTTCATTTAATGGACATAAGAAAATCCTTTAGTAGAAATTTAAGCGTGCAAATACACACACACACACATACACACACACACCTTGTATGCCTTTTCTTCTTGAGAAATGTGCTTGCACTCACAGAACCGATTGCAATTGAGAAACCAACTCCGCGAAGCAGTAAGGATTGAAGTATGGTGCACAAAAGCTTTCAGTTTGGAAAAAAACAGCATCTCTGACACAAAGTCAAACAGTTGCCTCAAGTCCCGCACGTATCCGTCATTTTTTTAAGCCACTGCTCAACTTACTCTGACAAACACAATCAAAATTGCCTTACAATAGCTGTTCATTTGGGTTTTTTTTTTTTTTTTTTTGGCATTCAGAAGGTCAGCTTTAACATGCCTTCACATTTCTTCAGCTGCCTTCTATTATTCTTCCAGGAAAATAAACAACAACTGGGAAAAGGAGGATAATTTGCTGTGCCTGCGAAAGCTTCTGCAGCTACAAGAGGAGAAGAACAGAGGGCGACCACAAGTGGCACAGCCCAGAGGAGCTCATGATTAAATAGTGGAGCTTGGAGTGCCAACCAGGAACCACAGACACTGGATCAATGCACAGGGAAGAGTCTGTGTCTCAGACAGTCAAGTAACAGCCTAACGGCTGGGTATGTTTGGGGCACTGAGGAATCTTTTATGAGGGACTGGGGCCCTGAGATCAATTTTAATTTCACTGAATTCATAAGACACAATTGCCAAGTTTTTTAATGAAAACCTTTCATCTTTTTAACAAACACCTCCCTCCAGAGGGAGTCACAGTACCTTTTTCTGATCTGAGAGCTGCCAAATGCAGAACTAGGTATCCTTAAAAAGTAATTGCTTCTGTAGCTGAGGCTCGAATGTGTAATTCCTGAAAAAATAACCTCCTTCAAAAGTTCCAAAAAGAAGATAGTCTGAGTCTCAAATATAAAAAATAATGAAATAGATTTAAAACAACAACAACAACAACAATGCTGCAATTCCCGTGAGGGTGCACAGAACTCATGAAATGTCTTCTCTGTCTAGAAGCTACATTTCTCAGCCAAATTGCAAGTGTCGGAGAAGGGGTTGGAGGGAACACTACAGTAATATGACCAAAATAAAATAACATGAAATTAGCTTCAGATTATTCTCAGAATGGAACCAATTTCAGAGAGACAATGAAAGTTAATAGTTGTCATGGGAATTGCTGAGCACCAAATCAGAATTAATGACAATGAGGCTGACAGACGCAGTAAATGTGTGACTTCTACATGGAAGTCTCCAAATCACTCAAAGTCTGGATAGAGACTTTAAAAAGGTGTTAACACGCAATTCCTTAAGGGTATGCATGCACCACTCCCTGTCTCCCCCAAAAGAGAGAGAGATTAATGGACTCAATCAGAGAATTATTAAAATTACATTTTAGAAACATAAATCCTCCCAATGCCATATTAAAATAATTATTAAGTGGGTCACTTGCTGCAATAGAAGCTATGTACAGAAAGCCCTGACACAGTCCAGGCCATGACAGCATCCTGGGAGAATGGCTGCTTGTTTACCAAGAATACCTGAGCCACTCACATTGCTGTTGGATGGAGGGCTCCTTCCTTTCCAGACCTAGTGCGACACTGTGCACCAGTCCCTGGGAGGTCAGCACGTGGAGTATTACACATCACAGTGCTGCAGTTTGGGGAGGGTGCCGGGAAGATGTTCACGCCAACAACAAAAACAAAAATAACAAATCTTTAATTTGTCTTTACTTTATACTCATTGAATGGGAGATAGAGTCTTTCTTGTCGCACAGCGGAAGTAAGGGCTAAAAAGCACCTCTTGTAGGAGGAAATCCACAGAGAGTCTGTTCTACAGGACAAGCTGCTGCCTCCGGACACGAGAATACATGTGTCATCAGATACAAAGTGGGGAGGGTTAGAGGCATGGGCAGCAGAAAGGTACTGTAGAAGAGGTTCTGTGAGAGCAGACAAGGCATCAGAGAAACAAATCAGAGCATTAAAGTCAAACCTCACCCACCTCTCAATTTTGCATTTCTCAGACTGTGCCTGGAGGTCAAGGCCTCACAAAATACATCTAGTGTTTTGGAGAAAATGTGCATAAACAAGAGAGTCAGCAATGAACACATACACTGTTTGGATTTCTATTAAATAGGGAAACACTGAGTAAATGTAGAAGGTTCATATTTGAAGGTATAAAAAATGATAATAAATAGAAGGCACATTATAAATATTAAATGCAAAAGAAAAGTTTTTATGAGTTCAGCCTATTACCTAGTAGTACCGAGTCTAATACATAACTGTTAGGTCATTATATAATAATGGAAAAATTATTCCACACGTTGCAGTAAGCTCGCTCTACTCCTTTGGCACGCTCTGTGCTGGCAGACAACAGGGCAGACAACAGGGCTTCCCCAACTGCCATGCAGCTCCCAGGCCTCTGACTGCGGACCTGGCCCTCCTGCTTCGTCAGCTGAGCAAAGCTTGGAGGGGGTAGGGACTCATGCTATGGACAGCAGTGTGGCCAGAAGCACTGGCTGGCCACTCCTTAGATGGAATTCCTGCATTCACTTTTTCTAATCTCTTTAACTTTATTTCTTGTCTATGACAGCTTAGATCTAGTTGGCAAAATTGGGGATATAAAGATTGTACCCTAATAAAGTTTCCTACAGGGCTTTGCATGCGAATGGATATAGTTTGTGAGATGGCCAAACCCTGCTGGGACTAATGCACCCAGGTTGGCTCTGAGGCCTCAAATCGACATAAGGTTACCAAACCAATTCAGGTATCCAGCTCAGACAGTGATTTTGAGCTTCAGAGTTTCCACCATTCTTGCTCATGGGGATTTTTCTAAAAATGCTCTATAGAAGTGGAATAGAAAGACAAAAAAAAGCCTGGGTGGCTCAGTCAGCTAAGCGTCTGCCTTCAGCTCAGGTCATGATCCTGGAGTCCCAGAATCAAGTCCCACATCGGCCTGCCTCTCCTTCTGGCCCTCCCCCTTCTCGTGCTCTCTCTCTCAAATAAATAAATCTTTAAAAAAAAAAAAAAAGAAAGCAAAAAGATTCAACCAAGGTAAAGTTGGATTTTCCCAAATAACTTTTACTACAAAAATAAAGATGGGGAGGGGAAGAGTGAAAGAAGGCAAGAACACACACACACACACACACTGATGAAATTACCTGTATGTGTTCCTGCTTGCCTGGGTCTAATCCTTATAGCTTTGAGGGTGGATGCTCATCTCAAACTAACAAAAGGACTTTATACATATATATACATATATATGTATGTATATATATTCACACATATTTTACACAACAGAAACATCAAGGAGAGGACTCAAGTGAGAAGAAGTTTTTTGTTTTTTTTTAAGATTTGTTTATTTTTTTGAGAGAGGGAGGGGGGCAGAGGGAGAGAATCTTAAGCAAACTCTACACTGAGTGTGGATCTCCACAAGGGGCTCGATCTCATGACCCATGAGGTCATGACCCATGCGATTATGACCTGAGCCAAATCCAAGAGTCAGACACTTTAACTGACTGAGCAACCCAGGTGTCCCATCAAATGAGAAGGAGTTTTAAAAACAAAAAGGAAAAAATGACAAGCTAACACAAGTCACTCCCTTACCCTGACCTCTGTCTTTCCCTGCACTTATCTTAATATTGGTAGAAAACCTTACAAAGGATGTGAAGGCTAGGAGGGTAGCTCAGCAATATGTTCACACATTAAGGGATGCTTGAAAAGACACAGTTATGAAGTCCTCCAACAATAACTCCATCTTGATTGCAGGGAGGAAGAATCATTATCCTAAGAGTTGCTTCTTTTTTATATGGTTCTTATCACAAAGATAGAACAATCAGTGCCTGCTAATAAACAACTAACAAAAAGCATTTTTATTTATTTATTTATTTTAGAAAGAGAGAGAATGCAAACAGGGGGCAGGGCAGAAGGAGAGGGAGAGAGAGTCTTAAGCAGAGTCCCCACTAAGCGCACAGCCCCACGAGGGGCTCAATCTCAGGACCCTGAGATCATGACCTGAGTTGAAATCAAGAATTAGATGCTTAACCGACCGAGCCACCCAAGTACCCCATAAAAAGCATTTTTTGATATCTAGGCTTGATTTGTTGCCAAGTAATTTTAAAGATATATCAGAGGCTTTTCTTGTTGGTTCTGGGAAGTTATTGTTTGGAAAAAAACAAAAAGAAGCTTTTGTTAACTTAATTCACTTTTTAAAAGAAGGCAAAATATATTGCAGCAGCAAAAACAAAGCAGGAGACACATGACTTGCTTAAGAATTCATAAACTTTTCAAATCCAACTTTTTAAATATTTAAGAGAATGGCTAACGCTAGCTCAATCCCAATAAGAATCATTCTGTAAATGTGTTAAATATTTCCAGTATCTCTGGAGCTCTGTGTTTAGGTGGCAGATAAAATCATCTGTTTGAGAAAAATATAGCAATGGACAAAATTGACATAAAGCCCTTCAGAAGAAAAGAGGAGATGGCTGAGGCTTTGATGTCACAATATAATGGAAAAGAAGTCAAACTTGATGTGGAAAAACATTTACATTTATTTTGCTTAGGTTACTTTTCAAATCTTGTTAGAGGAATAGGAATGTAGTAAAAGCTCAGAAATGTTTATATACTTTAAACTTCCCAATAATTTGCACAGAAATAAATTATTAAAAAAAAAAGTGTTGGTAACTTTATTCTTTTTTTTTTTTTTTTCAAAATAACTTTGCAGGGTGCCTGGGTGGCTCAGTCAGTTGAGCTTCCAGCTCTTGATTTCAGCTCAGGTCATGATCTCAGGGTCATGAGATCCAGCCCCGCATGGGGCTCCACGTGTGGCATCTGCTCTTCTCTGTCTCCCCCTACCCTTCCCCAGCTCATGTGCTTGTGCTCTCGTGCGCTCTCTTTCTCCCAAAATAAATAAATAAATAAATATTTTAAAAAATGACTGCAGATTTTGGGATCATGAGGAGCCAAAGCTGATGTAAAATTGCAGTGAACCCATTTTCTTCTTCTAAAATAGTCCTTTATTCTTTGATTGAAATTCAAACTTTTAAAGACATTTTGGCCTGAAGGATTAGGCATGACATTAAGTTAACCAAATTTAGCAAAAAAAAATATAGGATGCTTAGTTAAATTTGAATTTTGGATAAACAAAAAATGATTTTTAGTGTAAAAGTGTCCCAGATATTGCATACTTGTATGTTTATATTAAAAAATATTTGACTATCTGAAATTCAGATTTAACTGACCATCTTCTATTTTATCTGACAACCCTAGTGCTATAAAAAAATCATACCTGTACCATATGGCCCACTGTTCTAATGGATGAGCACTAAATAACATACAGTATTGACAAAATGATTATCCTCGGTTATCAAAGATAGAGAGTAGGAGAAAAAATTAAACAGTTAAGTCATCCTAATTAGCATGGCCAAGAGGGACAGTACATATACACAATCAACATGGCTTCTAGGAGACTAAAGAAACCAAACACTTTAGTGTATTCAGCTGTTCTATCTTCCTCACTTGACTACACAAAGCCAATCCCTTGAAGACAAATATATCCAGTTAACTCCATTTAATACCAAGGTGAAAGACTTTCCTTCCAAACCTGATACACAAGCATGTTCTCCTTCATGAGAAAAACCTGGTAAAGTTTGGCAGCTTTAGGCTCTCTCCTGGAAGAGCTATCTGTTAGAGGAGGGTTATTAATATTCTCTCCATTCCCGCTCTAAGGGAGATCTAAGTTAAGAGGAGAGGATTGAAGGCAATGCCTATAATATACTATCAGATTTAAAGGAAGAGCATTGCTGCGCATATGTTCAGAAGGAGTAGAGATCATTTCCATTTGGGTAGCTCTGGAAGCCTCACATTCAAGCCATATTTCATGAGAGCAAAATGATTGTCCTAGTTTCCCAAGGAAAAAAAAATTTAAAGATACCAAAGTTTTCTGTGGGTATAAAAGGGTGTGGGTGAGCGATGCCAAACCTTATCTGTTTGTTCTTGTGTTAAAATCTTTGTGAGTGTGTAACAGTCAGAAGGAAAGTGTAGAAGTTTTGGAAATTGTTTGGTAATCCCTTTGAGATCAGGCTCTATTCTGAGCCATGAGGTGCAGGTGTAAATTTCTTGGCAGCTTTAGAATTCCTATTCATTCCTCCATGGCTGGTTTCCCAGTCTGTTTAACCAAGCACATGCCCACGCATTAGATTAGAACTGATCTCAAGCAGCCCAGAAGCTGCACTCAGCTTTCTGTTTGCATTTGGAAATGAATAACAAGGAAGCTGGAAATTCTGCATTATTATGAGTAACAATAGATGGGTTGCATTAACTGTTCACATCTTTCCATTATGGAGGAGATGTCTCACATACTGAGGGATACTCTGCCTATAGAAATTTATATACACTTAACACTTAACAAACCTTTGGAAATACATTAGTGACCACTATATCCTTGAGACCAGCATGATGGAAAATACCCCATGAGTCACTTATTGATTCAGTAAACAAATGCTTCTTTAGTGTATACGAAGTGCTAAACATTTGGTTATGTTCATAATACAGTGATGAAACAAATGTACAAAGTCCCTGCCATCACGGAGCTTTCTGTCTGAAGGAAGAGACATGTGAAAAGGTGACTGTCAAACACTGTGATGAGGCTGTGACAATAAACCAAGGTATTGGTTCTCCCTGTGGGAGAATGTAGGAAGGGAGCCCAGTCTGGAGAAAATGTCCTAGAAGATGATCATCTAGGGAGAGATCCAGAAGTTGAGGAGGAATCTATCTGAGGAGGTAGGGGTGTGTGTATGTGTGTGTGTATGTGTGTTGGCAAAAAGAAGAGTAAGGGCAGTGTTCCAGGAATAAAACTATGCAAGGCTTATAAGGAACTAAAATTATTTCAGTATGGATGCAGTGTAAACCAAGAGTGAGAGTTTTTAGAGGTGAAGTTGGAGAGGAAAATAGCAACCAGATCCCAAAATTCTTTCCAACAATATTAAGTTTAAACTTTCTCCTGAGGGCAATGCTGAGCTTATGAAGGTTTTTAAGCAGGGTAATGGCATAATGAGATTTGTATTTTGTAAAAATCCTCTGGCTTCCAAATGGGAAATAGATTGAAGAGAGAAACCATTTAAGAGACTCTTACAGTAGAGGAATGATGAGCTAAAGGGCATAGATGGAAATTGGAAAAAAGAAAATAGAAAAAAACATTTGAAGAGAAAGAATTTGACTAGATGGAATGAAAGGAAAAATCAAAGAAAGCAGGAAATCTAGAACCAGATCTTGGTTTCTAGTATCATTCTCTTAAAAAAAAAAAAAAAAAAAAGGAACCAGAACAACTTCCAGAAAACACTGATTCTAGGACCAAGGCAGGAAATTTAAAAGATGAGCCTCAAAGTCTTGCTATGCCAGAAAGTAAGGAAGTGCAAACAAAACAAATAAACAAAAATCCCAATAAATGAAACCCAATAAAACTCCCAGCAATATGTGAGTACATCAAAGAGACACAGGAGCTAACTAAAAGAATCTTCCATGGTAAAATCTAGAACAATTTGAGCAACAAATAGAGTAGAACTGGATTATAATCAAAAGTATAAAATAAATATAAATAAATGATACAAATAAATGATTGGATAAATAAATGAGGAGAAAAGACAAATCTCCCATGCAGAAGAACTCTAATTAATTTATGTAGATAGTCCATTCTCGCAGAGGTGGAGGATAATTCCCCCATTCCTCAACTGTGAACTGTGCATAGTGACTTCCTTCCAAAAAGTACAATATGACCAACATGATCATGAGGCAGGTATCAAGGTTAACATCAACAATGATAAGTCATATTGATAATATGTACATTTAATATGATGTGATAAGAATGGCACTTTACTACCATGGTCTTTGCCTCAAAAACCCATAACCCCAGTTGAATCACGAGGATAACACCAAAGAGGCATTCTTCAAAATATCTGACCAATACCATCAAAACTATCAAGATCACGAAAAACATAGGAAGTCTAAGAAAATGTCCCAGCTAGAAGGAGCCTAAGGAGACATGATTAATAATTATAATGGAGTACAGGATTTTGGAACAGAAAACGTATACTACATAAAAAACTAAGGAAGTCTAAATAAGTTGTGGACTTTTGTTAATAACAATCTACCAATATTGATTCATTAACTGTGACAAAGGTACTTCACAAATATAAGATGTTAAGAGGAAAAAAATGGGTGTGGTGTATATGAAAACTGTACTAGCTTCACAATTCTTCTGTAAGTCTAAAACTATTCTAAAATTTAAAAAAATAAACAACAAATGGAAATAGGAATGAAAACCATGAATTACTGAATTGAGAAAGAACTAATTTTGCTCAGCAAAGGGACACATAAGGTTTTAGGGAGAGCCATGACATAATAAATTTTGTACTTTTTAAAAAAAAAAAAGATTTTATTTATTTATTTGACAGAGAGAGAGACAGCGAGAGAGGGAACACAAGCAGGGGGAGTGGGAGAGGGAGAAGCAGGTTTCCCGCTGAGCAGGGAGCCTAATGTGGGGCTTGATCCCAGGACCCTGAGATCATGACCTGAGCCAAAGGCAGATGCTTAACGACTGAGCCACCCAGGCGCCCCTAAATTTTGTGCTTTTAAAAGTTAAACTAATGGATTAGAGAGAAGAATGTAGAGAGTCAAATAGAACTGATAGGAAATTTAGGTCCACTGTAGTAAGGGTCTTTATTTGGTTAAATATCTGTACAAATGGAGAAAAAAAATCATTAGGAGAGAAATTTTATGTCCAGCCATATTCTTGCTTGGGGAAAAGAATTCTCTTTATCCCAGGGGATGGGCTATGGAGAGCCTTAAGATAAAGGTACTAGAGGAATGCTTCAAGTGTGGCGGTAAAATTTCTAGCACTGGGTAGATGTTCATACAAGGAAGGTGAGCTAAGTACAGTTCAGTGACAACTCAAGAGGGACACAGTTTCCATATGAAACAAAATACATTAAAGTCAAAATTTCCTTTGAACACCCTTAAGTCATCCATGTATAGTATACAGGTTGTATGATACATATAGCCGTATGGAATAATATGTGTATAGTAATGTAACAGAAATGAAACAGGGTAATTTTGTAGTGATAATACACATATTTTACCAAAAGAATTATAATCTTTTTAGTGTGAGTTATTCACACTATGGGAGATAAACATCCCCTCTGGAATAAATTCAGACAAAGAGAAGACTAATTTTAAGCTAATAATGTTTAGGTCTTCACTGTTTTATTTGAGTCTTAGATTTTGTCCATTCTGAAAATGTCTTTTGATCCATTTACATTTAATGTAACTATTAAGATGGTCAGATTTGGGGTCCATTTTTACTACTTGTTTTCTGTTCATCTCATGTATTTTGTATTTTCCTGTTTCTCCTTTCATGTTTCTTTAGATTTAATTGATCTTTTTTAGAATATCATTTTAATTTATTATCTTTTAGTTACACCTCTTTGTATTTTTTTGGTGGTTTCTCTAAGGGTCATTGTATTGTATCACTTCATATAAAGTGTTAGAACCTTACATTTCCATTCTTTACGTTATAGCTGTCAATTTTATTTAGTCTAAATATGGTATAGAGATAAAGAAGGACATTTTAACCAACTGAGCTACCTAGGTGCCTCTCTCTCTCTTCGCAGATGACATGATACTGTATGTGGAAAACCCAAAAGACTCCACCCCCAAATTACTAGAACTCATACAACAATTCAGTAATGTAACAGATTACAAAATCAGTGCACAGAAATCAGTTGCTTTTCTATACACTAACAATGTAACTCTAGAAAGAGAAATAAAGGAATCGATTCCATTCACAATAGCACCAAAAACCATAAGATACGTAGGAATAAACCTAACCAAAGAGGTAAAGGAACTATACTCTAAAAGCTACAGAACACTTATGAAAGAAATTGAGGAAGGCACAAAAATATGGACAAATATTCCATGCTCATGGATTGGAAGAATAAACATTATTAAAATATCCTGCCCAGAGCAATTTACACTTTCAATGCCATCCCTATTAAAATACCATTGGCCGGTGTGACCTGTACCTCTGAAACAAATACATTATATGTTAAAAAGAAGAAGAAGAAGAAGAAGAAGAAAGCAGGAAGGGAAAGATGAAGGGGGGGAAATCGGAGGGGGAGACGAACCATGAGAGACTATGGACTCTGAGAAACAAAGGGTTC
>NC_138370.1:31175063-31202299 GCF_054177405.1 Leptonychotes weddellii
AAGAGCCGAGATGCCCTTCAACAGATGAATGGATAAAGAAGATGGGGTCCATATATACAATGGAATATTACTCAGCCATCAGAAAGGATGAATACCCAACTTTTACATCAACATGGATGGGACTGGAGGAGATTATGCTAAGTGAAATAAGTCAAGCAGAGAAAGTCAATTATCATATGGTTTCACTTATTTGTGGAACCTAAGGAATAGCATGGAGGACATTAGGAGAAGGAAGGGAAAAATGAAGGAGGGGAGATCGGCAGGAAAGATAAACCATGAGAGACTATGGACTCTGAAAAACAAACTGAGGGTTTTGGAGGGGAGGGGGTTGGGGGGATGGGTTAGCCCAGTGATGGGTATTAAGGAGGGCACGTACTGCATGGAGCACTGGGTGTTATATGAAAACAATGATTCATGGATCACTACATCAAAAACTAATGATGTATTGTATGGTGACTAACATAACATAATAAAATAAAATTTAAATAAATAAATAAATAAATAACAAAAAGAAAAAGAAAAAAGTTGCAGCACTGATACTTCTTGATCTCAAAGCTTACTATGATGCTACAGTAATCAAGATTGGGTGGTACTGGAATAAAGAGACCTATAGATCAATAGAACAGAGTTGGTAGCCCAGAAATAAACCCATACATTTATGGTCATTTGTTGTTCAATAAGAATGTCAAGACAATTCAATAAGGAAATAGTCTTTTCAACCAATGCTGCAGGTACAACTGGATATTCACATGCAAAAGAAGGAAGTTGGACTCCTACCTCAAACCATATACAAAAATTAACTCAAAATGGATCAAAGTCCTGAATGTAAGAGATATAAGAAAATTTGCTGTAAATCTTTGTGACAATTAGATTAACTAATGCTCCCTTAGATAAGATACCAAAAATACAAACAACAAAGAATACATATAAACTTAATCAAAATCAAAAATATTTGTGCTTCAGAGGATACTACTAAGAAACTGAAAAGATAATCCACGGATGAGAGAAAAAAATGCAAATCATGTATCTGCTAAAAGTCTAGTATCCAAACTATAAAAATCCAAAGATAAAAAGACAAATAACTCAATTAAAAACTTGACAAAGTGGGTACTGGATGGCTTAGTTGGTTAAGCAACTGCCTTCAGCTCAGGTCATGATCCCAGGGTCCTGGGATCAAGCCCTGCACTGGGCTCCCTGCTTAGTGAGGAGCCTGCTTCTCCCTCTCCCACTCCCCCTGCTTGTGCTCTCTCTCTCTCTCTTTCTGTCAAATAAATAAGTAAAATCTAAAACAAACAAAAAAACAAAAAACAACTTGACAAAGAATATGCATAGGTATTTTTCCAGGAACATACACAAATATCCAATATGATAAGATGCTCATGTCATTAGCCTACTAGGATAGTTGGAATTAAGAAGATAGAAAATAATAAATGTTGACAAGGATGTGAAGAAACTAGAATACTCAGACATTGTTAGTGGGAATATAAAATAGTGCAACCATTTTTGGAAAACAGGTTTATGGTTTCTTAAAAAGTTAAATATAAGAGTTATCACATACCCAATCATTCCTAGATATACATCCAAGAACTGAAAACATATATCTACACAAAAAATTTCACATGAATGTTAAAATTTGTATTAATCATAATAGTCAAAATACAGAAACTACCCAAATGCCTATTAGTTGATGAACGGATAAACAAAAGGTGATCCATGCAGTGAAATGTTATTCATCAATAAAAATGAATGATGTACGGGTACAGCACATGCTACAACATGGATTAACCTTAAAAACAATATGCTAAGTGAAAAAACCAGACAGGAAAAGGCACATTTGTAGGATTCCATTTACATGAAATATGTCCAGAACAGGCAAGTTCAGAGACAGAATGTCTACTCATGGGGGGCTGTGGCAGGGAAGCTGGGAAGAATGGGGAATAACTGCTGATGATAGAGGGCCTTACAGGAGTGATGAAACACTCTAAAATTGATTGTGTTCATGGTTGCACAAGTTTGTGAATATACTAAAATCCACTGAATTGTATACTTTGAAATGGTGAATTACATCTCTGTTGAATTACATCTCATTTTTTTTACAACAGAGGCATAGGAAAAGATCATATGTATTTCAAAGTAATTAAGAGAAAAGAAAGTCTGTTATGCTAATCTACATATTTATCATGCCTGGTGATTTTCATTCCTTCTTGAAGATCTGATTTTCCATCTGGTATTTCTGGATAGCCTGAAGAACTCTTTAGCACTTCTTGTTGTGCAGATCTGCTGGCAACAAATTCTTTAGTTTTTGTTCATTTGAAAATGTCTTTATTACACCTTTATTCTTGAAGAACATTTTTACTGGTCGACAAGTTTGTTTGTTTTTCTTTCAGTACTTTGAAGAGTTTCACTGACTTCTGGATTTAATTTTTTTGTTTTAATGAGAAATCAGCTATAATTCATATTGTTGCTTTCTTTGTAGTATGTAACTTTTCTCTGGCTACTTTCAAGATTTTCTCTTAATCTTTTGTTTTCAGCAGTTTGACTATGATGTGCATGATTCTAGGTGTGGTTTTCTGTATATTTATCACTTCATGAGCTTCTTAAATATGTAAATTTGTGTCTTTCACAGATATTAGAATTTTTGACATTGTCAATCACTGCTAGGATGTTTTTATTCTTTGCAAATGTTTTTTTCTGATTTCTTTAGATCAGATGATTTCTATTGATCTAACTTCAAGTTCACTGACTCTTTCATCAATCCAATTAATTATAAACACATCCAGTGCAGGGGGGAAGGAGAGGATAACACATCCAGTAATTTTTAAATTTTGAATGTTTTATTTTTCAGATCTAAAATTTTCACTTGGTTCTTTTTATTTCTGTTACTAGTTATATTTTCTATTCCCTTACTCATTATGAATATATTTTCTTTTGTGTCTCTGAGCATATCCATTAGCTGGATTATCTCAGTATTATCTCCATTGATTGCATTTTCTTTTTAATATGGGTCACATTTTCCTATTTCTTCATATGCATATATATTAATTTAGTACTGTATCTGGACATGATGATTCATTGTGTAAACTCTAAATTTTGTTATATTTCTCCAAAGAGTACTGATTTTTAAAGCAGGCAGTGAACTTAGCTGAACTCATACTGCAAACTCTGCCTCCCCAGTGGTATGTGCGTTAAGAGGGGGCAGCAGTTAAAATTTCTGCTCAATACTTTTAGCTTTAACGAGGCTGTTTGTAGTTGGCCTCATAGATGTGCTGCTTAGGTATTAGGTACAAGTTTAGGCAGAGTATATACATAAAATCTGAGCCATCCCCTCTATGGCTTTCTCCTTTCTTTAATTTTCCCTCAACTTCCCAGTACTATGCACCCCATTACTCTTTCCTCTGGTTCTTTGAACCAGTAAGACTTTGGGCTTTTATCTGAGTCTTAGCTAACCAGCTTGGTGCTGTCTTGGGTCAGCCCTGAGTTAAAAAGCTATAAAAATGGGGGAAACCACTCAATGTTGTTTTCTTCTTCCAAGTATTCACTTTCCTCAAGTTCCTGCTTGTTTTTGAATGTTCTTCATTGCCTTCAAGTAAATGATTTTAATATTTTGATCAGAGTTTATAATTATAAGTAGGGGTTGATTCAATAGGAATTACTCCACTATTACTAGAGTAGATCATGACTGGGTAGCAACAATGGTGAATTCCATTCACATGGTGCCATTCTTGCAAAAATGAGAGACAAAACAATATATATGATTAGCAATCATGTATGTATATGTGGATACATGTGTGTGCATGTGTATTATAGAGGCCAATGACCACTGATTCCACTGGAGAACTTTTATGTCTGAGAACTAAAATAGGAAACTTACAGATGGGCACTTGAAGTTGAGGGAGGGCTATGGAACAGAGACAAGATAACAGGATGAGTAAAAAGATAAAGTTGGCACTGACTTTTGAGGATTGTCAACAGTCTCAGGTATGAGGGGAATAACTTGAAGTGTCTCCTCTGTTGGTTTGCCAGTTGAGATATAGTTTGTTCAGATTCCAGCTAAATAGAAATCAAAAGCTTTTTGCTATCCCCACATACCTGAATCAATTCTTACACTGCCCTTGGACTGCAGAAGTCCATGGGTTGTCAAAAGAATAGACAGGGGACAAAAGAAAACTCTTTCTAATGGGCCCAAGGTAGGATCAGTTCATCATTAAAACTGGGCTTGGACATTCTGATATACCAAATCTTATTCTGGAGGTGAAACTATCCATATGCCTAGCATGTAGAATCATAAGGAAGTGTACCTCTGTGGTTCACACTGACCTAGAAGGAAACTAAATGGAAGATAATGTGAGAAGAGACACTGTGAATGACCCAGGCCAACACCTTCATTTTATAGAGAGGAAACTGAGGCCCAGAGAGGTGAAGAAGCTCATCAAGTTCTCACAGCTACTTGGTAACAGGAGTTGGGACTCAACCTCCAGGGTTTCTGACTCTGAGTCCGCTGTACTGAACCTTAATGATTCACCAGGATTTTGTGAAACCATGGCTTCCCCCAAAAGGGTTCATATTAAGCAATAGATGCCTATTTTTCATATCTAAAGGCAAAGGAAATCAAAACTTATTTACAAAACAGCAGTGCTTGATAACTCATTTCAAATCATTTAACAGTTTGCCAGCTGGTATCTGTGAAAAGCTATGCTACCACTTCACTGGTCCATTAGCTATTTCAGTAAATGTATCATTATTTGTCATACTTTGTAAAAATAGACTCCAAATTCAAATTATTGCATATTTTTGTTCATTATTCAGGTCTAAGAGTCCACTTAGCTAATGTAGGCATCATACACACCTTCCAAATAAAAGATCTGTTTTGGTAAATAATGTTTCCATTAGCAGCATACCACCAGCTTCTATATTTCCAAAGACATCTTTAGTTTTATTGCTTTGTATTTTTAAGTTAAAGAGGTTTTTCCAAGATTTTAGGAGAAATTTTTCCATTTCTTACAGTAAAGGCATGTAAACCATTGGGGGATTTTTAAACATAGTCTTTAAGTAATATTAAAATGCTTGAATTTCCTACTAGCAATGAAGTTTCCTGAAGGCAAGGACCATGCTTTCTTCATTATTGCATCTCCAGCATTGAACATGATGTCTATAACATAATAATCACCTAGTATTTGTTGAGTGACTAATGGATGAATAAAGAAAGAGATCTTTCTTCCAGGTGGCTCCATTATAAAAAGCATCTACGGGATTGAATTTCTCCATTTTCATGTAGCAGCTAAGGTCCTGGGCATACAGCCAATCAAAGGTTCCAGACACAATTTATCAGGATGCCTGCTGATTCCTTCCTTACCTCAACCTCAAATATAAAATCCCCATTTTCATGGAGAAACATTCACAGGAGATGATAATTTCTAATAGCAGAACCTATTTGAGAAATAGATTGAAAGTGTAGAATGGACTATACTTTTGTCTGTTTTTTTTTTCTTTCCCATATATCTAAGCATTTACATACAGAAGATACACTAAAACCTTCAAGTAGAAAGCTTTTGCAATATTTCACTTGCCACAGCAATCACAATGTTATAGACTTCTTGAAGACAGAAGAATGTCTTCTTTCACATTCATCTTTATATTCCAGGGTTTATCACAATGTCTGTCACATGGTACGTGCTCATTAAAAATTAGTCAAAATAAGATAGTGAACAAAAACATCTGTAGGTATGTTCTACTTTGACATTTGTTTCATATACTTTAATATCAACCTACAATCAACTTTTTAGAATCCCACCTACTGCAGAAAATTAGGTCTGTCTGCAGCAGCTTTAAAATAAAAGAACATATGACTGCTTTTTTTGCATGGAGTTAAAGCTATAATTTTAGAAACAAACAAAATAGTTTTCCTATTTGTTGAAGCACGGTTTCTCCTGATTTGGCATCTTTTTGCAAGCATCCCTTCTTTTGTCAAATGAATGCATGCCACTAACAAAGCCCAGAGCTATTTAAGATCCAGTGTAACAGAGACATGTTCCTAGAACCTTAGGAAAACATTGTGCTGAGCTCTTGCAAAATACTATCCTAGTTCTTGAGCTTAAACTAAACAGTAGAGACCTTCAATCAATACTGAAGAAAGGCCTTAAGGTACAGAGAGAGAAAAATGACTTGGTTATCAGCTTCACATAATACTGTCAGCTTTCTCAATGTAGCCCAAATGGGCAACTACAGATCAGTTAAGTGGCTTGGATTTTGGTGGGTGTGTTTTGGTGGCTTCTGTCCTTTTCTTGGTCAACCCCTCACAGCCAAGGACACTGGTTTCACGTATCAAATATGGGGCTGTCTCTAATGTATTAGCCAATTCTGAAATTAGAAATCCAAGTTGGTGTGTAGTTCTCTATTTAATGAGCACCCTCACAATGCATAAATGGAAGCAGAATGATTCCATTTTAAAAGCCATGTTCATCTTTTTTGAAACCTAGTCAGTAATGATAAAGAGTTAACCAAGCTTCTTTAGACAGTATTCCATTTATTAGCTTCATTAATAACAATAATGGACAAGAATCTGTCTTGGCTGAAGAAAGAATTGCTCTACAGGATGTAAATAGACTACTGTGAATGTTTGACCACATTCCTTGCTGGATTTGAGATTAAACAGAAATTTAAGTTATTATTCATATTACTCATTAAATTTATATCTTTTCCTATTAGTGTTCTCAAGGCCTTGCCAAGGTGTCTTTCAGAATTCTAACGCCCCTGCTCCCTTGAATTTTGTTGAGGGGAAGAGTACACTGACTGGTACAGAGAGAAATATATTTTTCACTGTCCCACTTCTCCCCCCGACCCTCCAGTCTTCTCCAGGCCTTCACACAGGCTTCTACATTGATTTCATTTGGTTTTCTGGCTTCTTGAATCATCCCACTCCAGTCCATCATACAGTAATCCCCGTAAAGCACGCATGGGACCAGCCATATCCCTACTCAAAAAAAAGAAAAATGTCTGTGGCTGTCAAAAGAAGTACAGGTGTGCCTGACATGCAAAGCTATTTACAATTTGGTTCTGATCTGTCTTACCAGCTTTGTCTCACTTATGCATCTAACCCCGCTGAACTTGATTACTAATTATGCTCACACTTTTCCCATCTCTCCATGCTTTTAGTCGTGCAGATCTCTTGGCTCTAGAGAACCTGGTCACCAGTTTCCATATGTATGATGCTAACTCCAAGTTGGAAGTAATTTCTCTTTGATTTTCAAATCCCAATGCATTGGGCTGCAGTAACTCCTAAGCTCTCATTTCTTCTTCATATTTTGTGTTATATTTATTTCCATAAAGGTATTATCTTACTCTCCTCCCCTTCTTCAGACTTTAAGCCCTTTGAGATTTAGAAGAGTCAGACATTTCAGTATTCTATATAACTTCAGCCACAAAGCCTGCACATAATAGACACCTAGTAACTGTGAATGAATGAATGAATGAATGAAAATGATCTCTTCTATATCACACTATTTTCCCACTTCAGTAATATGATGGGAACATGAGCCATTTAAGCAGTTGAATTATCTAACCCAAAATGTGGGCTCTGAAGATCAGAGTGAGTCTATATGCAACAGCTGAGGTGTCAAAACACATTAAAAATAATAATGCAAAAATAACCAGGTGTAATCTAAGCTGAGTATTTCCTTCTGGCACCTCTTCCCCTACCATTCAATTTAGAAATGTGTTCTATAATTATCATATCTGCTTAAAGGTCCTATTTTCTGCTGATTCTTAACTAGATAAAATACATACAGCTTTCAGAGATTGAAAATATTAGCATAAGGAATGAACTAATGTTTTTGTTTTGATTTATTAAATGCAATAAAAAGGCACCTAACTTGACATAGTAATTTTTTATTAAGTATTAAGCACTAGGAAATGTTCAATCATCAACTTGAGATGCATAATTCTGATTGCACTTAGAAATTGAAAAATATGGATTATGGTCTTCAAGTTGGTTAACAGGATAAGACCATTCAAATCCCTGGACATTCATTCAGGACTTTCTATCAGCAGTGTGTTGTTCTGGGTTCTGTCAGTGATGCTCAGAAGAATAAGACATGGACCACTCTGCCCTCAAGATTTTTTGACAAGACCAAAACTGGGTTAAAAGTATCAGGACTGATAAAACCAAATGCTCAGAGCTGGGATTCACGATTCAGAAGAAGACTCTCACAGTAGTGTGGGATGTGGCATGGTAAGTTAAGAGTAAATCATGGACAGGCCCTGCCATGGAAGGGGTGGCTGTCAGGGGCTGTGAAGCGTCAACTCTTCACCAAATTCACCTGAACTCATATCCAATTTTTTTTTCTCATTTTGTTCCCTTTACTTCTATGCTCAATGCTACTATTTTCTTTAATTCAAGTTGGCATAATTTCTCACTGGATTAAGCTAATAGCCTTCCAAAAAATCTCCCTGTCTTCTGTCTACTTCCTAACCCACCCTTCACGCTGCTGTCTATAGCAACTTCTTTCAGAAATGCAAATTTTGGGACACCTGGGTGGCTCAGTCCGTTAAGCGGCTGCCTTCGGCCCGGGTCATGATCCCAGAGTCCTGGGATCGAGTCCCACATCAGGCTCCTTGCTCAGCAGGGAGCCTGCTTCTCCCTCTGTCTCCCTCTGCTTGTGCTCTCTCTGTCAAATAAATAAAATCTTTAAAAAAAAAAAAAGAAATGCAAATTTCCTGCCAAAAATTTTGAAATCCCTCCAACAGTGTTCAGGGTTAAATAAAAGTATTCGACTCCTATCATGATCTGACTCTATTTCTCCAGCTACTTCTCCCATTAATCCCAAACCTGACATTAAGCTCCAGACATACCATAGCTCTTCAAAGGGGCCCTGTTTCCCTTACTGCCATGCCTTTTCATAGGCTCTATCTTCAGCCTGCAAAGTTGTCCCACTCCACTGCGCAACCTGAATAGCTTCTAGTTGTCTTTCAAGGCCCACCTGACTCCACTGATATGAAAGTCCAGTAGTCACTGCTCCATTCCCACTGTCCCCTTTACATTTCCATACTTAAGCAGTCTGGCTCTTCTACTTGCCTAATTAGACAAGGTTTAATCAGTGGCCAGAATCCTCTGTTCTAAAATGAAAACTTCAGTGTGTACTTGTTAGGTCCATTTTTCCCATGAATCAACTGCTCCTAACATGCCCGAATACACCTAATACATTCCAATTTAATAGCCCTGCTATTCTGCAGTAGCCAATATGCTGTTCCTGAGCTTAGTTTCCTCTCAATTCAATGACTGCCAAGAAATTTCTCTTCTCGGGGCGCCTGGGTGGCTCAGTTGGTTAAGCGACTGCCTTCGGCTCAGGTCATGATCCTGGAGTCCCGGGATCGAGTCCCGCATCAGGCTCCCTGCTCAGCAGGGGGTCTGCTTCTCCCACTTCCCTCTCGTGCTCTCTGTCTCTCATTCTCTCTCTCTCAAATAAATAAATAAAATCTTTAAAAAAAAAAAAAAAAGAAATTTCTCTTCTCCAAAGCATTCACTCACCCACAGCCAACATCATGAAGGAAACATAGGTCAGTTGTTCTTTCCTTTATACACTAAAGAGAACTACCAGAGCATTTTGTTTTGTTTTGTTTTTTTAGCCCTGTAAAACATAAATGAATGATGATCTCTGGCCAGAAAGTTTTGCTACCCTAAAAATCTGCTAGCGGCATGAGAAATGTAGCCTTGAACAAAGGAAGTATGTAAAGGGTGTATTCACAGGAATGACAGGAGCAAAACAGAGGGAAGAGAGGTGACCTAGAGTGGAAATGAAGCTAGCCCATCGGTAGAGAAAAAAGTGGATCATGTGGATTCACAAGTAAGATGAGCTGCAATCACCTATGTGCACTTAGAATAAATCAAAATTCTCACAATGACCCATTAAGATCTGCACAATGTGACTCTATCTAAACCCAATCTCACTTTTTACCCCTCTTATTAGCTTCAGGCACTCTGCCGACCATTAGTACTCAGATGTACCAAGCCCCTTCCCCACTCAGATGTACCAAGCCCCTTCCCCAAGCCCTTTTTGCACTTGCTAGTTCCTCTGCAAAAAAATGAGCAGGTACTTCATATCTGGATGCTCCCCCTCATTCAGGTCATAGTCCAAAATGTCAGCTTCTCTGTAAAGCTGTCACTAATCATCTCATTTAAAGAAACCTACCTCTACTTCATTATTTATTATATCACCTCACTTTTATCCCTTTAGCATTTGCTACAGGCTAAAAATATTTTACTTCTTTATTTTCTGTCTTCTTCCCAAGATAGAGACCTTTTTCTCTCATTCACTGTTGTATCTCCAACACTTTATGCCTGGTATATAGTAGGAGTTCAATATTAGCAGATGAATAAAAAGTGAATGAATAAATAAAGAATCAGAGAGGAAACCAAGCAATAACATATAACAAGATTTCTGTTTCTAAAATCTTGATTGGAACTTCTGTTTCTATCAACTCACATGGAGATTGGGAACCCACAATCAAGTTGTTAACTCTAATTAATTTGGTCCCCAAATCTTTGGAATCCCTCAGGCATATTGGATTGGCCAATCACAAAGGGAGTATGGTTGTTGGATGAAGAAAGGATGGTTGTTGGATGAAAGCAAACTTCAGATGGTATGGTATGTCCTGTGTCTGCTGACCCCAGCCATGATATCTATCAGGCAAGGCCCAGACCTTGGCAGAGGAACACAGAGAGACTATTTTCTTGGTTCTAATGAAGATAGGCAGAAATCTGTTCGATTTTAGTTTAAAAAAATGAAATCCTTGACTTGATATGTCTATTGCATATATTAATTCCACCTGTAGATGAGATGCTTTTCACGCTAAAGTCTACAAGTGTGTGGCAGAATAGTGGTTATCACATATGTCAGTGGTCCACTTGCTTTCTGACTGATCATGGTGGTTTTAAAATGTCCCCACATTCTCTAACAATCCTCTCCTAAAAGATGGAGTCTAATGTTCTACCAGCCCTTGGATATGATCTGGTATTGACTTCTGATGAATAAAATGTGATGCAGGTGATGCTATGCAACTTTCAAGCATTCTACCTGGTCTCTCTTAAATGTCTCAGTCTTGGGAAGCCAGTCACCATAGCAGGAGCATCTAAGACAAATCCTGGGAAATGACCATGAGCAGAAAAACTGAGGCCTCCTGCCAACACATGAGTGAATCACCTTTTCTTTCTTCTTTCATTCAGTTTTTTAAATTTTCCAGAATCACCCAGCCAAGCCACTTCCAAATTCCCCCCACAGAAACTGGGAGATAGTAAAACTCTATCGTTTTTTTAAGCCTCCATACTTTGAGGTGATTTTTACACAGCAATACTTGGACTGGTTGACTTTGAAAACTTTTCATTTTTTACCCAGAACACCTTTCTTTCCACTGGAGCAGACTTTGGAGCAGACCCAATGCCTAAGCACCCCTGCACAGGTATCTTAGGTAACGAGATAGAGGGTTGTCACTGAATGATGGGACTAAGCTGTCTCCTGAATGAGATATGAGCAAAGACTAAACTAAGATTAAGTGGGACAAAGTATGAGACAGACAACCCATTATCACCTGAAAGTCCACAGCAGAAATAACCCAAAGAGCGAAAATCTCTCACTCCAGTGTTCTGTTCATTTTGAGATGGGTCAGCTCTTTCTGACTCACATGCTACTTTAATGATTTGAAGTCCTATATAAGCTTCTTGTATCCCCTAGAAATTAATCCCCATTCCCACTAGTAAAGGCAGAGACTGCATTATAGAGAGAGTAATAAATTCTAGTGACCCCTTAGGGAATATGTTTTCTCTTCACAGAACTTTGCTTCCCAATACCAGGTCCTTGTGAATAGTGAATATGATTTCTTTGCATTTCTATATTCACTCCAGCTGAGATGGAGTCATGAATGTGGGGAAAACTCCTTCATTAAAGCTATATAAGTCACTTTGTAAGTGATTCATTCCCAGAAAACTGAGAGTTGACTATGCCCATTCTATACTTTAGTTCAAAGCAAGTTTTATGCATTTAAAAATAGATAAGTCCCCAAACTCAACTGTTTTTTAAAAGAGTTAATTATTCAGAGTTCTATTTAGTCAATGATGAGTCACTAGGAATTGGTGTGCACACAATCAGGAGTTGTGGGTCTAGCCATAGTTTAGAAGGGAAACAGTCATGTCACTTCTCTGGGCCTCACAATGCTGCTCTGTAAAAAAGAAAGAGAAAGAGAGAAAGAAGGAAAGAAAGCTGGAAGGGAGGAAGAGAGGGAGGAAAAAGGAATATAACGCAATGATGTTTGATGTCCTTCCCAACACTATCTGCCTCTTTATGCTCAGAAACATTATTAAATTTTCAAGTGAGTTCCTTTACTCTGTATCTTCAGAAGAGAATTGCACCAGACTTCTAGTTTCCTCTGAAACAATGAAATAACTGCATTTTCTACCCTACAACATTTAAAAGAATAAATAATAAAGATCTGCAAAATGTATATTCTATTTCCACCTAACTATAATTTCATAGTTTATATAGTCACTATTTCTAAATAAGAAACTACCTAATATCTGTGTTTTATGCTAGCAAGAAGAATTTAAACTATAAAAATCTCTAAAGTACTTTGTGATCATTGAATTTTGTAATTTCATAATTCAATGACTTCCTTTGTTTTCTACATTGTACTCTATATTCAGAAAAGGATGACTATTTTTCTTGTTAAATTAAAACTTGGAAGTAGAGACATCTGTTTTCGGGAACAAATAACACTAAAGTTGAATCAGTAACCAGGTTATGCATATTAATGACCATTTAGGCCAATCCCATTTAAAATTCTTTGCTAATCTACAAGAATAACTTTTAAACTTTGATTTCCCACTTGAAGCAAAGGAAGACAAGAATGTTAACACAAATAGAGAGTTTCCAATGACTAAATAGTGTGCATACCAAAAAATACAAAAGGTGGAATTTCTTGTGCTATTTAATTATATACCAAGAATGGTAGAAAGTTATGTGTAGGTTACAGGAATCAAGACCAAGATAGAGAAATCAACTGCATTTTCTATTTCAGTAATCAACACATAAAAATGAAATTTCAAAAAAAGGAATTTATATTAGCATTAAATAGAAAATACTTGAGAAATTTTTTTTAAATGTGCAAAACTTTTACACTGAAAACTACAGAATGTTGCTGACAGAACTTGAAAAAAATCATAAATAAATATAAGATGTTCATGGATTGGAAGACTCAGTACTATGAAGAAATTAAATAAATCTCCCCAAATTGATATATAGATTAAATTCAATCCCATTCAATATTCCAACAAGCTTTCTGTGTAGAAATTGACAAGCTGATTCTGAAATTTATATTGAAATGCAAAGGATTTAGAACAGCCAAGCAATACAGAGGAAGAAGAACAAAGCTGGAGAGCTTGCATTACCTGATCTCAAGACTTCCATAATGCTAAAAGAATCAATACAATGTGGTACTGGCATAAACAACACAAAGAAATCAATGGAACACAATAGCTTGGATACAAAGTGACTCATGTGCAATCAACAGATTTTCAATAACTGTGCCAAGATCATTCAATGAGGAAAAGAAGATATTTCAACAAATTTTCTGTAAGAACTTGGTGAATGCATGAAACAAAATGTATTTCAACTCCTATTATTATCTCATACCATACACAAAAGTTAGTTTGAGATACATCATAATCCTAGATATAAGAGCTAAACCTATGAAATTCGTAGACAAAAACATGTAAGAACATCTTTGATCTTGAGTGAAGGCAAAGATTTTTTAGATGTGACACAAAAAGCAATGATCATAAAAGGGAAAATAAGATTAATCAGACTTTTATAATTTAGTAATGTCTGTTCACCAGACATTTAAAGAAATGAATAGCTAAATTGCAAACTAGGAGAAAATATTTGCAATGCGTATATCTGACAAAGGATGTGTATTGAAAATATATGAAAAGCTCCTACCTATTACTCAATAATAAAAAGACAAACAACCAAGACTTGTTTACTTTTTAAAGTAGACAAAAGACATGAACAGATACCTCACAAAGGAAGATAAATAAATGACCAATAAGCACATTCAAAGTGTTTGACATCATTAGTCAACTTGGAAATGCAAATTAAAGCCATAATGAAATACTTTTCTACATCCACTAGAATGGCTAAAATTTTGAAAACTGACAAAAACAAATATTGGTGAGAATGTGGAATTTATTTATGTTGCTTTAGGGAATGCAAAAGAATGCAGCTACTTTGGAAAATATTTTGACCATTCCTTACATAGTTAAAAATACTCCCAACTTTATGACCCAGCAATTCTACTCCCAGGTATTTACCAAGATAAGTACAACATACGTTGGCCAAAACAGAAACAAAAAAAGAATGTTCATGAAAGCTTTATTCAAAATAGCGCACGCACACACACACACACACACACACACAAACACAAAAACATCCAAGAGGAGAATAGATAAATTGTGGAACTTTTGTATAGCAGAATACTACTCAGCAATAAAAAGCAAGGAGCTATTCTGCTTTATATGCAAGAAATGGATACATTTCAAAAACAATATGCTATGTAAGAAAAGCCAGAAACACACACGAAATACACACGTCTGCTCCATTTATATGAAGTTTAAAAATAGGCAAAACTAAAATAGGAAAAGTGGGTCCCTGGAATGGGAAGTTGGATGAACTGGGAAGGGGCACGTGGGAGTTTTCTCAGGATGGATAAATTATATCTTAATAGGTGTGTGGGTTATACAGGTGTTTGTATTGTCAAAACCCCCTGAACTGTATAACACTTAATGTCTGCATTTCATAGTATGTAAAATAGACATCATTTTTAAAAATTAGAAGAAAACAATCATAATTTCTTGTAAAAATCATTCAGCCAGGATCCTTTTAGAAATAAAAATGATTATCATGTTAAGAATGTAGGCTTTTAGGTGATTTTTAAAAGTTTTTGCTTCCACTATCTATTCAGCAATTATTGAGTACCTACTCTGTGTCTGTCATCGTCCTAGGCATTTTGAACACATCAGTGAGCAAAACAGGCATCAATCTAACAATCTATAGGAGTAGAGAGGAAGACAGAAAATCAGGAAAACCGTAATAAATAAGTAAATGGTGTAGTGCTTAAAAAACTGAGTTCTATGAAAGAAAGAAAGCCTGAAATGTTGTCATATTGTGCTCGAGCTGCATGACATGAGTGTTTAAAAAGTTATAGATATACCTATATTTACTAATTAGTAGTTTTTGTCCTTAGTAATTGATAATGCATTAGAAGCATTCCAGAAATAGGGGTGTGCGTGTGTGTTTGTGTGTGTGTGTGCGTGTGTGTGTGTGTGCTGGTTTATCTTCTTGCTTTATTCCTTAATATTTAATGCCTGAATAAACATATATCAAAATGTCACTTGGGGGGGTGAAAAGGTTGGTTTCAAGGACATTGTGTTCAATGTTAATCGCATCTCATGTGCTACTGAGTCATAGCCACATTGAGTTATTAAGTCAAAGAGCAGCCCTTTTTGTCTTCTGTATAAAAGACAAGCTGCTCAAATGTTACAGAATTCAGACACCCAAGTCATTAAATGTGGTTGTACATAAAAGATGCAGCACTGATAATTCAAAATAGACAAGAAGAATGTGCTCGAGAAATAATTCTTCTACAAGTCATAATATCTGGCACAAAACATAAATAAAGCCCTATTTTTCTCCTTCAGTGCCCTGCCGTGAAGGAGTCACTGAGCCAACTTGTTATCTGCCAGTAACAGCGAGTTTTGGGAAGGCCTTCAGCTATGGAGTGACTCTTTCTGTATTTTTTAACAAGACATAGAGAATACAAGAAATCCCCCAACAAAAAGCAATAGCACCAACAATTCAAAAGGCTCTGAGATGAAATTATCCAACATTCTGAATGATGAAGCCCTGTGTTGTTTTTCTATAGCTAAAAACAAACCCGAAATAAAGTGTTTTTAACGTCTTGTTCTTATTTGTTGTTCTTAATTACATATCTTGGAAAAATCCATCTCTAATCAAGCTCTATAGATATACTAATGGACCTCCAATCCTAAATCTATATGGTATGAGACGATTCTTTCATGATAACGTGTGTCTTTGCCAGCTACAGCTTATGCTTTCCTGCCTCTTTGCCTGTGCGAATATGAATCTGCTCACTTGGACGGCTTGCTGAAATGCTACCTACATTTCTAGTTCCCATTCAAATCCTTTTCCTGGATGAAGTCTTCTTCAACCAACAAAAACCAGAAGTAACTTGCCCCCCACCCCTACCCCTTCAGCTCACACAGCATGATTTTCAGTCCCACTTATCTGGTCTAGAATTGTACCAGCACATTTCCTGACTACAACGACCTCTCTTGGAGGCTCATAGCCCAGTTAGAGAAAGAATCGTAGGCTACACACAGACCCCAGTTAAAACTCAGATTGCATTCTTGAAATTCTCAAAATTGAATTGCAAATTTTGTTATTAGAGCTATTATGAATAATGATTCTTGGCCAGCCCATAAAAGCTCATCTAGCCCATATAACACTTGAAGTATAGTATTCATAGCACCCTTTTCAAAATTATTTTCCTGAAAACATATATTTTCTCAGAAAAAAATATTTTATATGATTTTGTTCTACTCATACAATGCCAGCATGAGTTGATCAAAAATGTTTAGGTGATCAAAAAATGTTTAAGTGGTTGTTGATGATGAAAGATTCTATCAAATCCCACGAATTGGTGTATGTCTTCCTAAGGAATCCACAGGATGATCCTCCCCTATGGTTCCTGAGTCTCTACTCAGCAGCTTCTGTGAAACCCCATATGAATTTCAAATGCTGCATTCTTTCTATCACTTGAGAAAACATCTGGAAGGGTGCAGTGAGGAAGCTGGGTATTGACCATATGGTGGAACCATCTTACCCAGCTTCCTAGATATTTCTACTAAAGGGATTTGGGCTTGTTTTAAGCTATTAAATAGAGTCAACATGCTGCTTCATTTGGGTTGGAGTCACAAAAGCACAAAAGTTTTAATAAGATAATGCTATTTGGCCCTTTTAGCATCTTCTCTCATGTTGCTCATGTACTAAAGCATTCGATAGCAAAGGTGTTTAAAGATAAAGCAGAGGTACGCCTGGGTGGTCCAGTCAGTTAAGCATTTGACTTTTGATTTCAGCTCAGGTCATGATCTCAGGGTTGTGAGATAGAGCCCCTCATCAAGCTCCGCACGGGGCATGGAGCTTACTTGAGATTTTCTCTCTCCCTTGCCCTCTGCTCCTTCCCCCTCCCCCCTCCTCTTAAAAAAAAGGTAAAGCAGAAGGAAAATATCTGGTTCATATATGGGTGGCTTCAATCTGAAAAATGTCAATAAAAATATGGAAATAACAAAGAGTTTGAAATGAAGGAGATTACAAAAATTAAGCTAGTTTTCTGCTCATTTCCTTTTCCTTCTATTCCTTTTAGATGAGCCTAGATTTTTCCTTAGTAATCAATGCAGTTTGTGAAAACACAATCTTTCTCTGAAAGCCCAGTTCTGTGGCAGAAATTAAGAGTTTCTCTTACCTCTTAGTTCCCCCATATCCAGAGTTGTACCAAGTTGTTCTAATAAAGCAACTCTTGCTGCATTCTTTTTGTGTTTCTTGCCATCATAATGTTGCTGGGCCATGAGAGGATTGTTAAACCAGGCTGCACAGAGCCCACAGTATCTGTCTGAATCTCTTCTTTGATAGGGAGATGCAACCACTGGAGCAGTGTCCACCCTTGGAGGCTTAAGTGAGTTCAGGGGTGTTGCTGTGAAGGAAAACAACCAGAGAGAACCACAGGCCAGGTTAGTCCATTACTGAGTACACTCATTTTCAATAGCTGAAGATGGAAGAGTCTCATGTTCATTCTAGAGCTGGAAATCCAGAGTTTACTGAAAGCAGGAAAATGATTTTTGCCAGTCCTCATTTTTGAAGCTGGAAAACAACTGAAAATTCCTAATTTATTGAGATCAGATTTTTCACATTGTTCTGTTTAAATCTGATAGTTTAGGAGACCATCCCTTAGGTAAAAATGAAGATTTTCAAAAATAAACTCTTGGAGGTAAGGGAGGAATCCATTAATCAAATTGCAGCCAAAACTTAAAGTAAACATTGAACAAGAATGGCTTGAAAGATTCTGAATGAATGAATTAGACACTTGTATGTTATACCTGGAAATAACCAATAAATAAAGGATTTGCCCAAGCAGCTCTTTCAGTTAAAAGGATTGTATCAGTTGACAAAATCATGCTAATTTTACTGCCAGTTTCTTCTGTTTACTGTGATAGGTTATTTTCAACTATACCTGCTAAAATTGATGTTGAAAGTACAATATTGTTTTAAAAGACCAAAAGACAGTGTAGAACAGATGTTGCTTATCTGAACTGAAAAGGCATAACATCACTATTTTAAGGTTGCACAGCCCCAGCTATTAATTTAACACATTCCATTGTGAGCTTTCAGTTACTTTTGGCCCAGAAGCAAAAAAGAACCTAACTTGAAGGAGTTTACTAACAGAAAGTAAAAATAACTTCTTTCTGTATTACAATATACAATTTGCTTTCATCCTCACAGTAACAATGACTTAGTTACTGTTCCATATCTCACAGGATGGACTTCAGAGATGCTGAATCATTCACTGGATGATGACATATCTAGTTATGGTAAAGGCAGGACTCCAAACCAAATCCTTAATTTCCAAGGCCCATGTTCCTTACAATACCTCTAAGACCCGTGCTCGCTTCGGCAGCACATATACAATACCTCTAAGACCCTTTTTATACTTCTTAATAGGCAATTTTATAATAAGCAAATTTATATATTCTTCTAGACCTCAGTCATCTTTGTTCTATATAGAATTTAATTTAATTTTGGAAAAAGGTTCTAATCCAAAATATTTTACAAAAGAAAAAGCGATTTAAATTCTCATAAGACCCATTAGTCACAATTATAGCAGTACCTTCTGCTCTGTAGGAGTGCAGTTGGCAAAACCATGAATATTAGGGTCATCCCAAGGAAAAGCTGAAATCTGGAACATCAATAACAAGTAAACACTTAATCAACTCCCCAAGCTTTCAAATCAGTTTAATGTGGGCTTTTTTTCTTTCAGATTAAATAACAGATATACAAATAAACACTTGCTAAATAACATTTTGATTCAAGAAATGATTGGTATTGTAGCAATATCTTGAAAAAGTCTTTTCTTCTCTATCCAGAGATTTCATCAGATAGGGAAGTTTTAGCTAGCTTAGATGAAACTAAATGATACTATTTCTATTGGGACTTAGAGAAGTAGTATGTCTTTTAAAAGCCTCATTGCCAGATTCAGTCATATATCACCATGTGAAAATAAAGCTCAAAAGTGGGCCATAACACCCCAGCAGCCACCCAGTATCATCTGTTATGACTTAGAAATGCTAATAAAAGCTACAAAGTTGACCCGTATGTAAAAGGACTTCTACCCACTTTTCTGAAGAAAATTGAATCTTGCTTCCAAAGTTTCCTGCAACCTTATCAATTTCTGAGGATTTATATCCATCTATTGTTTTTTATGGCAATGGAAAACCTATCAAATGTCTGCCATCAGAATGAATGTTGACTCTTGAAGCATAACTTACTTTTCTCTAAACTGGGCCCTAAAAAAACATCTGAGTCAATTTTATCTATTAACACCCTACATACCACTTCTGGCAGGAGTGATGCAAAATAGAATATCCATCAAATAAGATAATCTTATCTTTCACACAAGAAAGTAAGTTAATGCTGCATCTGTATTGTAGCTTCTTCTCCTTAATACAGCTCCAAAGTTTAATTTTTCTTATGCTCTATTTCCAACTGTCACCAATCTCAACCCAGTTTATATTTCCTACAAAGGCAGCAACATGAGGGAGTGGAAACCACCTTGACTCAAAGTCAGAAATCAAGATTGGGTCAGACTCCATCACCCACCAAGCTGTGTGACCTTTGGCAAACCTCTGATGTCTCTGGTTTCCACAAGGTTAAAATTCAGGGTCACCATTTCTTTAAAACCCATAGTGTAGGGATGGAACAAATTATAGAAGCTCTCTCTCACTCTTTTATGGTTTTGACTGGATGTCAAATAGTGAGGTTATATGGGAAGAGAGCAGTTTCCAGGTAATAATGCTAAATCTGTGTGTGAGCATGGATCATAATACCCATAGTTCTTTGGCAAAAGTATATAATTCTAATAAAATGAATACAAAGTAGGGCAAAGATTACTGTTTGGTTTGAAAACATGTTTATGACAAAATAGTTTAGCTGATGTATAGTTTATTGTTATTTAAATTTCATGCTTTATATTTTTATTTTAATTGCAAAAATATTTAGCTAAATATTGACTTTACCTCCTCTCTTTACAACTTAAAACCAAGAGTTCATTCATCAAAACCAGTAGTTTTCAACCTTGGGCAAACATTAGACTCAGGAGGAACTTTAAGAATCTCTATGTCCAGGCTGTCCCCAGACCAATTCTGTTCAATTACATCAGAATCTTGGGGTAGGAGCCAGGCATCAGGATGCTTTAATGCCCTCTTCCCACACCACCCGGTCCATGTTTCCAAAGTACAGCTAATGTTGAGAAGCATTGATACAAATATTGCCAGTCCTTGTTTGAAAATGACTGTACGATAGTCCTCCTAGATCTTCAAATAAAAGAAAGTCACATACTACATCCCACAGCAACAGGGCCAATTATTTTGTAGGCAATGACTGAAATGCCACATCTTTATCTATGAAGCAGAAGGAAATAATAATCACTTGGCATTTTTTTAAAACCCTGATCAATTTCTCCATTTCTCCAAGATATAAAAGTTTCTCCATAATAGCAGCTGTTATAAATTAATATTATAAAAGTTAAATAACAATTCTGATCCCTTATCCCAAGCAGAAACTCATATACATATTGAGCTGCTGAGGCACTGTACTACCTACCTTTGACTGGCACCATCTCCAGCCTGGTCTACCATCCCTCTCCTCCTAGCTAAACACCTGCCCCGCAGGGTGCTGTTCAGTCCCATCTGCTCTGTGAGGCCTTGACAACCCAAGCAAGAAGTAGTTCTCCCTCCTCTAAACCCAAAGCACTTATTAACCACACAATTCATTTGACATTTCTTAAATAGCGCCTTATAATCTTAGTTGTGTACACCTGTGCGTGTATGTGTGCATGTATAAAGGAAATTAGATCTTAACACTTACACTTCAATACTTGATATTTTGGTGTGTGCTGTCTTCTCTAATACATGTCCACAATCCCTTGTTTCAACTCAGAAAAAAATCAAAAGCCTCTAAAATTCAAATTTTTCTTCATGATTCATTTTTTATTAAAACCTGACCTGAATTCAGAAGAGGCTATTTATAGTCTTTATAGAAATATATATATAGTTTATATAAATACTACATATATATTTATATAAGTATATATGAATATAAATTTATAAATAAATTAAATAAAAATAAGTAAATAAAATGTTAATAAAATATATAATATATAGGGCGCCTGGGTGACTCAGTCGCTAAGCGTCTGCCTTCGGCTCGGGTCATGATCCCAGGGTCCTGGGATCGAGTCCCACATCGGGCTCCCGGCTCAGTGGGGAGCCTGCTTCTCCCTCTGACCCTCTCCCCTCTCATGCTGTTTCTCTGTCTCTCTCTCTTTCTCTCAAATAAATAAATAAATAAAATCTTTAAAAAATATATATATAATATATATGATATATAATCACTTAGTGTAAACATACATACATGTTGCAATAGAATTTATTGTCTCTAAACATAGAGTTCTGTCTTAGATCTATTGAAACATAATATATGGCATCTGTACCTAGTTACATATCTAAAATCCTAAAATTTCTGATTCTCAAAATACATTCAGCCCCCAGTATTTTGAACAGAAGATGATGGATCTGTAGCCAATTCAGAGTAACTAAAATAAACTCAAGTTGTTCTAATACTTGAGACAATCTAAACAAGTCAGTCTCCAAAACTTGATTTCTAAGAATTACCTGACATCAATCATTTTCAATATCCCTTTTATGTCTTGCATAATGTTTGTCAAGAAGCAAGTTCTCAACAGCTATTTATAGACTGTTGGCTAAGTTATCTTGAATAATAGTGTAGAATAATATGCATCTCGGGCGCCTGGGTGGCTAAGTTGGTTAAGCGACTGCCTTCGGCTCAGGTCATGACCCTGGAGTCCCGGGATCGAGTCCCGCATCAGGCTCCCTGCTCAGCAGGGAGTCTGCTTCTCCCTCTCCCACTCCCCCCTCTTGTGCTCTCTCTCTCACTCTCTCTCTCAAATAAATAAATAAAATCTTTAAAAAAAAAAAAGAATAATATGCATCTCAGTCCTATATTTGTTTCTTCCTGGTAGAATAACCCCAGTTGATCTAAGGACAAAAATACTTCCAGTGCACCCGGTGTGTGCCTCTCTCAGAACACTCCCTCACTCTGTAATGTAACAGTGTGTACAACCAGACTCTTCATGAGTCAGCACGTTGCATGATGCCACTCACATAATGTATATAGCCCATGCCTTTTGCTAAATGAATGAATGGATGGATGGATGCTCTTTGCATTAGAAGTGATTAAAATACTGGTAACCAAGAGTTTTCTTGTTTCTTCTAAATTGTGTCATTTAGGGCTTGAATACTAGTCAATATAAACATAAATACTAGCAACCCAGTGACAAGATTCTGGGTAGAGGTGTGTGTGGGGGGGTGAAGGCTAAATTGTAGAAAGGCAACATACCCAAGTGTAGACACACATCCCAGTCTCCCTGTCGTGGATTCAACTGGATATACAGGAAGTCAGTATTATCTCAAATTTCTATTTGCTGGGATGGCCTATTTCTACGTATTTTTTAGAGAGTTCAAATTATGCACGTCATTCTGGAAATTTTACTTTCAAACAGGAAACCATTTACTCTGTTCTTTTAGCGCGGCATCTAAACTCCTCACTCTAAGCTTCTGGCTCAGTACCACATCCCAGTTTGCCTGGAACTGACAAGGTTTGTAGGACATGGGACTTTCAGTGCTAAAACAGGGACAATCCAAGACAAACTGGAATGAGTTGGCCACCCTAGCTTCTGGGGTCAGACCTGATTTAACATCACACCAGAGAGAGGGATTAGTAAAAATTTTGGAAATAATTGCTTGGGAGACTAGAGCAGGTCTTCTTTCAACCAACCAGACAGGATCTAGCAATAGATCTCAAAGCTTTACTTGTCAGATCACCACATGGGTGTCCTTAGCCAGAGAAGGGGATAACACAGTCAGCGGGCAATAGTATTCTCACCGGCCTGTCTGCCCTCTGGACCATGGCCTCAGAGTGCACTTCAACTCCAAAACGTGCAACTTTCACTGATATTCCCTACTCTCTCTCTCTCCCCCCATCTCTCCTCTCCCTTCCTCCCTTGTCCTTTTCTTTCTTCCTCTTGCACTCATTCCTGATGCTTTCTAGGCTTTAGGATAACAAAAATTAGTCCATCCTCACAAAGGACTTACCGAAATAGTTCCAGGAATTTATGTCTTTTAAAGTATGTGGCTTTCTCACCTAAGGTGTTCTTATCCATAACATTAATTCTTCAAGTTTGTATGATATTGTGCAGTTTATTCCATTCTGTCTGTTCCATGTATTTTCTTATTTAAGTTGTCCCCAAATCCTGTTTTACCAATGAGGCAGCTTGAAGCTCAGGGAGATAAGTCAACTATCACAGGGCCCCCTAATTAATAAGCAGCAAAGACAATGGCAAAGACCAGATCTTTTGACACAAAGACCAAGCACCATATTTTAATGCCAACTAGTTTCTAGTAATGCTGAGGAAGTGATAGGTCAAATAAACAAACAGATTAACTATAGAGTCAGAACACATTTCCCAGGCTTCAACATCTGTTCTCAGTGGGGATTATTTGGAAATATGCATTTTCTCTAAAACAATTTTTCCAGTTGTCAGTCCCTATGATCAATAGTCTTTCCTTTTTTCTCTTTTTTCCTACCCTAAATCAAATTAATTACAGTAGGAATCCTTTAGCAAGTATCACTTTTTTGGGGGTTTGGTTTTTATTGTTGTTGTTGTTTGTTTGTTTTTGTTTTTTTGGTTTTGTTTTTTTTGCAAATGCTGTTGATAATTAAATTTGACTGGGCCACCCAGCTCCTGGCTGAGGAGACAGCTGTCAGTGTGGATGGACAACTCAGTCTTCCAGCCTCTTCTGCTGGTAAATGCCTCAACTCGCTGTAAACTGAAAAGTCGAGGCTCAAATGTACATTTTCTTTGTATCTCTAGCAGAGGACAGGGCCTCTTGTGATGAATAAAGGAAGAAAAGGACTAGTAAATTTCAGTTAATATCAATTTGGTGGATCTTCATGTTTTCATAAATGGCTTATGATAGCTACATTTTAAATCTTGAATGGTTTCGTTAGACTTCACAGGGTTTAAAACAAGTTAGATGTTCATATGTGGGGATAGATGAAATAAATTGTGGGCATCTATACTCTGAAACACCACGAAGCAATTGAAAACACATTTCAGAAAAAAAAAATATTTAGTGACCTGGAGAAATGCTCAGGATATAATGTAAACTAAACTGTGTTTATATGTAGGGTGCAAACCTAATTACTTATTATTAAATTATACACACCCACCTATTTAAAACTATATAAAGATCAGAAGGCTATAAATCAAGCTCATAGCAATGGTTATTTCTTAGTTGTGGATTATTGGGATTTGTTTTATACTAGAAGATATACACTCTTGATGCAGAGGGAAAACAATTTTATTCTACAACTTACATATAGGCCACATTTCATGCTAACTTGTTTTAGTGCAAAGTGGAGAAAACACTGCTTAGGGGACGTGTGGTGCCACAACAGGGTCTTAAATTAAATCACAGAAGATTTTATTTGCAGTGACTTATTTATTAATTTATTGTTGATTTGGGGGAAAGTGGATTGGGAGAAAACTGGCTCTGTCAGAATATGATGTAAAAGCCCCAGCTTCTCCTATTTCTACAAAGGATACAAGGGAAAGCTGTTTTCCCATTGTATGGCAGACCCAAAAATCACTCTCATTATTCAGATTAAATGAAGTAACACTCTTCCTTCTAATATGTTTGGAAGTGAATTCCGCTATCCAAGACTGCAAGATAGAAAAATCCATGTGCTATTTCTTTTATGCCTTGAAGGAAATTAAAGAACACTGTAAAATATTTCATGTTCCAAAATACATGCCATTAAACACTTCCTGAGAATAAACAAATGTGAGGATAATTTAACAGAACCATCATTCCAATTCAATTTTGTATTGAAACTCTAATTATAATCAGCCTATTAACAGGAACTGCTTCCTCACCCACACTACATTCATATATCATCGCTCCTCATTAATATAGTATTCATAGATCATTGATTTTCATTAATATAGAATAATTCCCTCTAGTTTCAGTCACTGATTAGGTTCTAAATATCTTAAGTATGCCTGTTTCCTGCAGAATCCTAATATTTGAAAATGAGCCATTAAACAGAACTTTAGAGGAGATGAAAGTCCTTTTATAATTTTCTCATGTTGTTTGACAAAAGAATCCTAAAGCTGGGATATTCCATGTTCTTCCATGTGGTGAAAACAGAGGATGTAGAATGTATGTTCCACGAGGACAGGATCTTGATCTATTTTGTCTGCCGATGTATCCCAGGTCTTTAGAACCAGGCCTGGCACAAAGTATGTGTGAAATAAACCCTTGTTGAATGAGGGGAACAGTTTATTCTCCATAAAGCTATCTGTGTAAGAGAAGGAATTTTACTTTAGGAAATTCTGCTAGTAGGAAGGCATCCTCTCTGTCCAGACTGATCTTAAAAACACCTGCCACATTATGGGTATAATGCATTCATGGTGTTTGGTCTTCAAACACTATTCAGTTAAGGTGCCTTACTCCCTCTGAGTTCAGACTCAAAATCTTTGGTTTTGGCCACAGTTCCCAAACTCTGTGCAGAGGTACCCTGGGATGATGCAGTAAGCATACAGGGGAACCATAAGATTATTTAAAATTCTGAGAAAAGCATAGAGACATCCATTAGATACCATGGGAACCACTATCTTGAGGAAGTTCACAGTTTCAACATTAGATGCTACAGTCCTTTAAATGAGGTCATATTCCTGTGAACCTGGATATTTGAGGGCTCATCTAGCCAACCAGTGAGGAACAGGAAACAAAGGTGACAATGTCCAATCTAATCCAAAGATTTGAGAAGTTCTGCGGTGTCCAACAGGCAAATGCATCCATTAGTAAATGTGGTTATTTAAGGATGAAATACAAATATTAACTTTTCCTTCAATATGTGCTGGATGAGTTATTAGAACATAAATACTTATTAAGTTGTTTGGACACTAAGAGTTATGACATCATCCTAGTATATTTGCTTATTGGTTGAGCAAGAATCAATGGCCTGCTAATTGGGCACTGCTGGAAATACCCTTCCTCATGAACCTCGGATAAGAGGCAGAGTCACAGAGGGTAGAGTGGGCTTCCCTGACAGGGATTCATTGATTCACTGGCACCCCCATGTCCAAGCCAGCAGATGCCATCCTTAGAGGGAGGAGATGAAGAGCATCACCCAGATCAGACAGTGTTGGCAGAGTGGGGGAGGACCAGTGAGGTGAAACCTGAGGACTGGTACCAGCTTTTATTCTTTCATTCTGCTGCCACCATCCCTCACTTCACCTAATCTATACCCCATGCTCACGGATGGGAATGATTTACTTATCCAGCAGCATCAGCTATTCAACTAGAGAGCCAGCTTCCTGGATCATTTCTTATATCCTATGAATATTTATGGAGGATTCAAAGATGAAAAAAGCAACCAGTTCCAGAAGCACAGCAGAGATAAAGTACAGGCTAAGTTCAGAAGTAGACAGAGAGAGAGGGTGGCCTTTTGGACTGAGCTGAAGGAAGCTGAAACCTTAGAAGTCATTTTGGAGAAGTTGGTACTGATACTATCCCCTGAAGAGAACGTGTGTATCTCTACTTCACCCTCGGCTAGCATGCTTCCCTAATCAGGTTTCTCCACTCAACCTGAGTGTTGAGTAACCTTAAGCATATATCCCTAAAACAAACATTGTCCTTAATAACCCACAGTTTGCAGGTTACAAAAATTGCCTCTACTTCATATTTAAAACTAAATGAATAC
>NC_138370.1:31202799-31294918 GCF_054177405.1 Leptonychotes weddellii
GAAAAACAAACTGAGGGTTCTAGAGGGGAGGGGGGTGGGAGGATGGGTTGGCCTGGTGGTGGGTATTGAGGAGGGCACGTTCTGCATGGAGCACTGGGTGTTGTGCACGAACAATGAATCATGGAACACTTCATCTAGAACTAATGATGTAATGTATGGGGATTAACATAAGAATAAAAAAAATAAATAAAAAAAAAATAAAAAAATTAAAAAAAAATAGCCTTAGGCATTAAAGTAGCCAAGACATTGGACAAATAAATAAGCAAACAACAAAAACAAGTTCTGGAGCATGGGGTAATCTGTACCCAGCATCACTACAACATATTAACTAAAATATTCAGTCCTCAACAACAACAATTATAAAACATGCAAAAAATTCAGGAAAGTATAACCTATACAAAGGAAAATAACTACAGAAAGGTCTCAGATGTTAAATATAACTGGCAAAGACTTCAATGCAACTTCAAAGATTTCAAGCAATTACCAATGTGTTTAAAAAATTAAGGGAAATAATGTTTAAGGAAGTAAGAGAACATATGATGACAATACATTATCAAATAAATAGAAATTACAGCAAAGAATCAGATGGAAATTCTGGAGTTAAAAAGTACAATAACTGAAGAAAAATTCACTAGAGGGGTTTTAAAACAGATGTGAACTTGCAGAAGAAAGAACTGGTGAACTTGAAGATATATCAATGGAGATTATGCAATCCAAGAGGAGGAGGAAAAAAAGAAAATTGAACAGGTCCTCAGAGAAATGTGGGACCCTATTAAGTATACAAACATATGCATAAAATAGTAATACCAGAAAAAGAGAAAGAGAAAGGGGCAGAAAAAAATATTCATAGAAATAATGACTGAAAACCTCCCAAATTTGAAGAAAAACATCCATCTATGCAACCAAGTAGTTCAACAAAATTCAAGTAGGGTAAGTACAAAATGTTCTACACCCAAATACATCATAGTAAAAATGCTGAAAGCCAAAACAAAGGGAATGTGGAAGTAACAGAGTAAAAGAACTTATCACATACAAGAGAACCACAATAAGAATAACAGCTAATTTCTCATCAGAAATAATTCAGGCCAGAAGTCAGGGGAGTAGCATACTCACAGTGCTGAAAGAAAAAGAAATCTATCAAATAAAAATCTTATATCTAGTAAAACTATCTTTCAAAAATTAAGGTAAAATAAAGACATTTAGAGATTTAAAAAAAAAACTAAGAATTTGTTACTCACAGATCCACCTTATGAGGAATACTGAAGCAAATTCTTCAGGATGAAAGCAAGTGACACCAGAAAATAATTTAAATTCTTATGAAAAGAAAAAAAAAAGGCACAAGTAAAGGCAAATATGTAATTATAAGAAAACACTATAAATGCATATTTCTTGTTTCTTTTCTTAACTAATTAAAAAGTATATGTACAAAATATCTATTTTTTGTAGTTGTTCCAATAACATATACATATATAATGTATTTGACAATAACAGCACTAAAGAGGTAGGTGGAAGCAAAGTTGTGCTGGAGTAAGGAAATGACACCATATTGTAATTCTCAAATCCACAGGGACAAATGATGAGACCCAAAAAGGGTAAATAAGAAGGTTAATACAACAAACACTAAAATATATCCAGCTCACATTTCTTTTCTCAGCTTCTTTGAAAAATACAAAATTATATAGATTAACTGGGGCACCTGGGTGGCTCAGTCAGTTAGGTGTCTGTCTCTTGATTTTGGCTCAGGTCATGATCTCAGGGTCATGAGATCGAGCCCCACATGGAACCCCGCATTGGACTTTCCGCTCACTAGGAAGTCTGCCTGACATTCTCTCTCTCTCCCTCTGCCCCTCCCCCCATGCTCTCTTTCTCTAAATAAATAAATAAATAAATAAATAATTCTTAAAATTATGTGGATTAACAATTATAACAATATATTGTTGGGTTTATAATATAAATAGACCTAATATGCATAATAATAGCACAAAAAGGGGGAAGAGAGAAGACAGCTATACATTTCTATAGGTAAAATTAGGATAAATTTCCAATAAATTGAGATATATATGGGAAGCCCTAAAGCAACCACTACAGGAAAAGTTCAAAATAATATAGGAAATAGTCACTAAAGGAATTAAAATTTTGCAGGACAAAATATTTTCTTAATGAAAAAGAAAGTGGTAAAGAAGAAATAAAAGAACAAAAAGATACTATTCCTAAAATAAAAGTAAAATGGTACACATAAATCCAACTCTAGCAATAATAATACTATATTTGAAAATAATATAAAAATCTAATCAAAATATAGTGATGGTAAGATTAGATAAAAAGGAAAACATGACTAATCTATATGTTGTATTGAGGAGATAACACTTTAGCTTCAATGATACAGATGGATAAAAGTAAAAAGAATTAAAAGCTATATCAGGCAAACAGCATCTACAAGAAAGTTGTAGTGGCTATCAAACTAATATTAAACAAAGTACAACTTTAAAACAAAAATTTTTACTAAAGATAAATAGGGACATTGTGTAATGATTAAAGTGCTGAGCCACCAGGAAGATATGATAATTATATATATGCATACATATAACTACATATGTAGTTAGAAAATTCAGGAAGCAAAAGTTGATAGAATTAGAGGGACAGCTAGACAATTTTATATTTGTCTGCTGGAGGTCAAGTTGTTTTAAGTCTTCTTATTCCTCCTATTTCCTTATTAATCTTCTGCCTAGTCATTCTATCCATTACTGAAAGTGTGCTATTGCAGTCTCCTTACTGGTATTGAAAATAACCCAAATTTAAAAGTTTGCAAAGGATCTGAATAGACATTTCCACAAGGAAGATATACAAATGGCCAATAACAACATAAAAATATGCTTGACATCAGCAACGATCAAGAAATGCAAATGAAACCACAACGAGACACCACTTCACAACCACTAGGATGGTGAGAATGAAAAAGATGGGTAATAAAAAGTATTAGCAAGGATGTGGAGAATTAGGAGCCCTCACACACTTCTGGCAAGAAAGTAAAATGCTGCAGCCACACTGGAAAGCCATCTGGCAGTACCACAAAAGTTTAGACCCAGAGTCAACATATGACCCAACAATTCCATTTCTAGGTACAGTCAATCTTTGTTACACATACATATTCATTTGCAAATTTACCTAGTTGCAAATATCTATGTGTAACCCCCAAATCAACATTTATGGCATTTCTGTCATTCATGGACATGTGCGGAGGGGCAAAAAGTTTGAGTCACCTGACATGTTTGATCCCAGCTGAGACTGAACAAGGCAATGCTCTGCCTTCTTGTTTCACCTCTTATACTATAAACAAGTGTTTTTTTCATGGTATATTTAGTGCCATATATTTTGCATTTCTTTGCTTTTTGTTGGTGATTTCACTGCCCAAAATGACCCCCAAGGGTAATGCTGAAGCGCTGCCTAGTGTTCTGAAGCACAAGACGATTATGATGTACTTTACAGAGGACATACATGTGTTAAATAAGTTTCACTGAGGCATGAATAATAGTGATGTTGGCTGTGAGTTCCATGTTAATTGATAATACTGTACATCCAGAATAAGGAAGAGGAAATTTGCTGATATGTATGTGAAACCACTCCATTAAAAGCTAAAACGTTATCTATAGTGCATGACGAAGCTATGGAAAATATGGAAAAGTGGTTATATTTGTGGATGCGTGAGATAATAACTGATAGTAAGAGCGTAAGAAACAGCACTGTTAGCTTTATAAAGCTAAAAGCCAGTGGGATTTACCATATTACCCAGAGTCAGGAAAATGTTAGAGTCTTCTCAGCTAGGGTTTTATTATAAAGAAGTACTACATATAATCAATCATTTGTAAGAAATATGTTAAATAAGGTATCTTTAAATAGAAACACACATAAAACAAGTTTATGTATTGATTAGTTGATGAAGGTCTTGTGACCAGCAACTTGCAGGCACTTAACCCTATATTCCCCCTAGGAACAATGGCTCAGTATTTGCTAATTCAGAGTTGGTGACTTTATACAACATAACTACCATGAAAAGTGAGAAATCAATATATATTTCATTCAAGAAAAATAAAAATATATGTCCACATAAAAATTTGTACATAAATATTCATAGCAGTATACTTTATAATAGCCCAGTAGTGGAAACAGCTCATATGGCCATCGACTGCAGAACAGGTAAATAAAATGTGCTATATCCATACAATGGCATATTATCAGCAAAAGAAAAAAAATTGAGTACCAACACATGCCAAAACACACATGAATCTTAAAAACAGTATGCTAAGTGAAAAATGCCAATCACAAAGGACCACACACTGTATGATTCCCTTTATATGAAATTTTCAGAATAGAAAAATCTATAATTCAGAAAGTAGATTAGATTGTCAAGGAGTAGGAGAGCAGGGACGGAGAGGTTAGGGAACATGGGGAGCAAACACGAAGGGGTTTTCCTTCTAGTGATGATGATGCTCTAGTTATTGTGGTGATAGTTACACAACTCCGTGGATATACTAAAAACCCTTGAATGGTATACTTTAAATAGGTGAACTGTAGATATAAATGAGTTATATCTCAATAAAGCTGTTATAGAAAAGAAAAAGCCTAACAGATGCATTTATATGGATCTGCCTTATATGGAGGCAGATCCACTGAGAAAGGAAAAAATAATGAGAATCATTTTGTTCATGTGGGCTCCCTAGTAATATTTGAAATGCCTCTGAGCACTAGCTGGCCATCCGTGGAATTCTGGTCATTGATATTTATTTTGGCTAAAGGCATTTTACAGCTATAATGGAACTCTACCTGCAGCTGCTACAGAGCTACACCTAAAGGAAAGAGCCATCTGACAGCCCGGCTAGAGGCAGAAGCAACTGTACTTCTCAGCGCATACTCTGTAGTAAGAATTGTCCAATAAATGCAAATTTTTCCAGTGTTGTGCATGTTGTTGCTTATAGTCTGTATTGAACTTTGAAAAGAGGCAGGAACAGGAAAGGATGTCTCTTTCCCTTCTTTCCCACTTTATTGGGACCTAAAGACCCAGAAGTCATGCTTCCTGCTTGACTGCAGGGTCCTGAGCAATATTCTCTGCCACTGTCTCTCCCATGCGTCCTGTTCCACTCCATTTAGGTCATGCTGTTCTCTCTTCTCCCAGTCTATTCAAATCACATCTAGACGTCAAGGCCCATTTTATCCAGGGGCCCTTTCAGGACTTCTGTGAACTTCATCCACGTCTTCACTGCTGACCTCTCTCCCTCAACATCTGTGCTGTAAGTCTTGATTAGGTCTTGGCCTTTAATTGTTTTACTAGTGTTTTTTTAGGATCATCTCTCCAAAAACATCTTGAAGACAAGATTAATTTTGGAATTATCCTTCCCTTCATCTCCATTGTCTGCCACGGGTCTGGATATACAGAGGAAACTCAATAAGCATGACATAAATAGTTGCTGAAGGAACGACCTGAAGGGGCCATCCATTAACCAATTCTAACTCAGTCATGCAAATCTGTTTTCCACATAAAATAACCTCTCCTTTGCTCTTTTACCAACTGTATTGCTTTGTCTCAGAAAAGACAAATGTCATTTGGCATAAAGTTCATACCCAATACTGATATGTATATAGTGGCAATGACATGTTACAGTGTGAATTTGCCCATGTGAAGATGTGTTCTGCTGGCTAGAGAGGTGGGTGATGTCCAGATATCCCATGGAGAAGGTGCATTGTCTACATCTGCAGAGTCTACATTAATGCTGGCATGGGTGTTGTTTTCCACCATTTAGTTAATGAGAGATGCATACCCTGTCACTTGGATAGAAACCATCCTCTCAGTGGATGAAAATCCCCTATTTCCTTGGGGAGGGCGGTGAATGGTCATTTTTTACAATAAAAGAAAGAGAGAAGGAAGATTTCTACTCAGGAGGGATGTAGAATTCGCTGTATGCCTTTGGTACTTGGAAGGCATTGGTTTGTTTTTCAGTCACTGGAGAAATATTTAAACAGATGATAACCGTATTTATAAGACCCCAAAAGGGAGAAATTAGCCAGGGCTCCTGAGAGAGGATAAATGCATAAGTTAGATAGTCCTCACTAACAAAGAGAAGTAGCTAACAAAAAAATGTTACAAATAAATAGATGTGCCAGAGAGAACAAAGATGGTATGAGAGGCGGTTGGGAAGACAGGAAGACAAATGTTTGAAAACACAGACATATCAAAAACTACCAAATGAAAAATTTTATTTCCTGTTTGAGACATCACTTTAAGATTGGATAGAGATGAAGCAGCCTTGAAATTGGAATGGAATCCATGCCAGAGAGACCTCCTCCATAGCAGCCCTATTCACCATTGTCGGGCACAGCCTCAGACGCCACACGTGAGCACAGCTGCCATCTTCTGAGAGTCATATGTGCTAAGCATTGTATTAGGTGCCTTATAAACTCTGTCACACTTAGCTTTCCTAATGGTTCCCAGATAAGTGTAGGATTTATTCCTCTTCCCTTTTTCCTCCTCTTCTAAATCCAATGTATCCACAAATCCAGTAACCTTGTCTTCTAAATTGTACCTCCAAACTAATTTTCTTTATTTCTCAACCCACTTTTATGTTCTTTTCCCCATTACTCCTGTTCAAGCCTGAGTGCCTCTCTACTGATGCCCCTCTTTTACATTCTTCACAGCACCTATTTTGCATTCTAAAATTATATGATTTTGATATTTGAAATCACTTATTTATTATCTGTCTCCTACCACTAGATTATTCAGTACTGTATGCCCAGTATCTAGAACAGTACTGTCATATAGTATATAGTTCAAGCCATAAATATGGTCACATTTAAATTTTCTAATAGCCATATTAAAAGAAAGAACTTGTGAAATTAATTTTTTTAAATATATATTTTATTTAGTCCAATATATCCAAATTCTTTTCCTTTCAATGTGTATTCAACATAAAAATTATTAATGGGGTATTTCATATTTTTTTCTCATACTAAGATTTTGAAACCTGGTATATATTTTACACTACAGCACATCTCAGTTAAAATCATCCATGTTTTAAGTGTCCATTGGCTCCACAGGCTAGTAGCTACTAGACTGGACAGTGTAGCTCTAGAACACAATGAATAATTTTTAAATATTAGTTGAATTAAAGAATGAGTAAATACATGAAGGAGTTAGTGAATAAATAAATGAATAAATTCCCATTTTTACAGATCATGAAAATGAAATTTGCCAATGTGTGATACTTTTAGAATGTGGGAGAGCTGATTTTTGAATCCCTGTCTAGCTAAATTCAAAGTGGTACTATTTCCATGATACTGCACTGGTATCTTGGGTCAGTCTTTTCATCAAAAATGTTCAAGGGCTCTTTTCTAAGGAAAAATAAATTCCTTATCATGACATTTAAAGTCTGCTACCAACTAACTCTCAACATACTTTTCTAGTCTTTCCCCCTCCAGCACTGCTTTTCAAACATAATATGCTCTAAGAAAATGGATTTCTTCAAGGTCAGGAACACAAAGAACCCTGCCAAGAGGGTGGCTCAAAATCCCAGCTCTAAATTTTTCTTCTCTCCAACTCTTAGCTGCTTGCTCCTGTTCAACACTGCAGGTGAGTGAAGATTTGATCCATCAGTTCTTATTTTTGTATCAGGTTAAAGAGCAGTAGTCTCCCTCACTAGACTAGGCTCCTTTCTTATCTCTCCTTATATCTCTCCTCCAGCACAGTGCCTGGCACCTAGTAGCTAAAAAGTTGTTGAATGAGTATATGATGGAAAAAATAAACCAATGAATGAGCTCTAGCTGTCTTCCAACGATATCAAGTACATCCCTACATGTCTTTGTTCACATGGCTCATTCCACTCAGAATTCCTTCAGTGTCTCTATATGTAAGGGTCATTCAAACACCATCTTCTTCATCAAGGTCTCCCCAGTAGTTTCCACCCAGAAAGAGAGACCTAATTCTTCCCTCATGCCTGCAGAGCTTCATTTAACCCTCTCCCCACACACTAACATCATTTAGCATACATCTTATTATCTCTTATGGAATGTTAATTCTTTGGGCTAAAAATGTATCATCCCCAGCCTCCAGCAGTGTTTTGTGTGATGTGGTATGAAAAACATGAAATAGTAAATTAAAGAGGAGCAGAGTTTGTTTCAAAAGATGTCAGTTTAAGCCCTGAATTTAAATGTACTGCATGTCACTTATAATTATTGAGTCTGAAATTCCTCCTCATTATGTGGGAAACAAACTCTACCCTATTTGTGAGATAAAAATCAGGATAAAAGAATGCAATATATGAAAACATGCTTTATCATTTAGAAATTACTATTCTAATTATATATATGTTGAAATGGACTAAAGATTTTGTACATATTACCTTTTTGTATCTTCTTCATGGAGCTTACTTATATCCAATATTTTCTCACCTTTTTACTGGTGTACATGTTTAATACCTATCTACTTTCATTATAATGTATGTTTCTTGAGCACAGGAACTTTGTTTTGGTCAGAGGTATAACCTCAGTGTCTATAAGAGGACCTGTCATTTAATAAATATCTGATGATTGATGGAAAATATATATATATAATGAGGATTCTGAGATGTTGGCAGCAGCTGTTTTTTTCATTCCTCTAAATCCCCCAATAAAAACAGAACTGGATAGCCAAAGAAAAAACCCACAGACAATATTCATAACAAAACTAGGTGACAAGATATTTCTATGAACCTCAAAATACAAGTGAATAAAAATAAACCAATAAAAGCCACAAATATACTATACAATATCAGCATCTATGCAGGGACAGAGAGTGAAGCAGTAGGGCATCTGATGGACCTCAGAGTAGCAGAACCTCCAATAGCCAGCAGTTGCTCATGAGAAAGCGACCTTCCATTTCTTCTATTTCAAAGCAAATTAGGAAATGAGGAAAATGATACAAGAGATGAAAGGGCAACATAAGAATAAGAAAATTCACAAGTTAGGTATAAGAACCACAAAAATAACTGGAAATAAAAGAATAAATCACTTTGGAAATAAAGACTAAACAAGAAGAAACAGAATATGAATACACACAATGAATAATTCTCTAAGAGAAGTAGAAGTTAAAATGAAGGAAACTGTTTAAAATTCTTAAAGGAGAGATACAAAGAGATTTAATAGCAAGTCACAAATTGAAGAAAGACAAAAATCATCCAATATATGAATAATAAGAAACCTTGAAAAAGATAGCCAAGGGGCGGGGGGAAGCAAGTACACTGGTATTTCCTAAAATTAAAACTAAGAAAAGTATATATCAAAAGAGCATACTCCGAATGTTGATTCAGAAGAACTAATGAACTTTAGAGTAATGCTTTTAAAATTTAGTTGGCCTCAGAGAAAATAATTTATTTATAAGGTAAATAAAATTCAATTGCCATCAGACTTTTCAACTGCAATGTTTTATTCCAAAAACAATTGTAGTAATATATTTTACATTGTCAAGAAAAGAAATGTGAGCCCAATTTTTTATACCCAGCAAAACTGACATTTAAATTTAAAAGGCCCGAAATGAAAACAGACAAGAATTCAGGTAACTTTGTTTTCATGAACCTTTTTTGTATCTATTGGAATATAAGATTCAAATAACCAAAATGACTAGAGAGACATCAATATAAGAATTAATGATAGCAATATATATATATATATAATGGCTTACATAATCAATAAAAGTGGAGGTTCATATATATAAATGGAAGTCCATGTGATGATTATATGCTCAGATAATGTGAATATAATTTTACAATTTAAAAATGGGGAGAATATATGTTGTAAAAAAGATTTATCAGTTAATATATTAGTGGTGTAGTATTAATATGGTTATTTTGCAGGATGTTATGTGTGTAATATTGGATAGAGTAAATGAGTGCCTTTGGGATATTCTAATTTTGTCATTTCCTGAGTCTTTGAGACTCAAGATGCTCACTGTGGGAAAAGAGTAAGCAGAAGATTATGGGACAGTAAGTGCAAAACTTTGTAATCATGATTGAATTGGAAGAATCAGTAGTTACTCATGAGGTATCATGTAAAAAAATATATATTTCTTAGTTCTGTCCACTAAAGAAACCTAAAAACAATTACAAACTCAATACAACATCCCTAGCACTCAGAAACCATAGCAATCCTGAAATACCGTTCACACTAAAAGAGGCTGACTTTAGGAGGAAAAATAGGTGATTCCAAGAAGTCTGTAAGATGAGCTTGGGGAATCCTGCCACACTAGCTAACAAAGAAGCTATCAAAGATCTCTACTACAGTCATGACACAAGGACTGGGGGCAAACTTGAAGAGGCTCCCCCTGGTAAAATGTGAGACAATTTAAACTCGAAATGAGGTAGTAACTGCAATTGATCAAAACCTACCAAATATGTTAAATCCTTGCATTCATAACAGCATTTCTTAAAAGCCTGTTTGGTCACCTTTGTAGAAGGATAGGGAATCAATTCCTTAATTGGAAAACTGGTAAATAAAAGGACAGAGTGAAGCAATTTTTTCTGCCTTTTCTAAAGGAACCATAGCACAGAGTATGAAACAGAAAATGAGGAAAACTGGCTTGTTCAAGATTACTCTAGTGAATCAATGAAAAAGAAATGATAAAAGAAAACAATTTTGCAACCTTCAACGAATTAATGGATCTAGGCATTGTGTATCAGCAGCTGCTATCATCACAAAAAGAGAGACAATCAGATACTATGCACCCTTTGATGAAAAAAACTCAACACCATTCCACTCTTGCCAAATGCATCCATCCCATACCCTATCAAGTCTCTGGAGCCACCTGCCAATTTGCAAGGAACAGAAAGGATAAAGTGTTAAATGAAACCACACATACATAATCAGCAAAATCTACACTTTAGAAAACTCCATGGGTCAAATGCCCCTGAGTTCTTTTACGGGTAAATTATAAGGAAAAAGGCAAATGGAGAAAAATCCTATAGACTCAGATGAAAAAATACGTCAAGCTTTTAAAAGGTGAGCAAGACTAAATTTTGGTAATTAGGGAGGCACACTTTGTAATCTAACTATACCAAAACCTGAGAAAAGGGTTGTGGAAAAGTCAGGATGGCAGTTACACTTGGTGGAACAAAGAGATTCAAGATAGGGATGGGACAAACAGAGGAACCACTGGGAAGATGGGCTACAGTCTATTTCTTGACTTGGGTAGTGGACAAGGGTGTTTGCCTTAGAATTCAGTAAGTAATACATCCTTCTTTTGTAGAATTTTATATCTCTGCTTTATTTTTAACAAAAAAGTACGAATTCCAGTTTAAAATGCACCTAGCTGGCAGCCCTAAGTGTTTCTCTAAGAATGACTCTATAATATTAATGAAGACTGAAAAAGATGGAACACACACTAAAAATTAATTTGATAGACCACCTGATGCCAGAATTTAAAGTGAATTTCTGCCTACTATAAGGCATAAGGAGTTCAACTGAGATAAGCTATAAAACTAGAATAATAATAATATTTCCTTCATAAGATACTAGTGAGGATTAAATGAATTTGTATGTAGAAAGTACTCAGAATGGTGCCTGAAGCAAGAGCTATATTTAGGAATAAGCTATTGTTTTTATTATAAACCCCTCAGAACATATGAGCTGCAGCTCATAAAAGAGAAACCCCTCAGAAAAGATATTGTCTGCACCACCCTGTCCTTCACCCAAACTCAGATTTGTACCAACAAAAAAAAAACCAAACAGCTATCCTTGATCATACAGCTCTTTGAACCAATAAGACATTTACTGTTAGTCCTCTTTCTGCATGCATCTGTGGCATTCACTCCCAGTTACCAGCTGGGTAGGGAAAGGCAAACTAATGCATATCTACTGGTGGATGCAGCTTCCCATCTCACCCACAAAAAGATGGGTGACAGGGCAGACGCAGGGGAAGCGGCAGTGACTCAGCATCTTGGGAATGGCAGCTTTAATGTGAGGCATTGATTCCTACTGTTGGAAAGCCGGTCAGCTAGGGTAGGAAAAGGTGATTCCCAGCCAAGCAGAGCTTTCCTGTGAAGTTGAAGAATTTGCAGAAACTAGGAACTGGTCAGGAGCTGTGCACATAGAGTTACAATTAATAGTGGCTTAAAAAAAAAAGGGTTAGATAATTAGCTAACTGGACACCAAGAGAAGTAATTTCTTCTCAAATTTATTTACAAATTTGATGCAAGTTTAACCACTGGAGAAAAATGAAAAAAAAATGGAAAAAATAATTCTGAATTTATTCTGAAAGCAAAAACAAAACAAAACAGTAAAAAGCTGTTATAATTTTAAAAATTAAAAATGAGGAATGATTTAGCCTCAAATATGAGAAACAGATTATACAACTAATAATTTTTAAGGTAGCTTTCTGCTACAGAAAAGTACAGGTTTATAAAACAAAATAAAAGGAGAAACAACCAAAGCATACATTCAAATTACTATGTAATACAGGAAAATTTCAAGTCAGCAAGGGAAACAACATTATCAAATAAATGGAAATGCAAGATTGATAACAATTTAGGAAAAGTAAAAAAGCCATAAAACAACTAGAAGAAATATGTAGAGATATTCAGATAATCTCAGGATGGGTTGAGATTTTTAAACATAAAATAAAAAAACAGTTTGAAACAGAAAAGATACACATATCTCATTCCATGAACATTAAAATGTTCTGCATATCAAAAAGTACCATGAAGATATTTACAAGAAAATGGCAAACAGTATTAACCATATGCATTTTAAAAATGTTTATTTATATAAACTTGCAAAGCTATAAAAGAAAGCTGACCTACCCCCTCCCAAATTAAGCAGAGAACACAAGCTAAAATGTATAAAAGAAATATGCCTGGGGGTGCCTTGGGGGCCTTGCTCAGTTAAGTGTCCAACTCTTGATTTCAGCTCAGGTAATGATCTCAGGGTCATGAGATCGAGACCTGCATTGGGCTCCATGCTCAGCACAGAATCTGCTTGAGATTCTTTCTCTCCTCTCTCCCTGCCCATCCCCCAGCTTATGCACATGCTCTCTTTCTCTCTCTAAAATAAATAAATAAAATCTTTAAAAGAAATATGCATGTCCAGGGGCACCTGGGTGGCTCAGTCAGTTAAGAGTCTGCCTTTGGCTCAGGTCATGATCGTGGGGTCCTGGGATCGAGCCCCGCATCAGGTTCCTTGCTCAGTAGACAGCCTGCTTCTTCCTTTCCCTCTGCCCATCTCCCCCACTTGTGCTCTCTCTCTCTATCTCAAATAAACAAAATCTTTTAAAAAAGAAATATGCATGCCCAATAAAAATATGAAAAAAGATGAATCTTACCAGTAATGATGGAAACATATATTTTTTTAATGTTACCATTTTTTACTCGTACAGTTGGGAATATTTTTTTAAAAATATCTCATATTATCAAAGAGGAGGAGAAATCAGCTTTTTAAATCATTTTTTTGAGAAAGATACACCCTTTCTGGAGAGTGATTTGAGAATATATATTAAAAAACTCAAAGACACATTCTTCTTTGGCCAGAAATTTCTTTTCTAGAAATTTATCCGAAGAAAATTATCAAAGATTTGAGCAAATATATACAAGGTTTTTGCTAAAGCACTTACTACAGCAGCCAAATAAGGAAACATTTATATCCTGGAATTAATTGAGGATAATATTCAAATGAACTATGGTATATTAGTTATTAAACTAATATTTAATAAACTGCAGTGTATTTATATTGGTGTAATGAAAAACAAATTTATTAAATGAAAACAAAGGTATTCAAATCAGGATAGATGGTATTCATGGACATGGACCATGATTCCTGATGCATTGCTACGCTTCTTCATTTGGTATTTTAAAACAAGCATTCATGGAGTTGTCAGCTCTGCACTGGGCATAGTACAGGGAACAGTGGAGGTGACAGTCCCCATCATGGAATTATACTCTAGTTGGGGAAGCTGATAATAATTAAGATAAATAAGTAGAATACAGAGTATGTTTGTCATGATTGCTCAGGAAGAAAAAAGAAATGAGAGGGCATTAATACGAGGTTTATGTAAGAAGTGTATGATATTTTTTTTTAAAGATTTTATTTATTTATTTGAGAGAGAGAGAGAGAAAGCATGACAGGGGAGAGTGTCAGAGGGAGAAGCAGACTCCCTGCTGAGCCGGGAGCCCGATGGTGGGACTCGATCCTGGCACTCCAGGATCATGACCTGAGCTGAAGGCAGAAGCTTAACCAACTGAGCCATCCAGGCACCCAGAAGTGTATATTTTAAAGTGGCCTAAGGAGACTCACTGTGCAGGACACTTCTGACTAAAGACCTGAAAGATGTGAGGAACTGGTCATGCAGGGCTCTGGAGGAAGAGAGCTCAAAGTAGAGGGAACAGCACAGAGAAAAGCCCTGGGCATGAGGGGGACCCAGGTGTTCATGGTTCAAATCATAGGTCAGAGTGATTGACTCAGATCAAATGAGATGTACAGTCATCTACAGGCAACAACCAGCATGGTCCACATGCTGCCACATACAAAAAGCAGTATTTGTGTATGCATGCATAGATTTTACTTGTCCGTATGTACGTGAGACAGGGGAGAAAACAGGGAAAATAAAAGCTGGGAAAACGTGCCTTTAAACATCAGAAAGATTGTATCTATATGATTACATAACATGTATTTTTTCTTTGTCGTTGATAAGTTATCTAGACATTCTATATTGACTATGTATTCCTTCTCTATTTTAAAAAAGAAACCAAACTTTGAAAAATAATTTTCACAAGAAAGAGTGAGCACATCTTGATTCCCACCATCTTGGACGTTCACAATTAAAAGGGGAGAGATCACGCATGTTTGGATGAGATTCTCTTTCAGCTCTGTGGGAAGAAACCAAGCAATATATGGAGCAGATCTTCAGGGATGTCTAGTTAAGCAGAGCCACAGTATGACCCACTTCAATATCTGGGTCCCCTGTCCATGGCCCCTTATCCCACAGGTTCCCAAATGGGTCAAATTACTTACCTATGCAGACTTCTGAACAAACTGCAGGGCTGGTAACACCTTCACCCTATAAGCTCTGAAGAAAAACTGCCAAGGCAGCAAGATGTGTGGTGCTTTTTGCCCAAATCTAAAACACCCGTGGTTTTTAATCTTTACCTCCTCAAATGCCTTTCTTCCCATCATCAGTATCTATAAAGAGGACAATCAGAAACAGACCCCTGGACTCCAGTTCCTGCTGCTGTCTTTATTGCTACAGCACTGGGGGAAAGAACTAAAAGGATAAGCTCTAAAGAAAAGGAAAAAAAAAAACATAACAGAAGGTTTTAAAGGAAAAATGAATAAATGTCTCAACTGGATTCACCATGAATACTCAAAGAAAGTCTACATTCTCAAATTGTGGTACCCTGATCTGCAGCATCAACATCACCAGAGAACATACTGCAAGTACAAATTCCCAGGGTCCACCTTAGACGTGCTTCATCAGTAAGTCTCCCAGTGGCATGGAGCTTGGGTGATTCTGTCCTATCTAAAGAATGCCCTAAGTCCACTGCAGGAATTGTTTTCTCGGACTCTCCCACCCTTTACTTAAGGGAAAGGCCATTTGATTGGGGGGGGGTCAGAATGTCTAAGAATTTTCTGTCAGGAGCTCTTCATTACTGCTTTGCGCTCTATAGAGGTTTCTAAAAGCTGGGTCTCCTGAAAATAACAACACCTACCAAAGTTCGTTTACTTTGCTAGCGGTCTGACTGGGCTGGAGTTGAGCCATTCACACCTTCTCTAGTGCAGCATGCGGAGATCATGTGCAGCTCTACTTTTTCTGTCTTAATCCCTCAACTGCTAGCATATCTATCGTTGTGAAATTGTTTCACTGGTAAGTTAATCTCTCTGGATAATAAACACTGTCCTCTCACGAAAAGTTCTGAGCACTTTCTTTTAACAAGGAGACTCACTAAAACATTCTGTATCTCTGTTATAATCCTGTAATTTTATCTTTGGTTGCTCAGTAATATCTTCTTCTCCCAGCAGGGTGGGATCAACCCTTTGCTATTAAAACTTGCATCCACTGAAGGCCCTTAAGTCCCAATGTGAAGGGGCCAGATGGAAGGTATTCTGAGATTCTCATTTACCATTTAATATGTACTTGGTCTCTGATGCAGCATGTACAAAAAGGTCAGAAGAAATCACATATTCACTGGTCTTTCTGTGTAAGTTCAACTAAGCAAGCCATCCAAAAGAAATACTTTCTAATAGGAAATATGCAAAATAAAACATTCAGTAAAAATGTGTATTCCTTGAAAAAAAAAACTTATGTAGTCATAATTTCAGGGAATCTTTCAACATCAGACAGAGACCAGTTTAGCAAAGTAAGGGTACTGTGAGCTTGGACGGTATGTGACTTTTTGTTTTATTTTTAAATAAACTTTTATTTTGGAATAGTTTTAAATCTACCGAAAAGTTGAGATGAGAGTGTAGAAAGTTCCTCTATATCCTTCACTCGGCTTCCCCTTATGTTAACATCTTACATAACCATGATACATTCTTCAAAATGAAGAAATTAGCACTGGTACATTACTATGACCTCAACTCTAGACTTTATTCAGCTTTCACCAGTTTTTCCTCTCATGTTCTTTTTCTGTTTCAGGATCTAATCCAGGATACCACATTGCATTTAGCATGTTGCTTTTTAGTTCTCTTTTACTCCTTCCTGCCAGCTTCTGGATTGGAACTTCATATAGAATAGCCACTTATAAATAGCTGTTAATTAACACAGCACCCCATGTTTCATAACTGGTAGCAATTCTGCCCTACAGCCTGTCTCAGAGGTTCATCTGGCCTTACCCAGACTTTGGCACCCTCTTAGCTAGGCCTGGAGTTGGAGAAAGAAATCTATTTTGGGCCCACACAAACTGGACAATCTAACCAAGCACTACTGATTCCTATCCTTGAAGACAAAAGTAAGCCAGTTTGTTGTGGGAGCAATTCTTTGTAACGATACTCCCAGAATGGCTGGAACGACAAATGGTTTAGGAGACTGTAGGTATTTTTTTTTTTTGAATTACCAGTTTATTCAAAGGCTACAATATGACCAAGATCTGGGGAAAGGTGGGAAAAACTGAAATCACCCATGATTCCTTGGATAGGATCCTCTTGACAAACTTCTTATGCAATTACCTCCTCATTGGCCTCCCACACCCTTTTCTCAGTGGATTCACCTCTACAACAGTGAGGGAGGAAGGAGGAAGAGACATGTGCAGAGAAAAACAAACAAAGCTTTTAGCCAAAAGTGAAGTTCACGCACAGCCCACCCACACCATGGTCCTCAGGGCAGCTCTGAAGAGATGATTTCTTGGGGTACAAGAAAATGGCTTCCTGAGTGGAAGCAATTGTCCCTCACATCTCTGTGAATTTAAGTTCTTCTTCTAAATCTCTGACACACACACACACACACACACACTTCCTAAGGTTCAACTGTGGCATTGACACAATCTCCAGGACCCTTAGATATGGAAAAAACAAATAACTAAGTCTAATTCTTGGAGGCACTTAATACTAACCATCCAGATGGGAAATGGGCAGGCCCGGAAATAAACATGGGGGCTCTTCTTAAATGCTTTATACCAAAGTGATGTTTTTCCCTTTTTTTTTTCTTTTTAAAATTAATACATTGGCAAAGGAGTTCAATGACAATGCATTAGAGAAAAGAAAAAAAAAGAAAGAACTTAACTAAAAAAAATACTAAAATTTGTCAATGTAAAAAAATAGAAAGAAAGCAGGAGAAGATACTCAAAGCCTTCTTATGTGCTGCTCTCCCATGAGTCACAGGGCACAAACCGCCACATTCCTCAGCAGCTCTATCCCTCCTAAAGGCTAATTCTGGCCAAGTGTCAGGCCCTGGAGAGAGTTCTGGTATGTCTTCCACAGTAGGACCAAGCAACCATCTATGTAATCCTCTACTTCCCATGAGTGTAGATCAACAATGGATTCACCTTTCCCTAATTCCAAAGTAAGGATGAATGTCTGCATCTGAACCTACTTATCAACTTCTTGGCCATATTATTTAGCTTCAAAAATTTGTTTGGAAACACCAGCACTGTTAATTGTCCATATTAAAGCAATCTCATTTAGGTGACTTTTGTCACCATAGATGGTGTCAATCAGCATTGTTCAGCATGAATGCCACTAGGATTACTGCACCATTCAGGGCAAGTGTCCCCAAATTTTTCTTAATAAAAATTTTTTTAATTTTCTAGGAAGTGCTATGATTGCTTTGTATGAATACAAGCATTCATCTGAGGTCAAAAGCACTTGCATCATCCCCCACCTCTGCTGTCATCATCCATTTGAGTTACAGAAAAAGGATGACAGGGAGTATGACAACAATGGCCATCTAGGTCATGGGCCAGATAAAATTTCAGAATCATTGCATAAACTCTTTTAGAAGTCCCTGTCTCCTGAAACCACAGTCTGAATGAGGGGAGGAGGGTAGAGAGACAGGCTCAGAGGCAGAATAGCAAATGTCATGAGAAAGCTATTTTTAAGCCTTAAAGTGACATTGAGGTTAGATGTTTCCTGAACCAGAGAGCTTAATCTTAAAGCCAAACCACGTGTCTGCATTTAAGAACTATTAGCTAGAAGCATCTTTGGGCGGCGGGGGGAGAAGGAAATTCATGTTTATAACCAGATACATACACCACACCAGATAAGATCACAAATATTTTAAAGTCACTTCCCCACCTCTCTTCTTGTGCTTGGAATGATGTTTTTGTAGCACTCTCTGCTTTTCTTTATAAAGAGCCCTAAATGTGTCCATAAGTAAACTGTCCTTATATATAATAAAGTCATATATAAATCATTCTCTTGTTTCTCTGTGATACACAAAAATAAAACTAGGTGATAAGAGCCCAAGAGGAAAAGCCAGATGTGGAAAACCAACAAACAACCCTCTGTGGCCAAGAGCAAGAGGAGAAAACTACAGAGAAGTGTAGCAGGCTAAAGGAAGCACCAATGGAATGATAGGAATCTACATGTAGAACAAACTGGCAAACTCCCCAAAGAGGTAAACACTGTTTCCATCCATCTCTACCTGTGAGGCTATGCACGCACACTCACACATATGCACATGTTCTTGCACACTCATACACTCATAGGCTAGTCCTCCTAGCCCCCAACATATACACTATCCACACAAGAATGGCCCACATAGAAGAACACAGAGTTGGAGGCCCCACCCCACCACTGGGACAAGGCCATTTCCTCCCCACCTGACTGACTCTACAAATGCATTTTAACTCAGAGAGAATATAGAGATGGAGAAAGGTCTTCTATGAATGCAGTAGCAGACGTGTGGCTTGTTAAAACCATGGGAAACTACCTGATGTTCCAGACTGTAGCTCTCAGATCATTGCCTATGAATACCAAAGACCTAGAAGGAGGGGGGAATGAGCATCCTTCTCTGAGGCCCAAAACATGTCTTCTCATAGAAATTATATTGTAGAGATTGGTTAGGTATAGTTGAAAAGGTTCTATTGATTCTCTGCCTCAGGTACATGATGGGCTAATGAGGATTAGTAAACCATGTGGAAATCTAACCAGCTTTTAGAGTATTAGTTCTATGGATAAAAGGTTCCAAACTCCAGACAACAGACTCGCAAATGAATTGTTGAGACACAATACATTTGTACTTTGGTGACTACTGAGGAGGAGCAGGGGCTCGATTTTTGCCCTTCGTCTTGAAGAAAGGCACTGCTGGGGGAGAAGGGGGCTGTGCTCCATGTGGGCAGTGAAACATCCTAAAATATCACATCTAAAAGTGCACTCTGATAAATGCCTATCACCCTCCCTTAAGAGCAGTCTCTTAAAGTCCCTGTGGTAGATGCCCCTTCACATCACACCCAGCCAAGACTGTTTCCCAAATGGCCAGGTTAGCTACCCTGCTTCCTTTGCACTTCAGTGTTCTCCTGTCCTCTGGGGGCTTGTTTCTTCTGCACTTAGACCTCTCTGTACAAAAGCCACTTCCTCTTCTTCTCAGTCGAGTCACCCTGGGATAAAGAACCATGGGAAAACAGGTAGACTGACCACACTCTGGGACCACCCTCGGTGATGTAATCCAGATAAGATGGAGGGGAAGGGATGACAAAGCCCTCTGTGGAGCCAGATGTGGTATCTAGGGTGGACCTACATCCCACAGGAATCAGGATGTAAAATTACTTCCTTGGCTTTGAGCAGGATTTAAAGGTTATTATATTACACATAGGTGATATGCTCTGTCAACCTTCCCTTCTCCACAAAAAAAAAAGTTTGATTTTGTCCCAACCTGTTTTGTAGATCAGTATATCACTGGACAATGTTTTAAGATGGCATCTAGCCTTTCAGTTGTCTGACATATTCTCAGCTATTTACTAATTTTCTACTATTGCTAGGTATCAAAGATGAATAAGATAGAGTCTCTGACCTTCAGAAACCCACCAGGAAAGGAGAGAGAATGATACATAACTGGATCAGTTGATTTTAATATATGATATGTTCTATCACAGACAAGGGAAGGCATGGCAGACAGAATAATTCTTCCTAAGAGAGCTGGGGCCTTCCTAGAGGAAGAAATGTTTATTTTTTTAAAAGATTTGTTTGTTTGTTTGTTTGTTTATGGCGGGAAGGGGCAGACGGAGAGGGAGGGGAGAAGCAGATTCCCTGCTGAGCGCAGAGCCTCACACAGGGCTCAATCTCAGGACCCTGAGATCATGATCTGAGCTGAAATCAAGAATCAACCGACTGAGCCACCCAGGTGCCCCAAAGAAGAAACGTTTAAAATGCATTTTGAAGGATGGGTGAAACTTTGCCAAACCTGTGAAATGTGGAGACAAGAAAGGAGATGGCACCACGTGGAAAAGAGAAGAAAAGTGCAGTAGCATACATGAGGGAGGAGATGAGTTGGACAGGTTGGCAGGAGCCAGGACAAAGAGAGGCTCAAGATCTAGGATGAGAAGGGAAGCTGGTGCTCACAGCCCTCCATGCTCATCTGCAAAAGAGCTGTACTGACTGACGGATTGTTAGTCAGATTATACTTCTTGTTTAATCCATCTGTATTTCCACTAATAAAGCTGGCAAGATAACTCCTTTTGCATCTTCACCTGACTCGCAAATGGGCTACTTTGTGAGAGAACCAGCTAGGAGCCAAGCTGCAGGGAGCTCACTCAAGAGGAAAGTCATTTCAGAATCACCAGGCATTAAAGTTGCAGTTCCTGAGACACCTGTAAGTGTGTTTATTCCTGCTAAGTCACCTGGCAGCAATTTAAAAACATAGATTTTTCAATTAATTGTAAAGTGGCAATCAGGCTGGGGGGAGAGCGATACAGAAGAGTTAGAGGGATTCACGTCTTGTAGTGGCTATGTTCACTCAATCCCCAAAGAGGCAAAGAGGACCTAATTGGAAACAAATCTAATGTAACATCCTTCCTGAGGTGCTTCTTACGGGGCAGTTTCTTTGGTTCTGTTTTCTTCTTGTGTGTGTTTGTATTAATCAGAATCCACGAAGGTGTTGGATACAAATATCTCGTGGTAGCATGCATTAGTGTGACGCAATATATACTGCTCTTCTAAATGTGGCGCAAGGAGTTGTTGCTTGAAAGCACAATGCTTAGTCAGAGATACACAGACCTCGCTGATCCTGAGCTGCCATCACAGGGAGGACCCATCCAACCATCCTTTGGGAGGCTCTCACTCTGGGGCTATGTACACTGAGGAACTCCTTTAAAATCATAACTTCATTTCTACCTTCTGTCAGAAAGAGTGTTGCATTTAAAGAAACAGGGAGAACGAGAGATAAGAGAAGGACTTTATAAAATCAGTAAACATTCTTCTGAACATTCAATTATATAATTGCATAATTTTGATAATATTTATCAAATATTATACCATCTAAGCTGGGATACTCCAATTTCCATTCTCCTTTTCCTCTCTTTTTTTCCTCAACAGATACCCATCCATCGTACTTTCCTAGATCAATCTTCTATCTGATTTCCACTACCACATGTTGTTTTTGACAGAGTTCATTATTACAGACACTGTAAGTGTGTTTGAACAGTCCACTGGCTAAATGAGACAGACGAGCACTTTAAGAAATAAAATCTTTCCTATTTCCCTAATTAAAACAGCATCCTTAGAGACTACCCAAATGCACCTGCCCTTGTGCAAATTCTGAACGCAAATTGCCTTTATTTGGTCAAAGAGGTTGTGTGTTAAAGCAGATGAACTGGAGCAAACCTGCTCCAGATGCATCTTTTCTCATTCGTTCAGTGCCATCAAGTTCATGGGCTTTTCTAGACAAATGGTTTCAAAAAATGTAACCAACCATCAATTATTCAGTAACTGATTAAGTATACTGTCAATTATATGAATCTCTTATTTTTCAATTTTCTCTCTCTTGACTTTTGGCCTTTCCACCATCTTACTGCAGATGGCTCTTTCCCAGAGGATACACAGGGCAAGTGAATGGAGAGATGGGAGTCGGGCAGGCAGTCTCGTAGTTAGCCGCTCAGGGCCCCATCAGCCCTGAGCATCCCTGGAGGCTGAGAATAGACTTAAGGTCAGAGATCCACAGACTATGGGCAGCCCAAATCTGGCCCACTGCCTGCCTCTTTAAACAAAGTTTTATTGGAGCACGGCCACACTCATTTGCTTATGTGTTGTCTATGGCTGCTTTTTCACCACAACAGCAATGGCTGAGTAATTGCAATGGAAGTCAAATGACTTCAAACACTTACCTCTTGGCCCTTGATAGAAGCAGTTTGCTAACCCTTTCTAAGGCACTTGGGCTAGTAAGTTCAGCTTCTTAGAGAATGTTCTGATTAAAGTGAAGCCTTCCATTCTCTAATTCATTTCCCAGATTTCACACTGACCCCCAGTAGGAATCTTATAAATATTAAGGCCACCCTAGCTCATCAGAAATGTAGAAAAAGATATTTTAGAAGGATACCTTTAACTGCAAGTAAAAGAAAACACTTAATCAAGGAATTTTTTATTCTAAGGATTTTTTTTTCTTCATATAATAAGTCAAGCAGTAATTTAGCTCCTGGGTTACTTTTGTTAGTGGCTTAGCAGCTCAACAAGTACCCGGGTTATTTTGATCCTCCTGGCTTGCCATGTTTAGTCTGTCTGATTCGTGCTTCAGGCTACCTCTTTTTAAGGCCCTAAGGTGGCAGCTAGAGCTCCAGTCATCTCATGCTGACACAGCAATGTCCAGCAGCAGAACAATCTTCTCAAGTCTATTTTTAAGATTGAGTGAAACTATTCCTGTAATTGCCATCCCTACCCTCCAGCTGTCTTTCCTTGTATCTCAGTAGCCAGCACAGCACCACATGCTACCATATTAAACTGATGACTGGCAAGGACAAAGGGCCACTGTTTACTCCAATCAAGATTGAGCCCTTGGAGCTGGGATGGATATCTCTCTCCCCTGAAGCTTATGGCTTAGCTGAGAAGGGCTCTAATGTGAAAAACATGAGGGCTCAGCCAGAAGGAAAAAGGAAAGGGAAGATGGTTGTTGAGTAGGTAACCAACAATGTCAGCTATAGACTGGCATGAATCTCTTTTCACCCCTAGAAGAATAACTCACAAGTTATGTCCAATTAGGATGAGCAAGTTGCATACCAGGTATAAAGTACAATACGTCATATATACAGTAAAGAATATTTTGTATTTTAAAGATAAAATAGTTCCATGAACTATCACCATGAACTCAAGTACATCATTTTATCTCTCTGGACCTTAAGAGGTTAAGACAACATGAAAATCTCTTCCAGGTCTGGAATACCAAAACCATTATTAATTCAAAATCTTGAATAAAGGAACACTGGGTATTTGAATAAATATTTTGTTTATATGTTTTTATATTTATAGGCTGCATTTTTACACAAAGGATACGAGCTAACCTTAAAAAACCTAAATACTAAAAGGGAAAGTAAGTAGTCATGGGAATTGGTGCTGGCAGATAATAAGGGAAGGAAAACATTAACGACAGAGGTAAGGAGAGCATGTAGAAATGCAAACCATATGTTCTTGGAGAGTTGTTTGAAAAGTCACCTAAAAATTGAGTACTGAGCTCTCTATAATTTAAAACAAGAAGGGAAACACAGTAAGTTATAAGACTGACAACATTCATGAGATAAAAATCATAATAATGGTTTAGAGGCAGAAGAGATTTTCTTGATATTAAGACTTCAGATAAATTTCATTCATGTCTCTTCATAAAGAGGACATTGCAATAAATATTATTCTTAGTATCAACATTTTAAAGTATGATATTTTAGTTAAAGTAATATTACCCACTGAAACAAACAAACCCTAATATTTCAATACCTTAACATTAAATACAAAAAATTTTTCTTGCTCATATAACATTCAATGCTGGTGTTTCAGGCCACTAGTTTACCATCTTGTGGGTTCATCCTTTTCCAGGGACTAAGAGCCATCTGCATTCAGCTAAAGCAGAGTTTCTCAACTTTGGCACTATTGGCATTTTAGAACAATGCTCTGTTGTGGAGGGCTCTCCTGTGCATAGGAGTGTGTTTAGAAGTATCATAGGCCATCAGCCAGATGCCAGAAGCATGACAATCAAAAATGCCTCCAAATACTGCCAAGAGCCCCCTGGGGGATAAAATTGCTTCTGGCTGAGGACTGCTGAGCTAGAGTCTGGGTCAAGAAAGCAGAGAGAGCATATCTCCTTTTTACTGATGTCTAATTTACACTCACAAATGATCAGATCTTAAGTGTTAAGTTCAATGAGTTTTGACAATTGTTACATCTTTGTAATAATCACCATCCAAAATAAGATGCCAATCATTTCCCATACCCAGAAAATTCCCCCATACAGTCAATCCATCATCCTCTCCCAGGCAGCTACTTTCTGTTATCTATCACTGTAGGTTAGTTTTGTCTATTCTTAGGCTTCATATAAGTAGAATTACACAATATGCATTCTTTCATGTTTGGCTTCTTCTGCTCAAAACAGTATTCTGAAACTCACTCATGTTGTTGCATAAATCAGTAGTTCTTTCCTTCATACTGCTGAATGGTATTCTACTGTATGACAATACCACAAATGTGTTAAATCTATTAGCTGGCTACACACTTTCTTTTTTAAATAATTTTTCCTCAAAGTGATGTGCATCACTTCTGTTCACATTTCACTGGTGAGAACTAGTATTATAATCCATCTAAATGTAACAAAGCCTGGGAAGTGATGTCTTTACTGGGCAGACACTTGTCAGTGATGATTCTGTCCTCTGAAAGTTGGAACATAAATCTTGGAGGACAGTTAATTATCTCTGTCATATCTAGCATCCAAATGGGAGATCTATAGATTGCTTTCTGGCCTTTAGGCTAGAAGAGGTGAAAGCTACTTGAAGTTCTTACATTACATATATAGTAACTCTTGAAATATAGCCTCAAAACTATCAGCTGGGGTACCTGAGTGGTTCAGTCAATTGAGCATCTGATGCTTGATTTCAGCTCAGGTCATGATCTCAGGGTAGTGAGATTGAGCCCTGAGTAGGGCTCCATGCTGAATGTGGAGCCTGCTTAAGATTCTCTCTGTCCCTCTCCCTCTGCCCCTCCCCCACCGCTCACATGCTCTCTAAATAAATAAATAAATAAATAAATAAAAAATGAAAACTATCAGCTCTGCAAACATTTACTAGTCAACCATATTAAGTAACAAAATAAACTCATACTGTAGTTAATTACCCACAAGTTCTAACCAAATACTAAATAACCAATCAATATCCAAAGCAACAAAGAACTTTCAGCTAATGCATATTAGTGCTTTCTTTTTTGTACATTTTTTCCTGAGTCTCAAAATTTTAAAAAAATAAATTGTTCTTGATTAGAACATGATTGACAACGTATAAACAGTAATATATTTGAATAATCATATGATGTTTAAAATCTGCAGACCTGTGATACACAGAAGGCTCAACTTGAATTTCATATGATATAAATATATTTGCTTTAACTTAAAAGAAAAAACATGTCCATAATAATAGAAATGTAAATTGAATATTTATCACAGTTAACCATGAATGGAAACACCTATTCATGAATTCATGAATATTTTCAGAACAAAATCTTTCCCAGACTTAAGGGGCTGGGACCCTAAAAACATAGTGAGAAAACACAGTAGTCTTTTCCGTGAATAATGCTGAAAAGTAAAACAGACCAGCATTCTCTGCTTTATTTTTACTAATGATTTAACATATACAAAAACTCAACAAAAATACATAAAAGTAAAACTGTGATTAAAGATGAGTTGATATAAATATATCCGTCATTTCAAAAGATGAGTATATCTATTGCATCATGTAAAAATAGACATTTTTTTACATATTTGCATGAATATGCCACCATATGGTGATCATTTTTGAATTGTCTAACCTAACATATTCACAACACTTCATTCTTTATTGCCGAAAATACTTGATTTGTACACACTGTATATTTCTGTGTATATGAATTTTTAAATGTGTTTTCAACATATGTCCCATAAAATGGTTCAGACCTAGGTATGTACATGGTGGGTCTATCTGGTGTAGGCCTAGCAAGAGTCTCATAAGGATCTAGGGAAGTCCCAGGGAAATAGCTCCTCCTGAAGGAAGGATCTGGCTCAAAGACAAAGGGTCCTGATAAGAGCGCCTGAAGAATAAGGTCAGAACCAGTAGCAGGTACTGGGAGGCCAGAAGTCCCAACATGTAAAGGAGAGCAGGCTTAGGCATACAGTTGGCTTTAGAGAGCTAGAAAGCACACAATGAAGATCCTGGGGTTGCAGCCCTAAGAAGGCTGAGGGGAAAAGAGGCACCTGACGTCAGGACAGTCAGTCACTGGAAGCAAGGCCCAAACCATTGGGCTGGATTTGTGTCCAGAACTCTTATGCCCAGGAAGCATGGGCACTGGCAGGAATGGGCTCCTGCTGCAGAGTAGCAGCTAAGTCACCAAGATGGGACTCAAGTAAAGAAGGAAGGACAATTTAACAGCTATCTTAAGTATCCAGTGGTCCATGAGGTCAAGGTAAGTCCTGAAGCAGGCACAACTGATACTGATTTTAAGAGTCATGGGACAGATCTTCATTATCCCTTCCCCCAAAATGGTCTGAGGCCTACATGCCTCAGTTGCCCCAGCTGTGGGAAGAAAAGGAATGCAGAAGTTGGGAGCCAGGGACACCCAGAAACCACAAGCTGAGCATGACCTCCTGTATTAAAAAAAAAAAAAATCTTAATGCAGTTGAAGTAAATTGACATTCTTTTATAAGAGCCTGAGTCTGCCTTTGCAGGGAGAAAGTTATTACAGGGGTTCAGTGGGCAGAATAGACTCCATTCTTGGACCTCCATTAGGTCTGATACTGTCTTTGCAAAAATCAAAAACTCTGGTATATTTCACTTCCAAAATGCCTTGAAACTCCATTATGTTCTACATTTTAAAAAGTCTTTGCCAGAAAGATGGTAACTGAATCTAATTTGCAATGCATGCCTAGTCATCATGTTAATTCACAGAAGTTATATTAATAATATCATACACTTCAAAGTGAATCCTGTATATTCCACCGAATTAACTGGAGTTGTTCAGGTGCCTATTAACAAGTTGCTGAAATGCAGAAGCTTTTGGGTTTGTTGGGCAGTCATACCTTATTACAAGTTGTGTCAAGGCAACTCAAGGGACAGGCAAAAAAGAATTGCTACTCTCTGTGGAGCCTTAGGCACTGCTTTCGGATTTCATTAAGAATGACATATCCATGGATTCCAGATAACTATTATAGGTGGGCTTCATTTTAAGAAATATTAGTTATGAAAGGCAACCTTAGAAAATGTTGAAATTAGCAGGAAGTTGTTTGCTTTGATAAAGGATTTTCTATTTAATCAGTAACTATCATTCATTCATTCATTCATTCATTCATTCAATAAATGTTTCCTGAACCTTCCCATGAGTAACTATGCTATGAGGAAATCGTGATCCTTGCCCTGAAGGAGCTGACACTGCTGAAGGCACATATTAACAATTAGCTATATCCAGCAGGTGACAGGTACAAACAAGATATTCAGAACATTAAAATAACAGAGGCACCATTTCCAGTAGGAAATTCAAGGAAGCCTTCATAAAGAAGTTGGCAAAGACAGCAGGATTTTAACTGTTAGTGATTGCAAGTAGAAAAGATGAACAATCTAGACATGCATAAAGGAGTGGGCAAAGAATGAGAATAGGAACAGGAAGCTCCAAGGCACACGTGGGGCATGGCAAAGGGATCTGTTTGTCTGAGTGTGGATTTTGAACAAGAGTGGGAGTTAGAATTGTAAAGGTAAGTTGGAGCTGAATCAAGAGCCATAAATGCCAGGGAAAGGAATGTGTGTTGGCTTTTGTTAGGAAATCAAAAGCTGCTAAGCTTTCTGCGAAGAGAAAGAACAGGATTAATGCTTATTTAATGAGAGCGAAATTTGCCTCTGAAATGCTGTGCATCTTCTACAGGGACAGAAAATGGAGAGCAACAATATCAGATAAAAATACGTCACCATATTTGGTAGAGAAGTTATAGCGGCCTGAGCCCACATAGTGATATCCACCGAGAAGGAGGATTTTCCTCCCAAAAGAGTTTTTCAGTGGCCCTGTCATCACTGGCCTTGAGAAGATGCTGCACGACTGTAGCTTAGGTGCACAGGACCAAACCATGACCAAGTTACTGATAAGGGTCTGAAGCAAGTACTGGACATTGCAGGACAGACCAGACTCTCTGAAGGCAAGAGCAGTGGGAGCCTCAGAGAAGATCTGCTCAGAAACGATTTTCTTGGAGTTGCCAGTGAAGGTTACTCATCAATTCTTTAGGAAGAAAGAACTGCAGACTGCTCTGAAAACCCACTATCTATTCTTATGTTTCATGACACATAAGGCTATCCAGAAAACCAAATATCACTCCTCTTGGGGTATAGATGAGATTATTCACAGCACATCCTCTCAACAGGGCTGCAGAGTGCCGTAAGAAATTATCTCTCTAGGACCCATCTGAAATTTAAAGTCAGGATTCCTGTGTCAGAGAGCATGTGTTTGGAGGCAAGAACAGTAAGTTATTGTTTTAGTCTTGGATACATGAAGGAAAGGAGTTGAGTATGACTGTTTGAGTTTGCATGACTGGGAGAATGGTGATACTCCCCGACAGAAGCTAGTTGGGAAGGGGAAATTATTTGGGTAAGATGATGATTTCAGTTGAGAACATGCTGAGTTGGGGTGGAAAATCCAGAGCAAGATGCAGGCACTGGAAAGATAGGATAAAAGATCAGCAGTAGGGTCAGAGCACAAGATCAAACATTTCTCAAAATAAAATACAAACCAATAAAAAAATTACTCTTAGAGTGGAGAATTCACTTACATATAGCTTCCTAGAACTATCTCGAAAGATTTAAATGAGGTACACCTTAATAGCATATTTGTTTTTTTATTATGTTCAATGAACCAACATATAGTACCAATAATGTTTTGCAAATTATTGATTCTTAATTTATGATCAAAAGCACACCTGAAGCTCAGAATGTCTTAAAGCATCCACTACATCTATTAAAGATTAAGTTATTAGCAACTGTTGCATACTAAAATTTTTATTGCCTGATAGTTATTACCTCCATAAGGGTATTGACTAATCCAAGAATGAGGAACATACATGGATTTTACAACTCTAAAAATGTAGAAAAGGATTTTCAATTTATACAATATATTTGATATTAAGTTGAAAATCCTTTTCTACATTTTTAGAGTAGTAAAATAAACTCTTTTTAAGGAATTGTAAAATTTATAAATTATAAAATTTGCAAAACATTATTGGTGCTTATAGTTTTTAAAAACACAGAACGAAATCATAATTCTAAGACTTAAGACATGTTTTGTGTTTCTATCTTATGGATTTTTCTCCCTTACTGTCCCTCAGATGTGCTATTAGAATTAATAACTTTAAGTCACTCTGGAAACAGAATTTATAAAGTGGTTCATACTGCAAGGCAGCCATCCTTCTCCCTTGTACTTAAGGCCATCTGTGCAATTGTTTTCCAACTCTGCATTCAAAATAAAAATAAAACACACCTAAACAAACTCTTGAAACCAAGGAGACACCAGCCCATTATCTTGCTAGATTACTCCACTTCACAAGGACAGACACTTTATTCATTGTATCCTTGATGCCTAGAACAGTGTCTGGCATACGATAGGTATTCAGTAAATATTTGCTGAATCAATCAATCAGTAAACATCAAAGTTAATTTTTTATTTCTCAGCAGAAATATTTTTGGCATTTTAGATGGGACTGTTCTCACCTGTGAAACATTGCCTTGCACATTGTAAGACCTGTAGGATCCCTAGCCATCTTCCTTTCAGTGCTGGTAGACCCCACTGTAACAACCAAAAACACCCTCCCACATTTTCAAATGGCTCCTGAGAGGAGATATGGTTCCATTTTAAGATCCAGTATATGAAATATGTAATTAATTATTGGCATCTGTCTATGAACCAGAACCAATTTCATGAGATTCTGCAAAAATTAAAGAAAACAAAATCTGGAGGGGCGCCTGGGTGGCTCAGACGGTTAAGCATCTGCTCTCGGCTCGGGTCATGATCCCAGGGTCCTGGGATCGAGCCCCGCATCAGGCTCCCTGCTCAGCGGGAAGCCTGCTTCTCCCTCTCCCTCTGCCTCTGCCTGCCACTCCCCCCTGCTTGTACTCTGTCAAATAAAAACTAAAAAATCTTAAAAAAAAAAAAAAAGAAAACAAAATCTGGAATAGTTGAGAGTAGACTTTGATGATTTCCACATGAAGAAAAAAATGCCTCCTGCTAAGAAAGTACCCAGTGTCCCAGATTCTGAATTAGAAAGGTACTACCAAGTGGAGACAAAGAAAGTAGGAGTGACCTGCTAACATGGTAGCATGTCTCACATTCAGGAAGACCTTGGCAAGCAGCCCTCTCTCAGGAGAAAATATTCACCAGTCTACTCCTCACCCTCTATTGAAAAGCATGTTTAAGTTTATAGTAAAAGTCAAAGGGGAAGTAGGATTCGCTTTACATTATACAGCAGCTTTTCGAGAACACAACTACTCCATAGGGCTACAGATAGCTACTCCAGGGGCCAACCTTGAAAGTCCCCTAACGAAAAAATCTGAATTTTCCAAAATTTAAGACAGTAATGTCTTTAAAGACATTAACACAGAAATTACATTTTTGCAATAATGCTTTCTTACTTGAATTTTACAACAAATATTTTTGGCTTTGGAATTAAATAAATGTGCAAGGATTTGAAAAATACCCTAAATATATCATATGGGGTCTATATCAATTTTTATTGCAAATAATACAATAAAATCAGTATCTTTTGTGACCTAATAATTATAGGGCTGGTTGAGTTTGAGTTTTGAACCACATAAACTATTTCTAGCTCTTTTTTGGGAGAACACCTATGACTAGTGCCTAAAAAGCTGGGTCTGAGGCATGGCTGACTCCACTTTTGTCACATGCATGAACTGCTTGCCATGTTGGATATTCCAAGCAGAATCTCTACCTTATCATTACTCAAAACTCCAGATGTCATATATAACAGCAAAATAGTCATGTTGTTTAAGTGGAGTCATGATAGTAAGGCATCTCTGGTGGTAATAAAGCTGTGCATGAAGATACTAAATATCCAACACTTAGTGCTGTGCTTGGCACATATTTGGAGATAATAAACATATGTCAAATAAAGGAATAAAAGAGAGGATCTTAGTTACACAGGAAATTTAAATTCTATTCAATATTTTATGTTTACAGAGGATGACATAATGTTCCATATATTTTATAAGGATTCCCATCAACATGGTTAAATATTTTTAGTGCTCACAGTAGCCAATTATCTGAAAATGATTGTCATCTAGAAGAGTCCATTTCTAAACAGTACCAGATTTTTTAGAAGTTTTTATTTAAATTCCAGTTAGTGAACATAGTGTACTATTAGTTGTAGGTGTACAATATAGTGATTCAACACTTCCATACAACATCCGACGCTCACCTCAGCTGGTGCACTCCTTAATCCTCATCACCTCTCTCACCCATTCACCCCCCCACTCCCCTCTGGTAACGATCAGTTTTTTCTCTAGAGTTAAGAGTCTGTTTCTTGGTTTGTCTTTCTCTTTTTTTCCCCCACCTTTGCTCATTTGTTTTGTTTCTTTAAATTCCACTTATGAGTGAAATCATATGGTATTTGTATTTCTTTGATTTATTTCCCTTAGCATAATACTCTCTAGCTCCAACCATGTCATTGCAAATGGCAGAATTTCATTCTTTTTTATGGTTGAGTAATATTCCATTGTATATATACATGTTCTTTATCCATTCATAAGTTAATGGACATTTGGGCTGTTTACATAATTTGGCTATTGTGGATAATGCTTCTATAAACATCAGGGCACATGTATCCCTTTGAATTAGTGTTTTGTATTCTTTGGGTAAATACCCAGTAGTGCAATTGATGGACTGTAGGGTAGTTCTATTTTTAACTTTTTGAGGAACCTCCATATTGTTCTCCCAAGTGACTGCACCAGTTTGCATTCCCAGCAACAGTGCAAGAGGGTTTCTCTTTCTCCACATTCTCGCCAACATCTGCTGTTTCTTGTGTTGTTGACTTTAACCATTCTGATAGGTGTGAGGTGATATCTCATTGTAGTTTTGATTTGTATTTCCCTGATGATAAGTGATGTTGAGCATCTTTTCATGTGTCTGTTGGCCATCTGTATATCTTCTTTGGAAAAATGTCTATTCATGTCTTCTGCCTATTTTTAATTGAATTATTCATTTTTGGAGTGTTGAGTTTGATAAGTTCTTTATATATTTTGGATACTAACCCTTTATCAGATATTTCATTTGCAAATATCTTCTCCCATTCTATAAGTTACCTTTTAGTTTTGATTGTTTCCTTTGCTGCGCAGAAGATTTTTATTTTGATGAATTCCCAACAGTTTATTTTGTTTTTGTTTCCCTTGCCTCAGGAGACATATCTAGAAAGAAGTTGCTATGGGACAGTGCCAGATTTTTTTTTTTTAATTACTAAAATACAGGATATGAGTTAGAAGCTTGATAAAAATGTTTGAGAGCTGGTTTCAGGGATTTAACCCACTGTAAAGCCTGAGGAAATATATTTTGTGTTGCAGTCATTTTCCTAACTCTCCTCACAGAATGGACGTTTGAGAAGCCACCTACCATCACTGGCAAAGTATGGTGCTCAGCACAGGCAACAGTCCTCTTAAAGCAGTGAGATAAGCATCGCTCTATTAAGACACTGTGAAGAAAAGGTATATGGGCATTTAAGTACAGGAACTACCACAGTACTTAAAATCCCAGAACATCATGCCAGGATAGAAGTTTGGAAAAGCATCTTTCTTTTACCGAAAAAGAAACAGGCACAGAGAATCTGAGTGACTTGTTCCAGGCCACACAGTAAGTTGGTAACTGAGGTGAGAATAGATGTCAGGTCTTCCTAAAAGCTAAGCATCCCAGCTGAATTATGGAGAAACACAAAAAGGAAAGATGAGAAAAGCATGCCTGTACATAGTGATGCTACCAATGCAGAGCAGCAGAAACATGATATACCATCTACCTTCTGACTTTTCAAACTTACAACCCACCAGATGGAATAAGGAAGAGCCTGACTCATCTCACCTGAGCTCGATGGTCTCAGGAATATGAGGAAGGAAGGCCGTTATAGGAGTACATTTGTTGGCTGAGGGCCAACTGAGTCTAAGAAAACATATAAGGCCTACTGGTAAAAATGATGATAGCTTCTCTAACTTTTGCTGGCCTACTGCAAAGGGCCCACCATGAAAATGCACAGGATGTTAAAGGGAAGGACCCAGTGGACAATGTTATACCAATAACAAGGAGTCAACATCAGTCAGAAAATGGCAGGTACTTCCCCTCAAATTTGATATTACCCAGAAGCCTTTGCTTTCCTGGCATTGCTCTTTATATATTTCAGCACTAAGTTTTAGCTAACAATCTCAAAGTAGCATCCTGTGATCCCCATTCATTCAGGAAATATTTATTGAGCAGCAACTGTGAGAAAAGTACCCAGCATGCACTGGGGATACAAAATGTAAAGGCATGGGGACTGCTTAGGAGGAAACTAGAGAAAAACAGTAAGTACAAAAAAACCAAACTAGTCAAACTAGAGAAAAACAGTAAGTACAAAAAAACCAAACAAATGCTGGAAGTATTTTATGACAAGTTAAAGAAGAGGAAAAGGAAACAGCCCCCAAGAAGGAAGTAATCATATAAACAGGGGAAAGGCCATGAAGGAATGGGTTTTGCAATTTGGAAGGATCTTCCACCAGCTGTGTGAAAGCTAGGCAGCTGCAAAAACCAGAGTGGCAGTGACTGGAGGAAACAGGTCAGAGAAACGAAGCGGTTACACAGATGGGACTTACTTGTGCACTGAAAGCACTGGATGGAAACAAGAATGACCCCAGGATATCCAGATTGGAGCCTCATTTACCAAGACTGAGAAAATAGGGAATGGGTTTAGTTCTGACTAAACATAAGCAGTGCCTATGGGACTTCCAGATGTCCCATATGGAGAAATCCATGAAGCGTGTGGATATCCAGATCTAGTAGTAAGAGGGAGGGCTGAATGTGAGTAGGCAGGATGGTGATTGAAGCCATGGCAGCAAGTGAAAGAATACAAATAGAATATTCAGAAAGAGAAGAGATGGGAGCCAAGCCTGGGGTCTCTAAGCATATCAGAATTCAAAAACTTAATGAAAGGCAAGTCATCAGAGGAGAATGAAAAAAAAGTCAGAGAAATAGGAGATGAAGGAAAAGTCATAGACTCTGAGAACAAGTTTATTTGTTTGTTTGTTTGTTTTAATATTAGAAGTCATTGCTGTCGTATGCTCAAATCAGGTGAGAAAAGGACTAAAATGTCCCACTGGCACTGGTCATTAGCAGGTAATTGTTAACCTTGGCCAACATGCCCATGGTGCTTGTTGCCCATGTGGGTGGGAGGTAAATGAGATGAGAAGCCAGGGTAAATGTGCTCAAGGAAAGGAAGTGAAGTTGAGGGGAGATCTGATTTCGTATCTATATATCTATAGGCATATAGATATAGGTATATCTATAAACACAGATATAGATACATAGAGATTTATCTAGAACTCTCTTTCTATATATATAGAGAGAGACTGTGAAGAATGACAAAATGTCAGCTCTGTAACTTTTAAACTATTTGATATTAAGCAAGTTACTTCATCTATTTTATCCTCAACTTAATTTTTTTAAAGATTTTATTTATTTAACTGACAGAGAGAGAGAAAGCACAAGTAGGGGGAATAGCAGGCAGAGGGAGAGGGAGAGGCAGGCTCCCCCCTGAGCAAGGAGCCTGATGTGGGGCTCAATCCCAGGACCCTGGGATCATGACCTGAGCCAAAGGCAGTCACTCAGCCAACTGAGCCACCCAGGTGCCCCTAAATGGACATAATAATAGCACCCACTTCAAAGAGCCACAAGAAAGAATGCATGTAAAATATGCAGTTGAGAGTCTAGCGCCCTGGCTGTACCCGGTAAAGCGAGTTACTAATATCGCTACCATTGTCGCTACTTAGCTAGGACACTGGAGGTGCTGGTGAAAGACTGGTCTGGGAGAACACTGAAAGAAGCAAAACAAACAGGTAAGTGTTGGGTGAGTTGAAAAGGAAAGAGCGAAAGGGTTGGAGATCCCAGTGAGGTAAAGAGAAGATAACTCCGCATTTAAGGGTTGGAGAGCCAGAGGAACAGGAAGCTGTGACCAGAAGTTTCCATGTTGCATTTTAACACCTCAGAAGAGGTTCAGTGCTGGGTAATGATGAAGGCAATGGGGGCGATAAACTGGAACGGAGACAAAGATCATTCATTCATTCTCAGGTAGCAAATCTCTCTTGAGAAATGATGACGTGTTGTCTTGGGAGCTGGAGATACACCTAGAACAAAGCTGAAACCCTGCTGCAAAGCTTGGAGGTTGGGGGGCAGGATGGTTTATCCACAAAGTTGTGACAGTTGGTCAAGGCGGTGGCTGGACAGCAGCAGGGAGACTGTAGACTCACCAGGCAAAGAGCACACAAGATAGGACCATGCACATTGGCTAAAGGAGAGCTAGGGGCTGGTATGTGTGGTTGGAATGAACTTGGAAGGAGGAGGGGGCTTTGCTGGATAAATGGAAGACATGAGGAGCTAGAAATGGGCTGACCTGCTTGTAGGCCCCACGGAAGGGGGAGCCAGCAGCATCTGCCCCTTTGGACAGTGGCCGGAAAGAACCCTCGACGTGGAGAGGGAGGTTTCAGTTGAGCAAAGGAGGTCGAGGATGTGTTCTGGGCGAAGCCTGCTTCTGGCGGCACAGTGCCCCATTGGCAGTACAAGCAAGGCCTCAGGGCCTAGGTGCTTTCCACAACCTACAAGACAGACTTTAAAAAATCGGCTCCAAAATAGAAAAAAAAAAACTGCAAAATCTCTATTACTAAATGTTTAATTAAATGTACATAAAACACATCATTATGTCAACTTCATTAATTGTTAAATTTAGTGCTCATAAAAATTTCATTACATTCAGAAAACAATTTGTATGTTGGATTTTCCTGCTTTGCAAGAACCCCTGAGTAAGCACAATGGTTGTCAAGAAATCGCAGTCAGTTGTAAATTAAATTAGTTTCTTATAACTAAGTAATTTAAAAAGTAAAATTACTATAATTCTTTCAAATGTTTATAATAAAAATGTATTTAATGTGGAATACGGATAGAGGCTAATATATTTGATAGAACATTTGAAAAGCTTCCAGGGGCCCACAACAGGTACCCCAGAGGAGGTGGAAGGATGCTGGGAAAGGAGGAGTCAGGGCAAAGGAAGGAACACTAACTTCTCATCAAGGAATAAATTAGAATCTTCTAGTAACTTTACCACTCTCTCCAGCTCAAAGATTCCTAATCTATATATGCCTTGGATGCTTTTGATAGTCTGATGAAGCCTAGAGACCCCTTCTCAAAATAATGTTTTTAAATGCATAAAACAAAATATACAGGATTATAAAAGAAACCAATTGTAGTGAAATGCAACTATTAAAATATTTAATGTTTTTGTGATCAAAAGAGTAACAAATTTTTTTTATATAAAATAACAAGACTAGCTTCATTTCCTAATAGTAATGAGTGTAAATGATGTTACAAGATCATTTCAATAGCATGTGATTTTAAAACAGTGGTGGTTTTTATTGGTGTCAGCTATCGCGAACTGCTAATATTACTATGGTTTGTTGCTCACATTTATAGTTGAAAGAAATACTAAATTTCAAGACGTCAGTGCACATAAAGATGTAATTTTTTTCCCATCTAACTTTACAAATCTCTAGAATTCTACCAAAAATCACTTGGAAGTTCATGGATTCCCTGGTTAAAAACTGTAGCTCCTATGCAAATAAAATGAACAGACCAGGGCAAATGTTCAAGGAATAAGGAGCAGGAGCGGAAACATGCTAGCTGACTCGCAGGGACCTCAGATGCAAAGGTGCTCCCCCAAATTTCCATTTCCTCTTTCTAAACTACTTCATACATTCTGGCAGAGTTTGTTTCAGTTGATTTTGGTTTCATCTATTTCAGCAAAACCTCATCTGAACAGTACTGGTCTTTGACAAATACACACACACATACACACACACACACCTCAAAGTTAGAAGATAATTTCCCAAATGGTGTGGGCTGGGGAGACAGACAAAGAACAAGTACAAGTCAGTAATTAAGGATAAATGACATAATATAGAATTTGGAAAAGATAATGCATATTTAGGAAAGATGAACATATACCGGACATGATAATCAACCTTGCCAGTAATCAAAACTGTATCAAATAATGAAATCTTATTTTTACCTAGCAAATTAGCAAAGATTAAAAAGATTAATAATATCTAGTATTTGTGAGGATGAGGTAAAATGGACAATTTCATACACTGATAGTGGGAATATAATCAGTTCCAATCTTTTTGGTGGGCAACATGACTATATATCAAAAGGCTATAAAATGTGCACACACTTTAACATAGCAATGCCAGTAGGACTTTATTCAAAATAAATACTTGTACAAGTGGACAAAAATATAATTAAAAAGTTGATATAACATGCATAACCATTAATTAGAGATTGATAAAATAAGTTACAGAATATTCAACATAATATTAAAAAGATAAAGCATTAAAAATGATAAGATGTATCTGTTAAGTGTTGAAATAGGAATTTGACTAAACTCTTTTATTAGGCAGCACATTACTACAGTGTGACCCCATTCTCTATATATTAACTATATATATAAATATATATATTGGCAGAAGTATTTCTGCCAATATATATAGTTAATATATAAATATTACCTATAGCTTATATATAAATGTTATATATGTATATACACATGCAAATATAGAAATATAACTATCAAAATATTATATATTATATATAGCCTATATGTAAATGTTATGTATGTATATATACATATGCAAATATAGAAACATAACTATCAAAATATTATATATATATATATGTGCAGATATATCTAAGTAAAGAAACCAGAAAGATCTATACCATACTGTGGTATGATATCTCTCGAGAATAGGATTTTCACAAACTCAACATCCAAGAAAACAAATAATCCAGTCAAGAAATGGGCAGAAGACATGAACAGACATTTCTCCAAAAAAGACATACAAAAGGCCAACAGACACATGAAAAAATGTTCCACATCACTTGCCATCAGGGAAATACAAATCCACACCGCAACGAGATATCATCTCACACCTGTCAGAATGGCTAAAATTAACATGACAGGAAACAACAAATGTTGGCGAGGATACAGAGAAAGGGGAACCCTCCTACACTGCTGGTGGGAATGCAAGCTGGTGCAGCCACTCTGGAAAATGGTATGGAGGTTCTCAACAACTTAAAAATAGAGCTACCCTATGACCCAGCAATTACACTACTAGGCATATACCCCAAAAATACAAATGTAGTGATCCAAAAATACAAATACAAATACAAATGTAGTGATCCAAAGGGGTGCAGGTGCACCCCAATGTTCATAGCAGCAATGTCCACAATAGCCAAACTGTGTAAAGAGCTGAGATGTCCATCAACAGATGAATGGATAAAGATGTGGTGTATATATATACAATGGAATATTACTCAGCCATCAGAAAGGGTGAATACTTACCATTTACATTGACATGGATGGAACTGGAGGGTATTACACTGAGTGAAATAAGCCAATCAGAGAAAGACAATTATCATATGGTTTCACTCATATGTGGAATATAAGAAACAACGCAGAGGACGATAGGGAAAGGGAGGGAAAACTGAATGGGAAGTCATCAGGGAGGGAGAAGAACCACGAGAGACTCTTAACTCTAGGAAACAAACTGAGGGTTAATAGAGGGAGTTGGTTGGGGGTTGGGGTAACTGGGTGATGGGCATTAAGGAGGGCACATGGTGTGATGAGTACTGGGTGTTATATGTAACTGATAAAGTATTGAACTACACATCTGAAACTAATGATGTGCTATATGTTGGCTAAGTGAATTTAAATAAAAAAAGAATTGGATTTTCATTTTCAACTAAAATAAATAAATGAAACAATACAGAAAATAATAATCATTGTATATCACTTTATAATCAGAAAGGGAAATAATAAAATAGTTCCATTTGACAAAAGGAACCTGGTTTCTGTGTCTGCGAAATGTAGACTTCTTTGAAAGGAGCCTTTGAATAATTGAGCTTTTTCTCTACTCAACAAGAATTCAGGGCTTTAAAACACTTGCTTAATTGGGTCATTTCAGTTAACACCTGAAAGCAGTAACCCAAGATGACAGCTGAGCAGGGAGCTTCCTTCCTGATTATTTCCTAACAGTCCCACAATGTCAGGTAGGAGCCCCAGACAGCTGATCCGAGGTTGCCGCTAAGCATTTCCTAAGAACCAAAAAGTCCACTTTAACAGTAATGATATTCTGCACTGACAGATGTCTGGCTGAAACCCAAGGGCCATTCTCTCATTCAGAGATTCACTCACCCCATATGTGCTAAGTATCTACTGTGGAAAAGGACTAATATAATCCCTACCCTCCGAGCCTTATTATGGAGACACGGGAGCCCTTGGTATACAGGAAACCCACACATATATATTATAAAACAGAATGCTGAGAAGGGGTCATGGGTCATGGTGGTCTTCATGGTGCAGGTGTATTCGAGCTGGATTGTGAATGAGAGTGGGCTTCTCAAGGCATAAAAGGGGGAGAACAGGCATTCATTCTGAGAGGGTGAACAGCTTTAATAAAATGAAACAAAGCTAAGCGGTAAATCCTAGCCTGTGGTGAATGAGGAGTATCTGATTGGACATGATCTTAGAGTCCATCTGGGTAAATACCAGGAGCTAAGTCCAGAAGGTTGACTGGGATGAGCTAAGGAAGACCCATTAAGGGACTCTTTGGAGAAAATCCCATACCTGGGACTGAAGGTTCCCTGGCATGCATGTTAGATGTCTCTTTCTCAAGCGAAGCCAAAGGGATTGATTCACAGATTGTGTCTACTGTCTTAGGTGTTTCACGCAGATTCTCCAAGAACTCTGGGTCCCCAGCCAGGAGAGATAGAAGACAGCCCTGCTCAGTGTGGGAGCTAGATAGCGGGGTGAGAATATAGAGGAGAGGCCATGGAGCATGACCCATCTGTAGGCCCTCAGTTGGTTTAGTTAAGATGCTGGATTTATTTTATTTTTCTATAAAATACAGGCACACACTGCTCATCAGTGTCCAAAATGAGGTAAAATACATGCAATCAGATGTATTCAAGGGCCCACCATTTCTGTCCTAAGTAAAAGAATACATGGGGTCTGATCCCACTGCCAGTTCAGCATCCCTCTGTGGTATAGTTGCCTAGAACTGCTAAGCAATAACTCACAAGTGTCCCTCCAATTGAATGACTGAGCAACACTCACCCTGGATATAGGTCCCTTCTATAATTCTAGAATTGCATCTTCAGACAGAGGCATAGAACTATGGGCACCATATTTGGCTGGGAATGCAGGGAAAGTGAAATCCTTTGGCCAGTCTTTGCCCTTAGTATCCTGCAACTCCTATCAAATTTCAAACAAAAATAACAGGTGACTCAAGCCCTAGTTTGGCAGCCCTCAGAGGGGCCAGGGATGCTCTGTCATCAAGTTTAAGCTTTATCCTACAAGAAAGTGCATCATCAAAGCTGTGCAGAGGAGGGGACAAGATCAGATCTAGACATAAGAAAGGCAATCCTGGTGACATTTCTAGGCTGGATAGAAGACAAGAGAGATTTAGAACAAGGGTAAGGAGGCAGAAACATCAAGCCAAGTGGGAGTTGACAAAAGCTTTATCTCCTTCTGAAACAGCAGGAAGGGACAGAGATGAGATGAACAGCATTAGACAGGGCAGAATCCCAGCACTGAGATGTGGCAGGTGAGTGGGGCCAAATATAATTCAATAGTTTTCAGCCTGAGGAAAGGGAAGAAGTTTGGTATTATTAAATCCTAAAAGGATCTATAAGAGGGGAAACAGGCTTTTGTGGGGATAAAAGATAAGTCCACTGGAGTGTGATTATTCTAGATTTGAAAACACCTAAAAGTCCACAATTCTGTGACCATGGGGCTATATTTTAATATATAAAAGCAAACTGCAGAGTAGTAGTCCAACCAAGTTGCATATTAAAACATCTTCCCCATACTCCTGTAACTGCATTTTTTAGAACATAGAGAGATTTCTTCTTGTTTAAGAGTTAGTGGTATATGAAATACACACACACAGAGGAATATTACTCAGTCATAAAAAGAATAAATTTTAAGGGTGCCCGTGTGGTGCAGTTGGTTGAGCATCTGACTCTTGGGTTCAGCTCATGTCATGATCTCAGGGTCATGAGATTGAGGCCTGAGTCGGGCTCCTCACTCAGAGGGGAGTCTGCTTCAGACTCTCTCTCCCTCCCCTTTGCCCCGCCCACCTGTGCTCACTCACAGTCTCTCTCTCTAAAATAAATAAATATTTTATAAAAAAGAATAAATTTTGTAGCTTGTGACAACATGGATGGACTTTGAAGGCATTATGTAAGTGAAATAAGTCAGACAGAGAAGGACAAACACCGTATGATCTCAATTACTTCTGGAATCTAAAAAAAAAAAAAAAAAAGAACAACAAAAACATGGGTGTAGATACACAGAACAGACTGGTGGTTGCCAGAGGTGGGGGTGTGTGGGGGATAGGTGAAGTGGGTAAAGGTTGTCAAAAGGTGGAAACAACTTAGGGCCTTCAGCACAATCAGTTCTCCATCCCTGAAGATGTTCACTTTTACTTATCTCATATCTGCTCACTTCTCATCTCTGCTAACTTCTAACTCCCCTAAACCTCGATAACAGACACGTAACAGGTCCACCCACTTCCACTCTGGGACATCCTTTAGTCTTTTCTTCACGTTGCAACAGAGTGATTTTTATTTTTATTTTTATTTTCATTGAAGAAAAACTGACATACAATCTCATATGAGTTTCAGGTGAACAGGACAATGATTTGACATTTGCATATATTACAAACTGATCACCACAGTAAGTCAAGTTACCATCTGTCACCATACAAAGTTAATACAATATTATTGACGGTATTCCCCATGCTGCACTTACATCTCCATGACTTATTTATGTTATAACTGGAAGTTTGCACCCCTTGATCCCTTTCATCCATTTTTTCCACTCCCATTCCTTCCTTCCAGCAATAATCAATTTGTTCTCTGTATCCATCAGCCTGGGTTTCGTTTGGTTTTGTTTAGATTTCACTTATAAGTGAAATCATATAGTATTTGTATTTTTCTGTCTGGCTTATTTTGCTTAGTATAATACCCTCAAGATCTATCCATATTATCACAAATTATAAGACTTCATTCTTTTTTATAGCTGTGTAGTATTCCTGTGTGTGTGTGTATGTGTGTGTGACATCTTCTTTATCCATTCCTCCATCATTGATGGACACTTGGGTTGCTTCCATATCTTGGCTACTGTAAATAATGCTGTAAGAACATATGGGTCAGAATGATTCTTAAAAGCCAAATCTGATCATTTTAGTCTCCTGGCTTAAGACTCTCCAATGTATTCTGGTTGCGCTTAAAATCTAAAACTTCTTAAAATGGTTTTTAAGTAGAGTCTTCCATTCTACATATTGGCTTACACCCATTGTTCCAGTTTCATATCAATAGTGCCCTTTCACATTCAGAGATGCCTCAGTTTGGATGATGAATTACATTGTCACCCTTCCCCTAAAAACCTCAGTGGTCTGCCTCCTACTTTGTAACCCTTCTAGCCTCTTCTACCATCACACCTGCTGTGTTTTGCCCCAGTTACGCTTGCCTTCTGTCTATCCTCAGATGCTGTTCCCTCTCCTTAGAATCTTCCCTTACCTTTTTACCTAGTTAATGCCTGTGCACCCCTCAGATGCCACTTAGGAATCACTGCTCAGAGAAATATTCCCTCAGTTCCCAAACACGTCGCCTCTCCTGAATGATCTCTCTCAGCACCATGTCCACTCAACCATAGCATTTATCAGAGTTGCCATTTCAATTGAGGGCAAGGACTCTGGGTCTGGCTTTGCTCATCACTTACTCTGTCTGGAATAAGCACAAAGCAATTATTAATAGATTATATGGATAAATAATCATTGCATTACAAAATAAAAGAAATATCCGAGATTATAAACAATCCACTGATCCAGTTTATTTATGAATCGTAATATTGGTTACCAGAGAATATTTAAATTGCAGTTAATTAAAATCAGAAAGCAACAAGTGGTCATGTAGTCCAGAGAAGGAAACAATCCATGAACGATTAATGACCCGTCCAAGATCTCTCACCCTTTCTTGAAGTCCAAGTGAAATGCAGACAGGACTAACAGTTTTCTGTTTTATTTCTAGGTGACAAGACTTGCATTGAGAAACCTTAAAATCCCTTCCAAGCTCAGATATTCATTGGTTACAATTTAACTTTACTTTTGCCTTGATAGCACTTTTCCCCCCTTTTACTGTTCCCCTTCCTTCTCCTTCTCTCCTTTTTGCATCGGTAGCCATGAAAGCAGAGAACTGCTGTCCAGGACACTATATCAGAATACAAAAACAAAAACAAAACATAAAAATGAAAAATCTGTATGGAGAAATGGATGGTCAGGAAAAACACATTAAAGACTCTTATTCTTGGTTTCCAGAGAATTTCAAGTCATAAATCCACCTTGAATGTTTCCATCCCCCATTACAACAATGGATACAATGGATAATGAGAAATCAAACAAACTAATTTGTCAATTCTAGGATGTGACATCATGATCATTCATTTCTGGGGTTGCTAATGCCAGCCAGTGACCTTTTAGAATTATGTACAGCTGAAATGTGAAGAGGAAATTTAATTAGAAAAGGTCAACAATCACTCAATGCACCAATAAAACAAGATTTTTTTTCCTTTACAATAAAATCTCAAAAATTTAAAAAAAAAAACAACATCCTATCTTCTGATATACATTCAGTGCTTATAGCCCAAACTATAATGACTATGTAAATTATATGGAGGATAGTATTTGCTGAGTTCTTGAGTATCTGAAGTCATAGACATTCCTTTAAAGGTCAGCTGTAAAACCAAGTTAATAACTCTGAAGAAAAATGTCTTTTTCCCATCAGGAATTCACAATAAAAATAATCTCCTTCTCTACACAATTTTAACTATGCCTGGCAAAAACAGACAAATTATACATGATTACAAGACTACTTGGCTATTCAATGTCACAGATCAAGAGGAACGGTTCCTGTTGCAGCAAGTAATGGCCCTGTACCATATTCACTCACATATGCTTCCAGAGAGTTTCGATGGGGCTTCAAGAATGACACACTCAAACAGCCACATTTTTAATATCTATTAAAGTCACTGTGCCATGACTGAACAACGCCACCTGTGAGCAGAAGGGAGGGGAATACAAGCAACTGCACCATGCACGTGGCTGAGGGGAGTGAGCACTGTCACCCGGAGCCGTTCCAAATATCTGACTCTCTTCCAGCTAGACTAAAATATTGGCGCTGGATAACAGTCAAGGAATGACAAGACATACGTGTTCCTCCAAGCCCCCGATGTGCTAATGCCAACACCATATTTTTCCCTCTTTGTATTAGTTTAGGTTCTTTAAAACAAGAATGTTATTGAACACCGCAATATTTTCTCAGTTCTCTAGTTCCTTGGCAATTACTTACGGCTTCTACAGAAAACATCTCTCTCGGCAGCATTTAGTCCTCAAATACAGACCGATGAATTTCCCCACCAGCTCACTCTCATCAGTCTATTTTGTGTTTTCTCCTGATCAAATATAATATCAGAAAGAATGTCACCCTTACCCAGTGCCTTAGGGGAAAGAAGTGACAGTTGTCAGGCTACCCCCCAGGCCCTGCCCTCCTTACTCCTTATGTTTTCAGGATCACTTTCATTCCTCACGGGAGTCATGGGATATATGGGCTGTTGCCACCATTTTTCAGATGGCAAAACTAAGTGTACGAAAGATCAAGAACTTGACAAAAGTCATCCCACTAGCAGGAATTATAGGCCATATTCAATCTCAGGGCAGTCCCCAGTGTCTGTGCTCATTCCTTTACATGACACAGAACCAGGTGGCTCCATAGTATCTGCCTCTCAGATTTTCAATATGTGTTAAGGCTATCAACCTTCAGTAGGGACCTGAGGAAAAAAAAGTATGTGGCTAAGATGACCCAGTGAACATCACCCCAATCCACTGGAGCCCTAAGTTGAAGAATTCCCTGAGCCACTCCCATAAAGAATGTTCTACAGGAATCTAGCCCTACCAACGTCACCAATACGTGAAATGGCTGACCCAGAAGTGAAAGCATGTTCTTAAAGAAATGCAATGCATCGAAGGCTGCTGCGTGGAAAAGGCCCAAGAGTCAGATGACCTCTAGTTTTGTGTGCTTCTTTCCTCTCTGAACTTTCTTTATCTCATTTACAAAATTGGCCTCATAATGCTCACACGATAAAACTCTCTGAAAATTATGTAAGACCACATATGCAGAGCTCCCAGTATTGTCTGTGATAGGTACAGGTGCATGAGACAGGTTTGCTGGATCCAAGTCCAAAAAGGCATTTTACTTCACATTAGTAGAACTCAGTGCCTCACCCCTATTTTTCTTTTTTTTTTTTTTAAGATTTTATTTATTTATTTGAGAGAGAGAGAGAATGAGAGAGCACATGAGAGGGGGGAGGGTCAGAGGGAGAAGCAGGCTCCCCGCTGAGCAGGGAGCCTGATGCGGGACTCGATCCAGGGACTCCAGGATCATGACCTGAGCCGAAGGCAGTCGCTTAACCAACTGAGCCACCCAGGTGCCCACCCCTATTTTTCAAATGTGTTTTCTCAAGGCTTTCTGGTGTTTATCAGGGCACATTCATCATCGTCTCAGCATTACCTGCACCAAATCCAGGTCACACAAAGTTATAAATGTATCTCGTATTCTAATGGCACAACCCTTGGCTGCTTCTAGGGCAAGAAGAAAATATATATATTCCTAAAAGAACACATCAACCTAAACAAAGCCAAACAGTCACAAACCAGAAGGTAGTGAAGGAAACAGACTTCTTTTTTCTGCAAGAATAATATTCTGAGCATAAGGAATGCCCAGGGGTTACTAAGGAGAAACAGAATGGGCACATGGGGTCACCTAATGGGAAGACAGCAGGCATGATTTATGACATAGCCTTAAGAGAGTAAAGACTCACTGTGCTGTGTGGGACAAAGGGAAGAAGGGAGGCACGATCCTCTCACACCCCTCCCTGCAACCGGGGAAGAGATGGAGATAAATGGACCCAGACACATACGGGCAGACATTTGATTAAAAGTGAGTGGTAAAATTTTTTCAGGAAAGAGTTGGTATTTAAGAGAAGAACAAATTTATGTTTTGTGAGATTCTAAGATATGAACCAAGGAAATCCATCAGGGAAAAAAACTGAGATAGGAAAGTTTGCTTGAGATGCAGACACCTGAAAAGAGGAAACACAGCAGACAGGGAAGAGAGCTGAAGAACCTGGCTGCCACATGCTAGTGAGCCATCAAGCTGCGTCTAGGGGCTCCCACACACCCTTGCTGGCCCCTTGGAAAGGAAAGCCAACATATAGACTGACATCTCAGAGCTGAAGTTAGAGAATTCCGTGGCCCCCGGAATTCTTTTACTCTAACTACCCTCATCCAGTAAGTATGATCCACCTGTTTGCCCTGGAGGCAATGCCAAAATGTCCTCCAGAGAAGAACTTCCTGATTATCAGTTTCCTTTTTTCTTATGGCTGAAATTGGGTGGGAATGTGGAAAGGACATTTACCTCCATTAGCTGCACATCAACTCCTGCATGAACAGTCTTGATTTGTGGTACAATAGAGTCAAGCTTCCAGGGCAGACAGGAGAAGACAGGCAACAGTTGGTCAAAGAACAGCTGCTGAGAGGGCAGCTAATAAGTGAACAGGGTAGTTACAGACAGGCGAGACAGAGCCAGAACACGTGGGTCCCCACCAGAAACACCTGCGGTAGAGACCAGCCTGTGCTATGACAGCATGACCTCCCAAATCCTCTGCCTGTCCTTATATTTTTCCTATTTGAAGACGACCCACATGAGACCAAGAACCTGGTGAAGATCCTCATAGAAACAATGTCCATGACTTTCAGATCTTCCTGAACGAACCCAATTTAACAAAATCTTTTAACAAGGCACTTTGATAGGGACATAACTAAAATATAATTTCATGGTAATACTCTGTAAGATTTCCCATACAAATGATAGCGTTTTTATTAAAACTATTTTAATCATAATTGTTTTAAAGAAAAAATAGGATAATATCTTATTATGAGAATATGAACAATAATTTATGGAACGTCTCTGTGGGAAGGAGTAAAAAGATGAATAAGTTATGAGAGCCCTGCCCTCATAAAGTCTAAAACTTACCATCTCTGCCTTTTAAACTAAGGAGGAACAGGACAGACCCACTGGAAGTCACTGGATCTAGGTCTTAAGACCACATCTGAGTTATTCCAGCTCTCTAAATAACCTCAGTCCTCCTACTAGAAGCACATTATTTAACCATCGACAACTTCAGCATCTCTCTCTCTCTAGAAGCCCTCCAAAAAACTCCCTGCTGTCTTTTTTTTTTTTTAAGTTTTTATGTATTTATTTGACAGAGAGAGACAAAGTGAGAGAAGGAACACAAGCAGGGGGAGTGGGAGAGGGAGAAGCAGACTCCCCGCTGAGCAGGGAGCCCGATGCGGGGCTCGATCCCAGGACCTGGGATCATGACCTGAACCGAAGGCAGACGCTTAATGACTGAGCCACCCAGGCGCCCCCTCCCTGCTGTCTTAATTCAGGATACTAGGGTTCTGATTCTCTCCCCTCCCCTGCCCCTGCCCTTGGTGACTGCCTTGAATTCATTCAGCACCCTGTCCCGACTTTGGACATCATTGTACCTGTACGGAACCTCTTGCCTGTGCTTCTGTGGGATCCAACTCCTGGGATGGTACCGGGCTTGGCCTCATACTCCAATAAAAAAGTAGAAAAACTTCGCTGGAAGAAACTCTGAGGACAAAAGTCCACCAGACACTTCTCCCTTGCTGTCCCCTACCCCGCAGCTGGAGGCAAATTCACCTCTATGGAACTTTAGTTCTGCTCAGCCAGGTCCAGCTTGGACAACATGGAGAAAGTGTTTTCCTTACAATCCACCCTGATTCTCAGATTTTCCTGCTCTCTGGCTTGTGCCCTTAAGGGTAAAGACTACCCTGCCTGCAGGAGGGGCAGCAACCACCTAGTGCAAGTTCTGAACTGGAAGTCCTTCAGAAACCTCCTTTTGTTTCACATCCAATACCCAGCTGATCCATTTTTACCAACTTATACCTCAAATCTATGTATTTCTCATTGTTTGCTGCTGCCATCAGCCTCACCCACGTCCATACTCTCAGTGGCCTCCTAAAAGTCTGATGCTCAACTGTTCACCTCTGTTCCTTTCTCCACTAGTCCCTTCTCCACATCTGACGTCAGTGCCTGCTTCCATCTCTGAACACCAGCCACACTGGCTTTCATTTTCTACCTTAAGTGCACCATGATTTCTTTGACTGCAGGGCCTTTGAACATGCTGCCCCCTCTGCCTGGCATTCTTCTGCTTCCCCTCACCTCTTTGACTAGTTAATCCTCACTCATCTTTCAGACACAGCTGAAGCATCAGTTGTTCAGGGAAAGCTTCTCTGATCCCAAAGACCTATGACTTCCCCATTCTATGCTTTTCCATTACTTTCCTTTATATATTTGTATGATTTAAAAAAAAAAATAGTGGCCATTTCCCCCACTGTCCTATAAACTCTATAAATAGCAACTGTATCTGTCTTCTTCAATACGAAATTCTTAGCAATCAATATAGTACCTGACTCGTAGTAGGAAGTCAATTAATATTTCTTTAAAAAAAGAATAAATAAATGAAGACTACACAGTAACACAGAGCTCCAGTTCTAGTGCCAAATTGTATTGTGTTTGCATCTTGGCTATATCACCCTCAAGGTCTGTGAGTTGAGATAAGATATTTGACCTAAGCTTCAGACTTCAGCCCCTTTTTAAAAAAATTTTTAAAGATTTTTTAAAAATTTTTAAGTAATCTCTATACCCAACTCAGAACCCCGAGATCAAGAGTCGCATGCTCTTCTGACTGAGCCAGCCAGGGGCCCCTTAACCCCTTTTTAAATAGAGGCAATAAAGATTCCTACTTGCATTTGTAAAGTTCAAATGAAATATCTAGCAAGTATTTAGCATAGAGCTTAATGCAAAAAGAGGGCTTAATTAGTGACCTGCTAACAAGGGAATGATCCAAGGATATGTCAACAGTAGAATCAAAGACCCACTACACTTTCTCTGTTGTGGCAAAAAAAAAAAAAAAAAAAACCTCTTAGCTGTCTTTTGGGGCATCCTTTTCTTCCTCCCCTCTGGATCAGATTTTAGATCGAAGTAATAAGTATGATATATATGATTTTCAGAACCACAGTCCCAAGCTAGAGGCCTAGTCTGGGGCCCAGAGAATCAGATAGCCAAACGCCATGCTGCACATTCGCATTAATGAGGAGTTCTGGATTTTTTCATTTAAATTATTATGTGTGTATCTGTAAAACAAAATTTTGATTCCACTTTTGGGTACACTTTAGAGAGGAAATACTGGTCTTTGCGGGACATACCATTGATTTGTAGTGACAAGAACGAGTATTCTAAATCAGAATTATCTCAAAAAAGCCAGGAGTTCTGGTTTACCCTGAGCTGGCTTTGCTGTGTAGATGGCATAAGAAACCAACTGTCCTTGTTGCTTCCACGGTGCTGCAGGCTTCAAACAAATTCCCTTAACATGACTCCTTCCTACATTTCAAGCTATTTGCATTGAGAGAGCCTAAGCAAAAAGCAACAGTGTCGATTCTCGCTCAGAAGTTTGGAATAGTACTTCCTACTGGTCAAAACCTTCAACCTGCTGGCCACTAAGAAATTAAAACTCGAAAGGAACAAAGACAAGGCAGCTTTGAGAATCTGGAATGACATAAAGGAATCATTCCTGCGAGTAGAGAGACACACAACGAGAGGAGTGACAAACCCCCTCTTTCTTCACCAAAACTGTCCACCTCACACAGCAAACGGGCCCTGTAAAGGGCTGGAGGGAAAACATTTTAGGCTTGTGGGATATCGAGTCTATTGCAGCAACCCCGCTCTGCAGCTGCCCTGTGCATAGAGCGGTTAAGGATTGAGTGTGGCTGTGTTCCAAAAAGACTTTATCTGTGGACATGAAAATTTGAAGTTTGTGTATTTTTCATGCGACAATATATTCTTCTTTTGATTCCCAACCCCCGAACACGTAAGCCTGTAAAAAACATTCTTGGTTTGCAGACCTCACAAGAATAGTCAGTGGCCTGCATCTGTCCAGTAGTTGTTTCTGACCCTTGTTTTACAAATCTGCACAACCTCACACTTACTGGTGTGCTAAGTGCCCTTCAGGTGTTCTACAAGAAGACCGCAGGCCTGCCCCCACCTGGACTAGAGAAGTTGTATATTGCACGGTGGAGACAGAACATGTGACCCAATAGACAAAAATTAAAAACTCAATGAAAAAACACTCCACACACCCTTTACAGTTTATCTTGCAGCTTCACAAAGAGGAAGCTTTTATTTGAGTCCCTTAACGACTCTGAGACGCAGGCAGGGCAGCGTTTATAGGCCTTGATTATAACCACAGCAATTAAGGTTTAGAAAGTCCAAAACAAAGTTGTAAAACTAATATATGTAGCCGAGCCAGGGACAAAATCCCTACTCCTAGCTCTAAATGCACAGCTGGAAGCCAAACCACACAGCTTTCTTTTTTTTTTTTTAATTTAATTTTATTATGTTATGTTAGTCACCATACAGTACATCATTAGTGTTTGATGTAATGTTCCATGATTCATTGTTTGCGTATAATACCCAGTGCTCCATGCAATACATGCCCTCCTTAATACCCATCACGGGGCCAAAACGCACCTTCTTTGAGAAATGCTCATGAATTGAGCTGCAGATCACTTGAGAAAACCACATTTTGACAAAGTAAATGCTAATATTACACAGAGTATACGTTTGGACCTTTCCCCACCATCCCACACTTCACTTTTGTTTCCACTGCTGCACTGAGTGAATTCTGTGTCCCCCACATTCACGTCCACCTTGAACAGGTGACATTTGAAAATAGGGTCTTTGCAAGTGAATTAATTACAATGAGATCATGCCAGATTGTTACAGTGGGCTCTAAATCCAATGACAGTCATCCCTATGAGAGGAGAGAACACATAGAGACCCACACAAGGGAAGACCGGGTGAAGATAGAAGCAGACTGGCGTGACGCAGCTGCGAGCCAAGGAACGTTAAGCTCTGCCAGCAACCACCAGCAGCGAGGAGAGAAGCACAGAACCGATTTTCAATCAGAGCCTCCAGAGGGAGGCCCTGCCTGCACCATGATTCAGACTCGGAGCCTCTAGAACTGTGAGAAAATAAATTTCTGTTGTTTTTACCCACGCAGTTTGTGGTACTTTGTTACAGGAGACCTGGGAATCTAACAGAGCTGCCCACTGGCATTTTACACTCTAGAAATACCTTTGATTTTTGTTTCCCTGAAGACATTACTCATGTTGACTCCACACTCAGAAGAGTCCTTTGCAGGGTGCCTGGGTGGCTCAGTGGGTTAAGCGTCTGCCTTCAGCTCAGGTCATGATCCAGGGTCCTGGGATCGAGCCCTGTGTTGGGCTCCTGCTCAGCGGGAACCTGCTTCTCCCTCTCACTGTCCTTCTGTCTCTCTCCCTGCTTGTTCTCTCTCACTCTCTCTCAAATAAGTAAATAAAATCTTTAAAAAGGACATTAGGAGAAGGAAGGGAATAATGGAGGGGGGGGATTCGGAGGGAGAGATGAACCATGAGAGACTATGGACTCTGAGAAACAAACAGGGTTTTAGAGGGGAGGGGAGAGGGAGGACTGGTTAGCCTGGTGATGGGTATTAAGGAGGGCATGTACTGCATGGAGCACTGGGTGTTATACAAAAACAATGGATCGTGGATCACCACATCAAAAACCAATGATGTATTGTATGGTGACTAACATAACATAATAAAATTAAAAAAAAAAAAAAAGAAGAAGCAGAAGAGCCCTTTGCCACCCTTATTCGCTGGGCTCACCCACTTGTATCCCTCAAGAATCAGTTCAGTAATGCTTTCTCCAGGCAACTTTGTCCAGCCCCATCCTACCAGAGAGGTTGGGGCCCCCCCGTGTGCCAGACGATGCCCCGGGAGATGTCTATGGTAGGCCCTGTATAGCCATCACACTGTACTAGAGGACATGACTGCACACTGGGCACTGCCCCTCTACTAGACCCTCATCTCTGTTGAGGAAGGGTCCGTGCACCCCTAGTACTTACTAGACGCTCGCTACCCATCTCAGGAAGTGACATGGCAAGCTAGTTTGCAGCACCAGAGGAATTTTCTTTGGTTTTGTTTCATATTTCCCCAGCCTTGTCTCTGCCACTTACCAGTGCTGTAACCAGAGTCAAGTGACTTAATTTCTCTATTTCAGCTTGCTTTTCTGTAAAGTGGGGATAATGATAGTTCCTACCCTACACGGGAGTGAGGATTAAATGTGTTAATGTATGTAAAGCATTTAGACTTGTAAGTGGGAAGTGTCTGCTGAGCTCCAGCTATTAATACTTTGCCCCAAAACAGCAGTGCTCTCTGGCTCTGGACCCAGCAATGGCTTCAATGCCTAAATATAAGATACAATTTCAAGATAATGTGGGAGAAGCATAGGAATAGAACTTAGGGAAGCAAGAAGGGTCTCAATCTCAGGCCTGACCAGTTTTGGCAAGTCATGGTACTTCTTTGGGCCTTATTTTCACTTTTGTCACAAGTTAGGGTTAGGTTAGATAGAGTCCTCCAGGCCCGAAACCCAGGATTTTAGGGACCCATGAAAGTGATTCTGGAGATTCTCCAGCTCTGCTGAATGTTCCAAACCTATAGGAAATCATTTAAGTATTTAAAAGTGATGAGCTTGATCACACTAACCAAATGTCAAGTTTCTCAATTTAGAGAAATTAACTCCATGCAAAAACACTATTTACTTAATACTAACTGGTGATTTTTGTTGGCAGTTACTTATCCTTACAGAATAAAAATAAAACTAAATCATCTTTTTACTTAAAAATCTTGTTTCTTAAGTAGGTATTTCTTTTTCCCAAAGCAGGTGAGAAGATACTAAAAAGTAACTTGAAAACCTGAGACTCTCAATGGACTAGATGGTCTCTAAAGTCCTTTTTGGCTCTAATGCTCACAAGATTACAGAAAATTTCTCTAAGGCAATCAATTATAACAATTTATTTCACATTTAATTTTACTCTGTCGCCTCAGGAGGAAAATGTCTCACTCTAAAGTTTCAGGGGAAAAAAACATAGAATATCCAGATGAGGGTTCTAAAGAGTAAAGCTTACAAAAGGGGTAATTTAAAAAGCTGGGAATGCCAGGAGAGGAGGAAGAAATGAATTTTATGTTTTTGAGAAACAACAAGAAAGTCAAATGACCTGGAGTAGAAATGACAATAGACCGTGGGAATAATCATAGGCCCTTCCGTTCATCTGGATGTAAATTTAGAGTCACTGTGTATTCCCAGAAGGCTAAGAACTGTGGAGGGAGGACCGGCTGCTGATACTTATCAGCCCCATCAGTTTTAGGAATCAGTGTAGGCGCCAGGTTCATGCATAGTCAGGGCGTGGAAACTCAGCAACAAGTTTTCTCTGTTTTCAGAAGTCACTCACTTTGTTGGGTATTCAGGGCAGAACTGTTCTCAGTCAGGTAAGACTGGGATACAAAGCTGTCACAGCCCCTGGAAGCAGAGCAGTGGGGAGGATGGGCAAGAATGGAGGCGAGTGGGACAGAGTGTTACATTCTTCAAAGAACACAGGGTATTTGTGGATAGGGGACCAATAATAATAATGCCTGGAGAAGGACCTTTGAAAACTAAGTCCTGAATAAATGAGTTCTCTCATTTGGGCTTTATGATAAAACTGTACATTAGATGTTCTTTTTATCCCCATTTTACAACCCCGTGGAAATAAAGACCAACCAAATGAGAAAAAGAAAGGCTATTTATTCAGAGCTTCCCATAGCCAGGATGTTAGTCACCGTCACGGGCATTTGGAGAAGACTCACAAGCAAGATAAGTGGGAGAGCTTTGTAACAAGATAAAGGGGAGGCCTCAGGTGTGCCCTGATTGGAGGCTGTTCATGTGTGAAAGCTGTAGGCAGACAAACTAGAAGTACACATCCCTATGTGATTGGTTAGGGGTACATATTTGGCTTTCTCTGGTTGGTTCCAAGTTGGAAGCAGAGACAAAAATTAGGAAAGCTATGAGGTATTAATCAAGTCCAGACTATTTGGGGCCTATTGTTTCAGGGGTTATTGTTTGGCTTCCTGGATTGTTACTACAGATAGTGGTCTGACTTCCTATAAGTTTAACTTAGGCAGGCTTCCTGGGCTGGTTACTATACATTAATGGGTTGGTTTCCAAGGCTGGTTGCTATAGGTTGTGGGTCAAAGTTCTATTTTTATTAATTTATTTTTAATTTCTTTTTAGGGTTAAAGTATAGTTGAAACCCGATGTTATCTTAGTTTCAAGTGTATCAAAGTTCTCTCTCTCTCTCTCTCTCTCTATATATATATATATATGGCTGGCCATTGTCTATTTGTATATTGTTTTCCAATCCTTAGGTATGGGTCTGTACAAAAGAATGTTGGCCAAATAATTACCAACATTAACTGTCACAGCCCTAGTGAGGAACTGGGGTGGCTTCCATGCTGTATGTGGTACGTCAAAATGCCTAAGCAAATGATGTATTCACCTATGAAAGGTACACACACCTTAATAAAAGCAACAACCATCTCTTTCAAAAAGTAAGTTCATTATGGGGGCGCCTGGGTGGCTCAGTCAGTTAAGTGTCCAACTCTTGATTTCAGCTCAGGTCATGATCTCAGAGTCATGAGATTGAGCCCTGTGTCGGGCTCTGCACTCAGAACAGAGTCTGCTTGAGACTGTCTCTCTCCCTCTCTAAATAAATAAACAAAACCTTTAAAAAATTTTTTAAAGTAAGTTCATTATCTTTTCCTGCTTACTGATTTATCCTTATACTATGATTATAGAAAGCTATAGAAAATGATTTAATAAATAAATTTCAAGGATACACAGATTCCAGGATACACCAGAAGCAAAAGTTCTCAAAGGGCTCTTTGGTAAAGAATCTTTGCAAATACTTCTTGCTCTAAAAATCCAAACATCTTCTCCTCCATAAACTGTCCCCAGTGCCACTGTCAGAACCGGAGCCTGAGTGGGGTAAATCATGGGTCTGACCAGAATGGCCAAGACCATGTCCTCAAGTCACACCAGTGTGAGTCTCAGTGCCCCCTTTCTGTCTGCCCAGCAAGCCCTCCCTAGGAGTTCTGACATAAATAAGTACAATACTCATGATTAGAGCTTGAGTAGATTGAAAATATAATCTGTGTTCAAAGAGCTAATTGTCAACTGTCTATGAACCCTATTGTTTTTGACTGTTACGATAAGACATGAAATGGCTACTGAATGAAGGGACACAGGCATCATTGCTGGATGATTTCAGGAACTAATTCTCTTCTCTCTTCTAATAGAAACCTAATGGAAAGCAGGACTCTGCTATAGCTACAGGATTCTGAAGTTACATAAAAGCTGGCTCAGGCCAACTCTCCTGGGGCTTAGTAAGTTCTTTTGATAGGAATGCAACCAAGAATGCACCTGTCTGCTCCCTCACTCCCACCTCCACCAACTGGTACAATCCATTCAAGCCCAAAGACCCCCAGCTCAAATGCCAACTCTCAGTAACACCATCCCTGAGTGACTCGTCCTGGCATGGGTCAACTTGCCCTTTGTCTCCATAGGGCTTTGTGCAGAATGTTAAATAAACACCTACACCGTGGGATTATAGCTATTTTTTTATACAATATTTATGTCCCTCACTCGACTCTGAGTTTCTTTAAGGCAAGTCTGTGCCTTATTGATCTTTCCTCAGTATTTGGCATGTAACAGTGCACAGGGTTTTTGATCAGTGCTCCTCTCCCTGTCTTTTCTAATTCTGAAATTATGTTGGCTTTATAACTGTGAGCAAGTCACTTAACCTATCTGAATCTTCACCCCACATAATTCTCAGGAGCATGTGGAAGTGTTTTTCATGAAAGTACTACTTTGCATTTGCAGTCACTGGCTATATTTCCGAGGATTTCAAACGCCTTCTCTTTCATAGTATCTGCTTCTGCTTTTCCTTCACAAAACCCAGTAAGGAAAGTGTGATTATGATAGCCTCATTGAGGAAACAGGTTCAGAGAGATCAATTATTTGCCAAAGGTCATAAGACTAAGAGATGACAGAACTAGTCTCAGTCCCACTTCTTAGCGGCTTGAAAAGGTTTCGTGACATCTTTTGCCTCTAATATGCTCTTAAAGCTGCCTCACCACAGCAGTCAAGACAACTCCACAGTGTTCCAGATTAGTCTGTGTATGAACAGCTCATTTTGTGATGTAAGAGTTGTGCTTGGAATTCATTAATACCAGCCCTGATGCTCACTACCTGTGATCATAAGCAGTTCTCTTGTTCTCTCTTTTTCTCCTGTGAAGAATACACAAGCACAATTCTGGTCAAGTTTCTTCAGTGATCATGTATTAATTTTTAATAAGAAAAGAAGACCGGCATCTATCCGGCATCAGAAGGAGAAAGGGATCACAAGCACAAGCGAGAGCATAGGGTATAAATCCTATGCCTGCAGCCTCCTCAGAACTCAAAGGACAAGTGATTTCTGTCTAATCTGCAGTGTTTATTGCAGAGGACCTCCGCAATGGATGGATATGAATATTCCACTCATTAGGAAAAGAAACCCCTGCTGGGAGGAAGGAATATTTATCAGTCCCTGCCTTGGCCTGGCTGAAGTAAACCCTTTGCTTTGACTTTACATCCTCAAAGCAACTTCCTCATTGTCATTTTCTTCCCAAGTGAATGTTCCCTCAGGGAGAGGAGCACTGATCAAAAACCCTGAATATTTTTATTTGCAAGATGTGCACAGTCTTTATTATAAATGAATAAACTGGCATTCAGTTTTATACACCAAAGGAAAAATAAAATATGTAAACAGCAAAGTATCTGATATTCCTGACATGGTTTCTCCTTATGCTGTCTTTCCTACTCTTTTTCTTCTGATGGCTCCTACCTCCCCTCACCCAGTTGCTCTCTGTCCCCTCTGTACATTCTTTCTCTGCTCTGCTCTGGCACAGAATCATCATGCAGTCCCCCAACACCATACTGGCACATTTAGGTAGGAAAAAGGAAAAAGACTTGCTTACATGTAATATTTTCTGTAGTATTTAATGAGAACTATTTCTACTCCCTTAGCATTCCTGCTAAGGTGGACAAGACTTTACTTCTTAGGCCTACAAAGTTCTTAGCAAACTGAACAGGTCATCTAAGGATATCAAATGGTGCCAGATACTCACATTTTCTGACCGGAGCCTCTTGGCAGGACACCCACCATCCCTGGGGTGAAGCATGTAATACAGTCGGACTTTGCTTGCATGTTTTCGACTCTGGGAAGGAAAAGCAGAAGCAGATACTATGAAAGAGAAGGCATTTGAAATCCTCGGAAATATAGCCAGTGACTGAAAATGCAAAGTAGTACTTTCATGAAAAACACTTCCACATGCTCCTGAGAATTATGTGGGGTGAAGATTCAGATAGGTTAAGTGACTTGCCCACAGTTATAAAGCCAACATAATTTCAGAATTAGAAAAGATAGGGAAAGAAGAAAGGTAAAAACATTGGGATGTTTAAGCCTGGAATGAATAATATATTTAATTGTCCTCAAAATAAGAACAGGTCAGAGAGAGAATAATACAAGGATCGGCTGTGATGGAAGGCTAGGTGCCCTGCCTTGTCTCATATTCCCACTGCCTTGCCCTAAGGAGCTGGGGACAGACAATGCCCCCTGGGAGTTGGCATGCATAGCATCTCCAACAGAAGTCCCTTCGTCTGGTTCTCCCATGTTGGAGCCTCATTATAGGCTATCAAAAGAGATTTTCCAGAGTCAGATATCATGAGCAAACAAAAGATATCAAATGCAAGTTTGAGGACTGCTTAGAGCCCAAACTTCATGCAAGCAGGCAGAGCAGTTAAACAATAAACACCCCCTGCCCACAGGATTAGCAGGACTCTGGGTTTCTGCCTGTATTGAAGGGTCCGTGCCCAGCGTGGAGAAATTGATCGCATCCTAGTTCCATCTTTCCTCTATTCCTTTGCTCAACTGAGAGCCCACCTGAACTTCCCTCCCCTTTAAAGAACACTGCAGTTCTAACTTCTGAGTTGCTACCTGAAGATGGCTGAGTGAAAAGAGCTCAAACAGTCACAAGTTCAGAACCCAAGCGCAGCTCTGCTGCTCTCTGGCTGGGTGATACTGAGCAAGTCAGTCTAATTCATTTATAGCTAAAATGAGTCTCATTTTCTCTGTGTACAAAATGAACATAATATTTATTAGGGTTGCCGTGAGAATCAAATGAGGCAGTGCATATGAAAAACTGCAATCCACATAATGCTTAATGTGTCACCAGCGAGGGCACCAATCCTGAACTCTGAATCTATAGTGCTAGGATGTGAATTCACCTTGAACCCATCATTACCTAATTCTGATCCCCTAAACCCTTCCTTTGCTCAGGGCTTATTTCCTTCTTCTCTGGACTTTGGTTCCACTTTGCCTTTATTTACAGTTGGGGACCAGCCAATCTCCTGTGTGATGGCTTGCCTTCATGGATTAGCCACAAAGGCAAAGTGATTTTCAGAGAAAACACAGCAAATTGCAACTTGTTTACAGGATATGATGTAAATCCCTCCGCCTGGTTTTCCTTCTTTATCACTTTTTTCATTCCTTCATTGTGCTTCTAAAAAACATGCTTCTAAACAGTCCTTGAACACTTTCAAGGCCTTTAAATGGGTTTAAAAGTGCTAATGGGACATCAAAGATATTACTGATGTAAAAGTACTGAAGTGTGATTTTTTTTTAAGATTTTTATTTATTTATTTATTTGACAGAGAGAGACACAGCGAGAGAGAGGGAACGTAAGCAGGGAGAGGGGGAGAGGGAGAAGCAGGCTCCCCGCTGAGCAAGGAGCCCGATGTGGGACTCGATCCCAGGACCCTGGGATCATGACCTGAGCCGAAGGCAGACGCTTAATGACTGAGCCACCCAGGCGCCCCTGAAGTGTGATTTTGAAATATATTTGTAGCCATTTCTAGGTTGCATTGTAAGTTGTAATCAAGGGTTACCTGGAGTCCTGTTTGCCTGCGAGATTGGTAGGATGTGAAATAGAGACCTATGTGGACTTGTGCCAGATCATTTCAACAGCACTGTTCAGCTTCTTCATGCTTTTGAGAATGATGCAGTGCAGAGTAGTATAGGTTTTTTGGCAAAGAAATACGTTGATTACTAAAATCTGTACACATTTTCTAGTTTTGTTGGTTTTTTGGAAGCAAGGGGTAGTGGAAAAGTTAAGATACAGCTCCAGTCAAAAAAAAAGAAAAAAGAACATTTAAAAACCTATAGGATGCTGACTGTGGCCACAGAGACTGGACTGGGGAAAAGCACAATAGACAGGTAATTAGTGAAAAGACAAAGCAATACCAGTGCGAACTCAAATGTGGCTGAAGTGGGCTTTCAGTGTTGTATTTGTTACTGTAGAAGAATGGATCACAGTACCTAACACCATCAATCTGCTCAAAGTCATGGCAAAATTGGAAATCTCATAATGTGGCCTGTTTTGTGGTTGGATTTCTTCTCTTTGCTAAAATACTACATTTCTTTCAAAAAGACTCTTTCCAGCAAAGGCAGAGTTCACTGGGTTATTTAATTGCAGTTGGATAAAACTAGTAAGAAACCATTAGCTGAAAAGAAAAGGGAAGTATATGGTAAGCTCTGCTGTGAACCTATTAGTGATGAGAGATGCTTGGATCGGTGCCTTATTAGCGATTTACCCTCCAGGTTCTGCCTTTGCCCCTGTGTATGGGTGAAGAAAAACAGAGTTTTGGAAAATCCCACCTCCTTCTGGAACGATGGTGGAGGCATTCTAGTTCATCATTTAGCTGCTTCCCTAGTGCCTCTGTCTTCCTGCTGCTTTTCCCAGGCTGCCAGAGGTGGACCCAATGCCTTCCCCGCCCACAAGCCCACCCTGACTTAGGGCAGGATGTAAAAACCCAGAAGACAGTCCACTTCTCAGTGATGTGACTGTGGAGTCACACCTATCCAGTGAGACTGATTGAAACCCAAAGCCACTTCCAAATGATGTCGGTTGACAAGGACAAAGAGGTTGCTAGGAGATTGCTCCCAGGTGCCCTACAACTCACCCGCCTCGGCCCCCCCTGGGGCCGTCAACATCTGGGTGCAGCTCGTCTAGTGAGTCCTCTCCTTTCTTCCTGGCATTCTCACCTCTCCCTCAAGGCGGGACACACTGAGTCACCCACAGCATCTTCCTCCAACGGGCTCCTCTCAACCCCTTACCTACAAGAAATTGCTTGAAATTTGGCATGGTAACCTCACTCCTTCCAATTTATTCTAGAAACAAACAAACAAAAAACAAAAACCTTCCCACAAAAAGTTAAACTTAGATTTGAGCAAACACGCTCATTGCAGCATGACCTAACTAGGAACAGCAAATCGGGGAGGCAGTTACATGTTGGACAAGAGGCTGGTTAAAGCAGCCACTGGATGCCCTTATGTTCAGTTGGAAATTGAAAAAGTGCTTTCTATATAATGCATGTTGAATGAAAAATGCTAAAACAAAAGTTGCTTGTATACTGCGATTAAGATTATATAAATATTTGTAAGTATATCAATAAGAAGTGGAAAGGAAAAAGAAAAACAAGCATGTTTTATTAAGGTAGGGAAAGAATGGATGATTTTCATTCTTTATTTCTACAACAAATTTTCCCTTACCATAAAAGTAATAACTTCACAATGCTCAAGACATTGTAATTCCTCAATAAGTCTACTCTCTACTCATAACAATTGTGATTAGTAAAAAGCACACTGATCTGGAATGCTCTTATACTCATACGTTCATATACTGATATAATTGACCACATTTCCATCTACCCTTGTTAATGTCTTATCAACATTCAAAATGCATTATGTTTTTTTCACTGCAATACTTGGTGATTAGATAAGCCTACTTAAGCCAAGAGCAATACACATTACTTTAACTTTTAAAACTTTATTTTGGTACATACAAATGCCATGCTAAATATGTGTCCTCTTCACAATGTGGTCATTCCACTTCCTGTATATAAATGAAGATTATAGGCACAGTGGATAAATGCCATCCAGACAACCAAACTGGAAGGAAAGCCACTTCTGAAATGCATTTATGTCATCCAAATAAATATGAACAACAAAAACAAATCCTTAGGATTTTTTCAAAGATTTATCAATACCTAAAATATGCACTTGCTTTTAAGAGTTTAAAAAGACAAATTGCCAACTGAAAGGAAATGTAAGGAGAAAAAGTGCCTTTCATGTTAAATGTATATATTACAGAGTTTCAGGAAAGAAAAGGGCCATTTCTTTAAGGGAAAAGCCATGAAAAAGAAATTACAATCTCTCGTTTGCACCGAAAGTCAGTCCCTGGCTCACACATTAATATTTGCATTTTAAGCAAAAGTCATTACTTTCATTCAAACCACATCAACTTTAAGCTTCCCAGATAGGCCAGAAATTACCAACTCTTCCATTTTAATTAAAGCCTTTGCCCCTGATGCTGGGCATTGTGCGGGGGGCAGACCTATCTGCAGATTAGTTTCTTTGGCTGAAACAATCTTCTGGCACTCAAAGAAATCATCTAAAGAGGAAATTCAGGCCAGCCTTCTCTTTGGGGGGATAAAGAACAAGACAAACCTCTATTTCAGATGTATTGTGTGAAAGAAGGGGGTGGACCACATCGAAATAGAATGGCTTTGTGCTTCACCTAAATAGCCATCTTCCATTATCACATACCCTTTAAAAATTCACAACTCAAATTTGCTTCCAACAAGGCTACTGATTTCTGGTCTCATAAAATGTGAAGATAACAAAGTAACTTAGTATTTGCATAATGCTCCAAACAGCGTTCAAACCCCTTTGACATTTACCATCTCATTTTATCCTCAAGTCACGGTTGTGAGGTTGGCAGGAGAGGTGTTATTTCAAATCAGCTTTAAGATCCATCCCTGATTTCCTAATTAAGTAAGTGTTCACCATTTTATTTCATCTTAGGTATCTAACTATACGTCTTCCAGAAACTAGCTTAAATAAGCCAAAGACTATAAGAAAAAGGGAAAACCTGAAACAGACTGATAATTACAGAAGAGTGATTCTCACATGCCACCAATTTTGAGCTGTTTCTACTCATTCTAGGGTAAAGAAGAGCTGATTAAGGGAAGGACAACAAATACCAAGGGTCTAACTCCCCAGCTACCTGAGAATGATTGGCGTATGTGAGATGGGGGCTCCACCTCTCGGGAAGAAGAAGGCACCTTGGCACAACCCCACTTAACACTTCCAGGTTGAGGGCCTAAGGGCTGAGCCCTGGAAAAGCTGGAGCACAACTTCACTAGGAAGTCGAGGTTAAGTGCAGATAAAACAAAGAAAACCACAAGTGTTGGAGATCCCCTCTGATGACCGGGACTCTTTCCCAGAGTGATGCATCTCTCCTTATTATCACAGGAAGGAGGCTGGATACAGAAACTCCCTTTACTTGGGGTGGAAGATGGGCTCAGAAGAGAAACAGCCCCAATGAGGAAAAAATAAATGTCCTCTGCTGGAACTGTCCAAGGACCCAGGTTCCAGGCCTCCTACATAGGCTCTGAAGTGGTCCTACAAATGGATCAGATCAGAAGATCCTGCAAGCTGTCAGGTATACCATGAAAGGATCAAAGGCCAAAGCTCACACACTAGGGACAAGTAGCAGGCCTTCATACCCTCTGTTCGGCCAAGAATCAGTGGCACCTAGGAAAAACTTCTGGACTAGAAAAGACGACTCTGGAAACCTCTCAAGGAAAAGGCATAAAGCAATTATTTGCAAAATATTTCTTGCAATAAGTAGAAGTACATTTTAAATGGCACAGGCTTCATTCATTTAATTCAAGAAAATACGGACTGAGGGTAAAAGCTAAAAAATGAGATAAGACAGCTGACTGAAATAAAGATGTACTTCCTGAGTTAATAAAGAAAGGACAGGGAAGAAAAGGGCCATTTCTTTAAGGGAAAAAGTCATTGAGCATCTGCCTTCGGCTCAGGTCATGATCCTGGGGTCCTGGGATCGAGTCCCGCATCGGGCTCCTGGCTCCGCGGGAAGCCTGCTTCTCCCTCTCCCATTCTCCCTGCTTGCGTTCCCTCTCTTGCTCTCTCTCTCTGTCAAATAAATAAATAAAATCTTGAGAGGAAGGAAGGAAGGAAGGAAGGAAGGAAGGAAGGAAGGAAGGAAGGAAATTAAAAATATCATGGTTTCATTTTGAAGGTCTTTCACATCAGTACAAGAGCAGAATCAACACTGCAGATCAGTGTGGAAGTCAACATAGAGACACTTCCTAGAAAGCAGAGAGATAGGATAAAGAAGTGGGAAAAATGATACTGGATAAATTATTACATATGAAAGATCAAAACAAATGGAAAAATAGAATAAAAAGTCCCAAAATAGACCCAATGATTTGGAACCAAAAAGAAAACTGTATATATAGATAGATATAGATATGGATGATATAGATATAGATATATCTAACTTTGTCACTGGAAAGTTTTCTAAATAATAAAGCAAAAGAAGGACTGATAGATATAGCTTTAAAAAATAGGTATTTTTAATCTGAAATACAGAAATACATGTAAGAGGCAAACCATAAAGTAGGAAAAATATTTGCAATATGTAAAATAAAATGGTTTAATACCAAAGATACAGTACTCTAACAAATGTATTAAAAAATATTAAAATAGGCAAAAGATATAAACAGGAATTGCAGAAAAGCAAATAGCTAAATGACATATAACAACTTCATCCAAATTCTACCTTATAAATTTTAAACTAAAAAATATTTTTTTGTCACTAAATGAACAAATTTACAAAATAAACATACCTATATTGGTGAAGATAAAGGAAAATGAAAATCCTTGCACATAGTTCCTAGGCATGTAAAATTGGTATAAGCTTCCAGGATGGAAATTTCGCTATATATATTCAAAACAGAAAAAAATTGTTCAATCCAACAATTCTACTTCTATGAATTGATTTTAAGGAAGCAGAAACATGTATTGTCATTTATTTATAATAGTGAAATTGAGAAAATAAATTAAGTATCCTAAGTGAAAGGGATAAATAGTATATCTATATGATTACTAAAACTGTCAAGTATATTAATAATATCAATGACATTTTAAAAATCTATGAAATAATATCAAGAAAAAAGTCACTTCCAAACAAGAATATAAATGATGCCAATTTTTTTAAACAAAAAACAAATATATATATATACATATATATATGTATATATATGTAGTATATGTGCACATAGACATAGAAAAAGTCTAGGGAGAAACATACCAAAGGGTTAACATTGCTTATCATGGATCACAGGTGATTTCAATTTTTCTTATGTATGTTTTAAAATTTTTTTTCTGTTACCATACAACACTATCAAAATACCATTGACTATATTCCCTATGCTATACCTTTTACCTACATGACTTATTCATCCCATATCTGGAAGCTTGTACCTTCCACTCCCCTTCACCCATTTTGCCCATCACAGCCCCCTTCCGCTTTGGCAACCACCAGTTTCTTCTCTGTATTTATGGGTCTATTTCTGCTTTTTTGTTTGTTAATTTGTTTTGTTTTTACATTCCACATAGAAATGAAATCATATGGTATTTGTTTTTCTCTGACTTATTTCACTTAGTATTATATCCTCTAGCTCCATCCATACTGTTGCAAATGGCAAGAAATCATTCTTTTTTATGGCTGAGTAACATTCCATTACACACACACACACACACATAAACACACACACACACACCCCACATCTTCCTTTTTTATTCACATATAATTAAAATACAAGGTTATATTAGTTTCAGGTGTACAATATAATCTCAGTACTCACCAAGATAAGTGTAATCCTAATCCTCTTTATCTATTTATCTATTATATTGTATGTGTGTGTGTGTGGATATATATATATCTTTATCCATTCATCTATTGTTGGACACTTGGGTTGCTTCCCTATCTTGACTACCATAAAAAGTACTGTAATAAATAGGGGTGCAGGGAACTTTTCAAATTAGTGTTTTCATTTTCTTTGGGTAAATACCCAGTAGTGCAATTACTGCATCATATGGTAAATCTATTTTTAATTTTTTGAGGAACCTCTATACTATTTTCTACAATGACTGTACCAATCTGAATTCCCACCAACAGTGCATGATGGTTTTTTTTCCACATCCTCACCAACATTTATGATTTCTTGTCTTTTTTATTCCAGTCATTCTGACAGGCATAAAATGATACCTCACTGTGGTTTTAATTTGCATTTCTCTGATGATTAGTGATTTTGAACATTTTTTCATTTGTTTGCCATCTGTATGTTTTCTTTGGGAAAATGTCTATTCATGGCTTCTTCCCATTTTTTAATTGGATTATTTGGGTTTTTTGGTGTTGACTTGTAGAACTTCTTTGTATATTTTGGATATTAACCCCTTATTGGGTATATCATTTGCAAATATCTTTTTCCATTCAGTAGGCTGCCTTTTTGTCTTGTTGATGGTTTCCTTTGCTGTGCAAAAGCTTTCTGTTTTGGTGTATTCCAAATAGTTTAATTTTCCTTTTGTTTCCCTTGCCAGAGGAGACATATCTAGAAAAATGTTTCTACGGCTGATGTCAAAGAAATTACCACCTATGCTTTCTTCTAGGAGTTTTATGGTTTCAGGTCTCACATTTAGGTCTTTAACCCATCTTGAGTTTATTGTGTATGGTGTAAGAAAGTGGTCCAGTTTCATTCTTTTACATGTAGCTGTCCAGTTTTCCAACACCATTTGTTGAAGAGACTGTCTTTTTCCCATTGCATATTCTTCCCTCCTTTATCATAAATAAATTGACCATAAACACATGGGTTTATTTCTGGACTCTCTATTCTGTTCTATTGATCTATTTGATATGTCTATTTTTGTGCCAGTACCATATTGTTTTGATTACTATAGCTTTGTAGTATATCTTGACACATGGGGTTGTGATAACTCCAGTTTTACTCTTCTTTTTCAATATTGCTCTATTTAGGGTCTTTTGTAGTTTCATACAAATTTTAGGATTATTTGTTCTAGCTCTATGAAAAATGTTGCTGGTATTTTGATAGGGATTGCATTAAATCTGTAGATTGCTTTGGGTGGTGTGGACATTTTAACAATATCAGTTCTTTGAATCCATGAGCATGGAATTTCTTTCCATTTGTTTGTGTCATCTTCAATTTGTTTCATCCATGTTTTATAGTTTTTGGAATATAGGTCATTCATCTTCTTGATTAAGTTTATTCCTAGGTATTTTATTCTTTGTGGTGCTATTGTAAATGGGATTGTTTTCTTAAATTCTCTTTCAGCAACTTCATTATCAGTGTATAGAAATGCAACAGATTTCTGTATATTAATTTTGTACCTTATGACTTTACCAAATTCGTTCATTCGTTCATCAGTTTTTGGCAGAGTCTTTATGGTTTTCTGCATATAATATGTCATCTGCAAATAATGAAAGATTTACTTCTTTCTTACTAATTTGGATGCCTTTTATTTCTTTCTCTTGTCCAATTGCTGTGGGTAGGACTTCAAGTACTATGTTAAATGAAAGTGATGAGAGTGGTCATCCTTGTCTCATTCCTAATCTTAGAGAAAAAGCTCTGTTTTTTACCACTAAGGATGATGTTAGCTGTGGGTTTTCATATATGGCCTTTACTATGTTGAAGTACGTTCCTTCTAACCCTACTCTATTGAGAGTTTTTATCATGAATGGATATTGTACTTTGTCAAATGCTTTTTCTGTATCTATTGAGATGATCATATGGTTTTTATCCTTTTTCTTGTTAATGTGATGTCACATACTGATTGATTTGTGAATATGGAACTACCCTCACATCCCTGGGATAAGTTTCACTTGATCACAGTGAATGATTTTTTTTAACATATTGTTGAATTAGGTTTGCTAATATTTTATTGAGGATTTTTGCATCTATGTTCATCAGGAATATTGGCCTATAGTTTTCCTTTTGTGCAGTACCTTTATCTGGTTTTGTATCAGGGTAATGCTGGCTTCATAGAATGAATTTGGAAACTATCTTTCCTCCTCTATTTTTTGGAATAGTTTGAGAAAAAATAGATATTAACTCTTCTTTAAATGTTTGGTAGAATTCACCTGTGAAGCCATCTGGTCCTGGACTTTCGTTTGTTGGCAGTTTTTTATTACTGATTCAATTTCATTGCTAGTGATTCATCTGTTCAACTTTGTTTATTTCTTCCTGATTCAGTTCTGGAAAGTTCTATGTTTCTAGGAATTCATCCATTTCTTCTAGGTTGTCCAGTTTGTAGGCATGTAGTTTTTCATTATATTCTCTTATAATCCTTTTTATTTGTGTGGTGTCAGTTGCTATCTCTCCTCCTTCATTTCTGATTTTATTTATTTGTGCTTTCTCTCTTCTTTTTTTGATGAGTCTGGCTAAAAGTTTATCAATTTCATTGATCTCTTCAAAGAATAAGCTCCTGGTTTCATTGATCTGTTCTATTGTTTTTTTGTTTTGTTTTGTTTTCTTCATTTTCTGTTTCATTTATTTCTGTTTTAATCCTTATTATTCCCTTCCTTCTACTGACTCTGGACTTGGTTTGTTCTTTTCCTAGCTCCTTTAGATGTAAGGTTAGGTTGTTTATTTGAGATTTTTCTTGATTCCTGAGGTAGGCCTGTATTGCTTTAATCTTCCCTCTTAGAACAGCTTTTGCTGCATCCCAAAGATTTTGTACCATTGTGTTTTCATTCTCATTTGTCTACATGTATGTTTTTTAATTTCCTCTTTGATTTCTTGGTTGACCCATTCATTGTTTAGTACCATGTTTTTCAATGTCTCCATGTATTTGTGTTCTTTCCAGATTTTTTTCTTGTGATCGATTTCTAGTTTCATACCATTGTGGTCAAAAAAGATGCATGATAGTATTTTAATCTTTTTAAATTTATTGAGACTTGATTTGCAGCCTAACATGTGATCTATTCTGGAGAACGTTCCATGTGCACTTGAAAAGAATATGTATTCTGCTGGTTTTGGATGAAGTATTCTGAATATATCTGTTAGGTACATCTGGTCCAATGTGTCATTTAAAGTCACTGTTTCCTTCTTGATTCTGTCTGTATGATCTATCCGTTGATGTAAGTGAGGTGTTAAAAGTCCCCCAATATTATTGAATTACTGTGAGTTTCTTCCTTTATGTCTGTTAATTGTTGCTTTATGTATTTAGGTGCTCCCATGTTGAGTACATAAATATTTACAATTGTTATTCCCTCTTGTTGGATTGTTCTCTGTCATAAAGTTGTGTCCTTGTTAGTCTCTTGTTACAGTCTTTGTTTTAAAGTCCATTTTGTCCAATATAAGTATTGCTACCTCTGCTTTCTTTTAATTTCCATTTGCATGGTAAATGTTTTTCCATTGCTTCACTTTCAGTCTGCATGGTCTTTAGGTCTGAAATCAATCTCTTGGGGTTTTTTTGTTTTTTTGTTTTGTTTTGTTTTATTTTTTCATCCATTCAATCACCCTATGTCTTGATTGGAGCATTTAGTCCACTTACATTTAAAGTAATGGTTTCACTTATTTGTGGAACATAAGGAATAGCATGGAGGACATTAGGAGAAGGAAGGGAAAAATGAAGGGGGGTGGGAATTGGAGGGAGAGATGAACCATGAGAGATTATGGACTCTGAGAAACAAACAGGGTTTTAGAGGGGAGGGGGTAGGGGGGATTGGTTAGCCCGGTGATGGGTATTAAGGAGGGCACGTACTGCATGGAGCACTGGGTGTTATATGAAAACAATGGATCGTGGATCACCACATCAAAAACTAATGATGTATTGTATGGTGACTAACATAACATAATAAAATTTAAAAAATAATAATAAAATAAATAAATAAATAAAGTAATTATTGCTAAGTAAGTACTTATTGACATTTTGTTACTTGTTTTATGGTTGTTTTTGTAGTTCTTTTCTGTTCTTTTCTTCTCCTGCTCTCTTCCCTTGTGGTTTGATGGCTTTCTACAGTGATATGCTTGGATTCCTTTCTCTTTATTTTTTGCCTATCTATTACAGTATAGCATCTTATTTATCCATTTATCTATCAGCGCACAATTGGGTTACTTCCATATCTTGGCCATTGTAAATAATGCTGCAATAAACATAGGGTGGCATACATCTTTTTAAATTATTTTTTTCATTTTCTTTGGGTAAATACCCAGTAGTGGAATTGCTAGATCATATGGTAATTCTATTTTTAATTTTTTGAGGAACCTCCATACTGGTTTCCACAGTGGCTACACCAGTTTACATTCCCATCAACAGTGCATGAGGGTTCCTTTTTTTCCACCTCGCCAAAATTTGTTATTCTTGTCTTTTTGATTCCAGTCATTCTGACAGATGTAAAGTGATATCTCATGGTGACTTTAATTTCCACTTCCCTCATGATTAGTGATGTTGAGCATCTTTTCATATGTTTGCTAAAATCTGTATGTCTTCTTTGGAAAAATGTCTATTCATGTCTTCTGCCCAGTTTTTAATTGGATTATTTGTGGGTGGAGGGGTTTGGTGTTGACTTGTAGAACTTCTTTGTATATTTTGGATTTTAACCCTTTATTGGATATAGCATTTGCAAATATCTTCCCATTCAGTAGGTTACCTTTTCAGTTTGTCGATTTTTTGTGGGTTTTTTTTTTAATTTTCCAAATTCTTTAAGACATCTAATCATTCCAGTAATTAGAGAAGGGGAATCACAATTTTAAAGATTCACTTCAACATTGATGATTTACCATTCTAATACTCCTACCTTAAGATGAGTATAATAAGGGGCGCCTGGGTGGCTCAGTCGTTAAGCGTCTGCCTTCGGCTCAGGTCATGATCCCAGGGTCCTGGGATCGAGCCCTGCATCGGGCTCCCTGCTCCATGGGAAGCCTGTTTCTCCCTCTCCCTCTCCCCCTGCTTGTGATCCTGCTCTCTCTGTCAAATAAATAAATTAAAAATCTTTAAAAAAAAAAAAAAGATGAGTATAATAAGTCTCTAAAAAACCAACAGACTTGCTCAAGATCCTACAACTTATAAACTCTCAGAGAATAGAGATTATATCTATTTTGTTCATTGTTGTTTCCCCTTCAATTATCACACATAGTGCTCAAAAAAGGTTTTCCGGTTGAGTGACTGAAGGCCTGGATGAAAGAATGAGGCAATCCCAGAACAAGAACCCAAGACCCTTGATTAATTAAAACAACAATTTGAAAGTGGTATGTACATAATTGTTACACATTCCCTTCCATTATAAAATGAAATCAAATCCATCAGTCATCTGTTTCTATCTCTGTACCCCACTGCTGCAGTGTAGGTCAGAGAGAAGCAGTGAGCCTGCAGACCAGAGAGAGTTCTAAACAACAACTCCTGCAGACATTTTGCTGAGTGTGCACACTGGAGGAAAAACTCTCAGCAGGTGAATTGATGAAGATTGTGCATAAAGCATAACCTGAAGAAACTGAGGAATTGCTGCAACTGGTACAAAAGTCAAGATTCAGAGTAAGTCATATTGCCAAGGACACCATGGCACATACAGATCCAGCTTTTTGAGGTAGAGGATGTTTGGGAAAGGACAGAGTCAATTCCTGCACTGTTTCCAAGAATTCCCCACTCACCAGATGCTGGCTTGGTAAAGTATCATTTAATCTGTGGTCAAATATGTAAGCTGTTGTGGCCTAGGGTAATATGTCTCTTAGTTTTTACTTATAGGATCTTGGGCATTTGTGCTGTATAGACTGAACTGTGTCCTTCCCAAAATTCATACCGAAGCCCTAATCCTCAATCTTATTGTATACTGAGATAGGGTCCTTACAGAGTTAATTAAGGTTGAATGGGGTCAGAAAAGTAGGGCCCTAATTCAATAGGAATGGTGTCCTTTTAAGACAAGGAAGACCTTGTGAGGACACAGCAAGAAGGCAGCCTTTCTGCAAGCCAAGAGATACTACCAAAAACCAACCCTGCTGGCACCTCACTCTTAAACTTCTAGTCTCCAGAACTATGAGAAGATAAATATCTGTTGTTTAAGCCACCATTCTATGGTATTTTGTTATAGTAGCCTGAGCTGACTAAGACATGTGCCATCCTCTCAAGTAGATGCTCTCTTGGAGTCTTTCTTCTTGTATACAGTAGTCAGTCCATTTTTCAAAAGCAAAGTTTCTGGTGTTATGTCATTTCATTTTTTCTGAAATATTTTTTGAAGAGCATTTGAAATGAGAATGCTTACCTTAAACAAGCATTAATAAAAATTAATTTTTGTTGGAGAAAATGTATACAGTGGGATGTGCAATATTCATGACTGTGTAAAAACATGTTTGCATTAAATCTGTACTTCTGTCTGCCTACACAAGTGACTACATCAATGCATTACAATTTTAAATCAAAGTCTTGCAACTCAAAAAATTAAATTATCACCAAAGTGCAAAGGAACCATTTCTCTGTGGTGTAAGGATAGAGCTAAATATATCTCCATGATGTCTGCACATTTTAAGCAGAATCATATGAAAAATAAGAAAACACTGGAGGATAAATAATATGGCATACCTCATCTAGACTTCTCTTTTGCTGTTTGTGGAAAAAATGATACTTCCCCAGAAGCCTTTGTAAAGAAGCTAAAGTTAGAGACGAGGAAAAAAATAAAGCCAGTGTGGTCAGTAATTAAAGTTGAAGCAACAAAGCTATAAAATCCTTCTGAAATGTGAAAGCTTAAGCAACATGAGCCAATCTTGGGCTATCATTTCCCTGGGTCTCTTGGTTTCTCATATAAAATTCATGTCTGGAATAAGAAAAATTTTAGTACTTTATAAAACCATCACTGTGGAAAGACCTCCAAGATTAACCCCACCACTACCACGGACAGACACTAGTGCAGTCTCCACCTATTTGTCTGGAGTAAAGTTTCGTCTGGGGAGAAACCAAGGTAAGAGAGAGTCCCTGCCCTCATGATATGGTTAACTAGCGGGGCGCCCGGGTGGCTCAGTCGTTAAGTGTCTGCCTTCGGCTCGGGTCGTGATCCCAGGGTCCTGGGATCGAGCCCCGCATCGGGCTCCCTGCTCCGCGGGAAGCCTGCTTCTCCCTCTCCTACTCCCCCCTGCTTGTGTTCCCTCTCTCACTGTGTCTCTCTCTGTCAAATAAATAAATAAAATCTTAAAAAAAAAAAATGATATGGTTAACTAGCTGAGCAAGGAAGGACAATCACCCAGACAACCACAATAAGTACCACAGCAGGAAGCCTCACATCTGGCCTTTTTACACTGTCTAACATTTTCACATTAGATTCTCCTTTTACCCTATTATTTTATACTCCTTGGCATGTACCATATAATTATTCTCAAATAGAACTCTGTTTTATGACTGAATCCTCTATTTCTTGTTATTTTTATAATTCTGATCCATCCCTACAATGCACCTTTAAAAGTTCTGCACACAAAAGTTCCTCTATAAATGCCTGTTAACTATTTACATAGCCAGGTGAAGAGAAGCTTTTTTGTCTGTAGTCTGTTTTTGTTTTATAGTCCCACTTGCTTATTTTTGCTTTTGTTGCCTTTCCTTTTGATATTAAATCAAAAAAAAAAAAAAAAGTCATTGCCAACACCAGTGTCAGGGAGCTTATCCTCTGTTTTCTTCTAGGAGTTCTACGGTTTCAGGTCTTATATTCAAGTCTTTACTCCATTTTGAGTTGATTTTTGTGTATGGTATATGATAGGGACCCAGTTTCATTCTCTTGCATGTGGCTGTCCAGTTTTCCAAACACCATTTATTGAAGAGATTTTCCTTTCTCCACTGTAGCTTCTTGCCTCCTTTGTCATAAATTAAGTAATCATATAGTTTTGTGTTTATTTCTGGGCTCTCTATTCTGTTCTACTGATCTATGGGTCTGTTTTTATGCCTATATCATGTTGTTTTGATTACTACACAGCTTTGTAGTATAGCTGGAAATTAGGAAGTGTGATGCTTCCTCCTTTGTTCTTTCTCAAGTTTGCTTAAGCTATTCAGAGTCTTTTGTGGTTCCATACAAATTTTAGGATTGTTTGTTCTTTTTCTGTGAGAAATACCATTGGAATTTTGATAGAGTTTACACTGAATCTGTAGATTGTTTTGTGTAGCATGGACATTTTAGCAATATTAATTTTTCCAATCCACAAGCACAGAATATCTTTCCAATTTTCGAGGTATCTTCTTTGATTTCTTTCATCAATATTTTATAATTTTCAGTATACAGATCTTTTACCACCCTGGTTAAATTTATCCCTAGGTATTTTGTTCTTTTTGATACAATTGTAAATATTTTTTAATTTCCCTTTTTGATAGTTTGTTATTAGTGTATAATACAGATTTCTGAATATTGATTTTATGTCCTGCAACTTTGAACTTATTAACTCTAACAGTTTTTTGGTGGTGTCTTTAGGGTTTTCTACATATAATATCATATCATCTGCAGGTAAAGGATGCAATTCCTTCTTTTCCAATTTGGATGTCTTTTATTTTTCTTGTCTGATTGCTCTGGCTAGGGCTTCCAGCACTGTGTTGAATAAAAGTGGTTAGAGTGGGCATCTTTGGCTTGTTCATGATCTTAAGAAAAAACTTTCAGTTTTTCACCATTGAATGTTAGCTATATGGCCTTTATTATGTTGAGGTACATTCCCTCTATACCCAGTTTGTTGAAAGTTTTTATCATAAATGAATGTTGAATTTTGTCTAATGCTTTTGCTATATTAATTGAGATAATCATATGATTTTCATCATTCATTCTGTTAATGTGTTATATCACATTGATGGATTTTTAGATGTTGAACCATCCTTACATCCCTGGAATAAATTCCACTTGATCATGGCATGTAGTCCCTTTAATGTACTGTTTGGTTTGTTAATATTTTGTTGAGGATCTGTGTTCATGAAGCATATTAGGCTGTAATTTTCTTGTAGTGTCCTTGTGTGGTTTCAGTATCAGGGAAATGCTGGCCTTATAAAATGAGTTTGGAATTGTTTCATTCTTTTTTTTTTTTTGGAAGAGGTTGAGAAGAATTGGTATTACTTCTTTTCTAAATGTCTGGTAGAATTCATCAGTGAAGCCATCTGATCCTGGGCTTTTCTTTGTTGGGAGGTTTTTGATTACTGATTTAATCTCCTTATTCACAATAGCCAAGATATGGAAACAGCCTAATGTCCATTAATGAATGAATGGATAAAGTAGATGTGGTATATATATACCATGGAATATTATTCAGCCATGAGAATGAAGGAAATTCTGCAACTTGTTATACATTAATAGGCCTCGAAGGCATTATGCTAAGTGAGATAAGCCAGACAGAGAAAAAGAAATATTGTATGGTATCACTTATATGTGGAATCTAAAATAAATACATAAATGAAAAGTCAAATTCATACAAACAGAGAGTAGAATGGTTGCCAGGGCCCAGAGGTGGGGGTGGGAGATGGCAGGGTGTGGGCAGGTAGGGAGAGGTTGGTAAAAGGGTACAAACTTTCAGCTATAAGATGAGTAAGATCTGAGGATCTATCTAATCTAAAACATTGTGACTATAGTTATAACAATGCATTGTATAATTGAACTTTTATAAAGGAGTAGAACTTAAATGTTTTTATATATATATTGTATATATACTATATTTATATTTTATATACTATATTTATATGTATAGTTATATATTATGTTTGTATACTATATTATACATAATACATTATTAATTATATATATATATAAATAAAATATGTGAGGTGATAGATTAATTAACTGGATGGGGCAAAATCCCTTCACAATGTGTAAGTATATCAAATCACCCTGATGTACACTTTAAATATCTTATAAATTTATTTGTCAATTATACCTCAACAAAGCTGAAATAAATAGGTGACTCAGGCTATATAGCATGAACTCAATTAGGCCTCAGTGTAAACATAGCAAAAGAAAAAAGAAAGAAAGGAAGGAAGGAGGGAGGGAAGGAAGGAAGAGAGAGAGAGAGAGAGAGAAAGAAAGAAAAGAAATAAAGAAAGAAAGAAGGAAAGAAGGAAAGAAAGAAAGGAAAGAAAGAAAGAAAGGAAAGAAAGAAAGAAAGAAAGAAAGAAAGAAAGAAAGAAAGAAAGAAAGAAAGAAAGAAAGAAAGAAAGAAAGGAAATGTTAATGGACTAATAAACAGCAGACTATCTGCCTGACAAAGAGATTCCCTAACTTACAAAAAAGTCTTATAGTTTTATATTTTAAAGTCAGGTTCCTCTGGTGTACTTGAAATGAATATAATGTCAAAAAAAGCAATCAGAAAATTCATTAGGAACATTTCTCAGTGTAAAATAATATGCACGGAATGACATATCCATTTCTCTCCACCCTACTGTTTCCCACAATGTTTGAGCTAGATTTTTGCACATGAAATTAACCCACTGAAGTGGGGCAGGGGTGGGAATCCTCACTGCTGCTGAATTTGGAAGGGTCTGGCTGTGCTGCTAGTGGCTGGTAGCTTTGTTCACCTAATGACCAAGAAAGAGAAGTTTTGTTGTTGTTGTTGTTGTTAGAATCCCCAAACAGAGTCAAGTATCCAGAAGCATATTTAATTTTCCCAGCAATAGTTGTTTCATTTAATACTACCCTACAGACCCTAAGGGGAAACATGCACATGGTTGCCAGCTGCAACCCTGCTATCACCTGCTGATCCACCCCCACCTGATTTTCAATTTGCTTATTCAAAATCCCTGATTTTAGTCTGTTTGCTGGTTGCTTTGAACTGATAGCATGATTAAAGAAAAATTGGAAATTTCTGAAATAATCCATCCTCTCTAGGAGGGTGGTTTGGAGAGATACATGTGTTCAGTAGAAGACCATTCTATTCAATAAATACTCCCCAGATGTTCCCAGAATCCCTATGGTGACTCCTTGCCCTCACTAGAGGGACAAGAAAGAGACAGAGCAGGGGTTTACATTTCCAGGTGTAGTGGAATGCACAGCACCCCCTCTTGGGGATATAACAAAGAGGAGAATGCAGGAATTCTTAGGTCCCACCTCATTGCCTGCCCCTCTGCATATGGATTAGACCCAAAGTAGTCATTTTCCTTCCAATCTTCCTCAAAGTTTGGTCTTTGGGCCACCTGATTCAGAATAATGGAGAGGTTTTTTTTAAAAAAAGGTGTTAGACCTTATAAAAATTTGCTAGGGTGGGGGTTAGGATTTTCAGCTGCTCCCCAAATACTTAGAAGGCAAGTGGATTTTTGAAATCCACATCTTCACTTTCTACTTTTCTAATCTTATCTTCTCCCTTCCCCTTCTATGGCTGCTAAGCCCACCTTGAAAGAAAAAGGAAACAGACTGAAAGAGCTATCTCCAGCTTCGGCTGGATTGCACTTCTGTGGTAGACAAACTCAGAAAGAACCAGTCAGTCTCAAGGCTCTTCTTCCAAGACCAGCAGGAACAGGCTGAGAAGTGCAGATCTTGAAAGAAGGCAGCTTTGGGCAGAGGCACTGCTCTGACATCTCCCAGCTCTCAGACTCTATGACTGCCAGTTTTCATTTCTCACAATCTCCTCTTTCCTTCTCCCTCCCAACATCCATTCCCTTCTTAACTGCCTTCAGAACACTCCCTTAGTCATCCTACTATCCGACTCAGATTCAATACTTCCAAAAAGAAGTCATCAACTTTTCTCGTGGGTCTAGCTCCCCTTTCAAGTTCCCATCTTTATCTGGGACAACAGTGCTCTTGCAGACAGACACAAAACCAAGTGAAGAAAAGATACTGGAATTTACCAACCAAAAATTTAAAATAAGATTAATAAATATTTTTAAGGAGTTGAGAAGATATTACCAATATGAAACAAAAACATAAAATCATAAAAAAATAAAAAGCAAAAGTGTGAGATAGTAGGATTACACACCACAACCATGTGAGATGTGAGGTGTAACAGATGAAGATCCATTCAGCGTAATATACCAAATTCATGAACACTGAGCTGTGTGAAACTGATGTTTTTGTAAGTGAAAAAATGATCAAATATTGGCAGTTCCATATGGATCAACCTTTTTTCCTTTGTTAATCAGAAAAGAAGTCCTGTTTTCTTTTAATTGAAAACTAACGTGCATACAAAAACTTGCATATGGATGTTTATAGCATAATTGTCAAAATTTGGAAGCAAGGTTTTTTTTAAATCTTTTATTTATTTATTTTAGAGAGAGAGAGCACAAGCAGGGGTGGGAGGAGGGACAGAGGCAGAAGGAGTGGGAGAGAATCCCAAGCTGCTCCACGCCCAGTGTGGAGCCTGACCTTGGGTTTGAACTCTCAACCCTGAAATCATGACCTTAGCTGAAATCAGGAGTCAGACACTCAACCAACTGAGCCACCCAGCCACTCCGGAAGCAAGTTTTGAGATGTCCTTCCGTAGGTGAATGGATAAATTGTCATACATCTGACAATGGGCTGTCGTACAAAGAAATGGGCTATCAAGCCACGAAAAGACATGGAGGAACTTTAAATGTATATTACTAAGTGAAAGGACCCTGTATGAAAAGGCTATATACTGTAATGAATCCAACTCTATGACATTCTGGGGAAGGAAAAACCATAGGGAAACTAAAAAGATCAGCACTTTGCCAGGGGTTGAGGGAGAGAGGGGTGAACAGATAGGACACAAAGGATTTTTAGGACAGTGAAAACACCCTATGATATTATAATGATGGATATATGTCATTACACATTTGTCCAAACCCATGGAATGTACAACACCAAGCATGTTACACTAAGGTATACTATGAACTCTGGGTGGTTATGGTGTATCAGTGTAGGTTTACCAATTGGTACACAAATGCACCAATATTGTGGGGGATGTTGAAAATGAGGGAGGCTATGCCTGTTTGGGGCAGGTGTATATTGGGAACTCTGTACCTCCCTCTTGATTTTGTTGTGAACCTAAAACTACTCTAGAAAAAACCTAAGTCTATTAAATTTTTTAAAATGTAGATGCCAAAACCCTTAGGTAAAATTAATGAACTGAATACAACACTGTGTTTTTTAAAAGGTAATGTGTCACGACCAATCATGGATTATCTAAGTGCAAGCATGGCACAACATTAAAAAAAAAATCAATGTTATTTACCACATTGATAGACTAAAGGAAGAGAAAAATCATACCTCAACAATGCAGAAAAATCATATGGTAAAATCCACTACCCATTTATACTTTTTAAAAAGCTTAGTAAACTGGGGAAAGATAGGAATATTCTTTTCTCCAATAGGTCATATGAAGAATCTACAACTATTAAATTTAATGAAAAATTCTGATTATATGCCTTTAAAGACTAGTAACAAGAAAAATATGACCACTGTCACTGTTGCTGCTAAACACAGCACTAGAAACACTAACACCGCTGGGGGGGAGAAAAGAGAGAGAGAGAAACAGAGAAAAGGAAGGAAGGAAGGAAGGAAAGAAGGGAGAAAGGAAAAGAGATCTAAGAATATGAAGGAAAGAGCTAAAATTCATTGTTTGCAAATACTAATAACATTTATCTAGAAAAATTGAAGGAATCAATAGACCATTAGAACTCATAGGAGAGCTTAGTCATTTTGAAGGACATGGAGATGCACTACTCAGATCCTCTTCAATGGAGAATCTGTTGCCCTGCTACTGGGAGTGCTGTCAGCACACAGCCTTCAGCTGTCAACCCTTTGCAGGTTCCTCTCAGCTACAGAGAACTGCCTTGCTCAAGGTCAAGTCCTTCCCAGTATATGGGCATAAAAGTACATAAATAAGTAAATAACAGGAGACACACCTTGAATAGACCAATTTTGAGAATGCATTATAAACTCTGAATGTGATTAATTAACTTATCCCTCTGTACTTGATGCTAAATTAAATTTAGCTTGTACAAGGTTGCACAATTAGTAGGTTGTATAGAGTAGGAATTTGAGCCGAGGTCTTCTGATTCCAAAGACTAAGTCTTAACTACAATGCCATACCAATAGGATAATTTCCCCCTACTATCATAAGATCACAAAATGCATATTTTTCCTGTTTCTTTATGTTTGTTGATTGCCTTCCCAATTCCTGGGATACACAATACCTCCCACTACACCTACATGTAACAACCCTTTTATATCTGTTCCAAGACTGATCCCTCTATGAACTCTTCCCCAGTTGCTCCAGACACTAATTTCATCTATTCTAACCCCTTATAGCCCTCATTATCTTTATCATATATTTTAGCCTCTTTATTATTTTCATTTGAGCAATTCATAAAATGCTCTCCTGTACATCTCATACATATCTAGTAACTCCAGCATAGCTCATGTAGCCCCAAACAACAACCACTGGCAAAAGGCAATGTGTGAATTTTCTAGATTCTCACAAGGCAAGATATACAGATGTCCAATGCTTCTTGATTTGAATTGATTACATAGTATATTAATTAGTCATGCTGTCTTAAGATTGAAATTAAAGCAAAGGAAATAGAACTGTCAAACTCCATTCTGCTTGTCTTTCTCATACAGATACTATTCTATAATCTCTTCCTTACCCTCATCATCCTTGACAATCTAATTTGATTCAGACTCTCTTTTCAAAAGTCAACCCACAGATAACTATGCATATATAAAGTCAGCCCAAAACTACTGAGAAGTGTTTAACCAGTGTAATCACGCATTCAGGCTGGACATTTTCTCATCCAAGGAAAATAACGCCATCTTTATCCTAGCGTTATCAGGCACCCTACAACTATGCAGCACCATCATAACCCCTTCCCTCCTGCCACCTGCTTTTAACTAGATTTCAAGTAAGCTCTCCCCACTTCTTTTCACCTGCTGATTGATTTTCTGTTTCATATAAATGTACTAAAAATTTGAAAACTGATGAACAAGGGTATAAAAATTATGATTATTATTTAAAAAAAAAGATAGAGGGTTTAGCTGTCTTCAGCTCCTCAACAGCCCATTGCAGTTGTTTCTGGCTTACATGACAAAACACAGCAGCCAAGGGGAGGCTCAGTTGCTGGTTCCTTTCTTCTTTGCTGAATTAGGAATCCAGCAGAAATTAGTGCCTTAAACACAACCATCTGGTCTCCTCCATGCAGTCCTTTTTCTGGACTTCAACAAGGGCTGATATGTTGATTCTAAGTCACGTTTAAATCTAATTCCTAGTATTTCAAATCTTATTCCTCTCAGCTGAGAGTGTATTTATGAAAATTGGGCCAACACGAGAGAGGAAATTAATTAATGTCGGTGTCCTATTAACTTTCTAGATTTCTTTGGTAGATCAAATCAACTCTACAAAAAAAAAAAAATCCTGTGGCATTTCAGCTGAGAGGAGTTAAATGGCCATTGACTGAGGCAAGTAAACAGTGTGTACAATTACATGACAATCATTCATTCATTCATTTGTTCCCCAAACCCTTGATGCATATCATATTGAGACAAGGGTCAAAAATCAGCATAAGAGGGCACCTGGGTGGCTCAGTCGTTGGGCGTCTGCCTTCGGCTCAGGTCATGATCCCAGGGTCCTGGGATCGAGCCCCGCATCGGGCTCCCTGCTCAATGGGAAGCCTGCTTCTCCCTCTCCCACTCCCCTGCTTGTGTTCCCTCTCTTGCTGTGTTTCTCTCTGTCAAATAAATAAAATCTTTAAAAAAAAAAATCAGCATAAGTCTTCTGGCATGTGGGTTATTTCTGGTTGAGTTATTGCTAGCAAATGAAAAAACAGCCAGCATGCACCATCTAGTTATTCTCTTGTGAAATCTCAACATCACCTTCCATGATCATCCATTTATTTATCCTCCTCATTTAGTCCTGTGCCTCCTGACTTATAGGCCAGAGTTCAGTCAGCTACTTTTCTTCAGCCTGGCATTTCTTGATCTTCTTTTGGCTTTCATATGTCTAATGGCACTCCCCTTCCTTGAGGGTCTGGGCCCTAGCAGAGATGCACAAAAGCACAGGTCATGCTAACAGAAGAAAATTGGAGTTGCATTTTACCAAAGGCTATTCCAGGTCCAAGAATGAGTAGGTAGAATATACTTTTGAAATCTGTTGCAAAGATTAAAACAGAATAGAAATTTAAAGTTTGTTTCTGAGTATAAAGATAAGTTAACATTCCTGAAGTGGTTTCACAAGAGAATTTTTTTTGAATTGTTTAAACCTAATGGAGGAACATACATTAACTTTGAAATGATGACTAATTTATGATACCTTACCTATAAAATGCAAAGGTAGAACATGACCATTTTTAATGTCCCAAAGTTAATACTGTGATTCATGATATAGTGAATTTGAAAATGCTATTGCAAATTTAGAGCACTAAATGCTTATCTTAAAAAGGAAGAAAGGTCTCAAATCAAGGACTGCAACTTCTACTTTAAAAAACTAGAAAAGGATGGAGTGCCTGGGTAGTGCAGTTGGTTAAGCCTCTGACTCTTGGTTTCAGCTCAGGTTGTGATCTCAGGGTCATGAGATCAAGCTGTGCATTGAGCTCCACGCATAGTGTGGAGTCTGCTCAAGAGTCTCTCTCCCTCTCCCTCTGCCCTTCCCACTTGTGTTCTCTCTCTCTCTCTCTCAAATAAATACATAAATCTTAAAAAAAAACTATAAAAGGAATACTAATCCTTATGAAAGCAGATGACAGGAAAAGATAACTATCAAAATGAAAATCAAGAAAGAAAATAGATAAAAATCAATGTAAGCAAAGGCTGTTTTTTGAAATGACCAGTAAAACTGATAAGCCTCTAGTCAGACTGATCAGCCAAAAAAGAGATAAAATATACAAATCACCAATATCAAGAATGAGAGAGGTAACATCATTATAGATTCTACAGATACTAAAATAATAAGAAAGTATTATAAACAACATTATGCCAATTAATTCTACAACTTAGATAAAATGAAAAAATTCCTTGAGAAATACAAACTACCAAAGCTAACTCAAGAAGAAATAACCCAAATAGCATATCTATTAAAGACACTGAAATTGTAGTTAAAAACCTTCCCATAAAGGTTTGGGAAGATGTGTGAAACATCACACTCAGACGGTTGCACTGGTAAATTGTACCAAACATTTAAAGAAAAAATAATACCAATCGTACACAAACTCTTCCAGAATATTGAAGAGGAGGGAATATTTTTCAACTCATTCTGTGAGGCCAGCATTACTCTGACACCAAAACCAAAAATATTACAAGGAAAGAAAACTAGACTAGTATTCTTCATAAACACAGATGTAAGAATTCCTAACAAATTTCTAGCAAATCAAATCCAACAATGTATAAAATGGATAATACATTATGACCAAGTAATTTACCCCAGGAATGCAAAGTAGGTTTCATATGTGAAAATCAGTCAATGGAATTCACCATACCTTTAAAAAATAAATAAGTAAAAAGGAGAGAGAAAAAGAAGAAAACTCATATGAACATCACAATAGAGGCAGAGAAGACACTTGAGAAAATCCAACATCAATTCCTGATAATTCAAACTAGGAATAGTAGTGAACTTCTCCAACTTGATAAAAAGGCTAAAGCTACCATCATACTTAATGGTGAAAAAACTGAATTCCTCAAGATGGATTAGGCAAGGATGTCCACTCTCACCTCCTCTTGCAATATTATACTAGAGGTTCTAACCAGTGGGACAAAGTGAGAAAAAGAAATAAAATGAATCCAGATTGGAAAGTGAAAGCTAAATACACAAAGGGACAATGGCCAGACTGCATGTAAAGATAGGTCTCTGACGCACAATAGTAGCAACCAGTTCTGAAAGTCAACCTACACTCTGCAATAACTGGTCCAGAAAGTCAAACTTCTATTTGTACAAGCCAGTATAAGAAGCCAAACAGTAATGCCTGTCGCAATAGCCCAACACTGTCAGAATGTGATTAATAATTGAAGCTTCCTTAATAGTTTCCCCTGTTTTCAGCTTAGGATCAACTGGAGAAAGACAAATATCGGTTCCAAGCCAATCACATTGAATTGAAAGTCCACTTCTTGTTAACCCACCTATAGCTTCCCTTTGCCAAGAGCCTCCAATCAGGGCATACCTGAATCCCCACCTTTTTTCAACTATAAAGCTTTCCCACTCCTCTGCTTGCCTTTGAGCCTCGGCCAAATGCAAGTGATGGTGGCTGACTCCCTAATTATAGCAAGTTTTAAATAAATAGCCTTTGCTTGTTCTCATTTGAGTGGTCTTCATTTATTTCTGCATAATGAAGAAATCACAGTTTTTATTCACAAACAACATGATTGTACGTGTAGGAAATACAACAGAATCTTTTTGAAAAGCTCCTAGAACTAATCACTGAGTTAGTAATGTTTCAGGATACAAGTTTGATATTTAAAAATCACCTCCATGTGTGTTACAACTAAAAAATCAGGAATTGACTTTTTTAATTTGCTATTTATAACATATGAAATATTTAGGATAAATCTGACAAAATCTGTGCAAGACCCATACACTAAAAATTGCAATACACTACTGAGAAAAATTAAAGACGACAAATAAATCAAGAGATGACCGTTTTCATAAGTTCTAAAACTCAACACTGTTAAAATGTCAGTCCTGTAAGTTATCTGTAGACTCAGTGCAATTCCAGCCAAAATCTGTGCAGTCTTTTTATTTGTTAAAGCTGTTGAATTGATTATAAAATTCATACGAATTTCAGTGTACTAAGAATAGTCCAAACAATTTTGAAAATAAAGGACAGAGTTAGAGGACTTACACTACCCTACCAAGATTTATCATAAAACTACAGTAATCAAGAGAGTGTGGTATTGGTATCAATATAAAAAAATAGATCAAATGGGACAGAATAGAGTGGTAGAAACAAACTCACACACAGGGGCAACTGATTTTTGGCAAAGATGCAAAAGGATTCAATAGAGAAGGGATAGACATTTCAACAAAAGGTGCTGGAAAAATTGGATGTCCATAGGCAAAAAACAAAAAAAAGAAAAAAAAAGACGTTTGATCCATACTTAATGCCACATTAAAAGCATGAACTCAAATGGATCATAGATCTAACTGTGAAACCAAAAACAATAAAAGTTCTGGGAGGAAAAAAGGAGAAAATTTTGAAACCATGGATTAGGCAAAGATTTTATAATAGGACATACAAAGGACAATCCATAGAATGTGAACAGACTTAATTAATTAATTAAATCTGGACTTAATTGGAATTAAGAAGTACTGCTTTCAAAAGACATAGTTAAGCAAAGACTTTGAATAGACATTTCTCCAAATGTCAAATAAGCACAGGAAAAGATACTCAGTTAACACCATTTGCCAGTAGGAAAATGCCAGTTAAAACCACGATGAAATACCACTACACACCTAATAGAATGCTAAAATTACAGTGACTGACCATACCAGTGTTCACAAGGATTTGGAGCAACTGGAACTTTCCTATACTGCTGGTGGGAATGCAAAAGGCTACAACGACTTGGGAAAACAGTTTGGGAATTTCTTAAAAAGTGAAATATGCACCCACTGTGTTAGTTTGTCAAGGCTGCCAGAACCAGTAACCCTGACTGGATGGCTTAAACACCATACATTTATTTCCCCACAATTCCAGAAACTAGAGCCTCAAGACTGGCATGTTGGCAGCTTTGGTTTCTTCTGAGGCCTCTCTCCTTGGCTTGTAGAAGGCTGCCTTCTCCCTTTGTCCTCACATGGTTGTCCTTCTGTCTGTACTGTCTGTGTCCTAATCTCCTATTTTTATAAAAATACCAGTCATATTAGATTAGGACCCACTCTAATGATACCACTGTAACTTAATGACCTCTTTAAAGGCCCTCTCTACAAATACATTTTAAGGTACAGGGGGTTAAGACTACAATCTATAAATTATAGGAAGACACAGTTCAGCCGATAACACCTACCATATGATCAAACCATTCCACTCCTAGGTATTTACCTGATAGGATTGAAGCATATGTCCATACAAAGACTTGTACATGAAGTTCATGGCAGCTTTATTATTATTTATTTATTGTATATTTATTATTATAGCTAGAAATAGAAATAACCCAAATGTCCATCAGCAGGTAAATGCATAAACAAAAATATTCATAGGGTAGGATACTTTTTAGAAATTAAAGACCAGGGCACCTGGGTGGCTCAGTTGGTTAAGCGACTGCCTTCGGCTCAGGTCATGATCCTGGAGTCCCGGGATCGAGTCCCGCATCAGGCTCCCTGCTCGGCAGGGAGTCTGCTTCTCCCTCTGACCCTCCTCCCTCTCATGCTCTTTGTCTCTCATTCTCTCTCTCTCAAATAAATAAATAAAATCTTTAAAAAAAAAAAAGAAATTAAAGACCAAACTTTTGATACTCATAACAATACATATGAATCTAAAGTGATAGAAGTGAGAGGAAAAAGATTATATATTATTTGAATCCTTTATATAAAATGTGAACCAATGCATTATGACAGAGCATATCAGTTAGTTCCTGATGCAGCTGAGGGGAGGAAGAGTCAGGAAGAAGGAATTATAAAGAGACACAGTAAACTTTTGGGACAGATAGATATGGTCTCAACCTCAACTGTGCTGATGGTTTCACTGAGGTATATATATATATATATGCCCAAGCTTATCAAAGTATATGTTCTTAAAATATACATTTTAATGTATATCAATTATACTTCAATAAAACTGTGGAAAAAAGTGATTCCCAGGTCAGGGGCAAGAAATGACAGACCTTTATCAGAATTGTCCTCAAGTGATTACCAGTGAAAATAGCATGAGGAATGTTTAGGCCCTCTATGCACTGATTGAGCAAATGTCAAACCATGCTACCTTCCTTGGAAAGATGAGGTATGTGCTGGGTGTACTTTACCCAGCAAATCCACTTTCCACCCCCCCCGACTATTCTGTGGGCCTCAAGACACTGATCTGTATAAACTTCTCCTGCCAGGCTTCTTGCCCACTGGCCTTTGCTTAGGTTTGGTTGCCGGTGGCATGCAGGCAGGACAGCTTCATAGGTATGTGTTCTAAATATAGTGCATTAAGAAAATGTGAGCTATAGTAAGACCAACAGATCAGGAGATAACTGCTTTTGAAAGATAGTCTGTCACTCACAGTTCCCAAGAGGAGAGGGCACATTATACTAAGGAGGTACTTTGGGGTTTTTTGCAAATTGGGGAGCAACGTCTTTAATCATTATAGCTCGAGGTCTGATCATCTCTGCACCCTCATGCCCTCTCAGTGCCCACCTGGGTCCTTCTGGGTAGAAATGTAAGGCAGGCCACAGGGCCTTGAAGCCTAGAGATGTGTGCCCCCACCTGCCAGCAACTCTTAGGCCAGGAAGCCTCGGTGAACCACACAAGGAATCACCCAGGCAGTCATGATGTAGAGGGAGGGGAACTGTGGGCAATAGCCTTTATTGTGGTTTCCAGAGGGAGGCCTGGGCTAGGCAGAGAGTAAGCAAGCCTAGGATTAGCTTGTTTGACTAATTTCAACATGCTCTGGGCCACAGAGTCTGTCCCTACTTGTCTGGTACCTGGCCCTGGCATGATTAAGACAAGTGTTGTGCAGATTTTTGGGCTCCAGGGGAGAGCCCAACGAAGGAGGTGGTCAGGTGTGTGGACTCCCTGTTGGTTGGTTTGTATTTGAAAAGTGGCCTCCTGAGGTCAGGGGAGGAGCGGAGGGAGGCAGGAGGCCAAGGCAAGGTGACTCAGGCATATCCTCAGGTTTCCCAGAACAAGGCATGTCCAGCCTATACCGCAGGGCAGATGTTAAAGCATCAAACTGATAGAAGCCGGAAACATGGTTAACACAGTGCAACCCACACAATCACAAAGGTCTCACACTCAGAAAGGCCTTGCACTTGGTTTAATACTCTACTGTCACCATCTTGAAATTCTTAGTAATTTTTGAACAACATCCCATACATTATATTGTGTAACTGGTCCGATATGGAAGAGCAGAAGAGAAAGAATCTAGGGTATCTATTCCTGACTACACACTACCTCCCTGCTAGGCCATGCTTTTCCAGTGCCTTCCTTGGTTCTGCCACCAAAGGCCCCAGCTCCAGCCACCTGGCCCCCTCCAGCTGCTCCAGACCCCTCAGGTTCCGAGGACCACAGAGCTCCTGTGTCTCCCAGAGTGGTAAACTGCTTTTGGAAACCCCGGGGGAGGTTCACCACTCCTCACTGGTTTTCCTAAACTCTTATCTTGCCTTTATAAATCATCTTTTTAGCCAAACCTTCTGTGTGCCCCTGTGTCCAGCCTGGCTGGACCCTGCCAGGACCCTGAGAGCAAACAGATGCACAAGAGGAGGAGGGAAGGACTACAGGATGACTGACAGAGAGCCCAGGGAGAAGTACAGATTTGACAGGCTCCAAAACCATACAACGGAATTAAAAGTAGCATGGAAACTAAAAGGCACTCGAGTCCCCAAGGGCCTCAGCCTACGAAAGCCCAGCCTTTCCAAAGCAGAAGTCAGAGTTTGAAAGCCAATAACCACAGACATGACCCTGAGAGAGCAATGCATAATTTACAGAGTAATTTCAAATATACTAGCCCATCTCCTCTGATCCTCCAAGAATGCGGAGGCTGAGAGAGGCTGAGCGGCCTGCCAAGGTCACACAGGTCCCCCACGGCGGCTCGGGCTGAGTCAGGACATTCATTTCCATCTCCCCTCGCCTATAGCCAGGCTTCCTCAGTGTAAGCTCCTCAAAGGCAGGGGCTAGTCTGAATCATTCATGGACTCTCAGAGCTCAAAACAACACCTGGCACATAGAAGCTTGTAATATTTGGTGACCTGAGGCCAATGCACCTTGCAGGACACGGAGCAGTATGTTCCACAAGGTTTTGTCTGCTTTAGATGCTACAGACAGAGAAGCCATAGAAAGTCGGGCCTGTGCCTTGATGCCTATTGGCCATCCCAGCTATCAGGTCACTGTGGGCAGTTGGGAGGGTCACCACATGGCTGAGGGCTGCCATCTCCAGGAGGAGGAGGTGACTTCAAAATGCAGTAGTGTTGCTGCCCAGCCATGATGCTCAGTGAGCTCACCTCTCTCGGAATTAGGGAGAAGGTTCAGGCTAGGATGAGGTGTCTTGGGCTGAGACAAGTCTGGATGGGCTCTGAGACATAAACATCCTTCCTCTAATTTTGTATTATTTTACCTATAATAAAAATCCTTTTCCACTTTTAATTTTCGATACTTCTGTATTTGAGTTCTATCCTATAAGCATATATCATGAGCAACCATGCTAAACTGCTATCCTTGTAAGTGAAAAAGGTCAAATGTTGGCAATTTCATATGGTTCAATTTTATATTTATTTGATAATCAGGGAAAAAAATCTTGATTAAAAAAAAAACTGAAAACTTATGGCCACACCAAAAATCTGCACACAGATGTTTACAGCAGCTTTATTCATAATTCTCAAAATTTGGAAGCAACAAAAATGTCCTTCAGTAGGTGAGTAGATAAATAACCTGCAGTACATCCAGAAGATGTGCTATTCGCACTAAAAAGGAATGAGTTATCTAATTGTATAAAGACATGCAGGAAAATTAAATACATATTACTAAGTGAAAAAAAGTCAATGAAAACAGGCTACATACTGTATGATCCCACCTATATGACATTCTAGAAAAGATATTATGGAAACAATAAAAAAATTCAGTGGTTGCCAGGGTTGGAAGTGGACTCGGGGATGAACAAGCTGAGCACAGAGCATTTTTAGGGCAGTGAAAGCACTCTGGATGGGATTATAATGATGAATATACGTCCTTATACATTTGTCCAACGCCATGGAATATGTTAACACCATGAGGGAACCCTTTGGTAAACTATGGACTTTAGGTGGCTATGATGTGTCAATGTAGGTTTATCCTGGGTTTGAAAACAATAAGTCCCACTCTAATGAGTGATGTTGGCAATGAGGGAGGGGTGTGAAAAGTGGTACGTGCGAAATCTCTGTTCCTTCCTCTCAGTTTTCTTGTAAACCTAAAACTATTCTTTAAAAAGTAGCCTTAAAAAAAATAGCAGCCTGCGACATTTACCTTTTTCCTGAATTAGCCACTTTCTCCTATCAATTTTAGCAATTCTAATTTTAAAGGTTAATATATTTTAATTTATCTTAGATTAATATCTAAGATTAAAAACCTTACCATTAGCCACCAAGATGTCCGTCAGTCTGTGAGTGGATAAACAGACTGTGGTACATCCTGACAAGAGAACATTATTCAGTGAAAACAAGAAATGAGCTACCAAGCAATGAAAAAACCTGGAGAAAACTTAAATGCATATTGCTAAGAGAAAGAAGCCAATCTCAAATGACCACATATTGTATGGTTCCAAATCTCTGACATTCTGGAAAAAGCAAAACTATGGAGACAGTGAAAAGACCAGTGGATGCCCAGGGCTTAGGTGGAGGGAGGGATAAACAGGAGGAGCACAAGGGGTGTTTGGGGCAGTGAGCTCTTCTGTGTGGTTCTATAATGTTGGAAATATGTCTTTAGGCAGTTGTGAAAACCCATAGAATGTACAACACAAACAGTAAACCCCCTCAGGTAAACCATGGACTTTCGGTGATAATGATGTGTCAATGCACATTCATCGATTGCAACAAAAGTACCACATGAATGCAACATGATAATAATAGGAGAAACTGTGAGGTAAGGGATTATGTAGGCATTGTCTGTACTCTGTTCCTTTTTTTTTTTTTTTTTTGGTAAACCTAAAACTACTCTAAAAAAGAGTCAATAAAAAATAAATAAATAAATAAAATTAAAAAAAAAAAAAACGAAAACCCACCTTGCCTTTCATCACCCAATAGAGAGACTGGAGGACAAGGGGAGAGAGACTGGGACAGGCTGTGCACTTTGGGAGGGGAGCAGCAGGCTCAGTGTCTGCAGAAGCGGTCCTCAAGGAGCACAGACAAGGACCAAAGACACGCTCCATCAATTTTCCAATCTGCCTAAGGCTGACCTTTCTTTCCTAATAGCACGACTTAACAACTGCCTTAAAATCCTTTTGCGAATTTGCTGCTTTCTTTCAAGCATTACAAATTTTCCATTCGGGGGTGTTTCTAAAGCTCTGGTGATGTTTAATCTTATCTCCGAGTCATGCTTAAAAGTCCAACACTTGCAAACATTTCCAAGTAAAATGAATAGCTCGTGACAAGCCACATCTCAATGTTTTTAAACCTGCACATCTCGCAAGGACTGTTCCGCTCATTTTTATCTACGTCATTTTTCTGACCCTGCGGTTTCTCAAGGTTGAGGGTCCCCTGAGATGTGACATCTGTAATTACAATCCCTCTAGATTCTTCTCGTTACCTTCTTTAGGAAAAGTGTTATGGACTTGCTTCCCCCCCTCCTTTTTTGCTACCTTGGGAGAAGCACCCATTTGTGTATTTTCTGCCCCGTATCTGTACACTTCTCAAGGACATCTGCAAGCTTCCATCCGTGGAAAACAAAACATGTTTATTTCTCCCCATTCTCCTGCATTCTCATTCAGTTCAACAGAATGTCCACTTTCACTGAAAAAATAATTTCCCTAGGCGTCACTCCAGTGGCTAAGCGGGGGGTGGAACCCTCGTGGGACAGTGTGGTCTCAGGACCCTTGGGGTCACAGAAAGACCGGGGGTGCCTGAGTGTGGCAGAGCTCCCAGGTAACGGAGCAGGGAAGCCGGCTGCAGAGGCGGAGCCCAGGCGCGGGCTCTCAGCTCGGGGTTGCCATAAACCGTGATCCGCGGCCCAGTCGGGCCCCTGCTCCTCGAGCAGGGACCCAACAAGCGGCAGATCTGGGGAGACTCACCTTCCTCCCCGGGGAGGAGCGGTGCAGGAGCGCACCGCAGGGATCTGCTGGGTTTGGAGACTCCACCCGGGGTCGGGTGCCAGAGATAGAAATGCGCGGTCACAGGCCGGATGAGCACGGAGTGCGGCCAGAGACCGGGGAGACGGTAGTGACTGATGACTTTTCTCTGGGGGCTCACTGAGGAGCGAGGCCCCAGTTCTCGGCTCCTACGGGGCGGAGATTGGAAGGCCACCATTTTCACTCTCCACCTCCAAAGCTGTACGGAAAGCTCACAGGGAACAAAAGCTCTGGAGAACAACCCGAACAGATTACTTAGCCCGGACTGGGCAAGGG
>NC_138370.1:31295418-31370046 GCF_054177405.1 Leptonychotes weddellii
AAAAAAATTAAAAAATAATAATAATAATTTCCCTAGGAATTAGTTATCTGTGTGGGCTGATTTAGGCGAGGTTAAAAGGCAATTTTTATTTTTAGCTTTAGAGAAATTATTCAAACTGAAATATAGATATCACTAAATAAAATCCATTGACCTATTCACATCAGTCCATAACCTGGCAGAGTACTAGGATACTGCAACTTAGATTTCTCAGGAGGTTGTTATACATTAAGGAGGGAATTACCCTCAATGAGACATAGGTTGTCTGCACCATAGTCTGAAGAGACTCCATTGGCATTTGGAGGCATTGGGATCTGCCCTGATCAGACACCAAGTGCTTCACAAATGTTTTTGCTCAACACACTACAGAGTACCACAGGTCTACACTACGGATACTAACTCAAACCTGGAACAGAGGAAATGCATACCCACTATGTTGCATTTCATGAACTATTTTAGCAACCAGACGATCCCAAGCACTATCTATAAGAGGAGTCAATAGTTAGGCTTCTTTAGGCTTTTTGAGTTTACTTGGGCTTTTTGCTTGCTGTGGACCAGCTAAGGGATAGGAGAAAGACAACTAAGGAAGAAGCCACAGGCCCTTCAGCAGGGTTTGCTGTTTGGACCAGGAAGGCACATGGTGATGGGGTTCAGACACATACTGTTCCCCTGCCCCTCTAACCCCTTTTCCTTATGGACACAAGTGTTCCCACCCCAGGCATGTCCCAGCCTTGTAGCTTCAGCCTCAGCCCCCTCCTCCTTGGGGCTCAGTCTCAGCTGGGTTGCAGATGGCCAGCAGTTATCACGTAGGCGTGGTGCTATTGTGTGACAAGGTTATGTTAGTGAGGGACAAGAACCTACAGATGAAGTAGTGGAGAGATTGGGGGCCAGTGGCAAATGGAACCTCCTCCTCCTGACAGCAGAGAAGGCCGTAGAAGCTCAGAAGAGGAAGACTAACAAATGCAGAAACACTTGGTCTCAGCTTAGAAACCCAAGGCAAAGCCATCAGAAGCCCCCTCTGGGCCTCTGCTTTCTAATCTGCTCACTAAGCTCTCATCAGCAATTCTATTTTATGGTCCTGTCATAATGGTCTTCCCAGACCCTTGTCCAATCACACATCTCCTCCAGACTTGGCCTGAAAACCCTAACCTTGGGCCTATATTTATGGCCACGCATCCCGTCATACCACCTGACCTGGGGGCAGACCTCCATGAGCACTCATGGCTAATGGCTTGAATATCCCTAAGAGTGCATTCCTGCAAAAAGGTCCTTCTGCACCTAACTCCTAAGTACACAGATGGAAACGCCACTGCATCTGCCCCATCAGGCATTCAAAGGCACGAATTGAAAGCTGCAAGGTATCCTCATGAAATACCATGATCACCAGACCATGAGACTACTTTTTAGTGCAATTTCTAGCTAACATAGTTAACTCTAGAATTTACAGTTACAGAAATTCAATTCAGAGTCTCGGCTTTCCCTAGGCTGAGGGGAGAATTTAGTGTCACACCTGCTTCCTCCCTGGGGGCTTCCTTTTTGCTTTGACTGGCTGCACTGATACATCAATTGGGAAACTGTTCTCATCAGTGGAGTATTGATTTAAAAGTCTCAGGCTCTGGGACTCAGGGCATAAACCTTCTCCCCAGAGTTATTTTATATGACCCATTGCATTAATGTTGCATATAAGAATTTCCCCATACTTTATAATAAACATTTTCCATTCTGCAAATTGCAAACCAATGGCATTCTTGAGCATCCAGTGCGATGTTTGATATTCCATTCACTATCACCACAAGTATCTTAGGCTTTATACAAGATGTTGCCTACACAAGTTTTTGTCCCTTCCTATCATGAAATGAACCTGAAAAGCAAAAGAAGTACTTAAAAATACGGCTGTGACTTTTGAATTTTCCACATTTTCTTTTTCTTTGCCCCCACCACCTCTTTTTTTTTTTTTTCCATTCAGTCTTAAATAGCAACTGGGACATATGAGGAGATGGGGAGGTTTATTCTGTGATCCCCCATGGATCAGAACAACCTCACTCTCTCCCCCTCTGGCTGGCTGTGGGGTGGGATTGACTATATGGAAATCGGAAATCTCACACCATGTTTAACCTGCCTTAAAAGTCAGTCTGAGCAAGTGTGCATCTTTAGGGGAGCTCCAGGAGGGAGTTGTGGGACCTCACCACTGCTGTCCTGCCCAAAAGTTACGCCAGACTCAATCCTCGCCAGCCTCCCTTCCCTTCAGAGAAATGGTCCCTGCACGAGTTACTCTGATTGGCACTGAAAACAAAAACAAGAAATTGATATTCCATCTCAGGATGTCTCTTTTTGTACCCTGTAGCACAGGAGGAAGAAAGGAAGTCAAAGAATGAGTGCTTAAGTCAGCAATTCACAAAGCAATTCACAGAGTTGTTCACTAACCACAAGCCTTGAATTTCACCCAACCCTTTATCATTGTCTCTGTGGTATTTAAAAAACAAAGCAAAACAAACTTTCAAAACTGCAGACCTACAGTTCTGCCTTCAGTGCACTAATTAGCATGGTATCTCCTTCCCTCCTGGGCCCCACCCCACACAGCTGCTACAGAGATCCCAAGGTGAAGGGGCCTGGATTTGCAAGCCTGAAGCATTTTTCACAGCATTTCAGCCAAAAATCACCTTGTTTTCTCCCTTCCTTTTGGGTGTCTGGAAAGCTGCGTGAAGTTCTAGGCCAAATGGCCACTCGCAGTGTTTGCAGAATTAGCTTCAGTGCAAAACTTTCTGGCCCCGCGCCCTGTCTCCTCAGGAGGTGCCATTCCTGGGACCTCTACTTGCATGGTGGGGGATAGGGGTGGGGGGCAGATACCTGGGCCCCCAGGAGGGCTCATGCTTCTCCCACTGCGCTCCAGCAGACCCAGGCTGCATGCCATTCCCACACAGCCTGCCTTGAGAGTTTTTGCGCCACCGCTGGCCTGAGTCTCCTTTCCCAGTCTCACTGCTGAAACCTTCCTCACTCTTCAGAGCCCTGCTCATCCCTCCTCCGAGCATCCAGCCTGATGATGCCCCACACCCTGCAGCCTGCCCCACCAAAACACAGCGCCAGCTGCTGTCCAGGCATCAGGGAGGCTGGGCACGCTGATGTGTCTAACAATTGTGCACACACGCATCCTGGCCCACCAGGGGACCCAAGCTGTGACAGAGACAGCACCACTCATTCCGTATTCTTGGGCCCTAGGCTCAGGGCCTGGCACATTCTGAGGGGACAGTACATGCTTGCTGAATTGAAGGGGACATTGCTGGGTTCAACTGCAGTGCCACCTGTCCCTTCTCAGACTGAGAAAAAAGGGAGTGTGACAGGACCAGGCAAGGTAATACTGAGGAAATTTCCTAAATAGCAGGGCCCAGGTATTGCAGCTGGGCAAATCACATAACTTCTTTGAACCGCAAATTCCCTCAAAGGGCAAGTGCAAAATCATACCTACCTTGAGAGTCATTGAGAGAATGAGATGAGATGATGCCTATGAAGACTGGTCCAGGGCTGGTCCTCAGTCAGTGAAACTGTGCCATAAATAAGGTCTGGGGTGGGGAGCATTCCAGGCAGGGAGTCAGCGGGCCGGTCATACACTCCTCACCTGCAACAAGCTCCACCATGAGACTGGTTTGTCGCTAAATACACTAGAACAGGCACTTTGGACATAGAGCAAGACCCCTAAGTCCGGGCCAAAGCCCTCCATGGGTGAGCTAGGCGGGAAACAGGCGAGGGTCTCAAGGGTGCTAGCAGGTCCTGGGAGAGGCAGTGTCCCGGCCCAAGCCTTTCACACTCTAGGACCTCAACTGCCACCCGGCTTCAGAGCAGGGCTGTAAGAGGACACAGAATACACCAAATAGCCTCTGCTACAGCCTGAGGAATCAGCTCCTTGCTCATCCCCTGCCTCCTCTCGGTCTGGGCAAGCCTTCAAAGAACTTTAAATCCAAGCATGAACCAGGGCAGCTGTGCCCAGAGACCTGACCTGCAAGTTAATGTCCCCCCACACACACTACTCAGGAAGAACTTTCTCGTTCTTTAAATCTTTAAATCTCCTCCCCTTGCAAATATTTATGAAACCCCACAGTGGGATATGTTCTTGCCAACCTGCGTGGCTGTGTTCCAAGGTCCTAACACCAGGCTGTTAATGTATGACAAGCCGCAGTGGGCAGGACATCTTATTTTTCAAACCCCACTTGCAAGTCAGATGAAAAAAGACGTTCTGAAAGGCAGCAAAGAACACTTAGAAACCAATAAACATCTCTACCCCCTGACTGATTCTACCTTGAAGAGCTGCCTCGAGTTTCCATATGCTGCATAAATCTACCCTATTTTACAGCCACGGAGGCCCCTGCTGATGCTCCTCATAGTCCCAATCACCTCCAGCTTCGGTGGGCTCTGACACAGGAAATCTCCATTGATAAAGTAGATAATGCGCACTTGCTTTCCCAGAACAACACTGGGTGGAGATGAATCTTCTCTCATCTTTACTGCTGTGGTGGCTATTTCTCAACTTTACTTCCCAAGACTTCATCCTGGGTCAGCACAATGTTTCACCAGCGAACAAAACAGTGGCTAAAGTTATAGGCCATTCACCTTCCTCCACCCCAGTCCCCTTCTCCACTCTAGGCTTCGGAACACTTCCTACCATTCAGGGGCTTTGTTTGTTTTTTTCCCCAGATCAAAGTCTCCTCAGTTGACTGTAAATAGGACATGTTCCCAGCTCCTTCTCCCTTAGCATCTACTCTAGCTTCTCTCTTGTGTCTGCCTGTCTGTATCCATCTCTCAGATAGATAGATAATACATGATGGAGAGAGAGAATCAAAAACGCTGCTTCTCTAATATATAGACAGAAACCAATGTATAGGACATCCCTAATATATATGGACAGACAGAAAAAGAAAGAGTCAAATAAGAAGGGAAACAGTTTTTTTCTTTTTTTTTTTAAAGATTTTATTTATTTATTTGAGAGAGAGAGAGAATGAGAGACAGAGAGCATGAGAGGAAGGAGGGTCAGAGGGAGAAGCAGACTCCCTGCCAAGCAGGTAGCCCGATGCGGGACTCGATCCCGGGACTCCAGGATCATGACCTGAGCCGAAGGCAGTCGCTTAACCAACTCAACCACCCAGGCGCCCAACAGTTTTTTTCTTTATTTCAAATGTACATATTTGTCCCTTTCTCCTGAGAGCTCCCAGGGCTCTCCTAAGTGGTTTTCCATTTGAATACACAAAAGAAAGGGAGCTAGTCACAAATTTTTCAGTATAAAAAAAACTTTAAAACATCACCGACATACCTAGAAAATTAATAAGTCAATCATTAAATCAATCAATCTAGTGATCACTTTAATAATATAAATCATTGCCTGACCAGCTTTGGAAATCATTGGCATAAAAGCCATTTAAAAATACTAAGCCCCAAAGGAGTAATCAAATAGTGAACTCCAATATGCAGTGATGGTTTAAGCCAATGTTTCTCAACTGTAAGTAAAAGAAGAAATTCTCAAGGATTTGATGACTCCTATCTGAGAAACAATAACTTATTAATCTAAAGTCTTATAAAAAATGTCTTTTAATTGTTATCACAGGGAAGAGGAATGTTTCATCTTTATAGCTGGTCAAATATATTTATTAAAAATTATCATTAAAGGGGTGTCTGGGTGGCTCAGTTGTTAAGCGTCTGCCTTCGGCTCAGGTCATGATCCCAGCGTCCTGGGATCAAGCCCTGCATTGGGCTCCCTGCTCGGCGGGGAGCCTGTTTCTCTCTCTCCCACTCCCCCTGCTTGTGTTCCTGTTCTTGCTATTTCTCTCTCTGTCAAATAAATAAATAAAATCTTTAAAAAAATCATCATTAAAAAGTTTTAAAATCTAAGGGTGCCTGGGAGGCTCAGTCAGTTAAGAGTCGGACTTCTGATTACAGCTCAGGTCATGATCTCAGGGTCGTGAGATCGAACTCCCATGTCGGGCTCTGTGCTGAGTGTGGAGCCTGCTTAAGATTCTCTCTCTCCCTCTCCCTCTGCACACCCCCCACTCTATAAAAGCAAAAACAAACAAAAATAAAGTCTAAAAGAATATGCAGAATCTCAAGATTACATCCATGTGCCCAGTTTGAGAAACCCCACTCCAAATGTCTTATTTACAGACAGTTCTCAGAGCTACAAGCTCCTAAAATTCTAGGGAACCAAACACTGAGCATCATTGTAAATTGTTTTGTTTCCTCTTCTTTTTTCTCTTTTCTTTTCTTTCCTTTTTTCTTTCTTTTTAACTCAGGCATTAGAAATGACTATTTCCTGAAGACATGGAGAAGTACTTCCTTATGATTACACACAGGACAAATGTCCCAGTTAAAAAAAGCAAGATTTCCTGAAGTGTGACCTTGAGCAGCCTTAATTTTTAGAGATGTGCTGCCATAATCAGGACCTTGTTCTGTATGTGAAGCAATCACATTTCCCCTTTTAATTATTAAATACATTATAATACATATCTAGTCTACAGACAAGACTCAGGCAGTTCTTTTTATTTTCATATTTCATTAAATAGAGAAGAATAAGTCAAATTGCATTTTCTTTGTAGCCAAGTCATCGTAAATCTCTGTGATGAATAACACATACCTATGCTCCTCTCAGGCTGCTTACCCCTTTCTCATTTGTATGGCTGTCATTTCTGCTCCTGCCTTAACTCCCTACCCAAAATAAGTGCAATATCTTTGTCTTTTTCATCTAGGGATCACCATAGAGGAGGCAAATGGAATCTATTATGGTACATTTACAGAGTATAGATGTTCAAAAAATATGTTGGGAGAATAAATGCAGACAAACATCAGGGGTGTTCATCATCACACTCTTAACTCAGAAGAAAATGTTCAGAAATAGTTGCAAGTCCCCCACCTCTCAGAATCCTGTATTACTTGGCTAACCCATTAACCAGTGTGTCCTTCTGTACACCATTGTCACAAAAACAAGCTGCAGAGACTTGCAGTTTCCCACATGAGCATTCCCAGAGGGGAGGATGAGACCCTTTTGAATTCCAGAGTCAGCCCTACAAGGCTGAGCACACTGAATAGAGTGAACAAGTTTTACAGCAGGTGGTCCATATCTTTCAAAGATTCAGGGGATAGCCCTGGACATTATGACCCAGCACCTCTCTTTATTTTTTATTAAAAAGGGAATGTGTATCTCTGCTGCATTAATATTTTAGCTATAAGATGGCTTTTCTGAGCAAACACACTTTGGTTTTTAAGGTGTTAGTGTAGTATACATTACTTTGTATTCCTGTAACCAGAAAACATTTCATGAAAAATTCTAAATGCCATAAAGACCCAGTGACATCAGATTAACTTTGTTTTCTCCTCAACTGAATCAGAATATTGATTAGTGCATAAATATCACCACCAGTGTCTTATCTCAGGCATGCCAAGCCGTTCCAAAGACATTTGCGTTCTTCAAGTACTAGAGCCAAGAGATCTCCTGCTTCTTTCAGTGGCCTCAACTTATTCAGCATCAGACTTTTAATTATTTCTTTCAAATGTGGTCCTTGCTTCTCACTATCCACAGTCCCAAAGCAAACTGACTTGATTAATTCCTTGTCCAGTGACACAATCAGATTAAAACAGCTTTTAAACCAGGAAAACCTCATTATCATAGAGCTTATTATTATATGCATTGGATAAGGTACAGGTCAAATCATGTCTCTGGATCATCATAATTATATAGCTTGAAAAGCAGAAACAAGGCAGTAATAGCCAAAGGGTAGGGGTTAGTCATGTCACTAGCAAAATAAAGAGGACCCACTATGACACTTTCTTTTCTTTCAAGAAAATAAAACTTTTTTTTCCTTTAGATCAAAGGAGACTATTATGGGATCACGTGAAACAGTAAAAATTTCAATAAAGAATGTTATAGCACTTTACCAAAAAAATGTGGTAATGAAAATGCAGCTTAAGGGTGAAATTGGGAAAAAAAAGATAGCGTATTTTGGCTTTTTATTACAGGATATTTAAGAGACAGCTTGGCAATAAATGTTAACATCTTTCTAATGGTTGGGAATGCAGTTTTATAAAGCTGGAAACTCACCTTGACTTATTGACACAGCAGAGTTTTAAGTTACATTGCTCATTCCCAGAGGAAATGCACCACACTGCAAAAAAATGTGCTTAGCCTCACTCGATAAATGGAGGTAGGTGTGAGCTACTGTTACACAGCTGCATTAGGCATTTTGACCCAGGAGAGGCAGATGGAAGGGGCAAGCAAACCAGTAAAGAGGGAGGAAAAGAGGCAACAATGTAAAAAATAAAGCAAAACGAAAATAAAACAAAAAGCAAAAAAAAAACACCTGGTATTCATTATGCCCCACTAGGTTGAAATACAGTGAAGAAAAAAAAAAAGAAATTAAAATCATGGCCCTTGTCTTCAACACAATTACAGTTTAGTTGAAGAGCAATGATTAAATCTTAGCAAAAGAAAAGAATGGAACAGAATACATATATTATTAAAAACTAAATTACACAACAATTATATGTGTACTCATGTGTTATATGTTACATTTTTCTGAAATTTTAATGTAGAAATTGGCTTAAAATGGAGTAAGTGCATAGATATCCCTGCTTCGACATGACCCGATACTATAAAGATACCAATTCTCTTCAAGTTAATTCTTAAATCCGATGGAATTCCAATACAAATTTCAACCAAATTTGTGAATTTGTTCAAGCATTTATATGAACAACAAAATTACACACTGCATAAATAGCTAAGTCAACTCTGCAATAGAAAAGGAAAGAGATATGACTGGTCACTCTCAGATACTATAACATAATTCCAAGGGATGGTAATTAAGTACAGCATGGACTGGCCCAGATGAAGACAAATAGGACCACAGAACAGTATAGAAAGGTCTGATTTGGGGTCAAGTACCTGAAGAAAATTAACATACGGTAAAAGTGACATCACAAATTATGGGAAAGAAGGGGATGTAGATGGTGGTAGGAAAACTGGTGAACTACACACAGGAAAATCAAAGTGGATTCCTACCTTATACAATATATAAATGCAGGCTCCAAATAGAGTTAAAGACATGAATATAAAAAATAGAAGTGTCGGGCGCCTGGGTGGCTCAGTTGGTTAAGCGACTGCCTTCGGCTCAGGTCATGATCCTGGAGTCCCGGGATCGAGTCCCGCATCGGGCTCCTGCTCAGCAGGGAGTCTGCTTCTCCCTCTGACTCTCCCCCCTCTCATGTGCTCTCTCTCATTCTCTCTCTCTCAAATAAATAAATAAAATCTTTAAAAAAAAAAAAAATAGAAGTGTCAAATTAATAGAAGCTAGTATATTTAATGTTTTTGTGATCTATCAATGGGAAGAACTTCTTAAAGTGTAAAGGCAAAAAGTTTGTTAAATTTATCACATAAAAATTGGCAAGCTTAACAAACAAAATTAATAAAGGGGATCATGAAAACTTTTAATAAGATGACCAAACAGAAGATATCTGCAATGCCTAAATCCAATAAGGAATATATGAGAAAATCAAACAGAAAAATACTAGAATAGCAAGAGAAAAATTGACACAAGATATAAACAGAAATCACCAAAAAAAAAAAAAAAGAAAACAAAAGGACTAATAAGTATACACAAAGTTGTTCAGACTTCATAATAATTAGAGAAAGGCAATTTAAAATAACAGATATCAAATATCAAGCAGATCAGAAAAAAGTGAGAAAGCTGAACAAAGCCAATTACTGACAGAGACGTAGATATGGGATCCCTTATGTAGTACCTCGCTACTAAGCAAGGCTTAGACAAATAAGTAATAATATGAGTTCTGCGCACTAGTTCCACTCTTGCCTGTACATCCAGGTCACATAAATTCCCACACAGGTTCTTTAGGAAACTTGTTTAAGGATGTTTGTCACAATGTTGCTTGGGTGAGCACTGTGAGCGGGGGCACTAGAAGCAACCTAAGTATCCAACCCTGAAGGAATGGGAACTCAAAATACGATACACGGAATGTTGCACAGCAGTCAGGAGCAAGACATTCGACATCTTATAGGAACATGAATGGTTCCTAGAAACACGCTGCTGACTGAAATAACACGATAAGGATGAGATTCACATCACGACGCCATTTGTATACATTAAAAATACATGCCCCTACACTGTGCATAATAACTTCCTTCCAAAGAGCATACTATAGAAAGGGAGAAAAAGAGTAAATTTACAGTGGATTAACCTGACAAAGACCACCTTGAGCTAGAAGATCAAGGTGAACATTAACAGTGATAAGTCATGTTGATAATACTACCCTCAACATGATGGGATGAGAATGGTGCTTTACCGCTGAGATCTTCCTCACCAAGAACGTAGAACCCCAGACTGATCATGAGAAAAACATCAAAAAATCTCCACTGAGGGTCTTTCAACTAAATACCTGACCAGTAGGCCTCAGAATTACCAAGGCCATCAAAAACAAGGAAAGTCTGAGAACCTGTCAGTCTATGGGAGCCTAAGGAGACGTGATGTCTAAATTTAATGTGCAATCCTGGATGGGATCCTGGAACAGAAAAGGGACATTTGGTTAAAAACTAGGGAAATCTAAATAAAGTACAGACCTCACACTTTATAATGTATGTTATATAATAATAATAATAATAACATATCAATATTGGTTCATGAGCTGTGAGAAATGTGCCATAGTAATGCAAGATGTTAATAATACGGGAAACTGGGTCAGGGTATACAGAAATACTCCATGCTGTGTTTGTAATTTTTCTGTAAATCTAAAGCTAATCTGAAATAAAAGTAAAAATAAATAAATAAATAAAATCTGAAATAAAAGTATGCATGCCCACAAAGCAATACATATTTTAATACATATACAAATAAAGAACATGTCAAACCTAATAAAATAGTTACCTGTGGCGACAGGTATGAGGAGTGGGGATAAAACGAAAGATGACTGAATCTTCTCATGTAACAGAAGAAAGCGCTAAAATCTGAAAGGGTTAGGTGACTTCATTAAGATTGTACTTACAACACAAGCCTTCTGATCTTGGACTACACCCGAAGCTCTTTTTATAACTCAGCCCTGCTTTGCCTGCTCTGAGGATAAGCTAAGAATGAATTTACTCCATGGATAGAAAACAGAGTTTAGCAGGTGAGCCAAAAGGGAGCATGAACCTTTCCATGAAGTGGAAAAAGATGAAGACATTGCTCTGGGGCTTTAAAGCAAATGACAGCATCCCGAAGGGCTCCTAGGTTAAACATGGGGGCTGGCTTTAGGGCCATAGAACCGTGGGGAATTAGATAAGAGGCATTGTTCAGGCAGAACCTGGAAGCTTAGTTTCCAGAAGATAGACTTATTTGCAGTAAGTCAATAGATACAAAGAATTAATGAAAACATGAAATGAGTAGGATTTCTTGGATTAGAAGGCAGGGCAACATTCCAGGTCAGAGGCAAAGTTTGTGACTGCAAGGCCAGAACAGGTCCTCTAGAAGCCCAGAGGAGGAAGATTGGTAGCAGATAGAAAAGAGTTTTGTTCTATTTTTCCTATTTTCTTAGTAAAATCTAAAAACTTTCAAACTGCCTGTAGGTTTTTCAAGGTGAAGGAAGGACTGTTTCTATATTTGAAACAGTAGAGAGTGGACATAAGAGCCTTTTTAGCAGCTAGCATAGTGGTGGCGTCCCAGAGACCAAGGACCCCTGAAGGATTGAGCAAGGAGACAGGAGTAGTAGGCACAGGAGGAAACAATTTGGAGGTGGCATGGGCACTTCCCAATGAGGTACATTTATGTCTTTATATCATCCTCAGAGAAAGGGATGGAATTCAAAGTTAGAAAAATACTACTCGGGCGCCTGGGTGGCTCAGATGGTTAAGCGTCTGCCTTTGGCTCAGGTCATGATCCCAGCGTCCTGGGATCGAGTCCCGCATTGGGCTCCCTGCTCCTTGGGAGCCTGCTTCTCCCTCTGCCTCTCTGTCTCTCTCTGTCTCTCATGAATAAATAAATAAAATCTTTAAAAAAAAAAAAAAAAAGAAAAATACTACTCAAAATTAAGTCATCTTAGAAAAAGCCTGAAGAAACTAATTAAATTCTCAAATCACAGAGAAGGAGGAACCATGCTGTCCTCAACACCTTTTCCCACTAACAGAAGAAATGTAGACAAAGACACATGGCTTAAATCAACACTCAAGCCCACTTACTTAGGTCATTAGCCTTTAAGAATCTTCTGTCTGCTAATATCTTAAAAAAAAAAAGAAATCAACAAGCCCAGATGGCTTAGTGATGAAGAGGTCAGGAATGCATATGTTTTCAAGTAAATGCTGGGAGTTTGGAAAGCTGGAAGAAAAATTGTCACTGTCAATAACCAACCAGCACAGGCTGGGATCTGAAAATCAACAGATCCGTGCCTCACTCAATGAGTGTTCACAGGGAGAAAGTCTTTTTTTTCTACTGGTTATTTCAGTGCTACCAAGAAGTTATCAGTCAATTCAGTAGATATTTCTTTTTGAATTATATTTATATAAGGAGATCTATGCCATGATTAAAACAAATAAAAAATGGAGGGTCTAGCATGCCGCCATTTGCAGAAAATATTCAAAGGAAAAATTAAGTTGCATCTATATGCATAGAATATTTCAAAGAAAATTGGCACACTGTTTTCATCTGAGAAGAATAACTGGGGAGCTGAGGGATAGGTGGGAGACTTTTCACATACGCACTCTTTCATGTTTCTTGAATTTTGAATCACATGAATTTACTGCCACTTCAAAAAAGGAATAAAATGCTAAAATAAAAAGATTAAATATTTATATATTTATACCCCACTACTTTCATCAAAGACTGTAACAGATCAAGTTACATCTACATCTAATGCAAAAGGATAAAATAAATAATTGAGGGATACAGATTTAAAATAAAACAGGGAAAATAAAATAATAATATCCAGAGGTAAAGTGAGTACAATAAAATCCTACATTGTCTAGTTGCTGGACATGCTATGAATTTGGTGGCGAAAGCAAAGCAGGAAACAAGATTAAAGAGTCGACTGCCAATAATAAGCTAGCCTCTCAGCAGAGGAACGACCTTTCTTACAAGGCAAAGCACATGGAAATTTCTTTCAAACATCCATCTTTAGAAGACACCGAGATACCACGTATGTGCCCTCAGCCTCGGCACACAATTGGACCCCAAAGACGTTGCTCCCAGACCACCAGAGTGTGGAAAGGGCAGACCATTCAATGCCTGAGGGCCACAGAGTTCAGGGCCTGGGGGACCAGTTGTCTAAGCCCAAAAAGGTGGAGCGGAAGGGAAATCCTACATGTCAGACAGGCCACTCACTACACAGGCCCCAAATTCCAACAGGAAAAGCTCTGTGCTTGACCAATTACGTCAGAGGAATTGGAGAGAAAATCCTAATTTGATAGCATATAATTCCCTTGTCTTTTAGACAAACAACACGTTTGCTTCAGTTTCCTACAGAGCACTGTAATGAATAGGCATCGTCTTCATGGCAGCCCCCAGACACTTGATTTCCAGAATTGTTTATGTTTCTTTGCCAAGCCCACTCCCTTTGGGATGCACGGGCTTTCCTCTCTTTCCCTTTCTTCTCCACCTCCACTTCATCACCAAAATACCCAAAGAAAGTCCTAATCACCATGTGCCCTGTAGTGCCACACACATATAGTACACAGAGATGATGCTATGTGCTCACCACACTGGTTCCATTTTCCTCCTGGGCACATACCTAAGCCCATTTCCCAGCCTCTCATACAGTCAGAAGAAGACACAGTTGAGTTCTGGCTCATAGAATGTGTGTGGACATGATGCCTCTTCCAGGCCTGGCCCCCCAAAATGTCCTGCACAAATCACCTACATTGCCCATCAGTCCCCCAGGTGCCAGCTGGGTTTTGATCATCAGGGCAGTGTCAGGAGCAAAGATGGTGGAGCCTCTATCAGCTTGAGTCTTAAATGATTGTGAGGTACAAAATCCCCCCTGGAAACTCACAATGGGCTATAAGGTGAGTAATAAATAATTTTTACTTCTTTGTTTATTAAAAGTTAGCCTACCTTGTCCAACATAGAAATGGAGGTTCTCACATAATAAAAAACTTAAATGTTTGACATTGACTTAGCTTAGATGGATGGTAAGTAGGGGAAAAACAGCAGTTCCAGGTTATACAGTGGCAAAACACTGGCAAAACTGTTGACTACGATACCATGGAATGTAGACCACCTGCCCATTGAGCTTACTGTTGTAGGGGAACTAGATGGTTCTATGCTAGGAGATGGTTATAATTCTAAAAGAACCAGAAGAGGATGGAAAAACAGAACACTTGATATATGTTGTCTGTTACTAATTGTAACTATAATGTGTAACTGGCACATAAGCACATAGAAGTAAAAAAAGAAGAGTTATTCTGGAAATTTGGGACCTAGTTAGAAAAGTCATTTGTTAATTGCTTCCAGTAACCAAAAATGAAAGATGTCGTAGCAGAAGACATTATATGTTGAAGACCCAGTGAGACTTCCCAGTTGCATATTGTGACTCAGGACTTTGGCAAAAATTGGATTAAGGATGTCATCTTTCCACCTACTTTTAGATAACCTGAAGATGGCCACCATTAAACTGAAAACCAGAAAGAGGCACAGAGATGAGGAAGCAATAAAATAAAACAAGCAGCCTTGAAATTGTGTCTAGGAAAGAACTGTATGGTGACAACACATGAAGCTTTCTGAAAAAAAGTAAATTAGAAGCTTTCTATATTACTGAGAGAATTGTATTACTAAAGCAATTATTATTTTGAATTAGAAAGTCTGAATATTCTGTATGCCTTAAATCAGTCTCAGGAAGGAAATGGGCTATGAATGCTGGCAGTCCACAAGGAAAGTGTAGGACCCAAGATCCATTTCAGATGTGGCAAGGATGATGGAAAGGGAAGAACTGTGAAGGACAGAACCAGGGCTCATTAAGAAAAATGAACAAGAAAGTCCCTCTCAGAGGAAGACTGGAATCTATTTGGGGAACTTCCCCACTCTCTGAAAAGAAGAACTTCCTAATGGCTGCCCTGCAGGATGCCAACTTTGCTATGGGCCAGTGATTACTCTCTGTCTTCTTTTCCTCCTTTTTCTGAATAAGAAACATTACCATTGTCATCACCACTCTAAAGGAGGAGGTAGAGAGGTAACATTTCTGTTTTGCTCACAAGCTGCGGGACCAAGAGGAATCATATCCACATCTCATGGAGAGACGCACTCCCTTCCTGGAGACCCTGAAATTTGAGCTGAGTAAAGAAACTGGGTAGGGCTTGAGGGTGTTTCCATGGAGAAGGAACATGAACTCTATGTGTTAAAAGAAAAATGGAATGGATTTTTGGTGAACAGAGGGGTAGAATGTGGCAGAGACGATCCTATGTGTTTGTTGAACCCATTTCATTTCCTTGCACAAATAAATTATTTTTCCCAACCTCTCCTGCAGCTAGGTGGGATCATGTGATTGAGTTCTAGCCAGTGGAATGCAAGCTGGTTCCTAAAATCCCCTAAGTGATGTCATATGCTCTCAGCAAATAAGAACTCATGCTGCAGAGCATACTCTACCTATGCTTAACCAATGAGCATTAAGCATACACCATTTGACAGCAGCTCTTAGCCAATGTGTGTTGCCCAGAGTATTCAGCCTACTGTTGTTTTTTTCACTGTAGCCTCATAGCCATTCATTTGGTGTTCCAGTGAACTATTTTGACTAGTGATAATTGATAAAAGATAAAATGACTGGACTTGCTGGTAGAAAACAACAGAGAAATATAATAATAGTTAGAAATTTTACAGAATCTCAAGAGTCTTCAATGAAATGGTCCCAAGAAACAGAGGTAAAGACTAGTAGGCAATGGGGAATGGGTTGAAGTCCTCTGACATTATAGAGGGTAACAAGAATAGCTTTAGCCTTGGCAAATGAGCCAATAATTGTATTAACAGCATCTGGGAGAAATTAAGCATGTCATGACTGTAAGAGATTTGGAGAGACTGAAACAGTGATTCTCAATGTACGGTGCAAAGAAGCATCTCCACAGGAACCTTTCTATAAAGATCTTTTATTGTCCTCACCCAGTTAGCATTTGCATCTTTAGGAACATATCACCTGCAATGCCCAGGATGGCTGTTGACCCAGTGAGCCCTGACAGAACTCAAGTGCAGTTAATATAGTACCTGATAGGAATGATGGGCTGCAGAAACATAACATGATATTAACCAACAGCTCTCAAACATGGGAAAGAAGCTGTCCAGACTGCATACAGACTCAGACAATTAGAAAAAAGAAAAGGGAAAAGCAGAGTTGAGAAGGTATGAGAGATGGAGGGAGAAAAGTCCTTAAAGGCAATGGTAGTATAGAAAATTACGCTGCTTTAATCAGCACATATGAGGAACCTCAGATTTCACCTTGTTGTGTCTAACCACAAAGCACTTACATCCCATCTACTACCCGACTTACAGAGACCAGAAGATTGTCCTTTGGCTAGTCCCCTGCATTAAACAGAAGCTAGGGAAGGCCAAAGTTCTATTGGAAGACAATCAAAACAAGAGAAACAGGAAAAATCCATTTCAGCATGCCTCTGTAAGTCCTATGTGTGTGCTGTGTGTCTGACTACAGAACAATCCTGGATTCTGCCACTCCTGGGTGGCTTAATGGGGGTTCATTTATCAGGACTGACATTACTTCAAGATTCAGAAATGTCTGAAGGGTTTTTCATCAGTTTAGAGAATTGCCTTTCCTATATAACTACAAAACCATCACCTACACCTTAAGGCCAGATCCTGAGTACAGATTGACTCCCAAGGTATAACAATACCTCCTCTGGTGTACCCATCGATGTTTCCATTCAACTTGACCCATTGTTTCCCTCCTCCAGTGTCCAACCTCAGCCTCTTCGTCAACCTACAGCCTACAAGAACAACAACCATGGGCCAAACTCTAGGGTGGGTGCTATAGAAATAATTGAAGAAACTCAATGCATGACTCTTGCCTACCCTCAGGAAGCTTACAATCCTGTTTGTAGGTGCCAGGACACCTGAGCCACTGATTTTGCAAGGAACAATTAATTACATACATGGCACAGCAACACAAGAGATATCAGCATTCACAGGAAGGGGCAAGCCGTAGGGACTGGCACATTTATGCCCAACTTCTTTGGGTTTGCCTAACAAGAGCTCTCTCTTTCCTTCTAGATCGCTCATTCATATTTTTCCTTTAGCTTTACTCAAAAAAAAAAAATTCTCTGTCCTTTTGGTTTCATTTCTCATGGCCTTCCCTATACAAATCCTCTTTTTCCTACAATGCCAGGAAACCACTCCTTCACTCATGTAAGCAACCCTTTCCTTTTGCAGAAAATGATTCTTTAGCCACTTAAAACTACAACAAACTACTCAAGTGGCCTCACTGGGAAACTATTTCTAACCTCTATAATATCCAGGCATGTTGAAAGGTACATGTGAAAGCTTTCTCTTCCCCTCTGTGTCTGTGCCTACTTGTTCTATTGACTCAGTGAACAGAGACAACATCTAATTATATTTTCCACCAAAACATTAACATGTTATTAATGCTTAGCAAGTAAGAAAAATAATGTCTTTATATTCCCATTTTTTCCACTTCAGGCTTTCATATGCAAAAAGAGATTTTAAAAATATAGCATGGAAGAGTTTGGTCCATTAGACATATATCAGGTTTTTCTGTCCTCCTATACAAAGGTTCAGCCTTTTAAATGGAGCATGCAGCTATTAAGCATTAACCCATCTGTTCTGTTTCTCTCTTTTATTTCAAAGGACTGGCACACAAGTCTCATAGCAAAAGTCATATGAAGGCTGTTCTTTTCCCAACAATACACCTTGATCACTACCAATGGACTGTCACTCAGAAATGCTCAATTATACTGTTAAGTTCCCCAATGCTTAAGAGCCACATAAGAGTACAACATCCCCTTTCCTTTACATTCTGACCCCACACTATCCCTAACATACTACTGTGCACCTCCCTTCCCTAACACAAATCCTCCCTCCTGCCAACCCAGCTTCTGCAGTGCTCCTTGGAGATACCAAGACTTCTCATTCCAGCAACTCTTAACTTAACCCATCCATCAAGGTCTAGTTAGTTCATGACATACCCAACAAATCTTTTTTGACCACAGTAGCTCTTGGTGGTGACTCACTCTTTAGAATTTGGCATATGAAAAGATCTAAAAATTTAACAACATGACATGGCAGATATCAGAAAGTCAAATGGACAGAAGAATTAACACTGTTTATATCGCATCAGATCAGCAGCTCCTTAGGAGCAGGCAGCAGAATTCTACAGATCACGTTCTCAGTATCACACACGTATTTATACCACACTGAACTACCCATGGCTTTTCTCCCAATGAAGTTTATGAGCTTCTTGGGGGCAGAGACTATTTCTAACACAGCTTCAGAATCCCCTGCAATAACTAACACTAATAGTGCTGGACATGCAGAAAGTACACAGCAGATTCTTTTTGATTTGCCCCATAGGGAAGCTGGGAATAATTTCTAGTTGAATAAAATCAAGTTAAAGCAATACATCAGTGATAGAACATTGAGACTCAGTGTGACAACATTTTCAATGAATTGAGGGGATTTCAGACCCATAGAGACCCACGCTTCATGCAATTTCAGCAGAGAGAGTGTATGTGGAAGGAGGGGGCAAATGAATTGGATCAGATTATCAGTTCTCAAATGGCCTTCAAAATCATCTGATGGAAGCCATCCTCTTAGAGATGAAGAAGTGATTGGGGAAGCCTCCTGACTGAAGCTAGAAGACCAGAGTTCTCATGAGGCATGAGCCCCATTCACATCCCTAGCTGCTTTGCAGAAAGAGTACACATGCTGTTTATCTCTGAAAGAAGTGCCCCACCTCTGCCTGGAAGCAGGGAGTGAAACATCATTCAGAGTCCCTATCCATAGTTAACAGCAATGCATTTAATGTTGTTTTGATGATGTGTAACACTGTTAATTGCAGATCTATTGTAATTGCTTTCTTTTCTCTATCTCATTTATGCTACATGCAACAAATAGTAACACATCATCTATAATTAAACTGTGCCCAGCAAGGATACAGAGTGGTAACAGGAAAACTTGAGTTCAAATAACTAAACCATTAATTGAGCAGCTAAGATCTTTTTCTTTAAAAATTTTTTTTCAATTTTCTGACATTACTTTTCTAGCTCAGGTAACAATAAAGCAGTGCTGGACTGTGCTACCAGGATATTTTTGTAAACAGATGCTAAGTGTGCATCTGGGATGTGCAGGCACTGTTCCAGGAATTACGGAAGATCAAATGAATAAAACTCTGTTTCTGTCCTAGAGAATCTAGTAAGATGATTAAAAATGAACATAAAAAATCTAATAAAGGGAGAACATAAAGGGCTAAGAGGAAGCTATGGAATGTAGGAGCAGGAACAAATTCCCTGATTTTTCTTAACTGGGGAAATCATATTAATAAAACCGTGTATGTTTACAAAGCAATATTCACAGAAATTAGAAAGTTCTTAACTTCAAAAGATGGATATCTTCCATTTGAGGAAATTCTTTCAAGTTCACATTTACTTCTAACACTTGATTGCCTACTTACAAAAGAATATGCTAACTTTTTTCACAGGTTCTGATTCTTAAAAGTTGTCTCCGAAGAGCAAGTTTTATTTGCCCTCATCAGAATATTGCTGCAATGGAGTTAATAATGAAAAGCAATATAATCACGTATGTTATAGCACACTTTACAGCTTCCAAAGCATTTTCACAAATACTATTTCAATAGGTCTCGTTTGGTCCCCCACAAAATCCTGAGAAGTACACAGGGTCAGTTTATTGTGTTTCTGGGCGAGTACATGTGCATGTTAATATTGTTTTCTTCATTGTGCACAGAGGAACTGGAGGCTCAGAGGAGTCTGGTGAATGACAGTGACAACTGGCATTTGTCAGACTTGTCAGACAAAAAGAAAATCGCTGGCTAAGCCCTCCAATCTAAAATTAATCACAAGTTATTACACTTGAAAACTCATGTTCCCACTGGTATATGTTCTCTCAAAAAGCAAATATGCCCTGGGCAGCACTCAGCATCCAGGGGCTTCCCAGCTTCCCTCTGTCTCCAGGGGAAGCACCTTGTTCCCTCCCCAGACATTGGCCAACCTCTCTTCTCTTATTCTCTGTTCTCAACAGAAGATGGAAAGGCAGCTATTTATTTGTTTGTCCATCCTAAAGAGCCAAAGCCACTGAATTAGGTCCTTTAAGAGTATTTGGATTTTAAAACTGTTATAACTTTACAGGGAAAGTCTTTATGCTGACAAACACATTTAGGCAGTGGCCATCGTGTGAAAGGAATTTGGTGCTGATTCACTGATGCTGCCATCTCTCTGGACGGTGATTAACAAAAGGCCTCTGAGCTTACCTTCAGGGTCATAGAAGGAAAGGGAGGCTGGCACTAATGCCTCATGCCCTGTATCCCTGAAAGGAACTTCAGGGATGAGCAATGACAGATTTAACAAGTAGAGAAAGCCCACTGAGTCTCTAGGGGCTAAGGTACCCCCCCCCCAAAAAAAGAATCTGGGAAGCAGCCAGAGCCTGAGACTGACGTCCCTAAGCCTCAATCCCAACCCTACACATGCACATTTGCCCCAGCCTGATCTCAGACTGTAAATGTAAAGGCTCAAGCCCTGTGGCTCTTAAAACCTGCCCCAAGACCAAAAGGAGCTGTCCTCAAGTCCTACAACCACAGTCCACTTTCCTCTTTCTTCCACTGAAAACACCAAATGGGAAAAGCTGTCCTTACCTCGTAATGAGCCACACGCTGAGATTCGGATATCAGCTGTGCACTGCACACCTTGCAGTAACTGTCTGTAAATAAATCCTGATCGATATCGGAGGACTTCATCAGGCTAAAGGAGAATCAACAGAAAAGAAAAATGAGTCCACTGCTTTGATGTTTATGCAGGACATTAATTGTGTGAAAAAGCCAGGAGCACAGTAACAGACCCCAGGATGGTAGCAGTGGGGGAGACCTCCCTACACCTTAGGTGATACCATGTCAGTTAACCACAGTAAGTGTAGAATGTAGAGTTTATAATATTCTCATAAGTGCTCAGTAGAATTGCTGGTACCCTACGAAACAGAAATGCACCTTTAGTTTTCTCTTTCTGACAAATCAAACTTGTATCTAATGCACTGCCAAGGATTTATGTGAGAGGATATTTTCATATGTGATTTATATTAACAAAATATTGTACGTGCTCAATATATGCAACATAAAGAGACTGTATGTCTAGCATCCACATGCTAGAATATGAAGTGCCTCCCAAATCCAAATGCAAATCAAATTCTTCTTTAAGAGAACATTTAATGAAATAGGAAAAACCATTAACAAAAGGGTTTACAAATCAGTACATACAGTATTATACTAAATTTGTTTTAAAATATGTATAGGTGCAAAGAAAAGTATCCCAGGAAGCTTTTTTTTTAAGATTTTATTTATTTATTTGACAGAGAGAGAGAGAGCACAAGTAGGCAGAGCAGCAGGCAGAGGCAGAGGGAGAGGCAAAAGCAGGCTCCCTGCCAAGCAAAGAGCCCAACGTGGGGCTCGATCCCAGGGCCCTGGGATCATGAGCCGAGCAGAAAGCAGCCATTCAACCAACTGAGCCACCCAGGAGCCCCAGTGCCAGGAAGTTTTAGCAAGGTGTTAATAGCAGTTATCTTTCAGAGATTATAGGTAATCATTTATGTAATTTTGTTTATTTTTTAATTTTCTACAATGAACACATACTACTTTTGTAATACATGGAAACAAGTTAGCTTTGTCAAGAACCTTATAAGCAATATAAAATTTAGTTTTGAGTTCAATAGCTATCCTTACAGAATTAAAAAATAAAATCAGGCTCAACTATAACTTTTCTTGCAAGCTTGTATCTTTTAAAGTGAGGAGCCCTCGGGGCTCCTGGGTGGCTCAGTTGGTTAAGCGACTGCCTTCAGCTCAGGTCATGATCCCAGGGTCCTGGGATCGAGTCCCGCATCGGGCTCCCTGCTCTGCGGGGAGCCTGCTTCTCCCTCTCCCATTCCCCCTGCTTGTGTTCCCTCTCTCGCTGTGTCTCTCTCTGTCAAATAAATAAATAAAATCTTTAAAAAAATAAATAAATAAATAAAAAATAAAGTGAGGAGCCCTCATCATTCACGCTCACTCTTCCACATTTAGGGTTACTGATATTCATAAAAGCCACCTCCACCATCCTGCACCACAGTTGAGCCCACAAAAGTAAATAAACATATTGTTAAATTCCAAACCCTGAATTGAAATGCAGCCAAGAGTCTCAAGCTTGTGAAGGTAGTCTGTCCCATAGGTATCTCATAGCATCTGAAGCATAATGTTACCACCATAGAAATGCACACCAGCACATCCAAATGCTTTCCTCCAACCCACAAACTCCACTCCATTTTACCTCCCACCAGCCAGGTAAAAAGTAAGGACTATGCCAGACAGCATACATATGGAGAAGCAAGAGAATTTCAGACAACAGGGATGTGGTGGGAACCTTGGAGTTCATCCTGCTCCCACGCCCTCATTTTATCTGTGAGACTGTTTGAAGTCACATCACTGATTATTGGCATGGCCATATATCCTTCCTGGTTTGCATGATTCCAATTTCCACACTCCAAATCCATCTCAGGTCTCATGCTACTTGCCAGCCACGTGATATTAGATGAGTCACTAAACCTTCTAGATCTTAGTTTCCTCCTACACAAATTGAGATAAAATATTAGCCATGCCTTTTTAAAGAATTGTGGTGAAAATCAAAAGGAGAAATATAGGAGAAGGTACTACATAAACTGTAAACTCTCTTCATTTGAAAGGGATCATCATTACGTTCTTACTAATATCCTAATGTTGGCCAAGTCTTGACCAATACAACAAAATAGAGGATGGTGGTACATTTTAAGTGATTTTTTAAGCCATTTAAATAGTTGGGCTACAAAATAAGTATCTATAAAAAGCTGCCTGCCTCAACAATTACAAACTCACTTTCTATCTTTGTCCTTGGTTGTAATGGCCCATTCAGAGCATTTGATTTTCACAATGCAAAAGGATTCAGTTTTTGCTCCTAAGAGACAATGGTAGCTCTGGTTTTTCAATGCCCTGAGTACCAATAGTAATGCCAGATAGTAAGGACTACTGACTCTCATAGCTGAAGTGGATCTGTTATTTGTGGAAGGCTCATTCCTGGCAGAAAGCTCAGCCAGCCTGGAGTCTAGCACCTGCAGTGCCTGGAGACTCACTACCTAATGGCAACCTATTCCAAAGAGTCTGGCAACTCTAGTGGCTAGGTATTTTTCAGGTTGAATCAAAATCTGTCCCACTGTAGCTTCACTCATTCATTCTGTCTTTGGGTGCAACACAGAAAAATTCTACTCTCCTTTTTCATGCGATATCCTCTCTCAAGTACTTGAAGATAACTCTCTTCTATCTATTCTCAACCCCTGTCCTGACTTATCATCTTGGTCTGTGTCTATTTCTTTATGGCCCATCTTCAAAGGCAGTGCCAAGAATGGAATGAACATTTCAGACATGGTCTAATCAAGCGGAGGATCACAAATCCAAATGACCATCCAAAATACCCATTGTCATGTGTAATGGTCTCTATTCACATCCCAGAATGCAAATGGAGAAGAGGTGTTTTGATAATGAGAAAATGTAGTACAACATTTTGAAATGTCAAATGGGAAAAGAAAACTTACTGAGGTGTATTTTTTAAGCCAAGCTTCTATAAGTAGTTGCGTTTAAATATTATCATGTTCCCTGCTATTTCTAATAAAGAAGTGCACAAAAATAGATTCATGGGTGACCTGGTTAATAGGAATCTCCAAAACTCACTGCACACTCCTTCCTCATTATACAACCGACTGCAGAAATCAAACACTGTGAAAGGATATTCAAGGTACGTGTTGGACCGAGTGGGGCCCGTAGGAGTCTGAGTCTCGGTAAAACAGCTGTGCAGCAGAAATAGCTTTAAAGGCAGAATATAAAAATGTGTATACTAAAAAAAAATTCAAAGGAAGAAGAGAATATCATGGCTTTTTCCACTGTTTTATATAAGAATATCGATTGGAATAGGCCCAAATGCAGTAAAATGGCAATAAAGACCCTCTGAAATCTACAAGGCCCAAATGGAAAACCTGAATAAGTTAAATTCCAGTGGGAAGCAATTAGTAGGCAAGTGTCAGGCTTGTCTATGCATAAGGCCTTTTCTCCAAGAAAAGAGAACTCTCTGTGTAGGTCACTTTAGACAATTAGAGAGCCTGATTTATGATTCAAAGAGTGGAATTCCCCCAGGAAGAGGGCTGCCATTTGTTTCCTTCTCCCACTTGCCTAGAATAGAATTCTCAGCTTCTCTGGTCTTCAAAAGTACAGGTGAGCTGGTAAGAACAAGGAAAACCAGATTAGCTTTCTTTAGCCTTGTCCATGGTCCTGAATCAGCAACAAGCACAGAGACAGAGCAGGGCCCTTCATCAATTAGTAACTGGTCAGTCCCCACTGTCTCATGGGAGCCGATGTGTGGTGACCCCCAACCTGGGACATGTGGACTGTACTACATTCTGAGGCCCTGGAGCATTCTGAAGAGGGAGAGAAGAGCAGGGGAAGGAAGGAGTTTGAGTTCCTGAATTTGAAACTGATCAGAATGAAAACTTCCTCAATGTTCCCCACAATGGCACATTCCAAAGCAAACACTGAAGATCTGAATAACCTATCACTCTTCAGTATTCACAGAAGACAGTGCTACCTGTATTTTACTAAAGAAGCCCAGAGGGAAGTGGGAGGCGGGAAGTTGGAGGCAGTATTAGAACAGGAGTCTGATCAGATTCACATTTGCTGTCCCAGGTCTCTATACAGCAGTAAATCTATTTTCATCTGATAGCAGTGACAGTGTAAGACTCAGAGGTGTAGCTAGGTATAATAAGTAAAAGGAATATGGCGGGGGGGGAGCTTTTGTTTATTCAATAATGATTACTGAGCATCTACTATGTGTGAGGCACAGGGATAACAGAGGGCACAACTCCCATCTTCCAAATCCTTATGAGCTATTGAGTGAGAAGAGAAACATGCACACAAATATCTAAGGCACAGGCAGCAAGTGTACTTTGGCTAGTAAAAAGAAATACAGGATTTCAGAAGACAAGGGGATTATAAGGAACCTTTGGGGAGGTTCTATAAGAGTTAAAAATTTAAGAATGAATAGGATTAGAGTGGAGGGAAATGGGTTCAAACCCAATAGGTTCCAATTCTTTTTGCTGGCATGGAGAAAAATATTACTACCAGTAGGCATGAGAAGATATATACAAGGGGCTTCAGTGGGGCTTGCTTGGGAATATGCAACATGAGGGAAGGAAGCAGAGAGAGAAGGGTATACAAAGCTCAGGCCCCAGATGGAAGGAGGGGAGACCGAGGGAAAACAGCAGGTCCCAAAATGTTTCTCAAGGTTCAAGGAATGGCCTTTTTTCGAATCTTTAGATGCAGATGTGAAGCCCTCCCCTCTGCCGCTTTCTGCTTCTCAAGAACAGATTTCAGGAACACAGCCTGAAAAGCCAGAGAAACCTGAGGCTTCATGGCCAAGAGTAACATTCTTCATTCCATTCCATTTCTGATAATGCCAAAATAGCTTTTGACTCAAAACCCATGCAGGGCTCTTCAGAGGAAAAAGACATTAGTTCAAATCCACGTTTGGTTGCTTGCCAACAAGATTTTTGAGTGTAAAGTTACATATCCTCCCTGAACCACCATTTCTTCATTTGTGAAACAGGGGAAACATTCTCACAGGCTCATTGTGAGGATTAGAGATGATGTAGATAAAAAGCATCTAACAAAGACTGTGGCATATGGTAGACACTGAAAAATAGATATTACCACCATTATGATGAATATTATTAATTTTGTATTATCATTATTCCTATTTTCAGGAGGGATGCTGTAAATATTTAAGTAGAGAAATAAATAGAACCACATTAAAGACTAAGGGGTCAGATTACAGAGTTGATGTGTTGAAGTCATAACACTGAGTGTCATCACAGGGTTTCTCTTTTGTATTAATCTTATCACCCACAAAAATGGCTCACTTCCACTGAGTTCTACTGCCAGCTGATACTCAGACCTTATGCCCATGAGGACCCCACAATTCATAAACATCTAAATCTACTTTTGTTGCCAGTAGGTGCCCATACGGCAGACAGAGCAGTTTGATAAGAACTCTCCCACTGTTTCCCTCACCCACACCAGCGCTCATCTCACTGGGACCTGCCCCCTGGGGGACAAAAAGGAAAGCACATGTCATCCAAAATTGGGATTAGACCACTCTCTGGACCTGCAGCCACTCACTGCAGTAGCCCTGAGGAAGCCACAGCAGTCCTGCTCCCCAGGATGGCATCCCCTCTACCCCAGTCCCATGGGGAGAGAAGCCCTTGGCTTGGTGAAGCCCACCAGTGGGTGTCTTGCCACAGGTTTGGACATTTTCACTATAAAACTCATCTATAAGATATAATAACCTACAGCCCACCCATTCTCTCACCTCACTAGCCCTTTTAAAAATAGTATTTCAGGGGCGCCTGGGTGGCTCAGTTGGTTAAGCGTCTGCCTTCAGCTCAGGACATAATCCCAGGGTCCTGGAATCGAGTCCTGCATCGGGCTCCCTGCTCAGCAGAAGCCTGCTTCTCCCTCTCCCTCTGCCTGCCACTCCCCCTGCTCGTGTGCTCTCTGACAAATAAATAAAAAAAATCTTTTAAAAAATAGTATTTCAGACCCATGGCAATTTCAACAAAGAGCTACTCTCACCTTTAGTGGCAGAGTTCTGAACCTCTAAACTACCACTCCATAGGACTTGGTGAACTCTTCAGTATCGGGACCCTGGCTCTTCTAACGATGTTCCCCTCCTGACAACACTTGACTCTTGTGAAAACTCTGGACCCAGAAGGAACAGAGATTGTATTTTACTCCTATAAACATAGTAAGCACTGCTCCTGAGCCAGGCTTAGTGCTAATGGCCTTACCACCAATTTAATTCCCTCCAAGGGGCCGGCAGAGTGATCAGCCTCACGTTCACATTCAACAACAACTTCAAAGGAAGTTGAGGCTTAGATGTTGAGTCACCACCCAGAGGTCACACAGCTCCTAAGTGGCAGGTTGCCAAGCCATGGCTGGCTACGTCCACTGGCTTAACCCTCACCCTGGGCTTCCTCTTTGTGCCAGAACTCAGCACAAGGAGCCCTTCAGTCAGTTTTTCCCCCACTGCCAGTCTAGGGAGCACCATTAAAAATGCTTAACATGAAAGTAGAGGGCAGACATCCTCCCCAGAACTAATATGCTGTGTCCTGGAGAGCCCCGACTGTCCAGGTGAAGCCATGCAAACTGTAAACTGCTTAGGGCCCAGACTCTCTTGCCTATGTTTACCTGAACCAAGATGGGATGCACTATCATCTGCCCAGACACCCTAGTCTGCTTGTGCCTGCACACCCAGAGAGTCTGTGCCTCCGTAACCTGACTGACTCACCCTCGGATCCAGTACCTGCTTCTGCCCTCCCACTTGACCTGACACCCTGGAAAACTACCACTCCCTTCTGTCCCATCTGGCAGGTGCCTCTTCATCTAGTCTAAGACCCTCAACGTATGCCACATGCCCAGTCCCTCCAAAGGACCCGGCTCTGAAGGCCACCGTTCTCGGCAGCTCTGGACCTCTGCTTCCTCCTGCCCAAAGCAGAGAGACTGAACCTCTATCTCTTTCAGATTTGACAAGCTGAACAGTAGACAAAAATGCCACCAATTAAAAGGAACCTTCTCCTGGTTAGGAACGTGAAACAGACATGAGCCATGCCGCTGCTGTCTAAATTCAGCCACATTTTAAAATTACTAATATCTGAAGGTTATCAAAATTGTCCCTGCTCTGTTTTATCAATATTGGAGGGGATTCCACTCTGCTCAGAAAGGAAAAAGATATGAGAATTAGAGCTGGCCCATCTTCAGCACAAAACAAATCAGCCTTTGTGATCTTTCTGAGTTTTCATTCCACTTACAAAAGGGCCCTTGAACCCGAATCGACCTTTGGTGTTCTTATGGCTGTGGCCTGGTCTTTGCTCCCTTCCCATTTCAGAACCCGCCACTGTCCTTTCCCTCTAGCCTCTCTAGCAACAAAAGGAGGAAGATCTGGGAGACGAGCCTGTGGCTTCAGCAGGCATCTCCACAGTGACCACCCACACCACTCAGGCCCCAGAGCCCAGAGGATGAGCTGGAAGCAGGGTCTGTCCTGTCTCCTTCACACCTCCCTCCACATGAAGTGGGCAACCCAGGGCTGGCTGCCCTGGCAGCAGACTAAGCAGCCTTAGAAGAAAAACAGCCATGGACAGTACTCCAGAAATGAAAGCGTTTTGGTCTTTAATGAAAGTATGCTAGAGAAAGCGCAGCACAGATGAAGTGCTGATGCCCCAACCCAGCTCAGGGGGCCTGCGGACTCCAGCATGTACTTGCCTTTAATTTACCACACACCCCGCAGGTGGCCAGACAGGGGAACCTGGAACCTCCCGAGAAGCAGCTGAGATCCGGTGAAGGTCAAATACAGGACCAGCTTAAAGAATCTTTGGATTCTCCCTTTCTGGTCTGATGCTACCAACCCCACTCCTGATGTTGCTCAGACAAAGGAATTCGGCAGTCCAGGCCATCCACATGCAGGTGCAAGCTCTGCTATCCAGCCTGAGCTTTGTTTAAAAGAGAGAAAACTCCCCACACCACTCCCTTCTCCTGCTTGGCATTGCCAGAAGCTGCATGGCTGACTCACACCACTTGAATAATTGTCTTTTCATGGCACCATTCTCTTCACGTGTAAAACTAGGTTCTGTGATTCCTGACTCTGAGGCCGTCGTCACTGCTGGGCACACATGCCTCACCCTTGGCCCCGGGCCCTGGAACTGAATCTGTCAGTCTCCCTCACAGATGGCACAGGCTAGCCTGGTGACATCTGGAAAGGAGAGCAGCAAGCATGCCCCCAGCCTGGATCATTCCTGTGGGCACGCGCACATGCCTCTGCCATATCTGAGGAGGCACGCGTGCCTGGTTCCTTGCTACTCATCCCCTCTCCCACCCCTTGTCCTTTGCCTGAATGTGCAGGTCTGAATGTAGGCTCCAGGGGCCATGAAGAGTCTGAGGCTTCAGACTCCTCTAGCCCCTCCCAGATTTTGTGAGACAATTCACCAAATGGCCTCTGCCCAAGTCCAGCACACTAGAAAGCCTCACTAAGATTCCTCCTTTACTCATTAAACAGATTTTTATCGGGCATTTACTATGTGCGTAGCGCTGTCCAGGCACTAGGTTTACAGCAGTGAACAACACCTACAGGGTTGATCTTGTGGGAAAGGTTCACCTACTGGGATCTAGCAGACACCATTCTACATAAACACGAACATGATTCCTGTCTCCATCTACATATAAATAAAATATTCACACCAGCTGGTAGACAATGGCTCTTGCTCTCCCACATGTCATTCTGGAATCTCCACTTGCCCCGTGGCCCAACAGTCCTCACTAAGATTCCAGTGTGGGACTTTGCCTCCACCTCACAGTAGAGACAGGGGATGTGTACAGAGGCAGACAGGACTAGCAGGTACTCCAAAGGATGAAAGCCATTCTGTCTGGGTTTCCGAAAGGCCTTTTCAAAGCCCACTTTGGGGGAGGGCCCGAGGTGTCTGGCAAGAACTGCACCCAGCTGACAGGTCTGGGCGGCATGACAGAGTGTTCTCGTCAGGGAAAACATCGTTCACTTTGGTAGGATATTAATGAGTAAACACCTCTGCCAATCAGGGGGTCGGAAGCATTTTCTTTCTCTGTACTTTCAGAGGGGAGACATGGGTGGTGGATGGAGAGCTTGGATTTTCCATAGGCTTATCACTTCAAGCCGAAGCAAAAGCAGAGCCCCCACCAGAGGAGGAAGGCCAGAGGCAAAGAGAAACAAACAAATGGCCAGCCCAAAAAGAGTAGGAGAGGAGAGGTGGAGAAAATATGAGGGAGTAGAACACGCGTCTTATGTTTTCTGTCGCTCATTCCATCAAAGTAAAGGGCTGTGCACTCAGATGGAAAAGCCACTCATATTTTAAAGAATAGGCTCCTACCCTCCCCCACCACTCGAAGGAGGAAAGCCAACATGGATTGCTCACTCCAGTTTGTTAGCTACCCGTGTGGAGCAGGTGCATACTCAAAACCAGTGGATTTTCTTAACAAGCTGAAAGACAACAAGACCTTTCTTTTTAACAGTGGTTACAAGCCTTCGAAAATACAGTTCATAAATAAGTATTCCATTACTGTAACTTGTTTACATGATTTATCTTCACAAGACTGCCTCTACTGAACCAGACAGATTGAGGGCAAATTTAAATGCAGCTATCACATCCAGGGCTTGGAGGCACAGTTCTGCACCTGTAACCAACTTCAGAGGAGGGCACAGACAAGCCAGACCAAGCTGCTGCAAGGAAAACTATTACTTTCATTTTAATCCATACTCCGAGGCTGCTGCATTGGCTGTCAGTCAGCCAGCAGACATTTTCAGCTCCATTCTTCAATACAGCATACAAACTTGACTTGGCTTCTCTGAGGAATCCGGTTTGGTCTCCATTTGTCTGCTGCTTTTCCTAAAATCAGCAAAATTGTGGCATCCACATATAAGGATCTGGAGTGGCCAAGACGGGAAGACACAGGAATTACTACGTTGCCAGGTTAGGGACTACCCATCCATAAACTGACAAAAGGCTGAGTGCAGCTCTGCTGCTTCTGTGAAATCTTTTGGTCAGAATTTATTTTCCGATCTGAGAGATGGTTTGAGATCTTCTGCCCACCTCTTGCTTTGGGAGATAGCAAGAAGTAGTGAAAGTAATGATAGCTTAGGGAATTCAACTGTCAGGGGAAGCTAAGCACATAAAAGTATGCCCACTGTGCCCAATAATAGACAATAAAGGGATTAGTAACAATTAAAATATCTAACTATATCAAGTATTAGGAAAGGTGTGGACACACAGGATTTTTTATACATTTATTGACAGGAGGGTCAGCTGAAAGTTAAGCATTATCTCATCAAGTGAAACAACGAGGCAACTGCATTCCTAGTTTATAGGTAAGAAAAACTTTTGCTCATATACAACACAAGGCGTGTAAAGGATGATGATAGTAGCATTGTTCAAATAGCAAAACCTACAGTCAGTCCAAATGCACATCTACAGGAGCACAGACAAATGAACTGAGGTATTGTCAAGTACGAATGAAGCTCGGCAACACATCAGAATACGGATGAATCGTAGCAATCTAATATTTATAAGAGAAGAGTCAAAGAGCACATACACCAAGATCCTTTTCATAAAATCAAAACAACTAAAGTAAAAATACATACATCTTGGGGATACACGTAGGTAAGATACAACTCTAAAAATGTTTGGCAAAAAAAAAAAAATTGAGGACAAGATTCAGGATGAGGATTACTTCAGAAGGGCAGGATGAGAGAAAGTCATACGACAAAATACACATTGTTGCCAGATCTTTGCTTTGGAAAGTGTTGTGGGGTGCTCTTTCTGTTATTAAAGATGGTAAAAGATAAAAAGGTGGATGATGATGGGTAGATAGGTAGATAGGTATTATGTATGCACCAATGATGAGACATGATTTTCTGGAAACGAATCCTCCACTCTAACAGAGACATAGTTATTTTTTTTCCTTTTCCCCAGCCACAAAAGATTAGGCTGAATTTCACATCCTTTCCTGAAGTTAGTGTGCCATGTCACTGAGTTCTGGTCGATGGAATATGGGCAAAAATGATGTGAACATGTCTAGGCGGAACCATTAAGAGCCTGCTGCATGGTCTTCTATCTGCTCTCTCTTCTGCAGGTTGGATACCGCCGCCCTCGTCAATCCGGGAAGCCACATGTAAACAAGGCAGGGTGTTTGAAAGCCAGAGTTCCTGAAGGACTAAGAGGAGTAGAGCCCCATGTACCCAAGCCATGGCGCCCATGGGACTTCATGTGACTGGGAAGTCAACTTCAACCGCACTAAGCCACTATGATTCCAGGGTGTATCTAAGCATTACCTTCACTCACTCAACTCAAACATTAGTAGCTTGACTATCTGGAAAACAATTACACAGAAGTGTACTTTTTACCTAGTCACACCTCTTACATGCTTTGTGAGGGAGTTGGAAAAAGCCAAAGACATTCAAGATCCGAACTTTGAGAGACTGGATTTTAACACTGCTTCTTTTGCTCAGTGCTCGGGGTAATGGCATTAAACAGCCCAGACCTCATTGACAATGCTCATTTAGGACAGTACCAACCTATTCCTCATTTGAAGGGAATGCGATGTAAAAACAGGGGCTTTAAAATCAAGCAATTTATCAGAAAGCATACATCATTTTAGGACATGGCCTGAGTGCTGGGACATTGACCAGGCACCCCTTTTTTGAGTATTTTTAACTAGGAGCCCCTCCTCAAACACCAGTGGCACCTTCTAGGAAGGCCACTCCATTTCTCTCCAGTTTTGAACATATTTAGTGTACTCATCCCCTGGCATGTTGATGCTGGTGTCTTGCAAAGTCTGCTTTGCCATCTTGTGAGGGGGCAAACTGAGCAGATGGTCATGACCACTGGGATGCCAGGTAATGAGCAAGTGCCTCACATCCGAGTATTGGGGTCTTGTCACCTCGCCAGAAATGACAGCTTGGCTGTCTGGCAACAGCCCTGATGTTGGGAGGAAGCACACATCTCATCACTTCAATTCCTAATGTGGTTATACTTTCAAATTCTTGCCCTGAATCAATTCTTCTCATCTTTTCAGTTGAGGTGAGCACAGATTGGGCAGTTTCCAGGTAATGAAAGAAACCATATTGATACAGATTCATCATCTGACTGAGTAGTTTCTAGCTTCAGGGAAAAGAGCAAGCATATCAAGTAGAGGCTGGGTGATGCCCTTTGAAAGCCACTCCTCACTCCTCTACCTGAGCCAGACTGACCCTAAATCAATGCCACCACCCCTGCTCCCTCCTACCTACCTTCCCTACTTGCTGGGAGGGAGGAGGGGCTGCTCAGTGGAAATGTAGATCAGTATCATGGAACATGGACACTAGCTGGAGGTGGAAGTTGAGGCAGGGAAAAAGTAAAGGGCCATGGGACTCAGGCAATCCAGAACTGAGTGGATGAGAGAGTAATGAGTCCATCCCACAATGGAGAAGTGTATAAAGAAATCAGAACACTAGAAAGGACCTCAGGTATCACCTAACCTCATCCTTCACATGCACAGAGAATCAGAAAAGACACCCAGGAAGATTATGGGGCTTAATCATATTTGCCCTATAAGTCAAAGGCAAAATGGGGGTACCTAACTGCCAAAATAACATTCTTTCCTCATACCATACTGCCAGTCCAGAATATTTATTATCTTCCTTTCAGGAATCATTTTCGAGCAAGGAGGAAATCAAAGCTACCCTCTTAAACCTCGGCATATCCATACATTTGTGACTGACTGACTGGTGGGAGCCAGTGATGTAGAGATGCCCAACAAAGACAATCTTCCCAGGTCAGATCCCAGGAGGGCCAGGGAGAAGGGCCAAGAGGAGGAGCATCTGGATAGGACAGGCTCACCTCTCCTGCCACATTCTTAGATTTTATAGGCAAGCATTTTTGTCAAGAATGATAAAACCCAGAGACTTGTGGCATGTGAAGCGTTAGGGTCAGAGTGGGAAGTAAATTTAAGTACTGATTCCATGTAAAACTGAACCGTAGCAATGCAATTTTATCACAAGCAGCAATTCCTATTTCTCACCAGCCAAAAATAATAGGCCATCCTCCCAAGTCGATGGGCTACAACTTGCCTACTGACTGAGTGGTCTAGACCCACATCAAGATAAGTACTTGGAACTTCTTGTGGTGGACAAGGAGATGTGTGGGCCAGATGCCCTTTTGAGGAAGAACTTGCCTCAACCGCTAGCAGTGGAGTTGGCATTCAGACTTCAGCTGTCCTCCCCTTCAGGAATGGCCTCTGCTGTGGAGAACTGTCTCACCCAAGGTCACACCCCTACCCAGGGTGGCCCAAACCCAATGACTGATGAATGCAAGGATGAAAAAGCCTGGCCACTGCAGTCCAATATGGGACAACTCCAACAGGCCACTATAGCCCCCAGAATTCTTCAGGGGTCTGCTGAAACTGCCGCACCTGCACCAAAGCCCTGCTTCTGCTCCTCCCATCCCTGGGTGATCATCCCAGGAATAATTCTTTTTTTTTTTTTATTTTTAAAGATTTTTATTTATTTATTTGAGAGAGAGAGAATGAGAGACAGAGAGCATGAGAGGGAGGAGGGTCAGAGGGAGAAGCAGACTCCCTGCCGAGCAGGGAGCCCGATGCGGGACTCGATCCCGGGACTCCAGGATCATGACCTGAGCCGAAGGCAGTCGCTTAACCAACTGAGCCACCCAGGCGCCCCTTTCCCAGGAATAATTCTTAGCCAATATCCTGGACACTAAACTCTGTAGGGTCTGTCTCCTGGCAAAACCTCACTGGGACATTTCTTCTCACTTGCCTCCTCATAAAGCAAACCTCACGTGGTGGTTCCACTACAGACCTCAGCTTGTCAGAAGTTCAGAGACCTGATTAATTCCCAAAGCTCCAGAATTCCTCCAAGAGCCCATAAATGTAATTCCAGAGTATCATTTGTGCAATACTAGGCAAAGAATTGTTTCTGGTAATGCTGTATCTTGAGATGGGTTCCACACTATTTAATAATATGCAAAAAAAGAGAAATATGCTTGTGCTGAATCCCATTTTCCCATTCTTTTGATCTGCAGTCTCCAGTGTGGTAACAGTTACTATCATGCCATCTGACTTGAACTGATGATTCAAAGTTCCATAATGTCAAATAAGTCATATTTCAGTAACACTTCCTACCCATTGCTAAAAATATTGTTTCTTCCCACACAGTTATTCCTAATGAGATATTTCAAGCCACCTGGCACCCAGGGGAGTTCCTTGGCTAATCTTCTATGGAGTCCCACAAAATGGAAGCTGTATACAATAGAATCCCAGTGGATGCTGGTGTCAGAGGGCAAGAAGAGCAGTGACAACACAGGTTGTTTTGTCTTACAGTTAAGAGATGTTTTTTGGAGCTGTCATTAGACCGACAGTCACTGTGACCTTAGGGGAAAGATAGTACGTTACCATGTGTTTTTGTAGTGAACACACAGAGGAGCTGGCCCCAGTTACTGGCTGGCTCTCCTCCAGGACCTTAGTTGCTCTTTCTGATGAGAACCAGTTTGAAACCTGAACAACTCTTAACTCCCAGTGAAATGTAAACACATCTGGGGACCAGGCAAGCCTCCTGTCTGGCTGCATTGCCAACTGATTCTAGCTATTCCCCAGGCTGCCATTCCTTGCTGATAATGTGCCCTGCCTGCTCTTCCCTCCCTATCTTGTGAAATGCTAAACTGTGTTTTCACCTCTTCATCACCCCGCTAGGCCATGTGTTGGATGTTCCTTCTCTGTGATACCCTCCTCCTCCTCTCATCCTGGATCAGGGCCCCTTTGTAGGTTCTCCTAGCTCCCTGTGTAGACTCACAGATGACAGACACAATGCACTCCAATAACCATGTGTACCTTCACTCCCTGGGAGCCTCTAGAAGGAGAGCCCTTTCTTCATTGTACTTGGTGCCCAGCACCACTGTATACATTTCAGCTAGTATTGTAGTAGCAAAACCAAAATGCAATGGTGTGGTCAATCATGTGTAAATAGCACTTTCTGGTTTTAGTCTTTGAGCCTTACCCTTAAAATTATTAGAAGAGCCCAGAGGGTGGTCCCAAAGAAAACAACTCCAAAAGCACCTGCAGGACATCTCTGAGCTGTCCTGGGCAGGGCCTTCTCCAGGGAGAGCCAGGCAGCACACACCTACTTGTGCAGACATTTCAATACCTTAGAGGCCAAGTAGGGGCTCCACTCTCTAATTAGAAACTGAGGCTCTGTGATTAGGGAGAGGTCAGTATAATGTCTTCCCCTCCCCCATCACCAGCCCCTCCTTTACACTGGGTCTTAGCTGAAACAGGAGGTAATGCTAAGAGAAATAATTGTGCCTTTGGATAGCAGTAGCATCCCAGGGGTACCAAGTGAGTTCACAACTCTTCCTCTTCCCACCAAGTGCACCTTTGTTCTAAGCCACACCATCCCATGGCCTTAATTAAGCCTCATCCACTATTCAGACCACATCTGTGGGACATCTGGGAAAATGCTACTAGTTACTCATCTTCAGAGCCAACATTTACTGACTTATGGGTTGAATTGTGTCTCTTAAAAAGTTATGTTGAAATCCTAACTCCCAGGACTTGTGAATGTGACCTTATTTGGAAGTAGGGTCTTTGCACATGTAATGAAGCTAAGATGAGGTCATACTGAATGAAGGCTGGTCCTAATTAGCGTCCTTATAATAAGAGGGGAACTTGGACAAACAAATGGGGGAAAACACCATGTGAGAAGAAAAGCAGAGATTGGAGTAATACGTCAACAAGTCAAGGAATGCCAAGGATCATCCAATTGCTTGAAGAAATAAGGAAGAGTTCTCCCCGAGAGCCTTCAGAGAGAGCTTGGTCCTGCTCACACCTTGATTTCTTGGAAACTAACTCACTGACCAAGCATTTTATTCCATATTCAGTAGTCCCACATAGTGACTTTATACAAACCTCACAATTACGCTGGAAGGTGGTTATTAAGGCCCAGAAAGCCCATGTGGTATGCCAAAGGAAAGGTCAGTATGAGGTCCATATAACTAGCATAAACAGAGCAGGGACTCAAACCATGTCTCCTGACTCCAAATCCAGCCATCCTTCCAAAGGTTTTAAATCAAATTGTTTCATCATTTGCTTTAGGGATCTTCTAATCTTTATTAAAACATTCCAGTTATCTTCCTTTCTTCCCACTTGCCAGAAGGAGAAATAATCTGAGGCTCTGATGGAATTCCAGATCTCATGGTCAGGAGACGCAAAGCCAGTTGCAGCTGCTCCCTGCCCAGTTTTGTCAGAGATCCTGCCTGGGTTGCTGCACTTGATCTGGGGTCAGGAGAAAGCAGTAATTTACAAGCTGTCTTCACCTGCCAGTGTCATAAAGGGAGTCCATAAGCAATTAGGCACTTCTAATCACTTAATCCTCTTTAAATCTCTGCAAGGGGAAGGTAATAATTATGGAGCTCTGATCTGGCTGGTCCTTGCTTGGTCTTCAGTCAACCAGGGTTATTAGAGAATATTAGAAAATACCTTTCCTAAAGACTTCTCCAAAGCATCTGTAACCCTGAATTCGAGCCCTGGGCAGGCTGGGAAGGCCAGGGAAAAATTTGGGTTTCCCTCTATCCTCTCCCTCTGCATGAAGCCTCGCTGTCTCAAAATCCCTCACTGTCAGGATCTTGACTATAAATTGGAATCAGATCCTTCATCGCATCACATCATGTGGGTGACCTACCCCATTACCTCTCAGCTCCACAGCTCCTAACAAAGGACCCAGGTGTATAATTTACCAGGTTCTGCTGGATCAGAGATCCAGCACAATCTCAGGACCCCTGTGTCCAGCTCACTGCAAGGTGGCATTTATATGCTGGAAAAGAGCATTGAACCAGGAGGGAGCTGAAGAACAGGCCACTGCAATCCATTTTTCCAGGGAGCAGAAGGCTTTTCAAAGGCATGGATACTCCCTCCACATACTGGACTAAAAACTCTCCTCTAACCTTCCCAAAGCAGCAGGAATAGCCGCTCTAGATTTATTTCAGGGTTTTATCTCCAGGTCCTTAGCACTTCTCCAGCCTTCAGCACCCACAATGGTTATTCCACAGAAGCACATTATTTATTCAACAGCTGCCAGCTCTATGTACTCAAGTGTCACACCTGAGACTGTTCCTTGTCTTCTTTCTGGGCAATGCGTGCTGGCAAGTCACCAATACAACCCAGTGACATGAGAGGCTCAAATGAAGGACCCCTCAAGATGATCAGTGAAACAAAAATTGGTTGAATGGATCTGCTGCCAAGTGTGATTTGGGGGTAGCTGGGCGATTTGGAGTGTCCCTGGGAAATAAGTTCCAGCAGGGCAATGCACTCATTCTCAGGATCTATCCCTTCCTTCCTCTCAGGTTTACAGGTTCTATCATACACTGCATCCAAAAAACCAAAACTCATACTACCAAAATGGGAACAATTCAGCAAAGACCCAACCAGTGGACACTGAACACCTTCATCAGCCCACCCTGGGGCCTCTGAAAAATGCCCAAGTGTATAACCTACAGGCCTGACAACTGAAAAATGATGAAGTGGGGGACATTGGCAAAAAGCAAAGAAACAAAAACACATATGACATAGAAGTTAAATGAAATAATAGCTTACCTTGAATTAGCAACAAATCTAACTTTCTAAAGTGATTCCACACACCATCATCACATTTTAAACTCACTTGTGGAACATAAGGAATAGCATGGAGGACATTAGGAGAAGGAAGGGGAAAGGAAGGGGGGAAATCTGAGGGGGAGATGAACCATGAGAGACAAGGGGCTCCAAGAAACAAACTGAGGGTTTTAGAGGGGAGGGGGTCACGGGATGGTTTGGCCCGGTGATGGGTATTAAGGAGGGCACGTACTGCATGGAGCACTGGGTGTTATATGCAAACAATGAATCATGGAACACTACATCAAAAACTAATGATGTAGTGTATGGTGACTAACATAACAATAAAAAAATAAACTCACTTGGGGTAGTAAAAGTATTTTTAGCTCACATCTGACAGAGCAGAAACTGAAGCCTAGAGAAATTAAGTGACTCACCTCATGTCACGTGTACTGTGGCAAGGTTAAGGTATGAACTCAAGCCTTCATGGCACTGGTGTGAGCAGAAATAACAGGTTCTTTCAGGAGGAAGTCCACAGGGTGACCTCAGTACTGCAGGCTATTGTCAATGGAACTAAAGCAAAGATACAGGATGCCCTGTGCACCAGGAAAGGGGCTATTTTAGACGAAGCCCCAATTATCCTGATTGCAGGTGTTGAGTGAGGCTCTGAACTATGTGTCAACCACCAAAAAAAAAAATATCACATTTCCAGTGCTTAGAGCCCTACCTTCCAATTAGTTCAGCTCTCCCATTTCCTTGTGGCTTGGGTCTTCTCCTGAAAGAAGTGTGTGCATCCCCTGGACCCATTCCCAGATCAGTATGGCTAGAGAGCATCAAATAGAACATTTTATACATCTTCATTATCATTTTCAAAAGCTTTGCTTCTCCAGAGAAAATACTCTCGTTTCAAGATTCAACACTCTGCTGATTGCCCATGGAAGAGGACAAAAAGTTTAAAGTTATTAAGGCTATCTCCAGGCAATTACAAACACAGTGCCCTCGCTCAGGCTCCTGGTCTTTCCAGATGCTGCGTGCTAGTTGGCACTGGGCTGCTTCGGAAAGATAATGCAGCCTGGTGCCATTGGTGAGATGCTCTATCAGACCTGCAGGTTGTGGCAGCTTTGGAAAAAATAGTGGCATCCTGTAATTTGACTGCAGGCAAGACAGTTGCTCGTGTTCAGGCAAGATAGTCCTGACACGGTGAGAACCCCAAGAGGCTGCTGGGAGCACACAGTGAAAACCTGTGTTCTCGGTGCCGAGGAATTGCAAAAAGCCTGTTATGAAATGTTTTGACCCCCCAGGCTAAAGGCACTTGCTAGTTTAAAACAAAAACAAAAACTAAGGTTGGAGGGGACAGCGAAGGTGAAAACGTATTTAACAAGGATAGAGCTGTGCACCAATCAGGGCCAGCCCCAAAAGGAGGCAAGATGTCAAAAGAAGGCAGCAGCCAGCTGACATATGGGCTCCACACAGAGAGGAGGCAGGACCACTCCTTGTCTGTGAATCCCGGAATTCCAAGGTTTGGACTTCAGCCCCGCTCAAACCCCAGAGAGAGCAGCTTCACAATAGCCTTCCCGAAGCATCAGAGAGCAGAAGTTGCACTAAGTAGTCTGCAGACCAGTTGGCTCTGGCTGAGACCTGGGAGCTAGCAACTCTTCATGAGCTCCCTTTCCAAGGGCTCCCCAAATAACACTTGTTGCTTTTTCCTACAACCTGAAGGTCACATATTTCTCTCTCCTCAATCCATTCTGCTATTGCCCCAACCCTCACACTCAGCCCAATCTCTAGTCCCCAAGGGAGACAGATTCCCCCTGTTTCCACGTGTCCTTCTCAGACATGAAGGGAGCACAGAGGTCCTGGAGCTGGGGTCTGGGGCCCACGGAGGTCTGTTCTGCAGAAGGAGAGTGTTCCCCGGGCCAGGCTACAGCAGCCACGCAGCTCCGTGAGGCTGCCTCTGAGCTGCCTGCCTCTGGATTCCATAATTAAAGTCACTGCGTGTTTGATCACCTCCTCGATGCAGAGTAATTAAAATTGCTGCACTGTTTGTTTTCCATTTCCTTTGATAAATGGTGGAAGTGTTGATGAGCAAAAGGCCCGATGTTCCGCTGATGTTCCGCCCCACCCTGGCTTCCTCCTTTGCAGGAGTGCCCTGCTTCCCTCTGGGTGGGGACAGCGGTGGGACACAGGAGCAGCGACTCTGTGGGATGGATCCCCCCCCCGCGGGTGGGAAAATGTTTCAGCATGACCCCTCAGGGAAAGCTGGCACTGTCCCTTCAACCTTTTAAGGGTAGAAAGGGTCCAGGTAGGTCTTTGTTTCAGAAGGAAAATGAAAAGTACAAGTTCAGGCTACTGTTTGGCTTTTAAATGCATCCCCCTTCCTCAAGGCCTCTTAAAAGAGAAATGGGGCCGTTCAGTCACCCTGGAGAAAGCAGCCTCTGTGTTCCAGTCTCTCCATCTAGAAAACAGGTGTTGTCATATTTGCCCTGCTGATCACACTAAAGGTGTAATGAGAGCTAAATGACACATTGTACGTGAAAATGCCACACAAACCACAGCGCTCCATGTGATGTCGGTAAGTTCCTCACATTATTCTTGCCTCCCTGCGACGTTAAGTGCACAAACAGAGAGCTTGGCTGTTTCCCAAAGCTACATAGTCTCTCTAGTTTGAGCCCTGGCACCGAGGCAGGACAGGGGAGGGGAGGAGGCAGGAGGGCAAAGGGCGTTCCAGGGAAGTTTCCACACTTTCCTCTGTAACGAGAGGAGTTCACCCATTCCTCCTGCACTCTTCTAAGAAGGTGCTGCTGTAGGCCCGGGGCCACCAGCTGACCTCACATAACTGCAGGCTGCTCTCCCAAAGAGCTCCACTCATTGGCAACTGCAAGAAAAATGCCCTTCCTCTAATAATTTCCATGGTCTCTGTAACTGGGTTGGGAGGCAAATGAAGGCACCTGCAGAGGTGATGTCTGTCCTGGGAGTGCTCCCTGGCATCACCTCTACGTGGCAGCAAAAGTCCAACCACCAGGTATGGGCTGAACCTGCTTCAGTCAAGTCTGGTGCCCGCGGAGCTCTGACAAGAAAACCTGAGGTCAGCCCTTCTCGGCCTCCAGAGAGCGCTAACCTGCCCAAGGATTATGAGAAATCTATTTCAAAAGCACACATGATATGGCCTCTAATTTAAGCCCCAGACTTTTCCTCAGAACCACAGGGACCAGGCAACCTTCTGGCAGCAGTAATTTTGACAATGAGGGGAGGTTTATCTGCTGGAACGCTGGATTTAGGTGTGCCTTCTGTCTACCTCTTTACGCCGTCAGCTGTCCTGGGAAATCAATGTTACCCTGAATAGAGAGAAATGAAATCCTGTAGACTAGAGAAACAAGGGGAAAGGGATTTGAATGGGAAATAGTGATCTTTGGAGGGAAATGATTCTATCCCAAAGCAACATCTGCCCATGAGAAAGAAAGCCACTGAAACATCTCTACACAAAAGTCACACTCTCCTCTCCATGACCCCAGACTCCACACCAGTGGCCGGGGTCCCTCATGTCAGGTGTTCTCCCTGAGTAGCCCTGCAGTGCAATAAAGCGTTTAAATAAAAGCCCTCACCACCACCACCACCCAAAAAGATAGTGATTGTTTTTAGTTCTTTGGAGAAATCTAAGGCAACTTAACTTTTTGGGAAAAAAAGCATGAGTTGAGTGAGGCATGAGCTAGGCAGCAGAATATAATAGAGGAGGAAAACACGGGGACATGTACATCAAGGTGTGAGGGCTAGTTATACAACTTTGGGGGAGTCATTTAATCTCTGAGCCTCAGTTTATTCATCAACAAAATAAGAATATTAATAACCATACCATATCATTGTGGTGAGGAGAACAAAGAGGATAAACCTAAAAGTTCTTGGTGCACAGTAGGGATTATACTATTATCTTGATTACTACCAACAATATTACTGCTTTGGTAGGGAGAACTATATAATCCTTTGACCATTCGCCTCCTCAAATCAAAACTCTCTTCACTATGGTTCCTGATCTTAAAGACAAAGCCGGCACCCACATTGTTCGTCACCCCCAAAGAATCTGTTTTGGAGAGGACTCCAAACTTGGCACCAAGGAGAGTTCAGAGGTCCCCTGCAGGTCAGTGCTCTTTGTTCCTGGCAGATGGCAAGTCACGCAGGGAAGACAAGCTGCTGTCAGGCTGGTGGATGCCACACCGTGTTGGCATCACAAGTTGTCAGGTCAGACCTGCATAGCCACGTAGAGAGAGCCAGAGAGCCCAACCTGCAAATCTATACATGATGGAGGGGTGGGAGGAGGTGAGGGAGGAAGTTGCTAAGCCCATCTGCCTCTTTCCTGATCTGTACACACCATGGCTGACTTCAGGCCACTCTCAACACACAACTGCCCTGTTTTCATCATCTTTAAACCAAACAAACATAGCCAGAGACCCCACAAGGAACAGTCTTCTTTTCTGATTTTCTGAGTACTTTCATTATTTACTCGTAATATATTTATAAGTAATGACATTCACCCGCCCACCTCTCTCCCACAGATACAGGAAGGAGGAGTAAGATGAAATGCTCTAAGCTTCTAAGGAGAAAGAGATAAAAGACATTATACTGCTATCTCTTGCATTCCAAAAAATTACAAAATGGTTACCCAAACATGCCACCTGTCCCCTGAAACACACACTCCCCTGATTTCTAGATGTTCCCCTGTACCTGTATCTCGTTCAACATATCCCTACTAATGGGGTGGGAAGAAAGGAGAATTCACCCAGATGGCATTACTCACTCCACTCCTCTGCTTCCAAAGCATTATGATGAGAGAGAGAAATAAACATGATGTGTGTGTGTGTGTGTGTGTGTGTGTGTGTGTGTGTGTGTGTGTGGTGAGGATCTCCTTCAACACCTAGATCAGTGTCTTGAGCAGAGTATATACTGGACCAATATCTGCTCAGTTAGATTGTAGTGTATACGCTTGGATATTTAACAGGGCTCAAACCCAACCTGAATCCATAGAGAACTACTGAATACCATCTGCAAATTCACCTGCTTTCAAGGTTTCCTCATCTCAGTAAATGGTACAACCATTCACCCAGCTGCTCAGGACAGAAACTTCAGATCCCTCTTTGATTGCTCTTTCCTTCCTGCCCATATCAAATCTATTAGCAAGACATGCTGCTTCTAACTCAAAAAAAAAAAAAAAATGGATCCTGAACCTGACAATGTCTTAACTATCTTCAGCAGCACACAGCAATGAAATGTGAAATATGAAACCATGATCAGTGAATTTTTTGTACTCCATTATATTAAACTCTGTTGGTTTATCTTGCATTTTGGACAGATCTTTCTCCCATCGATGATTTTGTAACAACATGTACTGATCATTTGGAAAACAGTCACTGAGTTATAGAGATCTTCCCAATGTTGACAAATTTCATTATATAATGTCGAAAAAAGAACATTTGCTAATATCAATCATCTCATCAGAAAAGTCTTTAAGGTTTAGAAAGCTGTCAAGTTCATCATGAGAGATATAATTTTTCCAAAACTCTAATTTTTGCTTGAATGTTTAAATAGTATCACTGGAAAAAAAATACATTCAGTTGTTTGCCTTGAAATGGCAGGCTCATTTCATTCACTTTTAAGAAAATATTTCCCAAATATTTAAATCTGAATAGTCACAATTTGTCTGCCAGCCATCTTTTTAAATAAAAAATAGTGTTCAAGAAAAGAATTTTAAGTCAGTTCACAGCCCAAACAATTGCACATGTACATCAGTATGGAACAGAAATCCATCCCCACTTTATCACACAGGATATTAAAAAAGATGTGTGCTCAAGGGTCGGTGTTTATAATACAATTAATCATTTCTAAAACTTGAACTAGTACATTCTTAAGTGAAACTGGAAGTTTTTGTTTTTCTCTGTATTTATTATTGCAAGTGTGTGGCAGTCACACTGACTTCGAGTACAGTTGGTGCCATTGTCTTAATTTGGGCAGGTACCAACAGGTTTACCCATCTTAGCTTCTGCCTCATCAGTCTAAGTGGAGAAGGCAAATAACCCCTTACTGTTATTATGAAACTAATATTGTCATCACAGAGATCCTAAAAGGATCTTAGGAAATCCCAGTGGTCCTTGGAATCACATTTTGTAAACCAGTGTTCTAAATGATGTACCAGTAAGATACCCCAAAATGCAAATATTCATGGAGCATCAACTATATGTAGATCAACTCTAATCATCTGTAGATATCAAGGATTGGACAGCACAAAAGAAATGAAGACAAAGCCCCTTCCCTGGGAGTTTAAAATATAGTTATGTAAACAACAGTAAGATTCCCTGAGCTACAAGGGAATGTCAGTGACAATAAAATAGAGATCACAATGAGAATTCAAAGCACTAAAGCAATACAGAACTGTGGACCTTCAAGACTCAGGTGGATTAGGTAGGTAAGGATTCCAGGTCAGTCCTTTGGCAGAGTTAGCTCAGGCTTCTGGATACCTCCTCCCACCTTGCTCCCAAGCAATCAACCTAACATGGGTTCTAAAGACCATGGCCTCAGCCCAAAGACTGCAGGTGGAACTGGAGCGAACACAGGCAGGGAGGAAGGATGGCAGAAGGATTCATGAAAATGGTTTTTGGAAGTTACAACAGTAGAGAAGAGAAAAGCAAAAGACTCTGGCCAGATACCAGTGGTGGTCAATTTATACATTTGGGTAAAAGAAAGAAAAAAGAAAAGGAAATACTGTGGGATGCTCCAAATGGACTAATTTTTGAAGAAAAACAAAACAAAATGACACACAGAATTTATTTAATGGGAGATCCAAATCCAAGGACAGGTAGGGCATTTTTGAGATGAAGTTTATCCCAGATGAACACTGTACACCAACAATATTTAAAACTCCCACAGCTAATTTGAACACAGTGGCTTTCACGGTTTTCCTCCATCCCCCGCTGTTTGTGTTCATTTCAAATGACACTAGACTTCAAAAATTGGCCACCTGCCCACTTAACTTAGGCTCTTTGTAAATGGTTTGTCCAGACCAGAAGCTATTTGAGCCTGCATTATTTTTCTGACAAGCTGTGGTCTTTTATCCTGCAAAGCCAGCACGTCCTGAATCCTAATGGAGCCCACTAGAGCCCATCAGAGGTGGTTATGGGCTTTTCTGCTGGCTGCTTTGATGGCCCTGGTGCCAAATGACTCAAAACCCCTCAGGCTTTCTGTTGCTAAGTTCCAGTGATTCCAAGCAGAGGGCCAGAGACACCTTCAGCAGAGATAAAAACCGTTTCTCTCCCAGCAAATCCACAGGCACAGTAGGGTTGGGGAGCCACAGCCCTCCACCACAGAGCCAATGGCACTTGGTAGAATTAGAGCCAATTCTTATGGAGGCTGGAGCATTTTCCCAAAGAGAATTGACCCGTCACAAATATTGATGACAGTAAAACTTGTCTACAGGTCTCCCCTGTTCATGAATAGCTCTATCCTTCCAGTATTTGGTGCTATCATAATGCTCACCACTTTTTTTTTTTAATTTAAATTCAATTAGCCAACATATAGTATATCATTAGTTTCAGATGTAGAGGTCAGTTAAACATTAGTAACATATAACACCAGGTGCTTATCATATCACATGCCCTTCTTAATGTCCATCACTGAATTACCCCATCCCCCCAACCACCTTCCCTCCAGCAACCCTCAGTTTGTTTCCTAGAGTTAAGAGTCTCTCATGGTTTGTCTCCTTCTCTGATTTCTTCCCATTCAGTTTTCCCTCCCTTCCCCTATGATCCTCTGCACTATTGCTTGTTTTCCACATATGAGTGAAACCATATGATAATTGTCTTTGTCTGATTGACTTATTTTGCTCAGCATAGTACCCTCCAGTTCCATCCACATCGATGTCAATGGTAAGATTTCATCCTTTCTAATGGCTGAGTAATATTCCATTGTATATATATACCACATCTTCTTTATCCACTCATCTGTTGGTGGACATCTGGGCTCTTTCCACAGTTTGGTTATTGTGGACATTGCTGCTATAAACATTGGGGTGCAGGTGCCCCTTCAGATCACTGCATTTGTATCTTTGGGGTAAATACCTAGTAGTGCAATTGCTGGGTCATAGTGTAGCTCTATTTTTAACTTCTTGAGGAACCTCCATACAGTTTTCCAAAGTGGCTGTACCAGCTTGCATTCCCATCAACAGTGTAAGAGCGTTCCCCTTTCTCTACATCCTCACCAATATTTGTTTCCTGACTTGTTAATTTCACCACTGCTCTTTAAAGAGGAGTCCCACCCAGTGATCACATCCGACAAGACCCTCGCACTCTGGACAGTGCATGAGTCCGGGGAAGTCATAGTCCACACAGGCTAGGTGAGACAGGGAGGGGATTCAGCGAAGTCCAAATCATGCCGTTACTATCTCTTCCTCTGAATTTTTCTCAACTCTCAACTTCCTGGACAGACAGGAAGAAGAAATTTGCCACTAATAAAACAGGGAAATCAGTGAAGGGGTAAGATGGTGCTCATTTTTAGCTCCTTCAAAACATACTCTTTATCTGTTATGTGCATTGACGTGGATGGAACTGGAGGGGATTATGCTAAGTGAAAGAAGTCAAGCAGAGAAAGTCAATTATCATATGGTTTCACTTATATGTGGAACATAAGGAATAGCATGGAGGACTTTAGGAGAAGGAAGGGAAAAATGAAGCGGGGGGAATCAGAGGGGGAGACGAACAATGAGAAACTATGGACTCTGTGAAATGAACTGAGGGTTTCAGAGGGGAGGGAGGTGGGGAGATGAGTTAGCCTGGTGATGGGTATTAAGGAGGGCACATATTGCATGGAGCACTGGGTGTTATATGCAAACAATGAATCATGGAACACTACATCAAAAACTAATGATGTGGGGCGCCTGGGTGGCTCAGTCGTTAAGCGTCTGCCTTCGGCTCAGGTCATGATCCCAGGGTCTGGGGATCGAGCCCCTCATCGGGCTCCCTGCTCCGCGGGAAGCCTGCTTCTCCCTCTCCCATTCCCCCTGCTTGTATTCCCTCTCTCGCTGTGTCTCTCTCTGTCAAATAAATAAATAAAATCTTAAAAAAAAAAAAAACTAATGATGTAATTATATGGTGACTAACATAATAAAATAACTCCTCTATCTGAGATCCTTAAAAAAAAAAAACAAAAAAGTACTCTTTATAATTTGCAATATTTGGTTTTTGTCTTTTACCCTCTATTATATGGTAAGCTCCCTGATATCTCCACAGTACAAGGTCTTCAGCAGAACAGCCCCGCATGGAGACCAGGTGGTGATTTTTCCTCTTTGGATTGACAGGTTTAGTAAGCAAGCATATAGATGAGGTCAAAGCGTTATGTGCCTGTGAAGATAGCTTCACTTCTGTGGGTCTTAGATTCATGTGTTGATCCAGAGGAACAACTAAATGGAAGAGTGTGGGCTCCATGGAAGGTCAGCAGCAGATGGATGAGGAGGTTTTCCCTACCCCTCAGCTCACATTGTTCACTCCATCCATGAAGAGTTCACCTGAGTTTTCCAGGTACTAGGAAACCCCTCATTCCTTCTCTCCACAGCTCTTCTGTTCTCATCTACCATGTTCATCTGCTTGCCTTTGTCTTCCTTGTCAACATGATCAAACATGTTAAATCTGTCTACACTCACTGTCCATGGGTATTTGCCATTTACCTCCTCTGGGAGACAAAAGGTGGCCCGAAAGGACCGTGTTTACGACCACTGGTAAAGCGTATTGTGTCCTGACATCCTCTTATCATTAAGATGCATTTGGCTTACATGTAACTAAATTGAGGCAGGGTCTCCTGAGGTCCAAAGAAAGCCTTTGTAATTGCCCTTGACCACAGAATAAACACTATGTAAATACTGTTTCCTCCCCAGCTGGGCCAGGGCTGCCAGTGCCCACCTTGCCTTCCTGATCTCAGCAACTGCAGAAGGACTGTGTTTTCCAAGGAAATTAGATTTATGCAAAATACCGAGTGAAGTCACATGCCTACCTTCAAGAGCTCCCTGCTTCCCTTCTGCCTCAGAAGCTGTAGGGGAGCAATCTCAGGTAGCTCTCCCTAACGGGGATGGTCGGCCCCACCCTCACAAGAGGATGAAGAGGCTGTTAAGCAGCAATACAAACCCACAGAAAGAAAACTGACGCTCCTTACTTTTCGTCTCCACTCCCTCCTCTCCCCATAAGCAGCACATGCATGGAAACCCAAATCTTCCATCTCCTAAATTCCCTGACAATGGCAGTTGGAGGGTCTAGCACCACACACACACACACACACACACACACACACACGCTTTAAGGATTTGGAGTTAACGGGCAGACAAGAATTACAGGCCAGCTATTTGCCTTTAGTGGGCTTTTAACAACTCGGATTAAGAGCAGAAGCTCCAGGTAAGATGCAGTAACTCTGCTACCAGTCTACACATGTCCCATTTGATGTCAAAGCAAAGGCTGTGTGTTCACATGAGAGATGTTCCAATTGCAAATGCAGTGGTGAAAATGTTACCTTACAGTATTAACCAAGCTCCTCTATAACTGGCAACAGCTGAGTTAAGTCACGAGGGTTAAGGGTAGGAAGGCTCACAGAATTCCACATTTCCGTGTAGTGATGGCACAAGGTATACTTTCAACATCTCCCACATCTACTTTTCAGCCTTATTACTCAAACAACCTTAAAATACAGGAAAGGCTGTTGAGGTTAGTCTGGAGGAAGAGGTTGTTAAATCTATTTACCAAGAAGTGACACAATTCTATGTGGCACAGCAAAAGGAATCAGGACTTTGTGGCCGGTTGGATCAAGGACTAAACCCAGCTCTGGGATCTGTGCCTGGGGCAAGTCACAGATTGTTTCAGTCTCAGTTCCACATCTGAAAAGATGGATAATATTTGTTTGGTTATGACCCCAGCCACAAAAGCCTTTTTTTTAGAGATCTTCTAATCCAAACCAAAATGATCATTGGCATGGTTTTAGTATTAGCCTGAGGTGAGGCAGGGGATCCATCAGATGAGTGGCAGCCAAACTGAACCCAGATATGAACCAGTATTCACCAGAGTCATTGTCACACTTTGCCCCTCAGAATGTACAGGCATAAATAATTTATTCATTAGAACAGACATATTTTCACTTATTACAATATCCACTATCATCGTAGGTCCTTTCAAAGGATATGTTATTTCTCTTCATCATTATATTGTTACTTTGGACAATGGCAATGTCTCTTCCTGCTTGCTTCCAGGGGCACACATGGAGCTCTGAAGAGCCACAGTGGAGAGTGACACACAGCCCTAGAGATGTGGGTTGGCCACTTTGGACATTAGGATAATGGCTCCCGAATCTGTTCGGCCCATGGAGAATTTTGGCAGGGAACACAGACTACATACTACAATGTCTCTCACATTACTGGGAAGAGCTTCCAACGTTACCTAAAACTGTCAACAGATATTCATGAGCATCTATTTGTGTGCTAGAATTTGGAGTTATAGCAAACCAGGCTCTCACCCTGCCTTCATGGAGCTTAAAGTCTGGAGATGGACAGGTGATTGCAACACAGTGGAACAAAAAATCTAACAGGGAAGTGTGTGATGCTACATGAGTCCTAAGGAGGCCATTAAATTCACAGTTGGGAAAGCCAGCAGAAGCTTCTAGGAGGAAAGACTCCAAAGAGGAACAGGTCTCAGATCTCCTCACTGCCTCAAGGAAGCCCTCATGACCACTCCTCCCAATCTAAATGAGGCCCTTCCCACACTCTCATATAGCCCTTGTCCCTTCCCTCACTTATCACCATTTGTATATTCATATTTAATACTGGCTTCCTTGACTAGTTCAAAACCCTATGAGAGGAAGTACCATATCTATTTTGTTCACCAGCCCTCAGTACAGGATCTGGTACATGCTAAGTGCTCTGCATGTATGTGTTGGATGAATTAAGACTGAAAAGGCAGAAAGAATAGGCTGTGCAAAAGGATCGAGGGATAGAAACAGATAATGCATTCAGGGAACAGAACACCATTCAGGTGATCCAATGATCTTTCGGAGGACAAGAATAGTAGCAAGAGGTGAGTCTGGAAAAGGAAAAAAAAAAACAAAAAACAAGGAACAAACCAGACAGTGCCATGTAAGCCTTATGAAAGGGTTTGGACTCTATCACAAGGACAATGTGGACTTCTGAAGAGCTTTAAGTAGGGAAGTGAGGTGATCAGATTGGCATTACTCTTACCATGGTGTAGAAAATGTTTAGAAAAAAACAAGATTGAAGGTGGGAAAACCAGTTAAGAGTGTGTATATAAAACCATGTAAAAGATTATGGTGGGCTACTCTAGAATTGAAAGAGAATTTTGAGAAAATTGAGATAAAAAGAAATAAGTAAGAAGCAGAATTTGTATGTGTTGAGGATCCTTTGAAAGTAGTTGAAAGAAAAGGAAAAGTCAAGACCTATGCTGTGACATTTGGCTTAAATGGTGGGGCCATTCACTGTGGCAGAGAACAACCCAGGAGGAGGTCGAAGGTGAGGCTGGGAGGAGGGATGCAGATGGGTTCAATTTATAAGTGGTTAAGTTTCAATTCCTATGGAGCTTCCAGGGAGAAATGCCCAGGAGGTAACTGAATGTACAAGAGTAAAGCAACTCAGAGTAAGAACTAGATTGCAGATAGAAATTTGAGAGAAATCCATATAACGGCAGTCATTGAAACAGGGGAATAGATGAAATCCCCTCCCCAAATTAATCAGAATAGTAAACTTTTACGAGACACCAATTATGGAAGACCTTGTGAAAATCATTAACTTATGTCAGAAACCAAAGTAAAGCTATCTACCACAAGGACTCCTGATCAAGTATTCATTTAAAGATTATACACACACTTTTATTGCAGCATCTACCTATATAAAATAATTATCACACCTTATTACTTGCTCAGCAACAAGATCATAAAATCCTAGAATATGGGAATATATTTGTATTCATATTTTATTCATCTCTTGTGCCTTGCACAATGTCCAACATATAGAAAGTACACAAGCAATGTTTGCACATGGCATGGAATTGTATGCCTTGATGAAATGACCTTCCCCAGTAAATGAACGTATCTGACTTTTGCTTGGATAGAAATATAGCAGAGTCGTGTTGTCCCAGGCTCAGGAAATCTGGCCCACTTCACCCCGGACAGAAAGGCCAGTCCAACTGCCAGTGTCTTGAAAATCAGCAGCAAATGGCCTGTCTTGTGATACATGTTCCCTTTGAGAGTTTCCTCTTCTCCCCTTACTACACTGGATATATGCCCACAGATGAAAATAACACTAAAACGTTACTAACCTGACAGTGTTTGCATTTCAAAAGAATTTGGAGAAAAATTGAGAAAAACCACTCTCTAATGGTGAGGTGGCTCTAGGAGAGAGGGCCCTAGGGGACCCTCAGATAGGTAGCCATGCTGGCACCTCCAGTCCTCCCCATATAGGTGGGAAGGGATGACTCCGATGGCCAAGGCAGCTTAGTGGCAAGGGCAAAAGAGGTCAAGTGCCATGCTTACCCTGTGTGGCGTGGGTACCTGCCACCAGCATTGTGACTCCAGGTCATTCAGGTGGCCCAATGTCTCAATTCTAAATTCTGGGTCTCTGACTACAGGGGGGCCGTGACTTGCCCAAGGGACTGGTATTTTTATGCACTGTGATGGCAGAAGTTGAACTTGAGCAAATATAGAGACAGGCTCTAGCATGTTAGGAGATGGCTATAAAAAGTCTACCAAATTACATTTCTCAAAAACTGAACTCTACGTCACCACCATATCAAAAGTTGAAAATGCACTGATGCTGATTTGTATGATACAAAATTCCAATATTTATGAAGTACCAAGTTCCTAAAAATATAAACTCCTGAGCACTTTTATTGAAACACTTACTGAAATTCTTTCTCTATTTAGGAAGTCGGTTCTTTGAATAAAAGAGTGACATAACACACAACACAAAATTTTACTGAATGAATTCTGAACAGGGTCAGGAAAAAAATGGGAAATTAAATTGTACTGGCAAATTTTGATGCAAGATTCCCCTAAAATGTCACTGTGCATGTGTGCGTGTGCATGTGTGTGTGTGTGTGTGTGTGTGTGTGTGTGTGGCTATCTCTCGGCAAAGGCAAAGGCTGAAAGAATCAATCTTTTGCTGAATTCACAAGTTCTAAATGACTCGTAGCAAGGGTGGCAAATGCTACTTTCTCCCACTTCTGAGCTTCACACAGTGTTTTGCACTACAAAGTCCAAGACAAAAAGGAAGTCGTGAATGCAGAATCAAAGGTGCCATTACATGCCAAGACTGATATCCCTCAGAAAATGTCCCCTTCAGACAAAATCTTGCACACAATTCCACCAGCACTGCCCTCAGAGCGTGAGGACAGCTGTGTGTGTCTGCAGTGGGGAGCTGCCCTGCCTAGGGCTAGGGAGGCCTTCCTGACAGGACGTGACCTGGCCCCCAGGGCAATCTGTCAGTGACCCCAGGCCTCTCTCCTCCCAGGTCCACAAAGGATGAGCAATGAATATTGACACCACATCTGTTCCATGCTAACCCCCCACTGGGTGATTTAAATACACAGTTTATCTCTCCCAGCAACAACCTAAGAGGAATTGCGCCATTCTTATTTTACTGGGACCAGAAGGAAGCCAGAACTTGGAAAATTAGTCACCTGAAGTCCTCAGCCTCAGTTCATAAAGCAAAGCCTCAAGCCCAGACTTTGTGATTCCATCTTAGGCTGTTTTCACTGCACCGGGCAGAAGGTGAAAGTCCGAGTCCTAAAAGATGGCCTTCCTTCTCCTACCATTTGCTGAGCATCAATCTGTTTTTCCCAACAGATGTTTGGATTATAGGATGCCAAAGCAACTAACTTTTCACCTTCTCCAAAAGAAAGAGAGCAATGAAGCAAATGAATGGGTAGACTAAAGCCTCAGCTCCAGGAGTCACCCCAGAGATACATGCCAAACTCCAAGCCAGCCTGGTGTTCCCGGATATCTCCGGGCTGAGGGCATGGATTAACAATTCTGTTTCACAGCATCTGCAAGAACATGGCATCCTCAGAATCTTGTACTGCTGTTACCAACCATCCAAGCCCCTAGAAAGAAGGTGATTCCTGCAGCTCTCCCTCTGGAATCTAAATCCATCATTGCAAAGGCATGACATCTGCTGCTGCACCTCTTTGCTTGTGTCCGGTCTCCCTTTCCCACTTGTAACGGTTGGTGGGCATCGGAGGATCCATGGCTGGGCATGAAGGTTCTACACACCGTGCCAATGTCCCAGGGCTGGGAAACCTCAAGTGCCCCATTGTAAGCAGATCCATTTCCACTAATAGCTGGTGGATGTGCATTCCGAGCCCACAGGCACCCCAGGCACATTTCCAACAAACGATGTGGCACACACAGGAATTCATCCGAATCCAGCAAAAATCACTTAGCTTAATAACGCTGCCCTGATTTAATTTTAACTTTTCATAAAGCATGAGAGATGAGTGGGGTGTGTTTGGTGTTTTATGGATTACTGATGAGACTGGGCTAACATCTGGCTGTTTTATGTGTTGTTTTTTTTTTTATAACTTCCAAAAAGGAGGGGGTTGAGAAAGGAAGTAGATGGATAATTAAGAGGAGGGCAACACCTGCAAAATGTGCAAGTAAAACGCTCTACCCATGGCAAGGGGAAGTTTTTGCTTCTCTCCAGTGTGTGAGTAGCTGGAAAGAGCCTGAGAGTCCAGAGAGAATGCCCTCCGTTAATGGATTCAGTGCTGTGGATGTGACTATCCACAGGAAAGGCAACACACACGCACGCAAGCATGTACATGCACACATGCACGCATACACACACATACACATCCACACACACAGGGAACACAGATGGAGAAACTATTTTATACTTTTTTCCACTGGTCTGCATTTAAGCAGCACCCTGAGGGCACAGTAAGCCCCATGGTTGCCCACAGAGTGACTGTGGTTTGCAAGCACTAGATTGGAACAGATGTGGTGACAGTCATACTTAACTCTTCTTTCTCCTACTCTTAACTTCAGAACACACCCAGCTCTTCACCATCCCTACAGCTGTGCTGTTGGAAGGTACCATTGTCCCTCCATGTCCTCTCCTGCTACTTATTCTAATCTCCAAGGAACAACCAGAGTGATCCTGATAAGCGTTAAGTCAGATCCTATAATCCCTTTGCTCAGGCCTCCCCAGTGGCTTCTCATTTCTCCCAGAGCAAAAGCCAAAATCCTTACAGGGGCTGCATGGCCCAGCATGCTGTGTATGGTCTGCACTCTTCCCCCCTCTTTGCCTGTTTGTCTGAGGCACCTATTTGTTCTACCCTTGCTCCTTAGCTCCTCCCATTGGCCTCCTTACTGCTTCTAAAACATGCCAGGCAAGCTCCACCTCAGGGCCTTTGCACTTGCTGTTGCTTCTATCTGGAAGGCTCTTCTCGGATAGCCATGTGGCTCACTCACTTCTTTTGTGTCTTTGTTCAAATGTCACCTAACCATCCTATGTAGAATTCCAATCATCTCCTGCTACCCTTCCCCCAGCATTTCCAACTCTTCCTATGCTGTTTTATTTTTCTACTCTGCACCTACTATCTTGTAAAATACTATAGAATTTGCCTGTTTATTTTCCTTGTTTGTCTCCACTAGCCAACTGCAAGCTTCATGAGAGTAGGGATTGCCGTCCTCGGCTACACTGCAGAGGCTAGCCCAGTGTGTCCGGTACAAATAAGCTGGACAATGCAAGTTTGAGTTGCACAAGTCCACTTACATGCAGATTTTTTTCAATAAATATAAAAATCTATGGTATCAATAAATACAGTATAGTACTGTAAATGTGTTTCTCTTCCTTATGATTTTCTTAAAATATTTCCTTTTCTCTAGCTTACTTTCTTATAATAATACAGTATATAATACATATAACATATAAAATATGTATTTGTATTAACTGCTTATGTTAATTTATGTTCTCAACAAGGCTTCCAGTCAACAGCAGGCTATTAATAGTTAAGTTTGGGGGGGGGAGTAAAAGTTGGGATTTTTGACCACACAGGGTCAGTGCCCCTAACCTCCATATTGTTCAAAGGTCAACCACATTAACATATTTGTATAATATATGTAATAATATATTATTAATATATGTGTTGAAATGAAGAATCAACAAATGATTTGCAAGTATATTCATATAAAAATGTTTAATTCTGTTAAGTTTATATTTATAAAACTCCTATATTCAAAATATTAACAGTGGACAAAATCAAGAGAGCCATGGGATATCAGGAGGCCAGTAGGCAAAGCAACCATGGGCCAGAGCAGCTTGGAAACCTCTGTGAGCGGAATAAGTCATCCTCCTCTGTACCTGGCGCTCCCAGCCGCTCTAGGACACCTGCCTGCAGGCACAGCTAAGCTCTGCCACAAAACCATGAACAAAGAATTAAATCTGGCACACCTCCTGCCCTGCACTGTCTAAGGGTTTACTCCAATGGCTTTCTCATGACACAACAACAGCATTAGGTTGCAATGGACAGGGTCAAGAAAGCCCATTAATCACAGACTGCACGTGGACATTGTCAGGGCTTAACCAAGGCCAGGGCATGAAAGCTGAAGGAAAGAAAATGTTTGGGTTAGAATTTTGAAGGCAGAACAAAGTCCAAGGTCATAGACCTTCCCCCTACCCCACCCCATCTTAAAGCAAATATCATCACAATCCCCTCCTGAGCCCTAAGGTTTAATGCTTATCTTAACAAGCTCCCGAGGAACATCTATCCATCCCTCTCTGTTGCTACCAAAGGCAGGTACACAAGTCAGCCTCCCTGACTTTAGGCTCTGCTCATCCTGTCTCTTCTGCATACCACCACCAGATTCATGACTTTAAACACCATCACTCTTAGGGAACTGCCTTATTAAAAAGTTCATAATTTTACCTAGTATACCAAACTGAAGCTCTCCTTCCTGACCTCACAGACCTGCAAGATGGGCTTTGGCTTTGTTCCACCTGTCCAACCCCATTGGCCACAGCACCGCCACCTGAACCCTCTGGTTCACACACCATTCTTCATTCTACCTTAAACATCTCATGCTTGTCCCCACCTCTCCTCACTCACGTTTGTGTAATTGCCTTTCACTGGAAGACCAACCCTTTAGCCATACAAGTACCACTCATGTTTCTAGAAGACCCAGTTCAACCTTCATCTTCACCAAGGAAATTTACTCCTCTTCTACAACTTTATACCACATTTGGTTTGTTCTGCATAACACTACTGTCTTATATAATATGCTATCAGTTGGATATATATATAAGCCTCCTATAAATATTTACCAATTGACTGTGCCTTCCACCTTTGTACTGATATCTAGAGGATTTTTCTTTGCCTATGGGTAAGTAGGGTAACATTGGGCTATGGTATCAGGCATACTTAGACTTAAACCTCCAGCCTACCACTTACTATGCCTGAATTTGGCACAGTACTTACAGATTTAACTTCTTTTAATCTCAATTTCATTCTCTGTGAAAGATGAATAAAAATATATACCTCCCAGGGTTATTGTAGGGACAAAATGAGATGATCCCTAAACTCTATTAGGGCAGGGACTTTGCCTTAGTCACCTCTGTGTCCAGGATGGTAACTGACACACGGTTCTCCTCAGTAATAAAAAATGTGAGTGAGTAATATGCATAAAACTCCTCATATAATCTGTTGAGTGGTAGATAATTAAAAAAAAAAACAGAGCTATCATAATAGCCTTATTCTGATGCAAACTTAGAATAATGTATGACCTCTTACTGAAGAAACCCTCCATGCACCTGGCAGCCATCAGCAGGACACCTCTCCCCCTCTCTTCTGGCTGAGGCAGTGCAGACCCATTAGCTCTTTCTCATTGATCTCATTCCCTAATCTTTTCATCATCATCATCCTTGAGGATCTTTCCAATTTCACACAAGATAAAAATCAAGAAGTCTAGTTAATTCTGGAAGGGAAGATTATCCTTCCCAGAAGTTAGTTATTTATTTCATCCATGTCTTCCTGGTACTACTAAAGACCTCTGTATTAGCCTTTCTTTACATGTTATATGTTTTCCTCCCTGACAGAAGATGGATCCTTAGAGCTACAGAGTAAGTTCTGGCACATATTTTCCATCAAGCATCACGTACATAATAGATGCTGAAAAAAATAAGTGTTGAGTAATTGAATGAATGTGCCAGTTGATGAAGTAAAGCCAATTTTGCAATGGTGGACCTTAAAAATGAATGGCAGAAATGAGGTTAGACTGTGGTCTTGCAAATAGAGCAGAAAACTTCTTTCCAGTCTAAGGAAGAGATACTAGAGCAACCAAGGTCTTAAAAGACACTCTGAGGAGGAGCTTTTGTTTGCTGGGCCATCTGCTTATCCTTCGTAGTTATCCAGATGCATGTGTCACCCTCCCCTCTCTTCACCAGCCCCCATTTGTAAAGCAAGCCCCATGACCTTTCCATGACCTTCCAAGGAGGTTGGTTGATGAGCAAGACAGTTTACTTGAAACCTTCTCCATCCCCAGGGGAATGGGAATGCATCAAAGGAAGCACATTATTACTCAACTGTCAGGCGAAGATGGAGCTTACGTCTGACTGCCTGACTGACACACCAGGTGAGAATTCCTATTTTACAAGAGTTGCCACACCATTTGCTTAAGAGTGATATGGGGCAGGTAAAGATTATGAAAAAGAGAAGGAATTTCTTAAGGAGCTTACTCCTCCCTCTTTCATGAGAATGCAAACATGAGAATAACTGGGGGCAGTGGAGAAAGGACCACCAGAAATCTCTCTCCAGAAATATCAAGAGCATTAGGTTGCAATGGACAGGAATTCTCAAAACCTCCATGGCACTGCAGAGAAGGTTAGGGAGGAGTGGAAGCAAGCAGATGGTAGGAAAAAAACATGAAAGAGATTCCCCACCAGGATATGAGGCTATGAATGACAACATCACCAATAGGGAGCCAGTCTTCCCAAGGATGAGTGAGACATGCCAGCCAGTCTGGGATGATACTGAGATGAGGATCTAGATAGTCTTCCATGCCCACCCTGTTTTCCAGTTAGTGCTTCTGTGCCTCTGCAATGGAAGCCTACCCAACCCTTCCATTGGATGGCCCCATTCCCTCATGCTCTTTTCTCCTCCATTAAAGAAGTGCTCTCAGGAAAGGATTTGAAAAACTGCTTCCTCTGGAGTCTAGAATGATAATAAGAACTCATGAGTTACCACTCCTGAATATATGTGTTTTTCAGCTCAGATTAAAGCCTAATGTGAAAGAAATTCATCACAATTTTGGGCTCTCAGGGAAACTTATGTGACATGATTTCCAAGTAGAATAGGATTATTTGAGATTAGGGCCAATGTGGGCAAATTTGGAAAGTGGGGTCACTGCAGCAGTCAGTCAAAAGGGGAGGCTTCTATTTGAAAGCAGAGGGCGATTCCAAGACCTCTGGAATCACACCGGTGGAGCTGGTACTTGCACTTCACTCCCCATCACGGCCACCATGCTTACACATGCACATGCTCACACAAACACACATGCTCAAACACACACATGTTCATACACATGCTCATGCATACACACACTCACACACCCATGCTCACACATGCACATGCTCACATGCATGCTCAAACACACACATGTGCACATGCTTACACACGTGCTCATACACACATGCTCATGCGTATACATGCTCTCACACATGCTTACGTGCACACATGCTCACACACACTCACACACACATGCTCACACACACGCTCACATACACACACGCCCATACACACCTCACACCTCAGCAGGAGGCCTCTATTCAGGGCAGGGAAAGCACCCACAGTGAGGAACCCTGAAGGGGTGCCCCACAGAGCAACCAAGATCTCCCGGCTCGGAGAGAAGCACAGGGAGCCTCTCCAGGTGCCAGCGAAAACCTCTTTCCTTCAGACACAAGTCTTGTCACAAGATGTGGCTGTTGCTAGGTAACAGTGATTCCTCCGCCCCCACACACATACCTCCTGCCTTCCCGCCCTGGACAGGAGCATGAACATCCTGGTAAATGCCTCCACTGTGCTCTCAAAGTCCCCTCTCGGAAAGGCAGGCCTCTGGCCCTGTCCCAGGGGGGTTAGTGAGGATGCAAAGGCAGTGGGTGACAAGGTGGCGCTCCCTCCAGCAGCCTCTCATCCTGCGCCCCCGTGGGTCATACCCAGAGTAAACTGCATGCAACATTTCTGCTGCTTAAAGTTATTAGACTATCATCAGAGAACTGGATTTGAACTTAAGGAGAGAGGGACTGCTTCTGGCAGTGGCAGGGAAGAGTACAGGGGACTGGTTTGTTTTTAGTTTTTGCTAGCTATTTTAGAATTTAAAGAGAGGTTTGCTATTGTATGCAGCCCTTAGAGCATGAGCCACCAGGGCAGTCAGCAGGGGCCGGCCAGCTGAACTCTCTGTGGACCAGCACAGCAGAAATCCTGGCCTCCAGGATTTTAAATAATCAGGGGCTGTCAGTACTAATAAACCTCAGTCTCTGAAGCCCCGAGAGGTTAAAAAAAAATCTTCCACGCAAGGCGACAAAGAGATTTAGATGAAGAATCCTTCGGGAAAAGGAAGGGGACAGCCGCAGCTTGGAGGGATGTGTTGCCTTTGGCCCATCTGAGAAAGCCCCAGTGTCACCTGACTGGCAAGCCAAACCCCGTATCAGTCTTCCCTGGATGCACAGCCACATGTGCACAGAAAAGATAATGTTAACGTCGCTCCTTATTTGTTTTTCTGTCTACAAAAATGCCCACTTATCAGTATTTAATGGCTCTCAGAAATAAGCTATTTTAGAACATCATCCAAGATGCAAATGAGTCACTGAAAGCTGTCGCTCTGACCTTTCCCTGTCACTGGGTAGATGTTTCCAAATCAACAGCAGCCTTCCCAGTGGCCCCGGTGCCGAGATTCCCTGATGCAGCAGAGCAATACTGAAGGCTACACCTTAGCTTTTGCTTTGGGGAGTGACAGACCCCCAAATGGCCCACAGATCCTTGAAGAGGAAGTCCCTGTGGCTGCACTTAGACAAAATGCTTTCTCCTCCAGGGGCTGCTTCCTCAGCTTCCTGGCCTTGATGAGAAAGCCAAGTCATCTAGCAACGAGTGACAAAGGAAGGCCGCCACAGAGAGACCTCTGTCTTCTGGAAGATCAAGACACACAGAAACGGGTCAAACAAGGTCCCCCCAGTGTAGCCCCAGAAGCTCTTCAACTGGTTGAACAGCACTGAGAGTTAGGAAGTGCGACCTTGTACACTGTTTTCGACTTGTGTTGTTTTTGAGGATGTCAATTCCGCTTTGACAACCTCAGTTCCACCCTCAGACACTTGAAGAGTCAAGGTGTTAATATTAACCAAGTAAGCGAGGCTCACGGGAGGGCATTCCACTCCCACCACACACCGACTGCTCCCACTCCAGAGGAGGAAAAGGTGAAGGGAGCTGGTGACAGTGTGACAACTGAACTGTATTTTCTCATATCAAAGGTTCTTTCCCCACAGGAACACACTCACATGCCTTTTCTTCTCTTTAACTGCCACCCCAGACATCACCCCTTATGGAACGCTCAGTGCCGTTGGCAGAATTTTCATATTTCCTGAGATCTGAGAATCCCCACACCAAGAGCCATCCTAGACTCTTCCATTCTCCTCATTCCCCAAAGACCCCTGTCTCTTTCTTATTCTCTTCATCCATGAAATGGGATGATTTTACCTATCCTGGAGGCAGTAACAGTGGTGTGGTTAACGGCATGGATTGTGAAATCCCTGGTCATGGGAGACCTTGGGCAGCTTATCCAAATCTGTGCCTCAGTTTCCCTGACATATCCATTCTTAACAGTACCTACCTTACAGGGTCATTGGAAAGATTACTTGAGGAAAGTTCCCAGCTCTTAGTAAATGCCATTATCATTATAGAGGAGTTTTAAGAATCAAAAGTAACCTAGGTGCAGCAAGGTACCAATGCCTCTCCAAGTGGTCTCCATCGTTAACAACTCAATCCAGGTTATTGTCCTGGCCTGAACTATTGTAAAAGCCTTTCATCTCTCTGACTCCAGAATCCCACCTCTCCAACCCCTCTTTCATGACACTCTAGGGACGAAGTCATTAATTTACATCATTCCTCTGCTTAAAAACCTTTAATATCTATCTGTTGCTTATTGCATAAAGTTCAAACTCCTTGTCATGGCCTAGAAGGCTCTTCATGGCCAGGCCCGTCTCTTCAGCTTCATTTCCCATCACACTGTTCCCATCTGCCTGGAATGGCCTTTCCATTTCATCTGCCAGAACCACTTCACACTCTTCTCCACACAACTCAACCACCATCTTCTCTAGAAAGCCCCTCTGGCTCTGGCTGAGTAACTGACCTCTGCCTCTTCTGAGACTCCACTCTATCTATCCCTGTTTACACATCTGCCTTCTCTAATAGACTGAGAGTTAAAGACAGGGACAGTGTGTCAGACATCCTTATTTTCCCCTGTGACTGGCATGATGGCTGGCACTGAGTAGATGTTTCATAAGTACCTGTGGGTGAAGAGTCTGCTCTTGCAATGGCATAAACATAAGCAGGGTCAATGTCAACAATTCTAATCACTGGTACAGTCCCACTAGGAATATTTTAACAAAGTAACCGCTGAGTTAGCCTGGGTATGCTTCCAGTCAATTCTCTCTACCAACAAAGTGGGATTCTGACCAGAAATCTCTGCAGCATGGGACTATATGTAAAGCCAAACACACCCTCCTTATCCTCCCCACCCCCATTCTAGTCTCTCCAGAATCCAAAAGGAACATTGAGTTTTTAACAGTACTTGTACTCTGTTGGCATACTAATTAACACCAATTAATCATCTTCATTAGGTGTAATAATGACTGAGAGAGAAAAGATTAGTTCCAACAAAATATTCTGTGCCTATATCTAGTGTCCTGATGGCTCATGAGATTAACCCACCTAAGATCAAATCCTCATCAAACTACCCCTGCTCTGCTGGAGACCTGTCACTAAATCTCTGGATGATGTCAAAGAAGAAAAATGCCCAGCTGGGGAAGCAGCCAGACATAGAGATCTGATCTAAACAATCACTGAGAAATTAACTGATGTCCTTCCAAAGCAGGAATTCTTTGCAATCCCAACAGCCCCACAATATGATACACCCATCAAGTACAATTCCCAAGTCCCTAAGGAGACAGCAAAGTGCATCATATTGTACACCTACTCCTACGTAGTTTCCAGTCAATGAGGAGAGTTCCAACACTCCTCACTGGCCCACTGCCCCTTCTCACAGCCTGTCCCATTACCAGCACTGGCAACTCCAGCCTTCCAACTGTTCCAGCCAAAATCCTTGCAGTCATTCTTGGTTCCTTTCCTTCTCCCCTATATCACAAACTACTCATTAAAAATAAAATTCAAAATATGCAAAGTATCTGACCACTTTCTCATTGCCTCCACCCTAGTGCAGGCCACTTGGGCCACTGCGGTAGCCTCTTGACTGGTCTCCTGCTTCCACCTTTCCCTGCCTTTGGTCTATTCCGAACACAGCATCCAGCATGAGTCTTTTAAACAATAAATCTTATCATATCACTCATCTGCTCAAAATCCTGCTTGTCTCTATGAGTCCTTAAAATTGGCCTACAAGGCCATATATGATGTCCCCCTGCTCTTCTCTGACCACCTTCCCTGCTTCTCTTTCCCTTTCTCAGTCTATACAACAATACTGGCCTCCTTGGGGCACCTGGGTGGTTTAGTCGGTTAAGCAAATGCCTTCAGCTCAGGTCATGATCTCCAGGTCCTGAGATCAAGCCCCATATCGGGCTTCCTGCTCAGCAGGGAGTCTGCTTCTTTCCCTCTCTCCCTCTGCCCCTCCCCACCACTCATTCTCTCTCTCTCTCTGAAATAAATAAATAAAATCTAAAAAAAAAAAAAACCCCACAATACTGGCCTCCTTGTTGCTTGAACACATCAGGCACACTTCCACCTCAGGGCCTTTGCCCAAGTCTTTACACATGTAACCCTCTTCAGGAGACCTATTTATAGACTACCCTATTTAAAATTGTAACCTGATGCCATTCCACCTAGCTCAGCATTCCCAACCCCCACTCCTGCCCCCAGCATTCTGCTTTCCTTTTTCTTTTTTTCTGTAACAGTTATCACCTTCTAAAATTGTATATAATCTACTTGTGTATCATTTGTATTATTCATTATCTGTTTTCTCCTGTTAGAATGTAAACTCAGGGAGAGCATAAGTCTTTGATTTATTCATTGATTTATCCAAGGTACAGAGAATAGTGCCTGGTACATAGTAAGTACTCAATCAATATTCACTAGTAAGTAGTAAGAACATTTAAGAGAAGTACACAAAAGTGACTAGAGCATCCTTGAAAGCCAGGGACAGGAGAGGAGAGATCGGGGCAGTTTCCATGGGAGGACAAGACATTGGAACTGAACCTTGAAGGATGGGGTAGGATTTGAACCTGTAGAGTTGAGGGGAGGCATTCAGGTAGAGAGAGGCAGTTCAGGTAGTGGGCCAACAGAGGGTCTCTAGAGAAGAGTCGGGTGTTCAGTTAAGCAAAGGGCACACAGTGTGCAGCCAGGCGGTGGAGAACTGGGTTGAACAGGAGCCACTGCCTTGCCAAGCAGGGAAAGGGCTTGCTGATGGCAGTTGCTCGGGATTCTGTGATGAGTTAGTGTCCTTCCCCTTCACTACTTCTGCTTTATAGAAACATGAACTAGGACTGTTCTGCAAAGCATCATCAACCTTCACAGGCTAGTGGCCAAGAGACCTCAGGCCATTCTCCTTTTCATCTCACCCGCCACATTCATGCCTGTTTAGGGGCCTCTGCTCATGCCACCTTCCCAGCCCAAGACCCTGGCTTCTTCCCTCTCCTTTACGTCCTAAGTCTAACTAAGCCCTAGTTCAACCCTTCCTTGTACTTATACTTGCAGGCTTCTCTGACCACCACCCAATTGTCACCTTCTTCTGCATGTTCACTACGCTCTCTAGTACCCACTGAACCCTTCCTTGTTCTCCGCTCATTTGAGGTCTGTCTGTCTCCTCATCTACATCATGCAGCTTGTGGGCGGGCCAATGCCTTAGCCTCTTGTGGCCTCAGCACACTCCTGAACACTTAGGAGGTGTCGCGTCAAATGTCTGTGCTTAGGTGCTCTTCGAGAAGCAGAACCGCTGTGGGCCACTGTGTCAGCTGTAACAAGGCACCCATCACATCCAGCTGCTAAGATCACCACCACTTGGAATTCTTTTGAAGAAAAGAAACTCAGAGAGCAAGAGTTACATTCTGGGCTCACCTCAAGATGATGGGTGTGGAAGGTACTGGGAAAGCATGTGTATATTTGTTTTTATTTATTAAGATTTTATTTATTTATTTGACAGAGAGAGACAGAGTGAGAGAAGGAACACAAGCAGGGGGAGTGGGAGAGGGAGAAGCAGGCTTCCCGCGGAGCAGGGAGCCCGACGTGGGGCTCGATCCCAGGTCCCTGGGATCATGACCTGAACCGAAGGCAGACGCTTAACGACTGAGCCACCCAGGCGCCCCTGTATATTTGTTTTTAAATGAACGGGCATAACGTATACCAGGGAAGACCCCCCCACCACCACCTCCCGAGTGGAGTAAAACTCCAGGATTCACCTAGCAGTTTCCTACTGTGTGGTTGGAATGATCCATCCACTAAATCTTACAACTGGGGGCCTACGGTCATGGCTGACACCCCCAGAAAAAATACCCCCCAACCCCAAGCTAATGAGATATAGTTTTCCTAAGCTTTCCCTTCACTCCCACTCTCAAGGGAAAACTAAAAAATCTGTTTTACATACCGTTCCCAGGGCAGCTAAGCATACCTAATTTAAACACAATTTCTTAATGGTTGCACTTTTGCACATGAATGCGTTTTGGCTACTGGAACTTTTTTTAGTGCTTGTATCTGATCAGTGGCCCAAGGTCTTCCCTAATTGTAACTCTTGGTCTGACCTGACTGGCTGCAACAGGTGTAGCTTCTGACATGGCTTATCTTAGCAGCAACACCAAAGAAGATGGTGGTGTCTGTATTCATAACTCAAGAGAAGAAAAATGCCTCCCCCTCTTCCCATTTTCCTACTGGATTTTCCGGCTGTACTACTCAGAATTGCAGGAGCAGGGCAGATGAATGCACCAAGAACAAGAACATATATCTGCTAATCTTCCATGCACTGAACTTTTTTGTGCTTGTCTCCAGAACTGGCTACTATATTCCCCTGCACAGTGTCTAGAAAGGTAGCAGGACAGCCAGGAACAAAACTAAATTCTTTCTTCTCTGTCACACTTGGCTCTATTCCTGTACTTCAGGTTTCTAGCTCTCCCTAGAGGAACTCTAGATTCTTTCTTGGCTCCCTGTCCAAGTGTCACCTATGGGAGTGAACATAAAATCTCTTGTCCACGTGGGTATACTTAGTACAAAGATAGCCCTGAGTCTAAGTCTTGCCTCTGCCCAACACATCTCCTTGGGTGTGATGACTGTGAACACTGAAAAGGAAGCCCAAGGAGCATGTCAACTTGGTTCAGGCAAGGGAATAGGTTAAAAAGAAACAGCTAATGAGCACGTGTCTGAAAAGTATTAAACACAATACAGCATATTGGTATGAGCAGCTGATTAGAGAAAAAGAGATGAATGAGCGTGTGTCTGAAAAGTATTAACTATAATATAGCATATCGGTGCTCACAGCCCCCCACTGGCAGTGAAAATACTAGTTATTACCTATGGGATTTCCAAGTTAAGAAGAACAGTTGGGAAACAGGTGCTGTGTGTGGTATATGGTGTCTTCACCGGATGTGGAGGAGGGTATGCGAAGTAGCAGTCAGGGCTTGGTGGCCCCAGAAGACAGCTAGGCTGGGAGCTGAATGCTGATGAGCTCCTCCCTGCCCTGTCTGCTCCCCACACCCTCAGCAGTGCCAAGTCTGCCCACAGTACTCAGGGGTACCCATCTGGAGAAGGACAGGACCTCCCCCAAGACATTCCTTATAGGAGCCCACTGGTCAGGCTGCAGGGAGGCCAAGACATGAGGGAAAAAGAGAAGATAGAATGTCATGCCCTTCAAGATGGCTACTAAGCTACTAGACCAAGGCTGGTGACTAGCTGTCTTCTCTTTGCTCCACAGAAGAGGAAATAGGTTTGGCTACCATAGAAGGAACCAGGTTAGTAAAGTTAAATTTGAAAATAACGTGAAAAGTAGAAAGTCATTCCTCAGTGAGGAAAGAAGAGGAGAAATATTATCAATCTCAGATGGTTTAAGGCAAGTTATTCCCAGATGTACAAGTATTATCTCAAAGATTGTTGTTGTGGGTTGAATTGTACCCCCTCCCCCAGAAAATTCATATTTGAAGTTCCAAGGCACAGCACCTCAGAGCCTGACCTTATTTGGAGATAGGGTCTTAACAGAGGTCATCAAGCTACAATGAGGTCATTAGGATAGCCTCTAATCCAGTATGACTGGGACCTTTATGAAAGGGGGAGATTTGGACACAGTGACAGACGTGTAGAGGAAAGACAATTTGAAGAGACACAGGGAGAAGGATGGTCATCTACAAGCCAAGGAGAGAGGCCTGGAACAGCTCCTTTCCTCAAGCCCTCAGGATGAACCCACCTGCTGGCACCTTAATGCAGGACTTCCAGCCTTTTAACCTGTGAGACAGGAAATTTCGGTTCTTCAAGCCACTCAGTCCTACTTCATTACCACAATCCTAGCAAACTAATACAACCGTTAGAGACTCTTTCTACAACTATTAAAAATCCCCAGGAATTTATAAAAGGAATCTTTTCACATTTTATGCCCAGGAAGTCTGGTAGGATTAGTTACTAATAAAGCTGTCCTCTTGTTGGACTGTGAGTTTTGGTGACGGGGGTAATTTAATTGAGTACTCTGCCTGGACATCGTAGATACTTAGGAAAGTCCTTTTGTTTTCTGTTGTTGTTGAAAGCTCTTTAACTCCTTTTTACCTAATTCCTAAAAAACAAAAGAAACAAAATACATATGTGTTTGAACACATTCAGGGTTTTTACTTATGTCTAAAAATAACTATAAGTGTGTGTGTGTGTGTGTGCGTGCGTGTGTGGAGAGAGAGAGAGAGAGAATTTTCTCCCAAGACTTTCAGTGGGTGGCAGGAAAAAAAAATCAGCATCGTGCCAGCATTATAGCTGATGTTTGGTACTATTTATAGAGCCGGCCATGGCCATGTCAGATCTTTAAAAGAAGCAAAACATCTGGGTGCATTCCAAAGCAGAGAGGAAAAACCTAAGTCACAATATATTATACAGAGGAAGGTGGCATCTCTACAAAAGTTACAATTTATATTTGCTAAACATAATCCTGTACCTCGGAGGATCTTAGGGAACCTGATTCGGGTGCTGAGTGTAATGAGAAAAAAAAAACAAAACACAATAGCCATTGTATTTTCAAGTTTAAAAAAGTTCCGAGGTGAGGGGCGCCTGGGTGGCTCAGTTGGTTAAGCGACTGCCTTCGGCTCAGGTCATGATCCTGGAGTCCCTGGATCGAATCCCGCATCGGGCTCCCTGCTCAGCGAGGAGCCTGCTTCTCCCTCTAACCCTCCCCCCTCTCATGTACTCTCTCTCTCTCTCATTCTCGCTCTCTCAAATAAATAAATAAATCTTTAAAAAAAAAAAAAGTTCCGAGGTGAATGAGTGGTTTCCAGAGGGCAGAGAACATACATCTCCTCAGCAAAGGGCCTCCAAGTGGCCAGTGGCCATCAACAGTCAATCAAGAGAGACAGCCTCATTGAACTTAAGTCAGCAGCTGCCCTGACATTTTCAGCAGGGCCAAAGTTAGAGCCAAAAATGTCCCTTCCCGCACCTCACTTGAAGGCAGGCAGCACCCCCTTCCTGCCCCATCTCGCAGATATGTCATAAGGATGAATTAAAGAAAAATATTTAAACTTATATAACACTTGGGACATCTGCACTAAAGGAAAAAAAAATCACTATTTCTACAATATTTCACAGACCTAAAGTGTGTCCTACTTTAAGCAAAACCAATATATTAAAAAAAAAAATTCCAGATTTTGAAAGACATATATCAGAACTAAGTTGTCCAATGCACAGAAAAGAGTAAATTCCACATAGGTTGAGGTCTCTGCTTTATTCGCCAGGGAATACCCAGCACCTAACCCCAGACCTGACACATGACATGTCCTCGAAAGGTATTTGTTGAATAAAAGAATTATTTCTATTAAATAGCCAGCTCCATCAGTACACTTACTGAATTATAAAATTTGCAAACATTCTGTTCAGATACCCCATGCTTCAACATGCATGATGCCATAGTAACCTGGCTCAGGCTTGGGGACCACTGTGTCCTGCCCACAGTACTCAGGGGTACCCATCTGGAGAAGGACTGGACCTCCCCCAAGACATTCCTTATAGGAGCCCACTGGTCAGGCTGCAGGGACATCATCCCTGGTGTCTCCAGCCCCCATGTTCTAGGAGCATCCTTTGGGCAGGCCTGCTGTTTTAAGATACCTCTTCCTGGTTTCCTAGTGACAACCATAAGGAAAGAGGGCAGCAGGCTCCAGGCTGGGTAAGGCTTTGGTAGTGACTAGACACGTAGGTTGTCAACATCTGTGGCTCTCGGGAAGCTAATGGATTTCAGGGCTGAGAGCAATCCAGGGCAAGCTATCTGCTCTGCTTGCTGATGGCATCACCACATACCCGCTTCTGCCTCCTCATTTCTAAATGTTTGTTTTTATCCCCAAAACACTGGTTTCTTCCACATTGGTCAGGGAGAGAAGAGAGAAGGATCCATACACAGCCTCCCAACAAGCTTCCGGGGAATCCACACTCAGGCCTGATCCCCAGGGAAATACTTTCCAAACAGGGCAAGCACTGGATCCACTCAGGTTACCAGATCTCCTATTCTTTCCATCATTTTTTAATTACTTTTATTACAAAAATTAATAAAGGCTCACTGTAAGGTATTTGGAGCTACAGAAGAAAATACAAAAAGGAAAACAAAACTCACCTATAATCTCACCATCTAGAGAGAATCTCTGTTAGCATCTTGGTGTACTCTAGCCACGTTTATGCACGTATGTGTGTATTTCATTAGGCAGTTTAGAAAATATTTAACCTATGGCTTGATGGGCATGGTCTCATGTCACTAACATTCTCCAAATATTTTTTTTTTGGCTGCCTACTACTCCACTGTATGGATGTACCATAATATATTTAACTAGTTCCCTGCTATGGGGGGAAGGTGATTCCAGTGTTTCAGAAAAACTAATAGCACCACAGTGTACACGTTCATACACACGTTTCCTCACATCTCCGATCATTTCCTCAGGATAGAATCTTAGAAGTAAATCGAAAGTATGGAACTCCCCAAAATCATGCCTACCAGAAAGGTTGCACCAATTACAGTTCTAATAATAGGATTACACCTATTCTTATACCATTCTATCATATCTCCATGACACTGAGCAATGTCATTTTTAACCTTCAGTAATTTTATAGCTGGAAAAATGGCATCTCATTTCCATTTTAATTAGCACTTTTATTATTGTTATTATTGGCATTGTTATCAGTGGTAAGAGCTCAACCTTACCACCACATGGTATCCCGGCAAGGTAGGCCCTCTCATCCTCCTGCTACAGAGGGAGAAACTGAGGCCCAACTGAATGACTTTGACAAGGTCAAACAGCTCACTTTCAGAGCCAGGATCAAAGCCTGACTCCAGAACCCCATCTGCCTAACTATTCTGCTCTGCTGATTAGTCACAGAATCAAACATTTTTCTGTGTCTTTAGCCACTGTATTCCTCTTTCTCTGAACTCTAGTGAGTTTATTTTTCTGTATAGAAAAACAGCCCTCAGCATTTTGGATGTTTTGACACTACACGCTTGTGCCAAGATTCACACATCACCCCCGACCCCTCCTTCCTCAGCCCAATCCAGCCACCCACCCATCTCCCCACACGTCAAGTGTGACACATCAAGTGTCTCCTCCCTACGTTGCAAAAAGTTTAACCTGGCTTCACCTGAGCACTCTTGAGATTACTCAGAATGCCCTGGAATTTAACTAAACCCAGATTGGGAAATATCCATTCACAGTCAAAAAAGCGATACTTAATGTCAACCACATGGGGCCAGATCGCCTGGAAGGGCTTGAAAACACAGCCCAGTAGAAGGCCCATTAGAAGCGTCCTCTCCATGCAGAGACAGGAGTATCTCCTGACAGACAGCTCCCACATCAATGTCATGTTTAAGTGCGCGGGCGGGTACCTGTCCACCACCGTCACTCCTCAGATGCCGGAGGAGATGTGTGCCCATCCTGCCCCCAACACACAGGTGAAATCCTCTCAGCAGATGAGAGCCCCAGAAGCTCTGCCACAGGCAGGTGGGAGACACCCTCCTAGCCCGCACACCACCTCACCCTGACAGCTGAGAGGGAGCTGGCTGAGGGGGCTCCCCTCCTTGGGGGTCACCACCTTGCCCTGGAGTTCATGGCGCAGGAAAGTTCTGCAGGGTCATAAACCAGCCTCGCGCCTGCCTCGGAGCTCACTCTGCAACTCGCAGCCATCATTTGCTTGATTCAGTTCGGGTTAGGGAGATGGATAGGATTTTCCCACAAATCACTTGATTAGTGTGAGAAATCTATGTTCCTGCTGTTCTAAGCATTGCAGGGATTTTGGGTTCCCTTTAAATCTCTCTCAATATTATGGTTCTTGCAGCTTTCAGAGTTTCTTTCCCAAGATTTATTTTTTTTGAAGGCACTGCACTATTTGGCAATTCTATACCGTTCCTCTCTGATACGCTGACCAGCAATATTTGGGAAGAAGCACTTGAGCTCTGAAACCCAGAAACAGGTCTTCTGACCTTTTTACTAGCCACTCGGAGATGGCTACTGCAGCAGAAGCACATGGAATCCATGACCTGCTCACCCCAGCCCACTAGCCTGGCCCAGCCTGGCCCAGCCTTAGAGAGAAGCCGCCCCTCCCACCCACACCCCTGTCACCCTGCATTCCCACAGATTCTTGCATACGTGCTCTATTATAGGCACTACGCTGGATACTTTAGAGCTAACACTCCACTTAATCCCTACAACAAATCTATGAGATGGTATCATGAGGTATTTGAGAGCTGGGGAAACGAAGGCTTGGAGCAGCCACAGGGACTCTCTGAGCCAGGCCCTTGGAGATAACTTGGGTTTGGATAAACTCTGGGTCCCTACACCTCTGCGCTTCCATATTCTCTACTTCATCCCCAAAAGACCACCAGAGATAAGATTTGGAGAAAAGACGATGCGTCCTCTTCCTGGGTCAGCCCTGAACCACAAACTCCGTAGTGCCTTTATCACTCCCACAAACAACCTCGGGCCCTAAGTGAGCACAGGGTTTTGGACCCTTTGCCATCCAAGAAGAGTGCCCTCTCGGAAACCCGGATGGGCCCGGGGACAGTCACGGGTCCTATACATGCCCGGTTTGGTGCTAGGCCACGCCCCTTCCTGGGCTGCACTGACAGTGCATTGAGGTAAACCGGGTCCCTCGGCACACATTCTGAAGTCCCCGAGCATCCCCCACTTCCCTCAAGCTGTGCTCCTCCCTCCAGTGCCGCACAGCACAGTCCCGGAGGGAAGCCTCTGCCTGCTTTCTGCTGGGTCTATGCTCTTAGTTGGTTCTCTCTTCTAAAGCCCCCAAGTCAGTTTCCTTCCACCAATCCCACTTGTGCCCTCATCTGTCTTCCTTGCTCTCTCCCTACAGGCATCTAACTAGAACTAAGGAGGTGTTCTATTTCTTCCTACTTTCTATGAACAGTTCCCTCTTCCCAAACTGTAGGGACTTCTCCAGGAGGCCGCTTCTCCACCTCTCCTCCCTTTGTCCTAGGACATCTGAAAGGATGACACCAGAGGGTTCAGTCCCCACTTTATGGGGTCCACCCCACATTCAGATCAAGGACCTTGGGTAGGTCCCTTCTCTCCCCAGGACAATGTCTTCACATAAAAATTAGAGAGAGGAATCCTCCTCTCATTCCTTCCTCTCTCCTGCCTCATAAAAAGATGTAAAAAATAAGTAAGAAGTCTCAAATAAAAAAGCTTTAGAAGGAGAGAGAAAAAAGTACAGCAGGCTTCCCCTAACTCCCCCAACCCCAGGCCAGTGGTCTCTCTCACCTCACACAACTGTCTGATTTGGGAGGAGTGATAGTAACTCCAGTCAGCAGCTCCATTTCCTCAAAATACAATCGTACAAAAAAAAAAATGTAACTATGCATAGTTATGCATAGTGATGGATTTAACTAGACTTATTGTGGTGACCATGTTGCAATATATTCAAATACCAAATCATTATGTTGTACACCTGAAACTAATATAATGTTATATGTCAATTATAGCTCAATTAAAAAAAAATACAGCCATACAAGAGCCACCTGGGTAGGCAGCTCCAGGCCTGTGGGAATCTGAGACTGTTTTTTGAGGACTTTCAATCCACACCCTCGTCTTGGCCTTATTAATTCAGTCATAACTCTTCAGAGTTTACAGAGCCCCTTTTACAGTGGAAAGCTCAAGTGATAGCATCGCCACAAACATTTTAATTTTGATTTAGAGACTCACACCCTCTTCACTGTCTCCCGACCCTCTCCCCCCTGTGCTCAGGGGCATCTGTCTCCACTGCCCATGACCAACGTCCCCTCCCCACCTGACAGCTCTTGATCTTCCTTCCCAGTCACTGAGAAAATGAAGCAACAGGAGAGAGTCCCCACTCTGACCCCCACACATCCCACCTGACTGCCTTGTGACCACAACTGCCCTTCCCTTCCCTGGCTGTCCACTCGGCCAGCCAGGCCACGCCTGCCCCCGTCACTGGGTCCCAGCCCCTCCCTCCCCATGGCTCCAGCAGTTGTCACCTACATCACCTTTGTGCTCTAGACTCGATTGTTTCCACCAGCACACATACATCCTGATATTTCCCCCATTTTAAGCACACCCCCCCACACTCCTCCATAAGGTTGTTTCCATAAGCTATCTCCAACACCTTTCCACCAACCCGCTCCGAAGAGGCCTTCACCTCAAGCGCCATCAGCTTGCTGGTGGTCTCCCTGCTAATGCTCAGTTCTCGGTCCCCACCGACTTCACACACCAGCAGTATGTGAGCAGGCCGATTACTCCCTCCTTGCAGGTAGAAGTTACAGAAGATGAGAACTTCCACCTTCAACAACCTTAAAGATTTAAGGGTCAAAACTGTTCAGGGGGGAAATGATGAGGGAGCAGAAGGCTAGATGAGGACAAAGCAGAAGTTGGCACCCTACACCGCCCCACCCCCCATGTGATAAGTGTGACATTCCTCAGGCACTCCTGGCTGTCCCTGAGCTTTAATAAAATCACCTTTTTGCAAAAAAAAAAAAAAAAAAAGGGAAGGAAGAAAGAAAGAAAGAAAAGAGAAAAGAAAGGAAAGAAAGAAAGAAAAAATGCTTCACTTAGGCTCTGAGGCAATCTTATCTCAGGGGCTGTTCCTTCTCCATCTCCTTTGCTGGTTCATCTTGACGTCCTAGTACAAAGGTCAGCAAACATGGCCCGCGGGTCGGCTGTCTTATTCTGTAAATGAAGTTTCATTGAACGCAGCCACACTCATTCATTTACATGTTGTCTGTGGCTGCTTTTGTGTTGCAAAGGCAAAGCAGACTGTGGCAGCAACGAACAGATGGACTGAAAAGTTTAAAATATTTACTATCTGGCTCTTCAACAAAAAGTTCACCAATTCCTATCCTAGATCTATAAGTATTGGAGTTCCCAGAATTCAGTCTTTGTAGCTCCCTTCTACACTCACTCTCGAGGTTATCTCATCTGGCCCCATACTTTAAATATTATCAACACACAGACAACTCCCAAGATTTTTCTCTAGCATTGACTTCTCTGAACTCTAGACCCATAACCCAATGGACTAGCAGGAATTTCATTTAGATGTCTGACATCTCCCCAAACAAAATTCTTACCTCCTGTTTCCCCCAATTTTTTCCTTCCACAAACTTTTCCATCTCACGCCAAAAGCCTTGGAAATCATCTGTGAACCCTCTTTCTCTCAAACCCTACGTTCAACCCATCACGAAATCCAGTCGGTTCCACCCTCAAAATATATCCAGAATCTGACTGTTCCACAC
>NC_138370.1:31370146-31381569 GCF_054177405.1 Leptonychotes weddellii
TTGGCCTCATGGCTACATCTGACCCCCCAAGTATCTCCAGCTTCAGGGCCTCTCCTGGCCTGGACTGCCCTTGCCCCAGACATCCGCATGGATCACCCTCCACAGCCCGGGGTCTCTGCTCCGGTGTTACTTTATCACTGAGACCCTCCTGGGGACACACCCTCCTGGACACACCCTCCCCACACACTCTCCCCATTCCCTTGCTCTGCTTCATTTTTCCCCATTTCACATATCGGCCCTCCTACAAATTGACTTCTTTGTTTGCCATCTGTCTCCCCTCACTGGAATAGCATCTCGGGGAGGATGGGGACTGGGTCAGTTTTGTCCACTACCGCATCATAAAGCCTTAGAACTGTGACTGTCAATTCTCACTATTCTGAGCAAGGAGTAAGTGAACACATCACATTTCAGAAGCTCACAACCCTGTTCAGGAAATTGAAGGATGAGGGAGAGAAGCCCATCATTTCCATCAGGGTGAAATCAAAGAGCAGAGCAGCCTCAAGCTCTCCCAGCCCTGTAGCCTGCAGCATCCCTCGCCGACCTGTCCCAGGGAATGGACAAGTTTCCCGTCTCCAGCGGCAAGGGGCCTACCGGCCAGCCCCTCCCTACACCTCTCTGCAGAGCCTCCTGGAAACCAGGAGGAGGCAGGATGGAGAAACAGACAAGGGGCTGCTCTGGAGGCAGAAGGAGCCCCCTTTCCCCCTCCTAGACCCCCACGGTCACCAGGCCTGGACCAGAAGGGCCAGCACAGCTGGCAACACCAGCCTGCAATCCGCCACCCACCAGCTGTGTGAACGGCATCTGCGTTGGGTTCCTCTGCAAAATGTGGCTGATGACCAAACGTTTAAGACTTTGAAAAGAAAGGGTAGGCTCAGACTCTTTCCTTTCTTATTTATGTCTCGCCACACTTAAAAATCTACAATTTAGGGGCACCTGGGTGGCTCAGTCAGTTCAGCTTTGCCTTCGGCTCAGGTCATGGTCCCAGGGTCCTGGCATCGAGCCCCGCATCGGGCTCCCTGCTCGGCGGGGAGCCTGCTTCTCCCTCTGCCCCTCCTCCCACTCATGTACACGCTCGCTCGCTCGCTCTCTGTCAAATAAATAAAATCTTTTTTAAAAATCTACAATTTAGAAAGAGGTTATGCTTCTGCTTTTTCAGTTTTTCAGTGTGCTAGAAGTTGCTTCCTCGTTTCCAAACACCGCTCCTGAGTTCCCCACCTCCTCCCCATTCTGCTCCCTTTTTCTTTCTTCTCCTTTTGGCCCATAATGTTTCCTTCCTCTTTTCATATTCTGAAAACCTTAAGTTCCAGGCAGGCAGGGGAGGGCTGGCAGAATAGGAACCATCCCAATGCCCCTTCCTGTGTTCTGGAACCCTGCAGGGCAATTTTGTTTTCAGTGGGAGCAAAATCAAGAGAGGCAGCGAGAAGGAGGGAATCCATGGGAAAACCCCAACCCATTACTTCCTCCCTCCCAGTGGCATTGCCCGAGCTTATTACGCAGGAGGGATTCTGAGAAATGAAGCAAAGCCTGGGATGAGGGACACGCAAGGCACCTCTCCGCATCACCTCCTGACCGAGCCACATGGCCCCTCAGTGGCCTCCAACATCACATGCTGTCTCTCGGCTCTGGATCACCACTCACACCAGGAAGGTCCCTTCTCTGTCCCAATCGCGCTCATCCTTCAGGGCTGAGGACGCTCATCCTCCACGAGCCTTCCGTGATCACTCGCGCTCTCGTTGGCATCCACTTTTCTCAGGACCTACTGGACTTGGCCTCACGGCAGGACTCAGCTGAATGCACCGTGTTCCGGAAGTCCCCTCACATGTGCTACCATCAACTAAGTCATCAAGTACCTGCCAGGGCCACACGGGTGGCTGTGGCCCACCCCGCCACACCCAGGACACGAGCCAGCAAGAAGCCCCTGTCGATTACGAGTAGGGTGGTGTCTGCGGGCAGAAAATCTGGTTTGTTCCATGCTGGCTCTTCTGCCTATTGCCCATACAAACTGAGGCAAGTGGCTCTGCCTTCCAACTATCAATTTCCTCCTGTGTACAATGGGGAGAAAGACACCTGCCCCATCCACCTCTGAAGCTTGCGAATACAAAACATCATACAAATCTGTGTTGTTATTCAAATAAATAGAGCAGCAAAGCAGCCACGCGGCCCACACCACTCCTCATCCAGCCCTACCTCTTAGCAGGCCTCTCCACTCTCCTCAGTTCAGCCTGTGAAAGCCCCAAGGATGTGGCCCTCAGAGCCGCCACCTGCCCTGCTGAGGGAAAGCGCCTCGGAGAGCCCTGACGCAGCCTGGGCACACACCATGGAGCCAGCCATCTGTGACCGCCACAGACAGCGGGATTCTCAGGCTGCCCAGAGTTTATGCAACAAAGGAAAGCACCACGGGAAGCAAAAGCAGTCTGGAAAACCAGCCACAAATGAGGCACTCAGTCAGGAAGCAGAACCAGGAGGGCACCGCTGGAGACCCTCCGCACCCAAAGTCACTCCTCTAAATGCGATGGCTGTCGGGAGCTGTCCGTGCATTCGCTCGGTCTTAATTAATAGGTGAGTTAAGCAAAAGGCATGGCTTCTGGGAAGGAGGGGAGGGTGCTCCACACCTTCCTGCTGGAAATCTGCCAGCTATCCACAATAGCACGAGAAGCTCTACAAGACAGCCCACTCCAGAAAGGATGCGCGGGCTCTGACACCCAAGTTCCTTGTCACCTAGCTCTGCCACTCACTAGATTTGTGACCCTGATCCTGACCAAGTCATAGCCTCTCTGAGCCTCAACTTCTCCACTTAGGACATCTGCAGATGTGTGTGAGGCATGTAAACACACCACCTAAAGGCTAAGCTAGGTCTGACCACTGTAAGGGAAAAGGCTGGCGCTGTGTGTGGAAGGGGGGAGGAGAGAAGGGGAGGAGGAAGGCTGCCCCTGCCCATGGTCACCCTTCCCGGCACAGAGATTCTGCACCCTCAACATCGGAAGCCGACTTTGAGCAGGGGAGCTTGCGCTGCTCGGCCTTTGCACATTTATCCAATCTCACCGAATGGACTGAGGACACCTGGCCGGCTGCCTTGTGACTTTTAGGGAGCAAGACAGTGCTGGACACATTGTTACATGTATAGTCCCTGCTCCAACATTTGTGGTTTGAATAACTGATTTAAAGAACGTGCTTTTCTGATGTGTAAAACAACACATTCACTGTAAGAAATTTGGAAAATACAGAAAAGTTTAACAAAAGAATCAGATGTTTCCTAAAACCCGGAGATCACCACCATTATCACTCTGATATATTGTATTCCATTCTATTTTTCATGACTGTACACATCTTTTTTTTTTTTACAAAATTCAATACTCTCTTTACTTTTAAACTTTTATTTACTTACTATATATTATTAGCATTTTCCCATATTCTTTTTTTTTTTTTTTAAGATTTTATTTATTTTTCAACAGAGGAGAGACAGTGAGAGAGGGAACACGAGCAGGGGGAGTGGGAGAGGGAGAAGCAGACTCCCCGCTGAGCAGGGAGCCCGATGCGGGGCTCGATCCCAGGACCCTGGGATCGTGACCTGAGCCGAAGGCAGATGCTTAACAACTGAGCCACCCAGGCGCCCCTCCCATATTCTTATATATTATTCAATGTAACTTTAATAGCTTCTTTGATTTCCATTTTATGGATGAGCCATATTAGATTTAATTAATCCCCCCATACAATGTTTTGTTATAATGAATAATGCTGAAAGGAATATCCTTGATTAGAACTATTTTGCACAGCTCTGATTATTTCCATAGGATAAATTCCTAGAAGAGGAATTGCTTGCTGGTTTAGAGGGTATATTTTTGAGACATGTCTCCGTGCTTGCAAATGATCTTCCCACCAGCTAAGTCTGCAAATGTCCACGTCCTGGCATTCATTACAACACAGGGTGTATCATTTTCATTTTTGCTAGTCTGGTAGGTGGATAATGATATCTTATTTCTAATGTACTATTTTAATTATTAGATAGGTTGGACACTTGTACATCTTTTTCTGGACATTTGTGTTTCTTTTCTCTTTGTTTGAACTCCCTGTTCACATCCTTTGCCTACTCTTCCATCAGGGGACAGACTGATTTTTTAATACTCGATGGAGAAGAGAATTAGTTCATAGCCGTCTTTGCTGACCCTGTCCCCGTGTTTAACAATCCCTCCATTAAGGCATTAACGCTAATGTCTAGCTTATATCCTTTTCCTGTTGTTGCAACCCATTTGCTCCCATCCTGCCTGCAGTGGGGGGCACTGCTCTCTCCCTTTCTCTCTCTGTCTCTTTCCCTCTTTCATCTACCCTTGTGACCTTTCCTTGTCACCTGTCAGCTTCTCCTCCAGGGGATGAAAAATTCATTTTCATTTTTGCTTGACTGAGGATGACTTAGGAAGTCAAAGGGTCACCCTGCGATGCTGTTCCCTCCTCTTCTCCCATTGCCAGGGTCTTCCTTCCTCCCTCATCACTGCTCGCCTTGATGGCTGCAAATGACTTCAGGACCAGGCCCTTAGCCCAGCCTTGCCTCTCCCAAACCTCACCCCCACCCTCCATTCCACAACTCATGCGTCCTAAAGGCGAATGTGACTGCCTTTTCCTGCCTAAAACCCTTCTGCTCCTCAGTGTGGCCAGCTGGTCCCTCCCTACCTGGGCACACTCCCAACCCCTGTCTCTCTTGCACCCCCAGAAACATACCTTGTGTGCTCAGATGCAGCAACACCCGAATATTACTCACAGTGCTCTGACACACGGTGCTGTTTCGTGCTTCTGAGTCTTGCCAGTGCGGCTGCCCTCCCCCTCCTCCTCCCCCTCCCCATCCACCCGGTGGGATCCTTTTTATTTCTCAAGTCCCTGTCAGGTGTTGCTCTCTCCAAGAGGCCTCACCTGACCATACCAAGCATCCAGGACATACTACCATCGTGCCCCCCACACCTTATTGCCTTCTGCTGCAGTCTGTGACACCGAAGCGGGGATCAGGCTGAGTGTCATTCTGAATGGAAAGGAACAGTGGCAGCAGGGCTGAGACAAGGCCACCCTGGGTTAGCCTGCCCATCTGTTTTCTCCCGGTTCTCTCTATGGACGTGGGCTCTTTCACCTTCCCAGGACAGGCGCGGCAGTCCCTTGGCTTTCTGTCCTTTCTTGTGCTCTCCCTCCTCCTCCTCTCCCTCGGCTTCCCGGCTCTCTCCACCCTTCCAGCCTGTCTCACCACCCGGGCAGCCCAGTCCCTGGTGCCCACTGTGCCCTCTTACCCTTGGGCTCCTCAGACACACCTCCTGCTTGGCTGCCTCAGGGGCTAACGGGCTTCCCTTGAAAGTTCCCACAGGACAAGGACCACGCCTATCTTGTTTCTGACGGACTCCCCAGCGCCTGCCTCAGGGCTGGGCACAGTGCTCAGGATGCCTTTTTTAGCACAGAAACATGGCTCTGGACACCCCCTGCCGGCCCCTAGCCAGCCCAGCACAGCCTTACGTGTTTCTTTCCTTGTACTCAGTGACTACACACATGCACTTCCTAATTACGAATTTATTTTGTGCTGTTCATTTCACCAGTTCGTCTTGCATCATACGTGGCTCAAACCACTGCAAGGCAAAGCGGGCACAGCCTCTGCCTCATTCTCGAGAGCGAGAGGCTCTTTTCATCAGCAGGACCCTGCTCCTCCCCTGACCCCACAGGGAGCCAGCCTCCAGGCCTTGAGAGAGCCCACCCCTTTGTCACAGTGTGCCCCTTCCTCGGGCCTCCCCGAAGGCTCCTCCCAGGGGGCTCCAGGCATGCCCCCAGAGATGTATCAGCCCAGTGATGAATCAAGTCTGGCTGGAAGGAATGTGGACTTTCAGCCCCACGTTGTAGAAGCTTCTCTCAGAAACGAGAATCTGAATGAAATTCCAAATTCTGTTTTGTTTTGTAAAGGTAACTGGTGATATAAGGGTCTTGTCCACATCCCATGCATGCTGTGGACGTCTCATTTCATTTATCCAAGGAGGAGCTTGAACTAGATGTCTCAAGTCTCTCAGCTCTGTAAGATTCAGATGGAATAATATTTTTCCTCCTCGTGTTGTACCCAATCCCCTCTTTTCTGCTCCAGTTTCCGGCAGGCACGCCCTCAGCCCTGGCCTTGCAGCAGCCCCTCCCAATCACTGACTGAGGCTGAAGAGTTTGCTGTATAAATCAGGGAAGGTGGAGTGGAGTACCCCATGCTAGTAAAGGGCACTCAGTAAACACTGCTTAACTGCAGGTGTCCCTGTCTCCACCACTTGGTTAGAGAAAAATTAGGAGCCCAGAAAAAGTAAATGGTCTATTCAATTTGGAAGCAAGAGAAAAAATGAGCTACCAAGCAAAGAACACTAACTCAAGGGATGGAGGACCTCGACTCCGGTCCTGGCTCTGCCATCGGGTCAGGGCGTGAGGACACCAAGGCCTGCTGCCTCCCTGGGTCTCACTGACCACAACCGGGGATGAAAGGTTAGACTGGAGAGCCCCAAGCAGTGGACAGGCTCTGCCAGTCTAGGCAGTATCTGGAGGGCCACGCAGGCTGGCCACAGCCCTTCCTGCCATCCCAGGGACTTGGGCCCTCAGCCACTTTGATAGCCTCAGAGCAAAGGTGAGGTTTCTGGGAAACCACAAAGGGCCCTCCTGGGGAAAGGGCCAGGATCCCGGGAGCAGACAGCCCTTCCTGCAGGCTCCTCACAGCGCTCCACCTCCTCCTCCAGCTGAATCTCCTGCTTACCCATTTCCTAAAGATCATCACGGAGGCTCCACAACCTTCCCTTTTTAACAACTCTTGCTGACAGAAAATTCTTCCTCATACCTAATCTAAGTCCATCTGCTGCAATTTCTGTCTATTTTCTCTCGTTCAATCCTACTGGAGATGGAGAACAGCTGGTCGCCATCCTCCATGTAACATCCCCTCCTAAACCAAAATCAGTTATTACATCACCCTCAGCCTGTTTTTCCTGTGGCATAACAGCCACCATCCCTCCGACCTGCCTTCATGGATTCCAGCTCCAAAAGCATCCCTGAGCACTGTGGCCCACACTGGAGCATGCTCCGCAAGCTCCAAGTCCTTCTGGAGCTCTAACATCCCCAGCTGGATCTAGGACTCCAGGGGCAACATCCAGAGAGAAGGGTAGAGCAGAAAGGGGATCGATGAGAACACAGTCCAAGCCCCTGGCTGTATATATGAAGAAACTGAGGTCAGAATAGGCAAAATAAGTACAGTGCCAAGGTCACGTCTGAGGGATCAGGCTCCGGGTGCTAGACACCAAATATTGCCGGCACATTCCCCCACGTGGCTGCAGCATGTCCTTGACGGGGTGAGAGCACGACCAGCCTTCACTGAAAAGCAAAGGTCCACGACTGCCCAGACACTCCCCACCCAAACTCCATCTTCTGAATCCCGAGGCAGATGTCTGCAATTCCACTATGAACAGCTTGGATTTCCATTAAGAACACAAACACCTCTGTCAGTGGCAACACTCTTAACTATTTACACCCTAGTAAGAATAAGTAGATCTGATCCTTCCTAACTCTGGAGAGAGAGAGAGATTTAGGGGTAAGAAGGGAACAAAGAACAAAGGAACTGGGAGAATGACAGGCACATTTCACTGCTGGGTAATGCGTCCAAGGTCAGTCCTTTGCATGGGAGCTGAGGGTGGGTGGGTGTCAGGACAGTGGGGCCGCAAGGGTTCTACGTGATGGAGTCCCAGCGAATCTAACAGGCCTGTGCTCAGAACCGTCTGCCCTGCCTGCCTCATGAGGGGTAGCTGCACCACCACGTGTGCTCTGGGGAGGTCTGCGTGGAACAGAACGTGGTGAAGGATTGTTTCACTGCTCCCGCAGGGCAACTCCATGTGCATCCCAGAATTTTTGACTCCCCTCGGTTAACTGTTCTAGAAGTGAGGTGAGCAGGGTGTCCAAAATTAAATCTCAACCTCTAGGGTGACCTTAAGTGACAGAAAGGAAGAATCAGAAGAGAAGGAAGAAAGAAAGGCATGTATCAGATTAAGTAAGATCGTTCAGCATGCAATAGCTCCGGAGCGGGGAGGGAGGAAGGCGACATGTGTGTGTGTAAGGAAAAGTGAGTCAGGTGAACTATTTACTAACAATTTGGGCTATGAAATTTTCCTAAGAATGAAGGGGAAAAATAACCGTGGGAGGTGAGTACATTTCAGAGCCTAGATTTCAAAACAGCCCTCACCCTGTGATGAATAAAGAGAAGCATCATGCTCCAATCTCTTCACCTTTCAGGAGATACTCCAGACTACTTCAAACCACCAGACACACACCCCCAGAATAACTGGGGAGTTCACGCCTCCACCCAAGAGAAAAAAGAAGACGTCTCAACAGCACTCAACGAAAACACCTAACACAATAAACGTGCTTATTTGATTTCCCCAAAACCACAAAATTAAATTTTAAAATAGAAGGACTAAAAGACTCTTCTCTGTTAAATTTTCATATGTTTTCAATCCTATTTTCAGGGGACAGTTTTCTTTAACAGCAAAATTGGCACAAAATGACGAGATCAAAGTAGGTTGGCAAAGAGATTACTGATGTGTTTATGATGAAAAGAGACGACAGGAAAGAAAACAGAAAAGTAAGGAAGGGACTTTTACTTGCCAGGTAAGTCACCCAGGGCTTGTGAAAGCAGAAAGAGGCAACCCCTGCTCAGCACAGTAGTTATAAGAGAGAAAGCCTAGTTGCCCAATTGGGGAGAGGAGAAAATGATTGATCTATGGATGGTGCTTGCCCAGGGCTCTGGCAAAGGCTACCATGTTTGATGAAATGACGAGTAACAAATTTAATATTCCGAGCACCAATCAGTCCCTTCACACACAAACAGGCACCATGCTTCACAAGGAACCAATCAGCCTAACACCAGAGATTGAATTCTCCAAAGTAGATCACAGCGGTGGGGCTGGATCCTGGCTTTTGTGCCCCATCCAAGGTGAAGTTGCAATGATGGTGTTTTGCATTTCATCAATTATTCTCCAGCTCCTATTATGCTTTTTTTAGTCTAGAGTTGTTATTTTAATGGTCTTTGTTCCAAATGGGGAACTACAAGGAAGAGGAATGAGGAGGAGGGAGAAGAAGACAAGGCAAGCGCTCCAGTGTGTCCCACTGGCACTTCCCAACGCTCCCTCTGCTCCCTCCCCCCACCCTGCCTTTTTTCTCTCCAGCATGAGTCACCATTCAGGAGCTGGTTTAAAAGCCTTACTTTGAACGTCCTCTATCATGATAGAAATCTAGCAGATCAGCATCAATTGAAAGGACCCTCAATTTTCGCTACTGGTTTTTGGTTTGAGGCACCCCTGAAACTCAAAAGCATTTTCTAGTTTTATTACTGCCTTCTTGAAAACCAAAGTGCCCCCACTCAAACTCCCCCCACCTGCTGGGTGCCACCTCTCCTGGGCTCTCTGGGGGTCATGTGCCCTAGAGAGAACACAGGGGAGAAGGTGTGTGGCCAAATATGCCCCAACAGCAGACAAAAGCTCAGCGTCCACTCCAGACTCCCAAACACAAAGGCATAATTTGCAGGGCTGTAAGTTTGTTTTGTTTACTGTCAGACAACATGTGCAAAAGAGAAAGCTGACTGTATCCTGACCAAAAAAAAAAAAAAGTCAGGCAGCTGTTTTTTTAACCATTGTGAGTAGAGCTTCGACAATAAGACTCTCACCCAAAATAGCTGCGTAAAGGAGGTGGAGAACCTGTTGTGGCAGTTAAAGAAAAGAATTAAAATCTGAGAGTGATTTGTGGAGCCAGAGAAGGGTGACTGTCATCCGCACCTCAGCAGGAAGGGTGTCCTAGGGACAAGGGGTTGCTGGAGGATCTCTCCCAGGATGTTCACTTTTTGCCAGGACTGGCAATCGAACTCCCCAGCTTCAGAACTAGGAAAGAAATCAGGGTGAGGCAATTCACCTGACCTCACCAAAGCCCCAGGGACTTGTAAGATTAGTCCTGGACTGACAGCTTCAGAGCATCCAGCAGGTCAGAGGACACACCTGGTGAAGTGCTGTAGGGCATTCAAGTAGGAGCTGCCTGCGCCAAAGCAGGCAGGAAGTTTAAGACCAAGCACATAACCTTTCTCTCCATGGGGACCTTGCTTCCTAGGAGGCCTAACTTCTGTCTGCAGAAGTTCCGGGAAAGGAGTTTTCCCCAGACCCAAAAGTGGGTCTCGGAGCAAGTGAGGCCCTTGTGATCCCACAATTTAGAATGCACAAGGGTATTTCGAGGCTGAACCAGCCGCTGACCATGGCAAGCTTTTTTGCTTGAAGAGCAATGATCAGAAACAGTGTAGATGGTGGCTCCAGCACCCTCTGGGACACAGACGTACCTGCACACCTAAACAGAGGCAGCCCCTAGGAGTCTGCCCCTCCCACCAGCCTCCACCTCTTAGAGCGATTGGCATGCTCTGCCCGGGACAGCCCTTCTCTGATAAGGGTGTAACCTTCACAGGGGATACAGTTTAGCTCCATCCCCTTTATTTCAGGACACACCACCCCTGAAAAGTCTTCCAGTTTTCAGGAGCTAATCAATTAAGTAATCTTTTTTCCCTCCGAGAACTGTTTCATTGGTTTCTGAAGTTGTGTGTCACACAGATGCCCATCAGGTCAAACAGGACAGCCGCCCACACCCCAGGAAATTTCTTTTCCCACCCCCGCCCTAAAAAAATGAACTGAGACAGAGTGGGCAAAGGGTAGGAGGGAGGAAGGAGACAGAAGTTTGAGAAAGGACTCAAGTTGAAGGTCACGTAGTTGGGGGAAGGCAGGTCAAGGTAATGGAAAGGGGGCAGACCCTATGGCAGAAAACCCAACCAACCAATCATATTTCTCAGCATCAGCCTCCCAGTGATGGGTTTGCCACGAAGCAGCACATCCAGGGGTGTAATTCCCTTCACCCAACAAACCTGAATTTACACCCCAACCGTGCGGTCACCCTAGCCCCAGACCAGACCTATTTCCACAGACCTCAGTGCAGCTAATTGAGAGAGTAGTAAACAACGCCAGTTCTAGACAGCGAAGAAGTTTTCCAAATTGTCAGCTTGTTTTTATCCCAACAAAAGACGGTGATTTCCCACCTTTGTCACGTTTCCTCCCCTAAACTTTTCTTTCTGCAATCCGTCTACATATGCTAAACCGCCAGCCACTGAGAATGCCAGAGCCAGAGCAGCACCCCCCGCGACGCAGGCAGGAGTACCTTTTCCGCGGAGCAGAGGGGCTGGCAGCCAGAGGCTCGCTGCCCTGCCGAGCCGTGGAAGGATGCTGTCAGGATGGAGCACGCTGAGGATTACGCGTTCCTGTCTCTGCGACCAGACCTTTCGGCAGCTCGGCCCAACTGTGCTAGCGATGCACTTAGCAATTATCTGCTGGCGCCGACGCCCCGCCCTCTGCTCCTGCGATTGGCTCTCC
>NC_138370.1:31381669-31393700 GCF_054177405.1 Leptonychotes weddellii
GTTTCTGCCTGTGTCAGGCTCTGGAAAGCAGAGCAACGTAAGGGCTGAAGGAATATAGTGATGTTTTTTCCTGGGGCCACCCTGGAGGGCATGTGAAGGTCATTTTAGATTATTTGGGGGGACATATTATGCACCTTCACTGGACTTTGTCCATCATTTTTCCCTCACAGTCCACCTAAACCCCCAAGCTGGAAGACAATTTCCCTTTGCAGCCTCTTCAGAGTCTCAGAAGAGCTGTTCTTAGAGTCAGTGGAAGTCTGGAATTCCTCACAGTTCTCGCTGGGAGGTCCAGAGAGACAGGCATTCCAGAGCTCACCATTCTGTTGAACCCTCACTTTTGCTTATTCTGACCGGCTTCAATTAATGATTTAGACGTGTGTCATCGGCCAGAGCAAGGGGAGAGAGGAGAAAGAACTCAAGGGGTGGGGACAGCTTAAATGCTTTTCCTTGTTCAACAAAAATTCATAAAGCACAAGTTTTGGCCTGTATTTCCCTTAATGTATTTTTTTCACCATAAGCAAAGGACATTATTTGGTTGATGATTTTTTTTAAGAAGAAAAAAAAAAGAATTTAAAAGGGGTCTTTTAAAGAAAGTTCTTAGAATGGCAAGTTTCAGATTAGTTAGAAACTAACCCTTCACTGTTCTGGGATCTGCACATCTTTGAGCCCAGGCTGTAGTTCCAGTTCCTCCCCCGAGGCCTGGAACCACAACAACCCTTATCACCATCTGCATCCTCCGAAGCAAATAGCCTGATCCCCCTGCCTTGTCCAGTGAGCAGCTGCTTCATGTGCACATGCCTGGCTTCCCTAAATATATTGCAAGCTCCGTGAGGACAGAGACAGCATCATGTATATCTTTATAACTCCACAGACAGCACCTAGCACTCAGTGAGTGGGCTGACTAATAAAAACCCAATTCAAAACAAAAAGTGTGCATGGTACTACGCCTCGTGGAATCATCATGGCGCAGGCAGCCCTCGTCCAGCGGGGGCAGGGTGGGGAGGGGGCCCAGCCTGGAGTCCAGGAGGCAAAAATTCCAGACTGACACTGTGACTACTGCAGCTAGGAAGTCCCTCCCAGTGCTCAGGGTCTCTGTTCTCTCTAGAAAATGAGGCAGCTCTTCATCAATGCCTTCCTTCTCCCTCAAGCATCAGAAGGAAATGAGATGTGGGATGCACATTTTATTTGTGAGACATCTACCTCCAAAAATTAAGTCATTTCCATAATGGCTTTCCAAATATCAGTATAGCTCAAAGGAGAGTGACCGTATATTAAAAATAAAAAACTAGGACAGGGGATGTGGCAAAATATTTGTTTTCTATTTTATTCACTTGTCTAGATGAAATTTCTTACAAAGAAGCAGTGGTGAAATTAAACTTAGCTATTCATTTAAAATTGACACTGCCCCAGAAAATCTGGCATGTTCCGTCATGGTGTAAAAACCATAAATAACACCTTTATGATTTAAGCAGTAAGATTTCCACATCCAAGAGAAAGTGGGCTTCAGCTTTGTTCCCTCACACTATCCCTCTGTCCTCCGTGGAAAAAAAAAAAATAAGAGAAATAAACTAAATTATAAGAACTCTCTTGAGCATCTGTCAAAAGTTCAGTTGTCCTTAAAGGAAAAGGAAAACATTTCAAGTGATTTTCTAAAATGCTTTGTCTAAAACAGCTTGTCCTTACATGTACTATTTGCCTTTTGAAGATGAGAGAGAGAGAGAGAGAGCTGCAAACAGTTGTTTATGTCAGTGCCTTTTAAACTGCCTGGTCATAAAATATTCTCTTTGAGAGAAGTATGATCCCTCTGTGTCCCATAAATCAACTGCTTAATTCTGAGAGTTAGAGAATGCATATTAAATATACAGATTCCACTGGCACTTGCATTTGTATTAAATATCAGCTTCATACAATTTAAATACACTGGGGTATGAAATGTACCAAATTCCAGTCTGTGGCCAGGACCCTGACAGAGCAGTCCATTTGGACATAACGGTTTCAGTGCCCGAGCAGTCTGCGAGGCTTTAGGGGGGTTCATGTTCCACTTTGAGTCATTAAGGCAAGAATGGGTTTCGTTATTAAAACACAAATGAAATAGCGGCCACTGGAACCACCATCTTTCTTGCGGATAACCACTTGCTAATCACCCTGACCTTCCGTGGGAGGCTGGAGAAGCCCTGCATTACGCTTCTGTTTATACCATTTTCTCAGTTATCATTTATTTACGCCAAATTCTGTTCCTAAAAGGGAGAAGAGGAGAATAAATCTAGGCGATGCCAAGAAAGAAGGAAATGTGTGAAAACATGAGAAAAAAAAAAAAGAGGGTGACTTTCAACACTACATCTTTGCTAATTGAGTTGAGCCACACAGTACCATTTCAGTGAAAACATGATATTAGCAGGATTTCTTCAAGCCAGCATTGGATGAAGGAAAGGTTTTTCAGAAAACTTCTCCCAGCACAGCTCCCTAAGTAGAGAAACTTGGAGGAGCATACTCACAGCTTTCTCTTCCAGCTGATGGCTCTTGTGAAACTTTATGTAATCTAATTCCTTCTCCCTCCACCCGCCCACTCCACCCCCCAAATCAAACCTGTGGAGCCAGTGATGTTTCCACTAAGTATGAGAGGGGATTGTGGTTGCCAGGAAGGTATCAGTCACCATGAACCATTTTTAATGATTTCATTAATTACTAATGAGTCTTCAGAAAGTTGGTATTAAAAGAGACAGGGCTGGGGCGCCTGGGTGGCTCAGTTGGTTGAGTGTCTGCCTTCGGCTCAGGTCATGATCTCAGAGTCCTGGGATCGAGCCCCGCATTGGGCTTTCTGCTAAGCAGGGAGTCTGCTTCTTCCTCTCCCTCTTCCTCTGTGCTCTCTTTCTCAAATAAATAAATAAAAATCTTTGAAAAAAAAAAGAGAGACAGGGCTTCATGAGGTTTGAAGACAGTTAAGGAATATTTTATTATTTAAAATGCCCTGCTAGGGCACCTGGGTGGCTCAGTCGTTAAGCATCTGCCTTCGGCTCAGGTCATGGTCCTGGGGTCCTGGGATCGAGCCCCGCGTCGGGCTCCCTGCTCAGCGGGAAGCCTGCTTCTCCCTCTCCCACTCCCCCAGCCTCTATTCCTTCTCTCACTATGTCTCTGTCAAATAAATAAATAAAATCTTTTAAGAAATAAAAAAATAAAATGCCCTGCTAAATAAAAGCAGGTGATTCTGGTGGTTCGAGTCATGACTGTGTTTATTAGTGAGCCAGAGTTGTAAATAACCTGAAGGAAAGAGAAAGACAGAGACAGACAGAGATTTGTAAGATGAAATTGCCCACCTGAATTCTGTTTTGCTTCAGTTAAATTCTTCATAAGAAATGTGGAGCTAAAAGCTGTCATTAAATATTGTCCAGCAGTGCGCCAATTGACAGAAGATGGAGAACTGAATTAAGAAGGTCAGCATGCCTTCCGTGCGGCTGGCTGATCACATGTGGCATGAAGCCCCCTTCCAGAATACAGGTCCGCACATGTGAATACAACTGTTGGACACCCTGCCTGCCAGAACCCGTGTCCTAACATAGAAGTCTTCTTGAAAGGACCCGTTGGACATGTTCACAGTACCTGCCACACATCCTTTTCTCTTTTGTAAATCAGAATAAGAATAATTATTTCTAAGGCTGTTGGCAGAATGATGGCAAACCAACCTACAAAGGATTACAGAAATGTCCTGCCACTTGATATTAAGCAGTGATGTCTTGGCATGGGCCACTATGAATGTGATGCATAACCACTTTGCTCCACTAGTCCAGGATGTCAGATCAGCTCTTGGAGTGGGACCAGAAGATGCTCAGAGGGGCAGAAAATATGCTCCAGGCACAGGGCACAGCTTTGGGCAATGATGTTTCACTTCCTCTTGCCTAAGGAAATTCTGAAACTGCCCCGTCAATGTACAGCATGTAGAAGAGAAGACCCTGGGTATGAAGGTATCATCCAGGTAATCTGCTACAAAGCAAAAAAATTTTTAAGTATGCATATTTTATTATTAAAGTCATGCCAATTTTGTGTTCTACTCCAAAATATATCATGTTTGTTTTAGTACGTGAGTTAAAGAATGATTTGCCCCAAGGGTGCCTGGGTGGCTCAGTCGGTTAAGTGGCCGCCTTCGGCTCAGGTCATGATCCCAGGGTCCTGGGATCGAGTCCTGTTCAGCATGGAGTCTGCTTCTCCCTCTCCCTCTACCCCCTCCCCTGCTCATGCTCTCTTGCGCTCTCTCTCTCTCTCTCTCAAATAAATACATAAAATCTTTAAAAAAAAAAAAAAAGAATGATTTGTCCCAAGTATTTGTGTAACACTGAGTTTCCAGGAAGATGCTTCACACATATGAGTTACCTAGGGTTTGAGAAACATAGGCCTAAAGTTCCTGGCCTCCCCTCTGGCTTCTGAAGTTAGGCGACACCTGGCTCCATCCTACCGGTCTAGGCTCTTCCACCCTCATCCTGATGTACCCCGGTCCCTGTGAACATGCTCCTTCCGGCCTCCCGATCTTCTCCTGGCTGTTCCTCCCTCCTCAACATCTCCTAACGAGACCACAGCCAGACTTCAAGAGCCAGGCACATCTCTCCTTCCCTCGGACTCCTGTCTGCTTGGCTGTTTCAACTTCCCCTTCTGGGCTACTCTCCAGAAGACAGGTGCTGGTTTCCTCTGTAACAACTTCCAGAACACCAGCTTCCCTTGGTTTCTCCCCACCAAGACCCTCATCAGTTTGCTGGTAGAACTCTGAGCCTTTTATCCTCTATCCTGAAAGGCTCTGACTGCTCTTAAAAGGGAGGCAATAAGATTCCATCAGGTTCCCCTTAGCCACCACCCCCCACCAAAATAAATCTCCTTCCTCTTCAATGAGGAATGCTTCTGTTTTACCACCTAGTTTATTAAGGGAAGCAGACACTTTTTTCTTTTGACTTTATTTTAGGATCATGAAACAATCAAGGCCTATTTTAAACAAGGTCCTTTCACTTGTATGAAGAGTAGGGAATGACCAATTATTGCTGATTCCCACAGAGACCAGGGCAGAGGGCCTGGCTTTTGTCCCATGGTGCAAGACAGATGGGCTAACTATGAAGAGACGGTCTTGGGATCCAGTTTGCCTCCAGTTTCCCTCTTATCTCTAAATTGCAGTGTATTTCTTCTCATCCCCTCATGCCTCTTTCTCTCCCCTCTTCCCTTCCTTACGATTCCTGCTTTCCTTTTTAATTTTCAATCTTAGACCTCATGATAAATATTCTTAAAATTCTCTTCTTCCTCTTATAGGCAACTTATACTGATCATTGAGCCATTTAGAGAAAAGAAGACATGAAAATCTAACCAAATGGAGTAAATAAAATGCCCCCTCTTTGCCTAGATTGCCTGGAGGGAAAAAAAAAAGAAGAGCAAATATCTGATTTTTTAAAGATTTTAGGCTAAAAGGTGTCTGTGAGGGCCGACTGAAACAGTCATATGGAGCATATTACTGATGTTTCTGAGGAATTGGGTTAGGGGGTTATTCCCAAGGAACTTCAGCAACGGACTCTAAAATCAGCAAATTTACTACAACCAGTCCCATTTCTAAGCATGCAGCATGGATGTCTGAGGGGGCTGGAGGATCCAGCAGGGTGGCAGATGAGGAAGGAAAGAATGATGGCGCCAACTTTTCGGCTTAAATCTTCTTAGCATTGGTTTTACAAAATGTCTGAGCGATGGAGTTTCAGAATCCAACTCTGCTTTTTAGCTGTTAAAGAACTGTTAAGAAGGTCTTAAGCTTTCAGAGGAAAGCTTTGAAATCAACACAAGCTCCTTAAAACAGTCTCCATAGCTCAAGACATTGAAAGGCTAGAAAAGAACAGATACACCAATATATTTATAGCAATGTCACTGGCATGATTAGGAGTGGTCTTCAATTTTTTTCCCCAACTTGCAAGGCACTGCTGGGCTTCTGTGATCTACAGTTTCTATGAACTGGTATTCCTTTCATAGTTCCTCCCTCCTGGCTCCATTGAGAGCAGCATTTCTGTAAGGAAATATGGTCCTTCTGCCCTTGTAATAGGCATGGTGCAATGACCCAGTCTATGAGAATAAGGCATAAATGTTGCAGATTCATAAGTGGAAGTTTTAATGAAGCTAATAATCAGTTGCTTATAAAGGCCCAGCTGGGATTCTCCATCTTGGCAGGTTAGAAACGTATTTCTTGAGGTTATGAAGTAAATGTAAAGCTTCTCCAAAACTAGACTAGGAAAATTCGGCTGGACTCCTCACTCTGATACTGAAGATTTTGAGAAGTTGGGGGTGGGGGGGGAGTTCATAAACAAATGTTTATCAAAGAAGCCTGACCAATAGGACATTTTAAAAACCAAGATCAATGAAAAGAGTATTTGCTGTTCAATATGTAATGATAATGGAAGTTGGAGAATCCAAGAACAACGTCCTGACCTAACAAGAGCACAGGGCCTGAAACACACTAGGGCTCCATAACAATTTGTTGAAGAGTGGATGAGTGGATGAATGAATTGTATCACTGGCTTAAACCTTTGGCCCATTTACCATGACTTCATCTTCTGGATATGTTTGTAGGAAGGAATGACTTCCTTTCCTGACTTCACATTTAAAGATTAGGAATGTCCCCTAAACATCATATCTTTGTAAGGACCTCTACACACAAGCAACACTACACAAAACTACCTTCACCTTTCCCAATTTATTTTGTCAAACATCCTTACCAAGTTTCCAGGGCTCCTTAACACTGCCTAAAATTACCTCTGGATAGTAGGGTATATGTGATTAATAAAACTTTCTTCCATTGCTCTGGAAGCCCCCTCCCCTCATTACTAACCCTTCCTTTATATCTGATCACTGTCAAGGTCACTGATGCTGATGAAGAGTTAGTGAGGCGTTCGAGTTTTAGGGAACTATCCTAAAATATAGTATGTTTGTATTAGTCAGCTTGGGCTGCCGTAACAAAATACCATAGATTGAGTGGCTTAAAAAAATCAGAAATTTACTTTCTCACAGTTCTGGAGGCTGGAGTCCCAGGTCAAGTTCTGGGAGGGTTGAGTTATGGTGAGGGCTCTCTTCCTGACTTGCAGATGGCCATCTTCTTGCTGTGTCCTCACAAAATGAAGAGAGAGAGCTTGTTGGTGTCTCTTCTTATAAGAACATGAATCCTATCAGATCAAAGCCATGCCCTACAACCTCATTTAACTTTAATCACTACCCCCAAAGCCCTATCTCCTATAATCACATTGGGCATTGGGGATTCAAAATGTGAATTTTGAGGGGAGCCTGGGTGGCTCAGTTAGTTAAGTGGCTGCCTTCAGCTCAGGTCATGATCCCGGGGTCCTGGGATCGAGCCCCACATGCGGTTCCTTGCTCAGCAGGGAGCCTTCTTCTCCCTCTCCCTCTGCCTGCCATTCCCCTCTGCTTGTGCACTCTCTCTCTCTCTGTCTCCCCCTCTTGCTGTCAAATAAATAAATCTTTAAAAAAATATGAATTTTGGGAAGACAAAATTTAGTCCATAGCTATGTTCTTTTGTCTTATTAGAACATTTTAATTCTTCCTGAAGATGGACGGAATGGGATGTATGACATCCCAATATCTTATACTTCCCAAATTGTAATTTTCTGTGGCTTCTGGAAACTTTTTTTTCCCTTTTCTTTAGCCTCTTCTTTTTTTTCTTGCTATTGTCATTATTAAATTGGCTAATTTTCAATATTAGAAGTTTTAAAAACCTTATAGAATAAAAAACCCACTATTTGTGTGTTACAATAAATGATACCCTACACCATTTGCAGCCTTTCCTCCTGCCTGCATTAGTTCTCCCTTCCATGGCCTCCAACCTTCTTTGATCTTTGGAGCATCCTCGGAATCCCAGGTCTGCATTCTTCTTGAGTGATTCCTGGTGACCTCGGCTCTCCCAAGCCCTCCAACCTGTCCCTTTGCATAAGCAAACAGTCTGGGTAGCAGAGAAGCTCACCCACTAGGAGATCTATGTGCAGGGAGGGTCTTGTAGAAAGGAGGTGCTCAATAAATGTTTATATATGGAATGAAACATCTGTTGGTCTGACATAATTGCCATTTGCAGAGCAGGCTGGAAAAAAGATAAACTACTTGGCCAATATTTGGTGCATTCTTTTTAATTTGGCAAGAGCTGGATGAGGAATCAGAGGATCTGGTGATAATTCCCAGCTATGTCCTTTCCTACCCAGAGCAAGCAACCTTCTCCGAGGTTTAGTTTCTATAACATTAAAAGGTATATTGATGCCTATCTTAAAATAAAGTTAGGAGGATTATTACATGAACTAATGTATCTGAATTCATCAGCATAGTGCTGGATATGAAATCTTTCTCAATAAATGCATTTTGAGTCTGAATAATGTCACATGAAAACAATGCATTACTTCTTATTGTACATATAGAAGTTTGCTGGGCTATTTACTGCCTCTTAGGTAAGTTCTCCTTGATTGAAGTACACTGATACAAAGTAAATTATGGTTTCTTCCTTATGAATATGACTATTATATATCAGCTCCTCTTAAAATGGTTACTTAAAAGGACTTTGGGAGACCGAAGATAATAATAATTTCCTTTTTTTCCTAGTAATTTAGTAAAAAAAAATGTTAATCCTTTTAGATATGAACATTAATTCAAAATACAGTATTTGGGAGCAATGTATTAAGAAAATCAAATAATAGGGGCGCCTGGTGGCTCAGTCGGTTAAGCGTCTGCCTTCCACTCAGGTCATGATCCCAGGGTCCTGGAATAGAGTGCCACATTGGGCTCCTTGCTCAGTAGGGAGTCTGCTTCTCCCTCTCCCTCTGAACTTTCCCCCAATTGTGCTCTCTCTCTCTCTCACAAATATATTAATAAAATAAAAGAAAATGAAAAGAAAATCAAATAATAAGTACAGTTTGACAATTTTAACAATTTTTACACTTACTTTAATGTGACTTGATTTTATTCTACCAAATATTTGAGTGGAAAACTATTTCAAGTAAGTTTATAAGTCTTAATCTTTATTCCTCTAATCAAAAGTCTTCAGGATTATGATAGTGACTCTGGCATTATGGGAATAAATGTCAGCTTGGCATCAACAGTCCTTAGCTATGAAAGCACTATGTAATAGAAACTATGGAAAACAGCTAAAATAGTATTTTGAAGAAAATTCCTTACGAATGCATTAATAAATAAAATGTCCTAAATACTTACATTAATAATCAAAAGAAACTGAAAAATTTAATTAATTTAATTTAATTAAACATACTATAAGCAAGTTAGAAACAAAAAAGAAATATGTCTAAAATAAATAGAAACAATGATTAATTACAATAAAACCAGAAATTAATAAATCAAGAAACTAAAAACGGCAGGATAAATACATAATTAAATGGTTCTTTGACAAAAGCAAACAATAAAATTAATAAGCTGCTAACTCACCCAATCAAGCAGAAGAGGGAAGTAGAATGACTCAAAATATGAAATGATAAGGAGAAAATAACCTCAAATACAGGAGAAGTTATCTGAAGAGGATATTTTATTCATCTTTATGCAATAAATTTGAAAACCCAAACACAATGGAAAATATAAGAGATGAAAATGTAACATAATTGAGATAGTAAATCCAAACAAACCCATTACCATAAAAGAAATAGAGAAAATTGTCAAAGAACTACACCCTCAAGAGATAGCAGGTTGTTTTACACAGGGATACTACCACAATTTAAGAAAAAGATAAATCTGACATTATTAGACCTGGCTCAAAGCATATTAAACAGAGGGAAATCATCTAAATCTTTCTATTAAAAAAAAGGTAATATTGATACCAAAATCTGAAAAAGAGAGCATATACAGAAAATACAGGCTAATTTTACCTCTGAGTCAAAACATAAATCTTAAATAGAATACAAGACAAACAGTATTAAGTAGAACATTAAAGGAATAATGCACCATGACTACATGAGGCTTACCGTAGAAATCAAAGAATGATTCAATATTAGAAAGTTGATTAACATAATTTACCATAGGGGCGCCTGGGTGGCTCAGTTGGTTGAGCGACTGCCTTCGGCTCAGGTCATGATCCTGGAGTCCCGGGATCGAGTCCCGCATCGGGCTCCCTGCTCGGCAGGGGGTCTGCTTCTCCCTCTGACCCTCCCCCCTCTCATGTGCTCTCTCTCTCTCATTCTCTCTGTCTCAAATAAATAAATAAAATCTTTAAAAAAAAAAAACATAATTTACCATATTATCATCTCAAAATAGATTTGACTACCACTGGACTGTATGCAGGTAGAGACCTGTCTTTTCTGTTTACTATATTCCCTGTAATCGCAATATTTCCTGGGACACAGTAGGTGCTCACTTGTTGAATGAATCAAATGCTTGAGAAAGGATCACATAATAATTGCCATAGATTTCAAAAAAAGTACTTGATGAATTTGAAATCAATTATTGATAATTTTTATGAAATAGAAATACATGGGTACTTCATTCAAAAGTATAAAAGCCTATGTACGTATTTGCATGTATCTGTGTATAGATATCACCACAAAGGCTAGTATGAGGCTTACTGTAGAAATAGCACAAGCATTCCCATTAAAGTCAAAAATGAAATAATGATATATATTTTTTCATCATTTTTATTTAACCTAGATCTGGAGGCACTAGCCTATACAATTATATAAAGAAAGAAGAGACACAAATTTTGAAGGAAAGGAAATACAACTAGTATTATGTGAGTATGATATAACTGTATATGTAGAAAACATAAGAGAATAAATTTACAAATAATACAAATAAAAATACTGATAAATATGTCTGACTATATAATTAACCTACCAAACTAAGTAATTTTTGTATAAATAAAAATAAAAATTAGTTGGAAGATATAATTAAATAACAGTAAAAGTTAAAATATTTGGAGGATACATAAAAAAATATGTAACATCTACATGATTAAAACTTTAAAGTGCAATGAGGGACACAAATGAAAAATTTAATGAATAAAAGGCATGCCATGTTCTTCAGCAGAGATATTCAGCATCATTAAGATGTCAATTCCCCCTAAATTAGTCATAAAATAATGCAACCCATAGTACTTTTGGAAGGAGAGGGGCAAACAGGCAAATGGGTTTTATTCTTCATAATAAAAAATAAATAAGCAAAAAGAATGAGTGTTTTTAAAAAGAAGAACCACACCAACTATTAAAATATATTGTAAACTATAAGAATAAGAATGTTGTGCCATTTCTTGACTAGACAGACCAATTAATGGCTCCAAATAGAAAGGCCAGAAGTAGATTTGAATTCATGTGATAAAGTAGCATTTCAAATCAGTGCACTAAACATGGATTACTATATAGAAATGGTATTGGGACAGCTGTATTACCATCTGAAAAAATACAAGTATATTCTTCAGTGCATATTTTCCATAAAATGAAGTTCATATGGATCAAAAATTTAAATACAATAAAGGGAATACTAAAAAGTATTTGAAGTATGCTACGAGGAGATTTTGTATTACAGTTTTTTGTGGAAAAAGTCTTAGTAAATATGACACAAAATCCAAACACAAAGAGAAAGATCCACACATTTGCTCACAATAAAGAAAGCTTCTGCACAGCTAGTGGGGGTAGGGATGGGTGAGACATACAATAAACAAGATCAGAGGCAAGTAACAAAATGGACATAATATTTATAAATAATAATACAGATAAGCAACTTTCTTTTTTTTGAATTTTTAAAATTTTTATTGTTATGTTAATCACCATACATTACGTCATTAGTTTTTGATGTAGTGTTCCATGATTCATTGTTTCTGCATAACACCCAGTGCTCCATGCAGAACGTGCCCTCTTTAATACCCATCACCAGGCTAACCCATCCTCCCACCCCCCTCCCCTCTAGAACCCTCAGTTTGTTTTTCAGAGTCCATTGTCTCTCATGGTTCGTCTCCCCCTCCGATTTCCCCCCCTTCATTCTTCCCCTCCCGCTATCTTCTTCTTTTTTTTTTTCTTAACATATATTGCATTATTTG
>NC_138370.1:31394200-31474783 GCF_054177405.1 Leptonychotes weddellii
CACCTGTTGGGTCCCTGCTGGAGGAGCAGTGGCCCGACTGTGCCGTGGATCACGGTTTATGGCAATCCTGAGCTGAGAGCCCACTCCTAGGCTCCGTCTCTGCAGCCGGCTTCCCTGCTCTGATACCTGGGAGCTCTGCCGCACTCAGGCACCCCCAGTCTTTCTGTGACCCCAAGGGTCCTGAGACCACACTGTCCCACAAGGGTTCCACCCCCCACTTAGCCACTGGAGTGGTGTCCCTCAGCGAAGCAGACTTCTAAAAGTTCCGATTTTGTGCTCCACTGCTCTATCACTTGCCAGAAGCGGCTGACAGAGGCACCCTACCCCGCCATCTATCCTCCCGAATATCACCTTGGATTCACTTATCCGCACATCCTACCTTCCAGAAAGTGGTCGCTTTTCTGTTCAGAGAGTTGTCGCTATTCTTTTCTTCAATCTCCTGTTGAGTTTGTAGGTGTTCGGAATGGTTTGATCCCTATCCAGCTGAATTCCTGAGACCAGACGAAATCCAGGTCTCCTCCTCCATCTTGCTCCAGCAACTAACTTTCTTAATATAGGGAAATTTCTTATGAATTAGTAAAAGGCCAGTAATCAGTAGGAAAATGAGCAAAAGAAAAAAAGAGAATATTTATTTCTACAAAGACTTAAACATAAGGATGTTCAACCTGACTCTGAATGCAAATGAAAAGTACAATCAGATATTTTGCACCTACCATAATTTCACATAGACTAAGAGTTAAAAAAAAAAAAAAAAGCTTGATAAGTCTACGTGTTGGCCATAGGGTGGGGAAACAGGTACCCCATTCTCTTCTAATGGTACAGAAAATTGGGAAACTAAACAAAATGTAGGATACATCCTTTTGTCCCCATAATATCACTTCTAGGAATTCATACTACAGATTTATTCCCACATGTGTAAAATGATGTATGTATAAAGATATTTATCACAGCATTGTTTGAAAGAGCAAAGAGAGGACACAACCTTCAAATGTGTTAAAAAAAAAAAAAATCCCAGTATTTCCAGACAATAAGAGACTATGTAGGCATTTTTTTTTAAAGATTTTATTTATTTATTTGACAGAGAGAGACACAGCGAGAGAGGGAATAGAAGCAGGGGGAGTGGGAGAGGGAGAAGCAGGCTTCCCGCTGAGCAGGGAGCCCGATGCAGGGCTTGATCCCAGGACCCTGGGATCATGACCTGAGCCGAAGGCAGATGCCCAACGACTGATCCACCCAGGCGCCCCAGACTAGGTAGGCATTTAAAAAGAAAGAAGCACTGGATAGAATCTGACATGTTAGCATTCCCCAAGGTATGTTGTTATTGGGGAAGGGAAAAATTTCCCCTGAACATCTAGATTCTTTTGGCTGGTCTAATTAAACTGACACAAGACACATTAATAGAAGGGAAAAAATTAATTTCATTCATACATATAGCAGTCTCATAGTATAACACCCAAAAGTGACCACGGCAGGCTGTTTATATACCTTTTAAACAAAGAATACATGTGTGGGGCACCTGGGTGGCTCAGTCGGTTGAGCGTCTGACTCTTGATTTCAGCTCAGGTCATGATCTCAGGGTCCTGGGATCAAGCCCCATTCAGGGCTCCCCACTCAGCGGGGAATTTGTCTCTCCCTCTGTCCCCCCTGCTCATGTTGTCTCTCTCAAATAAATAAATAAAATCTTTTTTAAAAAAAGAACAAAGGAACAATACATTTAGGCTTGGGTACTAATTAGTGAAAAAAAATCAAGCATGATTTGTTTACATAGCCTTCCTTCTCAACCCTGAATTCTCTATCTCTAGTGGTAAGAATGTCTCTCTATCCCCTGGCACAGGGAGGGTACCTTTCACATGGAAGATTTATTTCCTGCTTTTTGGGGGCAGACAGGAGGGTCAGAATGCCCTCCTTGCCCTGCCTGTTTCTTGAGTAACTTTAATTCAAAATAATCAATGTGCGACTCTGGCATATTTAGGGGCAGCCTGCCCTGCGCACCATCATTGCTAAATGATAAAAGCAAGATGAAGGACACCATGAAGAGTGTACTGTCACTGGTGTAAACCAGAAAGAAAAAGAGAAGTGCATATTTATATATGTGCTTGTCCACGGGTAGGATACTCTGAAAGGCATGGAGGGACCTGTTGGCAGTGAGCCCCTCAAAGATGGAGAGCTGCCTGGCCAGAGCCAGGAATAAGAGGGAAACCATTTGCTAAATCTTAACCTTTTATAACTTTCTGATTTTGTACCATATGCACATATTGTTTTTAAAAATAAATAAAATAATGTTTGAAGTCCTTGATTTTGTTCTTTTCCTTAACGAGACCTTACTGATTACAATTAAAAAAAAAAAGTTCCATATAGGGACAAAACAGGGTTTAAAGGCAAAGGGTACCAGAGAGATATGGCCTAAGACTAGAAACGCAGAAGTTCTTCATCTTTTCCGCTTTTGATGCATACAGCTATTCAAAAAATAATAATTAAGAGAGTTTTGTGCATCATAACTCTATCTCCGTGGTGGTAGGGAGGTCGAGCCTCGCGCTCAGCCTCAGTTCCGGCATTTTTATCACGAGATCATTGGACTAGATACTTTCCAAGGTCCCTCCAGCCCCAGATTTCTAGAAAACATCACTCTGATCTTTCCCTGAGGTCATTTTATTTACTTGCTTCCACATTAGCCCACAGATTAGGGATTACCAGCTGCTAACTATTGCTTGAAACTTCTTTTTCATTTAAATAAAATGGCTCCCTCTTCAACCTTTCTCTTAAAGCCAAGTTTATATGAACAGACTCTGCCTATCTCTTTTTAATTAACAAAGCTTATATTTATATAATTTATACCATTGTCTGTTTTCTAAAAGCCAGTATCCCTTCTGGTTCAAACTATGTCTAACCGAAATTTAAAACATGGCAAAATTTATGTCTAAACTGGAGGTATAAAGTAGTGTCCCCTTATAGGTTCTTTTAAAAGACAAGACAATGCTCCAGAAAGAAATTGTTCACCTCCTGTTAACTTAAATGATCTGCAGAAAAGTCCTCTGCTCTCTTTTCTGAAAGGCACCTGGGGCCCAGCATGTGCCTCTCTTCCGGAGCCAGGCCCATCCCTCACCGGAGGAGTTTCTAAAACGTGGGTCTGTTTTCCAGGGGTTTATGGGGTTTATTTAGCCAGAGGGGCCATTACTCATCTCCTTGGGCCCTTTGTCATTATTCCTGCTTGATTCTGCCTTTTCATAATTTCTGATAAAGCACTGGTGTCCTATTTTCTGCTTTAGTGATAACCTTGAGGGAGAGTTACTTAAGCCACTTGACCAAAATACATTTTGGAGCATAGCCTTTTTGCAAAAAAAAAAGAAAGAAAGAAAGAAAAAAAGAATAACTGGGATTCAAGTCTCTGTTCAATGACTTGCTAGCTTTGACATAGCAACATAAAATACATTTCTTAGGTTGTCAGAGCTTCTGCTTTCTTATTCATAAAATGAAAATAATAATATCCACCTTGCAAGGTTTTGGTGAAGATTGTAGAAAATACATAGTACATGAAATAGATGTAGCATGTATAGGATATACTGCATATGGATAACATATATATACTATATGTTTTATAATTTATATGAGTGTGGGGGTAAAAACATGGACTTTTGTTACTTAACCACCCTGAACTTCAGTTTCCATTTCAGTAAGATGGACATATTCATAGGTGCTAACTCAGTGTTGTCCCAAGGGTTAAACGATTGAACTGCAGCAGTTACACACTGAAAGGCAAACAGTAGGAGCTCAACAAACATCCTCTAATGTCATTATCAGGCAAGTTCCACCTCACGACATCAGCACTCAGGAAGTGGTAGGCATTGAGCTTGTTCATTTTTTTCAGCGGCCATCCACAAGCACCCATGTGGAGGGTGGGTGGGACTGGAAGGGTGCTTAGGAATGGACCCCATGCTGTACACCCAAGAGGAAATGACACAGAGCCCGTTAGGCAGGGGTTTGGAAGCACATCAGCAGCATTCACTCTTTCTGCTCTCTCAGCCAAGATGGTCCCTGTGGGGACGCCTGGGAGACTCAGTCGGTCAAGCGTCTGCCTTCGGCTCAGGTCACGATCCTAGGGTCCTGGGATCGAGTCCTGCATCAGGCTCCTTGCTCAGTGGGGAGCCTGCTTCTCCCTCTGCCTGCCGCTCCCCCCTGCTTGTGCTCTCTCTCTCTCTCTCTCTCTCTCAGTCTCTCTGTCCTTCCACCTGCAACATCAATACTCCATCAACTCCTGGCTCGGATTCCTCACCTAAGTCACGAGGATTTCTCTAGTTGCAGGACATGCGTAAAATACAATGATTCTCCAGAAACCTTTGGACCTCATCCCTAGATCTTCTGTGAATGGATAGCGGGGAGAGAGGGGGAATGGGGGAACAGAGCCAGAGGGAAAATAAAAACGGAGAATGGTGGGAGGTGCATAGGGAAGGGAGAGCTTCACAGAGGCTCTTTCTCCCAGGCCCTCAAGAAAGGGAGCTGCTTGGGAAAGAAAAGAATTGCATTGATTCGGGGGAAATCCCCTGAATTTCCCTCTAGGAAAACTTCAAACCGCAAGGTTGCCAAATCCTTATATCTGAAAAAAACAGATCACAAAAAGCAGATGGACGTCAGGGCACACATTAGCATCCCGTGAGCACCAGCAGTTTTGAGGGCAAACAGCTCTCTCCAGAGTATTGATTTAGCCACAGCAACGGGCATTCTGCTTAAAAAGAAAAAGTCTATTCCTGCATGGCAACCCCACCCCCGTCCAGACAGAGATGAAGAGCAGCAAGGGTGGACAGTGGCAGCTGACCACATTGTTCCCAGTACATAACTCCAGACATGGCCAGGAGCCCTTTATTGCCAGCGAGTTTTAAAGCAGAAGGAGGAAGCTTTTGAACTCAATTAGCATTTAATAGTCCTGATGCTGGGAGCCAGGGGCTGGGATAGCCAGTTGTGTTTGAAATGTCAGTGCATTTCACCTGAGACCACCTTCCCCCTTCCCATCATCCCTCCCTCCGAGTCAGGGGTCCTGATATTTAACAGCATTTCACAAAGGCATGGAGTCATCCTTCAGTCTTGAAACACCCGTGAAGTCAACTACAGTTTTGCTCTGTATAGGGGAAAATAAGCCCACATCAAGATCTGAGGACACAGGTAACACAGGCATGGTTCTGCAGCAGGTGTGGGCTCCTCCCAGATGGGGTCCTGTATCCTGCCAGAGCTTCTGGGGAGACAACGGGGCCATAGGGTAGAGAAAAGAGCCTGAGAAGAGCTTTTGGGAGGATGTGGAAAGACCCAAGCTCAATGTCTCTATAAGCAAAACCCAATTCTCTAGTATTGGCAAAGGATCACAGGAATGTAACCCTTTATGGGCGCCTGGGTGGTTCAGTGGGTTAAGCATCTGCCTTCAGTTCAGGTCATGATCCCAGGGTCCTAGGATGGAGTCCAGCATGGGACTCCCTGCTCACGGGGCGTCTGCTTCTCCCTCTGCCCCTCCCCCTGCTCCTTCTCTCTCTCTCTCTCCCAATAAATAAATTCTTTAAAAAAAAAAAGAAATGTAACCCTTTATATTCTAAAGATCTGAGAGTAAACCAGTATAGCTAGTTCTTAACCAATACCCATGTCCTTTCCCCTTTGCCTGAGCTAGAGTCCCTTCCCAGCCTGCTTGCATGTGGTGGAGCTGTGGGTTGATTTCTCACAGGTGCACTATGAGCAGTCTCCAAGTGTCCTTCTTCCCTGTATTCCAGAGTAGAGGACTCAGTTCAAGGCTCTGAAGACCTGAGCAGGGTGGAGCCACAGTGTGGAAGGAGCTTGAGTATCTGCAAAGTTATCTGCAAAGAACAGACCTCCCTCACTCCAACCTTAGGCAGTAAATTGAACAAAAAATAAACCTTTAACCTGCTAAGCCACTGAGATTTTAGGTTGTTTGTTATGCCAGCTACCATTAAGTACCCTAACAAAATGACATCATCAGAATTACAGACAAAAATATTCATTACAGGTCTATTCATAAGCAACAAAATAATTGAAATTAACTATCCAAAACTAGAGGATTGGTTAAATATATTATGGTACATGATGTAGTCATTAAGACACATGTCTCTATTTTTTTTTTTTTTAAAGATTTTATTTATTTATTTGAGAGAGAGACTGAGATAGAGAGAGCACGAGAGGGGGGAGGGTCAGAGGGAAGAGCAGACTCCCTGCTGAGCAGGGAGCCCGATGTGGGACTCGATCCCAGGACTCCAGGATCATGACCTGAGCTGAAGGCAGTCGCTTAACCAACTGAGCCACCCAGGTGCCCCAAGACACATGTCTCTAAAATAAACATGGAGTCATGATATAAAGTTAAGTGAACTGAACTTTTTTTTTTTTTGACTGCAGAGTCCAGCAACCAAAAAGGAATTATAAAATAGCTCAAGTACTTTCATTAGGGTCTTTGAGGGGGATTTATAAATCACAGAATTATTTTTTAAATTTGCCTTTTCTCTTCTGGCCATTCTTCCTACCCCACAATAGCTGCTCCCACACTTTTCAAAATTACTTGCACCAAGCCTCCTCCACCAGCCCACTCACCCACTACCTGTAACCCCCTCTTTCCTTCTTCCCCACCCCATCCCGTATGGCTCCCCAAACCTAAAGGACAGGCCTACCAGGCAGAAAAGGAAGGAAGAAGGAGCAGGAGGAAGGCAAAGATTGCTAACAGTCATACATCCATATACATCATTCGCCCCTCACTCATCATACTTATGGCAGAACGATGTTCACTTTTCTACACCTTCCCAACATCAGAATCTTGCTCACTTCTCCCCCAGGGTCAAAGGGAAGTCTTGTCATTAGAGAAAAATGAAGGAGTACTTCATTGCCATTTAAAGTAAGAAAATGTTTTCTGATGAATTTCAGGCAGGAAAGGTAAGAATGTGTAGCCAAGTAAAAGTTTTGAGACAGGGAAACCGAAGGAACCCCACAAGAGAAAAAGCTGTTTTTGTTTTGTTTTTTTTTTCCTTTGCTTCTTATCCGGCTTCTATTCTTGCTAGGACCTGCACACCCACCCCACTCTACGCACGCCTCAGAACGCAAATAGCCTATGTCCTCCTTATAAGGGACAAGGACTTAATGATTTCTCTAGAATAGATAGCATCTAAGGAAGGACCAGGTGAGAATGACCGGATGAAGTTATCATATGTGTATTCCAGATCACTGGTTCTAGATGCCAAGACCCCTGGCTTCAGAGAATAAGTGACTTATAATCACGCCTGGACCTTGTCCTCATTCTGACCGGTTCCTGGATTCCTGAGAGGACATGTGCACTAGACTACAATCATCAGTAAAAACCCCCAGACCCCAAGCAAAGACTGTATCCCTCTTTTCCTTTCTGAGTCTCCTAGATGCTCCATCTGTATCTCTCTCTATAGCTGGCTCATGTTGGATAGATTTCCATCCTGCGTGAAGCCAAGGACCGTCTTGGCAGGTCCTGTGGGACCCCCATCTGGGTCCTCGGACCTGGCCTGCCTGCATCAGTCTCAGTCATGCCTTGGGGGGGAAAAAGAGGTCAAAGTTATATCAAAATGAAAAATAAAATAGCTCTCTTATTGAGAGAAATCATTTTCTTGATGGTGAGATAATTTTTATTTTTGATATTAGGCAGGAAAATCAGATGAAGCCTGGATTGGAATTCCCTCCCAATGCCAGCCACCTCCGTATACATGTCCTATTTTCCACCCCATCCATGGAATAACAATGTCCCCATCTCCTGGGGGAGGGTGCCCTGAGTTGGAATTATCCCAACTTCTGGAGCAGTTGCATATTATTTAGCAGACGGCTTAAGTTTGAAAATGTGAAGACACAGAAGTGAACTGAGGGAATGGCATTGGATTATTTAATGGGGAAGGGAGATACATCCTGGAGAAAAAGATACTTCAGGAATGAAAGGAAATGAATAGGCAAAGTGAGAGAAAAGCGATGTCCAATGGGACATCCCGGCCCCCCAAAATGCCTAGACAACCATGACTGGGTCCAAGAGTGTGAAATAGTTTTATCAGGGGTATAATACTGAGCCAACTGCCTAAAGTCTTTAACAAAGAATTGCTTAAATTTGTACTGGGTTTCATGCATTCAGGTTTAGGGAAATGGCAACTGGCTAGGAATCATCAGCAGATAATAGTATCATCTTCTTTTTTTATTTTAATTTTTTTAAAGATTTTATTTATTTATTTGAGAGAGAGAGCTCACATGAGCAGGAGGAGGAGTTGAGGGAGGAGCAGGCTCCCTACTGAGCAAGGAGCCCAACTAGGGGCTCCATCCCAGGACCCTAGGACCATGACCTGAGCCGAAGGCAGACGCTTAACCGACTGAGCCACCCAGGCACCCCAATCGTATCATCTTCTTTGGACACTGGATGGCAAGAACTATCTTTTGGAAGACAACCAACCCAGTTAAAGAAATCTGCCCTCCTCAGTTCCCCAGAGGGTAGCTAGAGGCATAGCCCGTGGGACACTCCATTTCCCCACGAAGGAAATGGCCCACCATAAAGTTGTGTGGGTGTGTTTTTCATTTACCTAGTTATCTAGTCAGCTAAAAGAGCTGAAAATATTAAAAGTGGTTACTTCTAGGTGATGGGATTAAGGGCGAAATTTGTTTTCTTTTTTATATCTTCAGTATTTTTGAATTCCTTACAATGAGAATAAATTATTTCACAAAGAGAACAAAGCAAACATCATTTATAAATAAAACCTCTGTAATCCTACTACAAGTGAATGTCTCCTGAGCAGGTGGCATCAAAGAGAAGCTGGATTTTTTTTTTTCCTCAAATGAATTAAGTAGAGCAGAAGCTTATCCCGGGGGTAAGAATGCCACTTGTGGGCACCACTGATTTTTAGGGTTCTCCGTTAGCTCCCTGAGTCTTCACAGCATCCCTGGGTAATTGGTGGGTATCGTCCTCATTTTAGAGATTAGTAGCAGGATAAGAAAGTCACCTCAACTCCTAGTGAAAGGATCCTGATGAGAGTCCAGAGCGTCGACTTGGAACCTCAGGTGCCCCTGTCCAGAGCTGCCTGAAATAGGAAGTTTTCCCATCTGCAACACATGCACACCTGCCCCCAAGCCCCCACAGCTCCTCCGCTCCCAACCATCTGAATCTGGGACTGAAGCAGGAGTAAAGGAGTCACTGTGCACCCCCAACCATGATATTGATGCTCCTCTTGGTTCCCTTCCGAGGGGGAGTAAGTGGGGTGGTCAGTAGAACAGGGGCTGTCTCAACTTCAGATGGTCAACGGCATCACCCTGCGTACAGCATCCCAGCCTGACAGCTGTTTCGTTGCACTAGTTAGTTGCGTGGCATGTTTATGACTGCCTGGCTTACAAATCAAGAGCTCAGTCTTACATACTGATTAATAATAGAGTGCTTTCCCACCCTAGTAGCCCTCTTCCTCCTTAGCTTCCACCTTTCTCTAATCATGTTTCTCCCCCTCCGCATGAGTCAGATTGGCTGGGAATGTGTCACTTTGAAAAGAAGATGCCCCAATACTTGTACGTAAAAAAGGGAGAGTGCCACTTACATCCGCCTTGCCACCTGTTCTGGGCACCCATTCGGAGCTCCAAAATGATCCCAATAGCTGGGACTTCACAGTTGGTAGGTGTGGATGAGTTAAAGCTCTAGGCTGACAGAGGGGATAATTAATAATGGCTCATAGGACATGTATTTCGCCCTTTTTAAAAATTTTTGCACAGTGGGGGTCCTTTTCAACTCCCACCCCATCTGAAAGATACTTTTTCGCATCAAATATAAATTTCAGCCTCAAGAGAACAGGAGTATCTGAGCAGACACAAACAGAGAGACCTCAGAAAGAGAAAAAGAGAGACATAAGACCAAACCTTACAGAGGAAAGCAACAGGCATTTTGCATGCAGCATTGCATTAGGGAAAACCACTATTTCTTTTTTTGTTGTTGTTGTTTTGTTTGTTTGTTTACTAATTTATTACCTTTATGTGTACATTTTTGGAAATAAATACACATATGAAAACCATTATTTCTCTTTCACTGAAGATGATTCTGCTTAAAACAGAACTTTGAACTACTTCAGCTGCAGGGACCAGAATTCTCTCTAATTAGTAAATATGTAGTTTGCATCAGCTCCGTAGAAGATTCTGAGACAAGGCAAGTGATAAGGTGCTGCCGGTTAACAGAATCTGGATTTTGAATAAGGAGAACTCTGAACTGGAAAGAATGGAGCTTATTGCACTAGATACAAAAAGCTGAGCTACATCAATCACTACCCTACACTACAGTCACTACATCATCACTACTTCAGAAGTGAAGAAGGTTAATATTAAGAACTTCAGGAAAAATTACTTAGACTTTTTCAATTAATCCTTTGGCTGTCTCGATAAAAGCAGAGGGGGACATAGCCTTAGTAGTTGTTCTGTCTGGATTAGGGATGTGTGACTGGCAACTGCTATCAATGATATTATAACCATTCACTGAGGATCACAATGAGCTGGGGACTTGCAATTATTGTGGCTGATCTGCCCAATCACACTGCAATGTAGGCATGATGAGTCCCATTCTACAGAGCAGTAAACCGAGGCTCAAAGAGGATACGTGTTACTCTACTGTAAGCACCAACTACAGAAGAATGTAAAGGAAAAATGCCTCATATAATCAAACCCCCACTGTTATTTTAATCACTTTTTCTGTTCGTGTATTATTAAAATTTTAACAAAATTGAAATACTCCATCTAGTATTTTGTGCCCTGCTTTTTCACTATTTCCTCCCATCATTAAATATTCTTTGAGAAAACCATTTTTAATGAATGAACTGTTTTCCATTTTTTAGTTGTGCCATCAATTATTTATCCAACCCCCCTATTGCGGGAGTTTTAGGTAGTTTCTCATATTTTTTCTGTTACACTAATGGCTGAGATGAATATTCTTTTTTTTTTTTTTTAAAGATTTTATTTATTTATTTGAGAGAGAGAATGAGAGAGAGAGAGAGCATGAGAGGGGGGAGGGTCAGAGGGAGAAGCAGACTCCCTGCCGAGCAGGGAGCCCGATGCGGGACTCGATCCCGGGACTCCAGGATCATGACCTGAGCTGAAGGCAGTCGCTTAACCAACTGAGCCACCCAGGCGCCCTGAGATGAATATTCTTGAACATAAATCTTGTACATAAATTTGATTGTTGCCTTAGGACAAAATCCTAAAAGTGAAATTACTGGCTCAAAGTCTATGAACGTTTTAAGGCTGTTGATACAAAAATTGCTAAATTACACTCCAGAAGGTTTGCACCGGTTTAAATCCCCACCAGCGGTAATGGATGAAAACCTCTTTCTTATATCCTCAGCAGCAAATTTTGTGGGTTTTTTTTTAACTTTCTACCAGTTAGATGAGCAGAAAAATTATAGATTTAGAACTTTCATTTCTTTGATGAAAAGAAGCTGAATACCTTTCCTTGTTTGTTAAGCATAAGCTTCTGTTCTATTGTGAATGTCCTTCCATGTCCCGTACCCATTTATCTATCACTGTTTGGTGTTGCTGGCATTCAGAACCTTCCAGTGCTTAGTGTGGTGCTCCTCCTGATGAGACAGAATCCTCTGTCTGTGAAAGATGGTTGCTCCTTAATAGGGAGCAAAAGTTATCATCCTAGAGCCTGACAGGGGAGCTGGAAGGAATATCCCCTCGGCCTAACCACAGTGGCTCTGTAGAAATTCTCAGGTCCCTGGATTTAGAAACTCACCAGCAACCAGGCCTGGTAACTCAAGACTAAATGACTCTGCAACGTATAATTTCTCACGAACTTGACCATCCCCCTGCCTTCACCCAGTGACTGAACCGGGTCGAAATGCCACAGAGACGCAGCTGTGGCCCTCCCCCAGCAGTGAGGCTGAAGGGCCAGCTCATGAGCAGACCATCCGTGCAGATGGCGGAGATACCCTCTGGGTGACCCTGAGACACAGCAGGAGGAAAGAAGGCTGATAGTCCTCACACTTCTGAAGAGGGAGTAATGCTCCAGTAAAGGACACAGCAGCACCCGTGGGAATAAACACGAACCACAGAACAACCCTGATGAACTTAACCTCAGTGGCTGGAATTAAAAATCTCTTCCTCTGTGCAAGTCCACCACCTGCCCCGTGCCTTTCTCCACTGGGGCAGTTTGTCCCAGGTTGTAATCATTATAGTTGTTGGTTTACACCCTTGTCTTCCCAGCCAAAATGTCAAGTTTAGGGCATCCAGCTCCTCGCATGGATTAAACCCTTTGTAGTTGCTATGGGTGAATGAATGAGTGAATGAATGAATGAATGAACAAAACAATGCTTTTCTAGTGCTTCCGTCCATGCAGCTGCGGACTCTGAAGGCATTTACATCGCTCCTTAGATGCCTAGTACATAGTGGGATAAACGCTTCTCAAAGGACTGAATGAACCAAACCTCAATTTCGACCACAATAACTCCTACTTGCACTCATCTTTTCAGAAGTTCTTCCCTCAGGAGACCTGTAAAATGCAGCGGGATTCCCAACCATTCCCCCCCATGGCTGGTGCTACATGGAGCTCTCACCATTGCATTGTCCTGCTCAGGCCGTCGGCAGCTGGGCTAACGCTGCGTGGCAACTGCCCACACAGGGCTTTCGAAATAATGAGATAAATGTCTGTCTTCCCAGCCTCACGCTGCTGAGAACCACGCTTCCCCAAGAGAGAAATATCCGACCAGGATACACCTGCATACACATTTGTTTACGGATGCAGATAATGCCAAGCTCTGTCAGGACAAAATCAGCTTAGATTCTGTCAGGACGGAACTCACTGTGCCCCCCCCACACCCCATGGCAGCTGAAAGGGGTGTTTGCAACAGACACTGCCTCGGACCAAACCCCAGACTGACTCAGACAGAGCTTCTGTTCAAAGAAATAGCTGTTGCCACACTTTAATTATGAGTGTTGTCACAGGGGAGCACCCCAGAGCTCAAGCACACTGGGGAGAAGCTCCACATCACCCGCAGAGTGGGGCAAATGGCAGCCCCGGGCCCTTGACTCCCCCAGCCAGAACCCCTGTGCTCAGCACCCCAGTCTGACGGGGAGGGGGGCCTCCCAGCATGTTCCCGCCTTCCCACCTCCCAGGGAGCTCTCACCTTACTGAATAATTGAACTTCCCATCCAAAAGAGGCTCTGTTCTCTCCTCGTACAAACATAAGAGCTTCTAAATATTTCAGGATTCCTGGGTTGGGGAGGGTCACTGGGCCTGCCCTTCAGATAACTGTAAAGCCAGCGTCGGCTGCTTCCTGGAGGGCTCTGAACACAACGGTACAGGGGGCCTCTTCCTCCCCTTCCACCCCACTCAGGGCCCTTCTCGGCCGCATTTGGTAATCCCTCTGTTCTGTGAGCATTTATGGAGCACCTGCCTCGTGGGAAGTTCTGAGATCCCTACAAAGAATGACTCAAAAGAGGAGGGTGTGTAAAGAAGGGGTGCTGAGGGCATCTGTCCAATGCCTGCATCCCGTGCTCCCCCACTGAGGTGACGAGCCCCAGGCAACTACTCAGGCTGCCCACCCACATCCTCTGGGGCCTTGATGATGGCTTCGCACAGCCCATTCGGCCTCAGGAGGCCTGTGGCACCACCGGGTCTCCAGGGGCTGGGACTCAGGCCTTTCTGAGAATGCTCCCACTACCACAGAGCAAGCTCTGCAACTACGCAGCTTCACCAAGTTTGAAAACTTGGCCTTCCCCCCAATTCCATCTACATCCCCCCATACATATATTTGTTTTCCCCAGAAAGAGTTTCCGAGGAGTGTTGATGGGGGGCTTGCCTTACTGCTCTGTTATAACGCTACCTTAAAGGCAGCCCTTGTGGGAGCCACCCACAGCGGGGCCACCCTGACTAGCTGCCACTCCCACCGTGGATTGCCCCCCACCCCCATTCCATGCAAGCCCACAGAGGGCTCTTCACCCCACCAGAGCCACTGTCCATGGCCCGTCACCACCCCTGTTGCTTATCCCTGTGGCTTCCCCCAGCGTGCATGCTCCTTCTGCATGTACATCTCACTGTGCAGTGGGAGCCGCACAACAGACATCTATGCTTTGAGAGGCTGGAGGTGGCTGCTTCCGGTCTGGTCTGCTTCCCTCTCAGGGAGTTGATGGAGCCCCACAGACGGAACCCCACAGAAACTGCTTCCTGCCTGGAAAAGGGATGGAGGGCAGCAGATGACCTGCACCCAGAAGCTAGGCTTTCTAATGCTGGGTCCCTCGGGAGAGAATTATGAAGCCGCCCTCTCTGACCTGTCTTCCGTCACCTGCCTGGGAACCTACTCTCATGTCCCCTCTGAAGATATAAGCTAAACCTCCTCCCGGGCATGGCCTGGAGAGAGGAGCTCTGCACAGTCAAAGCTTGTCTTTCTCTCTCTCTTCTCACCTCCAGACACCTGTGGGTGAGGCTTGGGCCATGCCACAACAGCTAAACTCACGGTGCCTCATCTCTCAAACCCACCAAATGGTAAAAGAGGTAAAACCCACCCTGAAAAATCCTTACTCTGCCTCCAGTAGGTAACACGGTCCTGGAGGTTTTTCTTAAACTGGCACCCTGACTTTCTTAGCCTCAGAGGTACACACACCAGGGATGAGGATACACGAGCACCTTTCTCCATCCCCGCTACCCTCAGTCCTACCCTAGAGCTACACTGTTGGCTGATAGCAAGGTATGAACTGTCCCAGAGATTTCACATTTCCAAGGGTTCTTCGATGCAGAAAGAGCTCTAGGAGTCAAAGGAATTTCACTCTAATGGTGTTACAGGTAGTCTGGCAAATATCTAGAGCTAGAGGACTTACTAAGCATCCCTTCTATCTCACCACGTAAATATCTGCCCCTCTGAAAGCCACTCAGGCTGACACCCCATACACACCCTCCTGGCCAGTGTGGTTCTCTTAAGGATGCCTGTGATATTGATCGTCTTGCTGTACTTCCCAGCTAAAGATGTAGCCTCTGGGTCCTGCTGGACCCAGACCATCAGGCAATCATATTTACCATTGATCTACCACCTTCTTCTTTCCTTCCTCCCCCACTTTGGAAGCTTTAGCAAAACATGTTTCAATTCCCACTTTAAAGTGAAATTATTAGCATCTAAATAATTAACCTTGTATCAATAGGAGGCCATGCGATCTGCACACACACCTAGACTGGTCGATCTGCCCCATGAGGGGAGGAACAGAGCTTTCCCCCAGGGTTTTCTTAGAGCTTCAGAGACTGAAATTTGAGGATTGATGAAGTATACAGGTTTGGAAGTGAAAGAGGGAAAACTAACTGAAGGAGAGGAGGGAGACTCTCTGCGGTTCCCAGGTAGCAAGCTCTTACCGCAATTGGCATCCCTCCCCAGCACTACCATGAAACATTAATCTAACAAATACTTCTATACCCTTATCCTAACACTGAAACATTTTTTAAATAATTTAACTTCGTGTACTGTTTTACACACCGCAATTGGCATCCCTCCCCAGCACTACCATGAAACATTAATCTAACAAACACTTCTATACCCTTATCCTAACACTGAAACATTTTTTAAATAATTTAACTTCGTGTACTGTTTTACACAAGGGTCACACGGCTTGCCTCCATGAATGGCAACGTTAGTAACTGATACAGCCCAGATGTTATGTAGCCTCCTGGGACCCCAACTGCCCGAGACCAGTGTGCACTGACGATGCCTCGTCATTGATCATCCACCTGCAGGCTCCTCTGCCAATTGCTTATGAGCCCTTCTTTCTGTTCCTTCCCACAGCCCAGTCCACAGTGCTGAACTGTCTGAGCATGAAGCATCCAGAATCTCTTCTTCTGGGTTCATGGAACACTAATCCTGAGAGATATGCCACCCAAATAGGATTCTATGGCCAATTAAATGGGAAATCTTGCATAGCTTATGCCCTTTCCAGGGATCCACATCTTTTTTGTTAGTAAAGCCTTTTAGATGACCTTCAGGAAGGACACCTAGTTTTTTCCAAACTCACTAACCTTTCCCCATAATGAGATTTTTTTTTTAATATTTTCTTTTTTTTTTTTAAAGATTTTTTATTTATTTATTTGAGACAGAGAGAATGAGAGACAGAGAGTATGAGAGGGAAGAGGGTGAGAGGGAGAAGCAGACTCCCTGCCGAGCAGGGAGCCCGATGTGGGACTCGATCCCGGGACTCCAGGATCATGACCTGAGCCAAAGGCAGTCGCTTAACCAACTGAGCCACCCAGGCGCCCTCCCCATAATGAGATTTTTAATACTATCCTGAAGACTTGTGCTCCACAAAAACACTTGGAAAGGCTTTTCCAGAATGGCATAGGATGATGTTTGCAACAATAGTTCTTCTGCAAATGCAGCAGTGAACTTTGCCTGTTTCAAGGATGTTTAATTAAAGCCAAGGGCATGGTTCCTAAAATGCAATTCAAAGAAGATAATTATGCAAGGAAATAAACTAATATGGTTCAAGTAATTGGCCTTCTGGTGGTCCAATGAGATCCTCGGGTCTCAGAGTGCCTACAGGGGTAGATAAGTTGGGGGACCTTGACAGTCACCCTGAAATGGCACTTCTCTCTCAGACTTCGACTCTCAGAGGGAAAACAAAAGAACCATTATCTTACTTTAATAATAAGGTAGGATCCATATGCTTTGGAAACAAGACAAGCAAATGGCAAGATGCCATCTGAGTAGGAAAATTGATGAGCTGATCGGTATTCTTACCTGAATGGAAGTCTCCATTCTCCTCAAGGACAGGAGACATGAACTCACTTGCCTGAGGTCACACCATGAATTGGTAAGAGGAGAAAGCCATGTCCAGATTCCTGACTCTCCCTGGGCTGACCCTGCTCAGTGATTACTCACCCCACGCTGACTACCCAAAGACTCGGCTTTTCTTGATTACTTAGAACTGAGTTGTATGCTGGGCATTTTAATGTATCCAGAAGTTTTTATTATTCTGTTTTGTTTTTATTAAGTAGATGGAAGCCTGAGACCATGGGCAATGAGGAACCAAAGAGGATAGAGAAGGAAAAGAGGAAGAATGTAGGTAAAGTGCACACTCCTGAATCTTGCTATTTGTACTTCAAATTTCATTTTCCAGGACTCTAACCATAAACATAATGGTAGGTAGGAGGGTGGTGGCTATGTTTTACTGAGCACCTACTCTGTGCTGGGTACCACACCCTATCTAAGCACACCTTCCCAGACCTCCTGGGTGGTTTCATTTCTTCGAATTTTAAACGTCAGAGTGTCCCACGGACCGCTTCTTTTCTCAATCCTCACTCACTCTCTTGATGATCTCATGCAGGGCCAAAATTTTTTGAACTGTCTAGACATTGATGATTCCCAACCTTGTATCGCAGCCCCAGCCTCTCCCCTGGGCCCCAGACTGTCATATGCAACTGTCTGCTCATCACCTCCACTGGATGTCAAACGGACACCCGCAACCTCACATAAAGCCAGAATCCTGACTCCAGCACCCCCCAAACAACTGAAGTGTTTGCTTCCCACCATATTCCTCATTTCAATATATGAGAAGTCCATTTTACAAACTGCTTAGGACAAAATCTTAAGGGCAGTCTTTGCATCTCACTATTCACATACCCTACCCCATGGACCAGCAAATCCTGTAGGTTCTACCTATGGAATATATCCAAATCCCGACTACTGTTTACCACTAGCACCACTGCCATCACCCAAACTATTGTCATCGCTTACCTGAAGATGCAGCAGCCCCCCAACTGGCCTTCCTGCTTCTCCATTTACGGTCTTAAAATCTATTTTCCACTGAGCTGTCGGAGTGATTCTTCTAAAACATGCATCAGGCTGTGGCATTTCTCTGATCAAGGCCCCCAGTGGCTTTTCCATCTCACTTAGAGTAGCTCTACAAGGCGCACATGATTCCACCAGCCGCTACACACACACACACACACACACACACACACACACACAACCTCTCTACTTTCTTCCCCACTCTTCCCTCAACCCCTCCCCTCCTGCCACACACAATAACTTCATGTTCCTTGAACTTGCCAAGCACTCTCTCACCCGAGCACCTTTAGACATGCTCTTTCCCATGTCTGGATATCTGTACGGCCCCTCATTTTCTTCCAGTTTCTTTTCAAGTATCACCTTATCGAAGATGCCTTCCTTGATCATGCTTGAGGAAGGAATCAGCCCCGCACATGTACACTCTCTCTCTTCCCTCACCCTGCTTTATGTTCCTTTTCAACATTATTATCACCTGACACAGTGTATAATTGTTTGTTGAGATTTTCTTCTCCGCACATTAAACTATAAACATCTTAAAAGAGGAGAGACTTTGTATGTCCTTTACTGCTTTTCTTCCAGCACCCAAAATACACCTTAGGATGTATTTATACCTGTTTATATTATTTGGTAAATAAATGAGTGCAAGTATCCTAATCCAATTTTACAGATGAAGAAATTGAGACTCTTAGAAGTTGGTAACCTGACAAAGGCCAGTAAGTGGAAGAGGCAGGATGTGAACCCAAGTCCACCGGGCTCCAGTCATATGGGCTTCCACTGTAGCCCTGCCTTGCTGTCCAGCCTCCCAGGGGATCACCACCTCCATCATGTCTACAACAACTTGAAGCCTCTTCTTCCTGGCTCTACTCCCACCTTCAGGAAATGAGCAGCTCTCAGGGGCTCTGGCCAGGAAACATGCAGGCAGGTGCAAGAGTTACAGAGGAGGCATGGGCTCTTTGGGGATTTATTTGTGCCACGCACCCTGCCTTTTCTGTCTCTTGTAATCAAGATGCTGAAACGTCTGCAGCTGACACAGATTCCAGAGCACCTATCTCAGAGGAAACGCAAGGCTTTGCAGGAAGTCTGGAGGTTCCCCACAGTCGCGTGGTGGTGCCTCCTTCGGCCTACTCACCAGGCACGCTGTTGGGCTTCTGTATTAATGATGAGATATGGAAAAGAGCAGGAAATCTATCTCCGTAACCAGCCCAGTTCCTTAGGGCCTTTTCCACCTCAGCAATATGATCCCTGCTTAGCTGGTACCGCAGTCCCTCTGTCACAGCCAAGGTACCTCGCCCCTCCCATTAGAACAGAGTGCCCTGACCCGCCCTCTGACCAAGGCTGCAGGTGGAGAGCAGATGGAGTTCCCTGAGTGAGAGCTACACCTGCGCCACCTGCATGGCAGGTCACTCAGTGCCCCCAGCCCCCCACCCCACCCCCACCGTACCCCCGCCCCACTGCCTGCCAGCTGCCTGTTAGGATGGGGCTGGGAGGAAAGAGGGGAGCAAGGGAGGCACTTTAGGAATGCACAGACAGCCTAGTGCTCTCGCTCTGGGGACACTGACTGCCCCCCCAGCTCCCCGCAAAAGCCTCAGCACCCGCTCCGCATGCTCAAGAGGAGGTTACTGCTGCCACTGAGATCTGGAGCTGTTTCCCTTCTACTCCACCTCCCAGGCTCTTTCCTGAAGCCACAGGAAGAAATTTCATCAGCAGAATATCAATCCATTGATATGAGTCCTGACAGCCTTTCTGAACAGAACACCAAAGTCCAAGCCTGCCCCGTCTCCCGCCGCAGGTGCACCTGACAACAGCTCGGGGCTCCACTTCCCTGACTCTTGGCCAGAGCCGTGGGCTGAGCTCTCAGGGTTCAGGGTCATTGCCCAGCCAGGCTGAGAGGTAAGCAGGGAGCACTGGAGGGGAGGCAGCAATGCCATCAACAGCCCTGCTGTTGCCTCGACTTAAGAAACCTCATTTTCGGGGAGGAATGAAGCGGGGGAAATCGGAGGGGTGGACGAACCATGAGAGACAATGGACGTGAAAAACAAACTGAGGGTTCTGGAGGGGAGAGGGGTGGGAGGATGGGTTGGCCTGGTGGTGGGTATTGAGGAGGGCACGTTCTGCATGGAGCACTGGGTGTTGTGCACGAACAATGAATCATGGAACACTTCATCTAGAACTAATGATGTAATGTATGGGGATTAACATAAGAATAAAAAAAAAAAAAAAAAAGAAACCTCATTTTCCCTCCTGCCTCTGGCCATTGCCCAGGAGGTGGGCCCCGGGAGTCTTGCTTCTCCCCACTTCCCAGACAGCTCTGAGAGCCCACAGACAGGCAGCAGGCTGGGCCCTGTCTCCCCCTGCTGCTGTCACAGCACCTCTCCAGACGTGTCCCATTTCCACTTTCTACTTGCTGCCTTTCTTGTAAGCCCCGAAGTCCAAATGAGTCCCCAGCATACTGAGAGTTGTCCTGTGAGGAGGAGCTATGCAGGGGTCATGGGAGTGTAATCACAAAGTAGGGAAGGTCAGGCAAGGGGAAGGTAAGCAGGCTTCTTTACTGCAGGACTTCTCAGAGCCTTTAATACGTATATTTAGATTGTGAATTCCCAAGAGGAAAATAGTAGTGTTCTCCTAACTTATTTTATAAGGGAAGGGAAGGCATTTTTCAAGGCACTCAGCTATAGACTAGGGCTTCAGAGACCTATTTTGGCGTAAAAATTGGCCTGAGGCACAGGGAGGAATTGGGAGAAGCAGGCAATGCCACACCTCTGGTGGGACAGAGAGTACCCCTTTCAGAGAAGCAGGACACCTGGCCCGACAGGACCCCTGTCCCTGGTGCTCTGCCCTGCAAGGAGTGCCATGTGTTTGGAGAGGAAGGGCTGAGGAGAGAGAAAGGACGTGTATGAGGCGGGCACCCAGAGAGGACAGGGGACGACAGAGGGGGAGGGGGAGATGGGAGCAGTGGCACAGTGGGTTAGCTGCCTCTTCCGACGTGCCCGAGACCACCCTCCACGCCCCCTGCACACCTCAGCCTTTAGAAGAGTGAGGAAGGAGGAAATCGCAGGAAGGCTGGAGAAAATGTTAGACCGGGCCTTTGCTCCCAAAGTTTAGGTTTTGTTTTTAATTCTGTTAAGGGAGTGCATGGAACCAAAACATGGCTATGCATTTCAGTTGATTTGAACCAGTATTTACTGAGTGCCTACCAGGGGGCCAGCTCCGAGTCAGGGGCTGTGAGGAAGCAAAGGATGCAGCACAGTGCAGCTTTCAAGGAGTTGGCAATGCTGCTGGAGTGACAAGACCACACAGGCTAATGATTAGAGAACAAGAGGAGATTTCACCAAGAACAAAAGGGAGGAATACCCGCAGTCGGTGGCAGCACGTCCAGGAGGCAGGGGCTGCGTGCACGGAGACCGGTGCAGAGGGCCTTGGAGGGTTGGCCTTTATGAAGGCATCTGGAGGAGGGGAGGGCCTCCCTGCAGGAGGACAGTCAGAGAGGCACCCTCAGCAAGGCCGTCTGTCCAAAGTAAGATGGCCGGGAGTTTGAGATACCTGCGGACCGCTGGTAGACTTGGGCCTTGTGAGGAGGCTGGAAGGATGGTGATGGCTGAGGCTCTGTCCTCTACTGGGTGCCCATAGGCCTTGTAGGAAGGCAGAGGGGTGGGGATGGTGAGGGCGACCCCCTCTACCAGCAGTGTACAGTGCTGGTTGGAACACCACCCGTGGGACCTTCATCCCCTTCCCATCGGCCACACAGAATGTTGTAGCCTGAATTGGGTCCCCCAAATTTGTATGTTGAAGTCTAACCCCTAGTACCTGAGAATGTGACTGTAGTTAGCGATAGAGCCTTTAAAAAGGTGTTTAAGTTAATGAGACCATACTACTGGTCCCTAATCCAAAATGGCTGGTGTCCTTAGAAGAAGAAATTTGGGCACAGACATACCAACAGAGGGCCTGTGAGGACCCGGGGAGAAGACAGCCATCTCTAAGGCAAGGAGAGTGGCCTCAGAAGAAACCAACCCTGTCAATGTTTTGACATAGGACTTCAAGCCTCCAGAGCTGTGAGAAAATAAATCTCTGTTGTGTAAGCCACTCTGTCTGTGGTACTTGGTTATGGCAGCCCGAGCAGACTAACAGAGGGAATCATGCCACCTTCCTGTCTTTTCCTGGCGGAGTACTGCCTTATTTCCTAGGTTCTTACCCCTTCTCCCCATCACTTAAACTCCCTTCTTCTCCACAGTCTTATTGTCAAGATTAAATAACACACTGAATGTGAACACACTTTGAATGAACTTCATATAGACATCTGTCTGCTGGTACTGTGCACTGTGCGGGGCCCTGGCAATTCAAACATGGGTAACACGGGGTCCCTGCTCCCAACGAGTCACAGTGGGGTGTGAACAACATTCACAGACACAGGTGACTGGGCTACTTGGCCGGTAGGAACACAGCAGAACTGAGGGGGCACAAGGAAAACTGTCCAAGGAGAGGGCATTTAGATGGGCTCCGAGGGATTAAGAAGAGTGAGAAGGAGGGCAGAGTATTCTCTGAGGGAGAAAGAGCATGTGCAAAATCCAGAGGTGGGGTGCCTGGGTGGCTCAGTCAATTAAGCGTCTGCCTTGGGCTCAGATCATGATCCCAGGGTCCTGGGATCGAGTCCCTCATCGGGCTCCTTGCTCCACGGGGAGTCTGCTTCTCCCTCTCCCTCTGCCTCTCTCTCTCTCTTCCTCCCTCTCTCAAATAAATAAATAAATAAATAAAATCTTGAGAAAAAAATCCAGAGGCCCACAGTGCATGACGTGTTTGTGGAACGGTGAGGAGTCAGGGTGACCGCACGGTCCACATGGGGCATGGTGGGAAGGAGCCGGGAATTCTGACGAGGGTTACAGTCCTCAGATGCCTGGGAAAGAAGCTGACCTTTAACACGGAGTTAGTGAGGAGCCAAGGGAGGGTACTAGGAGGGCCTCCAGGATCAGCGTAAAGAGAGCCCAGTGCAGTGAGGAGACTAGAAATCTGTTTTTGGAGCCCTCTGGGAGCCCGTGGCCCATCCATGTGGCAGCCAGTGAAGACACAGCTATAAGGCTTAGTGGAGGGACTGAAGACGGGCTAAAGGAGATGAGTAAGGTGGTGTAGACCGCAAAAAGAAAAGGCAGTGGGACTGAAAGCCCACTTGGGCCAAATAGTTAACCCTTCGAGGCCTCCGTTTACTCATGGGTAAAATGTGGGAAAAAGAGCTCCTACCCACATGACCATCAAAAGGGTGAAATCAGTAGGACAATCTGTGAGACGCTTTCAGCGAGGCCTGGCAGGTAGGCTCGATGACACTGGTCTTGTTGCTGTCCCAGGTCATGCAGAGATAAGGGTGGAGGCTGGGTCACACAGAGTGGACTCCCATCTAAAATGAGCAAGGAGGAATATTACGCAGCCATCAAAAAGAATGAAATCTTGCCATTTGCAACGACGTGACTGGAACCAGAGGGTATTATGCTGAGCGAAATAAGTCAGTCAGAGAAAGACAAGTATCATATGATCTCACTGATATGTGGAATTTAAGAAACAAAATAGGACCATAGGGGAAGAGAAGAAAAAATAAAACAAGACGAAACCAGAGAGGGAGACAAAGCGTAAGAGACTCTTAATCTCACGAAGCAAACTGAGGGCTGCTGGAGGAGAGGGGCTGGGGGGATGGGGTAACTGGGTGATGGGCATTAAGGAGGGCACATGATGTAATGAGCACTGAGTGTTATATGATACTGATGAATCACTGACCTCTACCTCTGAAACCAATAAGACATTATACATTAATTAATTGAATTTAAATTTTAAAAAATGTATAAATTGCAAATTTTAAAATAAATAAATAAAACGAGCAAAGACACCAAAGCCTGTTGGCGGCATGTTTGCCTCAAGGCCACATTTCTTGAACTGTGCATGAGCACAGATTCAATCACCCCTGACTCCAGACAAAACTGGTTCTTGAGCCTGGAGGACTGCGTGAAGCTCCCACTGCCTCCGGAGCAGGGTGGGGAAGCAGGGGCAAGGACTCCTGCAAGTTATTAGAGGGCAGGACTGCAGAGAAAGTGCAGAGAAAGGGAAAGTACGAGCACACTGGAAGAAGCAGGGCGAGCCCCTCCCCTCCAGGCGCTGCTGGGATCAGCTGATGTGTTTGCAAGGTGCTAACTGGGGGTGCTGGGGCTGTGGGGTTGTGTGGGTCCGGGGGCTGCAGCGGGCCCTGGCAGCCTTGTTGGTAATGTGCCACCCTCTCTCCTTGAGCTCTGCCAGTTCTCTTTGCCCCCCCGTCCCCATCCCCACGGGAACAACAGGTGAATGTCCTCTTCGCAGCTGAGCTGCTGCATTTCTCCTGTAAGGGGGTAGGTACTCTCACTCCCTTTGCAACTTTGGCTGCTCAGCCCTCACCTTTCCTGCTGCTCAGCTGAGTCGAAATTAAAACCGACTGAGGCAATTTTTACAAGGCAGACCAAGAAAAGGTACTTGAAATTCAACACAACAGCACATTTAGATGTCTGGGATCCCCTGCACGGCTAGACTCTGCGCTTAATCATTTTGAAGTGTAGCACTGAACACATTATCACGGACTTTCCTCATCTAATTGAGGCTCTTGCATCTAATGCAAAAGTGCTATGGAAGATTGACATTCAGAAGGTTAACCAGAAGCATCATTCTGCCTTAGGTGGTGCTTTCTCTGTGTGTGTGTGTGTGTGTGTGTGTGTGTGTGTGTGTGGTGGTGGTGTTGTTTTATGCGGTGGGTTCACCAAAGGTCAGAGTCTGTCTGGGTCTCAGTTTTGCAGATTAATAAATTAAATTTTATTGGTTCACCTAGGGATAAGCACATATTTGGGGATGAACGCATAACCATCAAATTTACAAGGTACTGGCTGGTAACCTTTGCAACCACAGAGGCATGCCCAGCAGTGACCCATTAGGGTCATTGCCCAAATTTAATTTTGGAGGGGGGGTAGGTTCACACCCAAAATAAGATTAAAAATTCTGCTCAGCAAATATATTCCGAATCCTTATTATGAGCAAGGCACCAAGGCAGATGTCCTGGTGGGTACAGCCATAAGTTCTACATGGGTCATGCCCTCGAGAAGCTTCCTTGCACATAGATATGATACAGATAAAAATGTGGACAAGAAAGATGCAGAAGGGCTGCTAGGGGAGTGCAGGGGAGGGAGGAATACTTCCAGAAGGGGGTGGAGGGAGTGGGGAAGGAACCAGAACCAAAGGAGGAGGCGAGCTGCATTTTGAAGGAGGTGTGAAGGTTTGTACCCAAGGTTGGGGGTGGGGTCATTCCAAGGAGAGCAGTAGGTGAACAAAGACACAGAGGATGGAAAATGAGTTATAGGTTTGATGTGGTGGAGAGAAGGAGGCTAGAAAGATAAGCAGGTACCAGATTGTGCCTCAGAGTCACAGAAGGCAGTGAGAGGGAGCACTTAAGGCACAGCCAATCAAGCAAGGAAAACTCCACGAAGAAGCTTTTTTCCAGGGTATGGAGCCTTCTGTCTATGCAGTCAGCACGGCCTACTTGAAATTGCATCTTCCATGAATTGGGGGAGACAACCTGGCATGCTTCAGTCTGTTCTGCTTAGGTCCCTAATTCTTTCTCAGTCATTAACCTCCTCTGTCATTGCAACAGGACCCATGACAGGGTCTTACAGCTCCTGAGATTGTCGCTTACCTTGCACTGGTGTCTTCCTTACAGCGTTCCAGAGAGCACCTGGGTTCTTAGTGACAGCCACAGGACCCTCTGTGCTTACCAGCAATGAGGACACCGACTGCTCCCGAGAGTGGGTTCCTTTCTCAGAGACGGAGCTCTTCCCCCGTTGACAGGATTTAATTCGCTCCCATAACAGAGGGTGACATTTGCCTCCATCCTCGGGGTCCACGCTATCTGGGCTTCCACACTCCTTCCTGGCTGCAGTGGGGTTAGAGTTGGAGACCGCTCAGGGTGAGCTGAACGTGGCAATCCTGCCCCCAAGGCCAGTTCCATAAGGTCCCGTGGGCTCCTGCTGCAGAGAGCCAGACACTGGAAAGAGCAGGGGACATGTCCACCACCTGATTGTCCAGAGTTCCAGAAAGGGCCTAGATTTCATGTTTGGTGATATGTGGTTAGGAATTAGGAGACTGTGTTTAGGAAGATGGGTTCTAGATTCAAACAGAACCAGCTTCAAATCCCAGCTCTTGTCCTTCCCAGCTGTGTCACCTGGGGCACATGATTTAATCCAAGCTTCAGTTTCCTTGTGTGTAAAGTGGGAATAAAGATCACACTTACCTCCTAAGGATGTTGTGGAGATGCCCATAGAACAGCCAGCACAGTGCCTGGACTGTTAATGAAGCTCGGTATGTGTTAGCCATTTGTTACCACAGACATCTGAGGCGTGCATTAACATTATCCGAAACCTTCCAGCCGGTGAGAGGAGCTGCAATCTATATCCCTGGTAGCCGGGGAGAGCTAGATCAATCCCTGGCTTTTCCAAGTGACTGCAGTGGCTTTTCACTTGCCCTCCCTTCTTCCTGCACCTGACTGTGGGGTGCCACCAGACAAGCCACGCGGCACTCGCTGAGCTCAAAGGAATTCTCCAGAGCTCCACGGGATTCCCCAGTTCCTAACTTCTGCATTAGTGACCTATGCTGGCACCAGAGAAACCCACATTCCTGGCCACCTGAGGCACAGGGAGGCAAGATACCCAGTTCCACTGTGGCTGATGGTAAAAGGCATCATGGTGACTTGGGTTTCTAAGCCTCCAGAGACAGCGGGACCAGTGATGTGCTGGGGAAGACGTCTACCAGCTTGCGTGAGATGGCTGCTAAGTCTTCGGGAACTGTGCGAGCCGCTGGACATCCTATTGGTGGCATGAAATGGGTTGGGGTGAGAGTATTGACACCACAGAGATCAGCAGATGTCTCCAGTCAAGGGTCCTCCTCCGCCCCCAAGAGCTGGTTGTTAAGCATTTATCAGCACACCACTGGGCACGACCGTTCTCACTCCCTGCCTCGGTTGCCTGTAACTACTCCCTCACACCATGCACCCCCACTTCCAGACGGTCCAGCTAAATCTCCAGTAGTCCCGGAAGAAACTGCCAAAGACAGGCTGATGAGAAATGGCTTGAGATGTAGAGAAGGTGCTCCGTGTGAGCTGGTGTCAAGACTCTAGCTCGTTCCCTTTACTCCTCTCAGAAGGAAGTTAGTCAGCTGGTGTTCAGATGCAAGGACTGGTCACACCCATCAGGATGAAAGATCTTCCCACCAGTTCTCTGAAGTGAACATGGGTCAAAGGGGAAAACAGAACAGTGACTCAGAGCACCGGAATATTGACCTCTAGGGGACCACACTGGGTGACAGAGGCTTTTAGTCCCTCCACCAGGAGGTGAAGTCCCTCCACCAAGAAGAGCTTGTGGGGCTTGTGGAAAGGGGAAACTATCCAGTGTCTTCAAGTACCTACGAGCTCAGAGAGACCTCAGTTTCTCTGAGGCCAAATCTGCATTTCCCCTAACAGGAGCTGAAAGAAACCCAGAGCAGCAGCTTGGAGGCTGAGCGAGGTGGCACATGTCCCCATCCCCACCCCCACCCAGCAGACACTTGCAATCCTCTTCCATCGGAGCTTCACTGAACCACAGCATTTCTTAGAACCCGGGAGCCCTGAAGCCTGGCAGTGACGCCAAGGAGCCCCCGACTGAAATCCCGCCCCCCTCCCTCCTCTCTATCCCCCCAAGCAGAGGCCGGTTTCCTCCGCAGCAGTAGATTTCTCCCTTAACTTTATCCTTAAGTGTATCTGGTACATTCACTCCTGCAATATTTATGCCTCCCATCAATTTTTCATCCATCCCATCACTCAGCTTTTCAAGCGAGTTTGGAAACTACTCTCCTTGAGTTCTCATTCTCCTTAGGGTGGGGTGGAGACAGGAGGAAAGCACTAGGGAGGGACCTGCTGCTCCAAGGCCAATGTATGATCGAAATTACCTCTCAGGTAAATATTACAATCCCATTTCATACATGAGGATCTTCAGACACAGAGAAGATGTGACTTGTCCAAGGACACACAGCTCATACATGGCAGAGCACACATTCCAGTGCTGTAGTTCAGCCCAGGACTCGTACTCTTAAATATCACCTTATTCCTGCTATTTCTAGCATCCCTGCACACATTCTACAAGAGGGCAGTGTGGAGAAGAGCAATAGCCATCAGCCCAGCAAAAGAGGAGAATCTTCAGGTAAATATGTGGACTGAGCATAAGCACTTATATCTGCTCCCTCCTGAAACAGCAGCAATGTTGTAGTAAAGAAGTAGACCCACAAAGACAATGAGAGGAGAAGCTATGGCAGAAGAGAGACAGCAGCAAAATTCCAGGAGTCAGAGAGTGGGTGAGAGAGTGGTACATCATCACACAGGCAGACGAAGCTGAAGCTTATCAGTCCACCCGAAGGACCCTGGGGATCACAGAATGAAGGTGCTGAGTTCTGGGGAAAGGTGGAGCAAGAAGAGATACCGAAACTAAGACCATCTGGAAACTTTTTTTTTTTTTAGATTTTTATTTATTTGAGAGAGAAAGAGAACACGAGTGGGGGAAGGAGGGACAGAGGAGAGAGAGAAGCAGACTCCTCGCTGAGCAGACAGCCTGATGCGGGGCTCCATCCCAGGACCCTGGGATCATGACCTGAACCAAAGGCAGATGCTTAACTGACTGAGCCACCCAGGTGCTCCCCCCATCTGGAAACTTTGATACAAAATTATCAGGCTCCCAAATCTCCTCTCCATCCCTGTACAAACAAGGAATGGCTCCCTTTATAAGTCAGCTTGGGCTGCCATAGCAAAACACCATAGACTGGATGGCTTCAACAACAAACACTTACCTCTCACAGTTCTGGAGTCCAAGAAGCCCAAGATAAAGGTGGCCAATTTGGTTCCCAGTGAGAGCTCTCTTGCAAATGACTGCTATCTTGTTGTATTTTCACATGACTGAGGGGAGGGAGGGAGGAAAACTCTCTGTATCTCTTCTTATAAGGGCATTAAGCCCATCACAGGGGCTCTACCTAATTACCCCCCAAAAGGCCTCCACCTCCAAATCCCATCACATTTGGGATCAGGGCTTCAACATATGGATTTGGGGGGGACAGAAATATTCAGCCTATAGCACTCCTCCACGCCCCTGCAGGATGGACTTCAGTAAAGGGTACTAGAGGCACATTGGCAAGCATGGGTGAACTATGAGGCTGAAGAAAGGAACTGAATGATGTCTGTCTGCAGAAGAAAGAAACCATCCCTCCTCACTCCTCACTATCTGCTTCCAGTCCCAGGCTCCAAATGCCAGTCATCAGATATATATCCCAAAGCAAGAGGTGAGACAATATTTTCTCAAGAAACAGAATTCTACATTAAGAAGCAATAGCCCAGAGTAAATGTACTGTTATATTTGAGGGTCTCCCCATGAAAAAGCCCACCTGCAGCCCCACCACCCATTAGTGATGCCTGGAAGTCAATGCCATGCCACAGTCAGAGAATTTCACATCAACTCTTGCTGTCTTTTTCTGAAATGTGGACAGACAGCAAAGCATCAATAGATTTTTAAGGAAAGCATTCAATATGAAGACCAAAACAAATAAATGAATTTTTTATCAGGAAAGAAAAACAATGTGGAAAACAGAAGAAAATTCCAAAGACATCAATATCTTTAGAGAGATATAAAAAGATGCTCTGCTCATAAAATGAGAATAGAATGCTGTAATACCAAAATGAGAGCAATTAGGGAATAAAAAGCTCCTTTTGAAACAAAATTAAAACTAAATTATGAACATTAAAAATGTTTTAAATCAAAAGATTCAATGAAATCAAGAAAATATTTCAGAAAGTACTTTTAAAAGGAAGAAGAAGGAAGAAGAGGAGAAGAAGAAACAAACAAATGAGCTATAGATAGGCAGACGGGAAAATTCAATGAGCAATTCAGGAGGTCCAACACTTAACTAAATAGAAGTTCTATAAAAAGAGAACAGGAAAAAATGGAGAGGAAGATATTAACAAAGACATAAGACAAACAATACAGGAAAATTCCAATCTGGGCAGATTAACAGGGCCCATAATATAACCAATGCAATGAACGAAAAAATGCCTACAGCAAAAAAAAAAAAAAACCCTAATCATGAAATTTCACACTCAGGACAAAAATGATAATTGAAAGAGAAAGAGAAAGAGAAGGAGGAGTGGAAGGGAAGGGAGGGAGAAAGGAAGTTTACATATAATGAGCTGGAGATCTGAATGGCATTGGATTCTCAAGAACAATACCAGATGTTAGAAGCCCTTCAAAGTTCTGAGGGAAAACATGATTTTCAATTTTCAATCTAGAATTAAACATTTAACCTAACCATTAATCAAGTTTGAGGATAGAACAAAACACTCTTAGACATGGAAATACGTAAGAGTTCTATCTCCCATGCCTTATTTCTTAGGAGCTACTAGAAGATGAGTTTCAGTGATACATACATACACACATACACATATATACATACACACATATACATACATACATAGACATACATGCATACACACATACACATACACGCATACACATACATGCATACACACACTGTTGGTTTGCAAGCTCCTTGGGAGCATCCCAGTTGTAATCTGAAACTGGCCCCTGTACTCAGAGGGTAGGAACAGACCAAAGAAAGAAGCAGGCCACTCCAGGTTGGTACGTGGCAGTTTTTAATAAGGAAAGGGAACTTACCTACAAGGTTTGTCTTGGGTGGCAACAAGATTAGTAGATCTCTGTACCCGCTCACCAAATCTCACAAGTTTATGTAGTGGCCCTCACTGGGTTCGGTCATGTATACAGTCCAGATGGTCTCTGCACTACATCACTGTGGTGCGTCGTTGGAGTAGGTTCTGGCAGCGGGGAAGGCGAGTGGAACCCATATTCCAAGGACAAGGGAGGGGTGCAAGGAGCCTCTGATTGTCAGGGTCCAGCTCAGGGGTCAATCAACAATCATGTCTTCTCAACAACCACCCTAACACAGACATCCATACATATGTACATAAAAGTAAAAGAAGAGGAAGTGGGGATTACATCCAGAAAGAGGATGCCTGGATCAAGAAAGCTAGAGATAGATCCAAGAAGCAATGAAAAGAAGCCCCAAGATAGCCACGTCCCATACCTAAAGAGGGGAGCAGAAAAGAAGAAGCTTCGGAAGATAACCCGGAATTAAAGTAGAACTAACACACACATACACACACACACCCTGGTAGTTCTGCTTCTATATCAAATCCTGGCCAACACTAAATAAAAAAAATGACAAGAATTTCTTTTTTTTTATTACGTTATGTTAGTCACCATACAGTACATCATTGGTTTTTGATCTAGTGTTCCATGATTCATTGTTTGCATGAAAAGAATTTCTAACTCTAGGAAAAACAAAAGTTTATGAGCAAAACTATATCAATAATACACTATATGGCTTAGCAGTGAACAACATTTGTGTGAGCCTAATAATAGAACAATGAACTACTAGTTTATAATGTGGGAAACAAAGGCAGAAGAAAAATTATTAAATTTCCTTACTACCTACAGCTGATTGACAAGTCCTTGAAATAGGCAGAGTGACATTCCTCTAGGGACTCGACTGCCTTGATGTTGATACTTTGCTAAGGGCAAAAGGCAATCTTAGCCCAACTCCCAGGACCCCGTGAGTCTACCTTAATATATAAAAATTCCTTTGGAGGGCACCTGGGTGGCTCAGTTGGTTAAGCGACTGCCTTCGGCTCAGGTCATGATCCTGGAGTCCCGGGATCGAGTCCCGCATCGGGCTCCCTGCTCAGCAGGGAGTCTGCTTCTCCCTCTGACCCTCCCCCCCTCTCATGTGTTCTCTCTCTCTCAAATAAATAAATAAAATCTTTAAAAAAAAATTCCTTTGGAAACTTCCTTTATCTTTAAACCCCTCCAAGATAAGTGTTGGTAATCATCCTCCAAGCATATGGCCCACCAATACACATCTCATGACTAAGGTTCATGACTAAGGACGTTTGATGACTAAGGTTTTATTAGACTGTAATAAATGACCTTTTCCCAACAACAGCTAGCCCCCTCAAGGTCCTGGAAACCTTGCTGCCAAAATTCCTTAGAGACTTACGCTATCCCCAACCCCCTCCCAACTTGAAAGTATATAACAGGCCACTCCTTGTAACCCCAGTGCAGCTCCTTCTGCCCATGGGTCCTGTCCCCGTGCTTTAATAAAACCATCTTTTTGCACCAAAGATGTCTCAAGAATTCTTTCTTGGCCATTGGCTTCGAACCCTAAAGTCTTTCCTACATCAAAGTTTATCCAAACATTTTTATCCAAAACATGTGACATAACTATGTTGAGAAGATTGAAGGAGTGTGTATGCATGCTGGTAGAAGGAGTAAGAAAGCTAAGTCCTCAGCCAACTTTATTGCTACCTCTGGTCTCTTGACTTGACAGTTCCCTCTGCCTAGATCATTATCGCCCCAAACAGGACATGGTCCGCTGCCCTTTTTTATTCAAGTCTCTGCTTAAATGTCACTTCTTTGGTCAAGGTATCTAAAATAATGCTCCCCAACCTATTGAACTCATGATCTTTGTTATGTCTATTTGACCACAATTAAAAAAACGGTATATATATTTAAAAAAAAAAAAAAAGGTTTACTTAGGAGTTACATAAAACACCACAGAGGAGTGGAGTGCAGAGAGGCCAGCAATAAGGGTTCATGATCAACCCGAATCTAACTGGCCAACCACACCTTAATCCCGCAGAGAAAGTCTGGGGAATGGTGCAGCCCATGCCTCAGGGTTAGTCCAGCAGCGTGAAAGAGCGAAGGAATTATATGCCAAGTCCCATCAGGTTGGCAGCTACCTCTGGGGTAATTCCTCGGCATTTCAGGCCTGCCCTGAGCACAGGCAGAGTGGTCTCTGAAAAAGTCTTCAGGCAAAGAGATGCAGATATTAGCAAATAGAAGCAGGCCACCTGCACTGAAGAAGTAAGACCCAAGGGAACGGCGTAAGGCATTGACAGGTGCTATGGTGCCTGGAATTGATAATATGCACAGGTTCCGTAGAAACATGGAGTTAAATACCAGAAGACACAGCCAGGAGAGTGAAGAGAGTTGTATCCAAGAAACAGGACTGAGGCATGCGAAGGAAATTGCTCTATGTTGCCATAAATTCTTCTAATTCTTTAAGGCATTATTTCACTTTTAAACTATGTCCATATCTTATTTTGAAGGAAAAAAAAAAAGATGAATTTTAAATGAGTGTGAATATCACCAGGAAGTCATCCCACACTGATTTGGTTCTAATTTTTCATGAGAAAATGTCACAAAATGATTAACCAGCCCTGTGGTAAGGAAACTCAGGGAATGTTAATTGAAGGGAACTGTAGCCAAACATACTGGAAGCCAGTAATCGGTTGCATTCAGTTCTGAAAAACAGCCATATTCAGTTCTGAAAACTGTAGCCAAACATACTGGAAGCCAGTAATCGGTTGCATTCAGCTCCTACTATGTGCCAGATACCGTGCTGAGCTCATACTGGCAAGATAAAGAGGTAAAGACACTTGTACTGGGGTGAAGAGTGTCCCTCCAAAATTCGTGTCCACCCAGAGCCTCAAAAATGTGACCTGACCTGGACATAAGGTCTTTGCAGCAGGTCACACTGCATCTGGGTGGGCCCTAAACCCAGGGACTGGTGTCCTTATAAGAAGGCCATGTGAAGACACATGGACATGGAGGAAATCCCCTGTGAAGGTGGAGGCAGAGATTGGAGTGATGCATCTATACACCAAGGAATGACAAGGACCATCAGACCACCAGAACCTAAGAAAAAAGCATGGAACAGATCCTTCCTTAGAGTCTTCAGAGGAAGCCTGGCCCTGCCATCACCTTGATTTCAGAAGTCTGGCCTCCAGAACTGTAAGAGAATACATTCTGTGGTTTTAAGTGTGTGGTGATTTGTTCCGGCAGCCCTGGGATGCTGATATGATCCTCTTCTCAGAAGTTGGTGGTCTGGGGAGGTGGCCTTAGCCTAAGGAGCTGTGTCCTTCACCCTCCTGTGTCTCCTCCCTGCTGGCTGGAATGTGAACCCAACTGGCTGAGCTGGAATAGCCAGCCGTTTGGACCAGGAATGGAAACTCTACGGTAAGGGAGGTGGGTCAAGCAGATAGAAGCGTCTGGCAGTCATACCAGCCTGGGACTTCTGGCCAGCTGACATGTGACTTGGAAATGAACACCCACACTTTTTGTGCCAGTGCTGTTTGGGGTTTCCTGCCACTTGCTGCTGAATCTAATCTTAATTCATATTGGAAGACAGATTTACAAATGCAAATATGCAATTCAGTGTGGTAAATAATTTTATAGAGACAGGCCATGGTAGGGGCGCAAAGGAATAAATGATTAACTTACCCTGGGGAGGTCAGGGAAGACTTCTCAGAAAGAGCACCCGCAGCTGGTTTTAAGAATGTGAGAAGGCGTTTGCAGGCAGCCAGGACATGGGATGGCAGGGAGGCATTTCAGAGGGACATGGACGGTGGAGGAAGAGAACAGTTCCATGAGACCACCTGTACTTCTGCATGGGTGATGTATAAGGCACAAGGCAGACAAAAGAGGGCAGTAGAGGCCAGGTGATGAGAAACTCAGAATGCCATTCCTGGGTGCTCGCACCTTCTCGAGTCACAAAGAAGAGCCGTGGATGAGTGTGCAACAGTGCAGCCATATGATCAGATTAACTTCTAGAAAGATCACTTTGGCTAAGGCATGGATGGCGTAGAGGGATCAAGAAAGGAGTCAAAGAGACCAGGAAGGAGGCCATTGCAGTTGTTTCTTAGTTTGATGATGACAAGGGTCGACATGAGTACAAAGGCACTGGGGACAAAAAGGAAAGAACAACTTGAAAATACAATTCAGCAGGCCGTGGGCTATGAGAAAAGGCAGCATCCAGGAGGGCCCCACTGGGCTGGCTTGGAGCGTGAACAGGTAGAGCATTACCCGGGACACGAGGCACAGGGAGAGGAGCAGGTTTGGAGGTAAAGGATGAAATGCTAATGATCAATGCAGGTCCCAATCAGCCTGAATTCTGAAGAGCACCTTGCTCTGGTTCCGGAGGGCTCCCTGTTAGCTTCCAGCAACAAGGGCCGCTAGAGGGCGACAGGGAGTGAGAAGGAGGAGGTGAGGCTCCTGACGCTGGCGCAGAAGGAGCTGCGGCTGTTCTTGCACCTACTAGAGCGGTGCTTCCCTTCAAAAAGAGCAGCACCGCCGGGCAGTGCCCTTCTCAGAGCCCTGAGTCCCACCCAGCCTGTGGTTTCTCCCAGCTCCTGAGGATCCAGCCCCAGCCACGGTGTGCTCGCTGTGCCTGGGCTCAATGTCAGCTCTGCAAAGCGCTCCGCGGAGCCTCGGGCTTCTCTCAACCACTCCTTCCTGGCAGAGGCAGAGAGAGAAGCAGACTCCCCGCTGAGCAGGGAGCCCGACGCGGGGCTCCGTCCCAGGACCCTGGGATCATGACCCGAGCCGAAGGCAGACGCTTAACCCACTGAGCCACCCAGGCGCCCCCGATGTCCCATATTAAATTCACTCTAATAAATACTGGGTCCTGACAGATATAGTCATTGGCCTGTAGGGCGGTCTCAGGGGGGAGACCGCCTGAGATGAGGCCCTGGGGATGATTCTGTCACCCCTCAGGGTCTCCTGTGAGACAGCCAGTGCAGCTGTCCGGGAAGTGGGGATCAGCCTGGAGTTAGGAGGGGAGCGCTGGTGGTACCCGCGGCACATCAGTCCCCCTGGGAGCACGGGAGCCAGAAGAGAAAGGGCTGAGGGTGGAATCTTCAGGGGCCCCAAAGATGAGAAGGAAGCCTGAAGGAGAAGAACCCGGACCGGGGGCAGAATAAGGCCCCATGACCTGAGAAAAACCAGGGAAGCACACTACTTTCTCCCCAGGAGGGGGGAGTTTGGGGAAGTGGTCCTTACATGAAAGCTGAGGTAAGGACTGAAAAGCAAACAGTGACTGGGTGGGCGCCACTCGTGACCTTGTGGAGGGTCCTTCCAGGGGAGTGGGGGACACAGAGGGCAATGGGAGAAGTTTGAGGAGCGAATGGAAAATGAGACAAGGCAGACAGAATATTAGCTAGAGGGCCCCGGGAGAGTGTTTCTATTTTTACCTGAGAGACGAGCTCCTTTCCAAGCTGCAGGAAGGAGCCGGCAGCAAGTGAGGCTGACCTGAAGGAGGGGACAGGCAAGAATGAGGTGAGCTGGAAGATAAGCCTGCAGCAGCCGGTACCCCACTTCCTCAGAGGCTACTCATTCATCCAACAGCCATTTCCGAGTGACTGAGATGTGTCAGGCATTGTTCTAGATGCTGCGGTGGCAGTAAATAAAAGAGATAAAAATCGGAGGCTGCAAGCCAGGTGGCAAAAGGGGCTCAACATTTGAGATCTAAAGGAGAATCTCATCAGGTTTCTGGAGAGAAGAGCAGCGGGTTTAGGAAGCTGACTTCCTCTATGGGTTTTAACCCTCTGTGCCTCTCTTTCTCAGGCAGGTGACCCCAGGGTGAATTATGCATCCTTGACTTGGGACACAGCCATCCAGCCATAAGATAAGGGTAGTACCCTATCTCGCTCCGAAAATAACCTGCCAAGAGAGTAACATGCTTGTTCCAAATGCCCTTTATGTGGCCTTGGGCTCCACAGCCCATGGGAATAGTTTTGACCATTCTTTTGGCTTTATAATGCATGGACGCTTTCCTTTTCACTGGATACTGTCAGTGCAATTATAGCTGATTACTATCATTACAAAGATGACCCACCAGACATGTCTTAAAAGGAAGACAGCAACTATTGCCTGGATCCCAACTGACAGCTGATCTCATGCAACACAGCACTGCAAGGTGGGTGAGGCTGAATTATTAGAACAGCCCTTCACAGGTCTCCCCAGTTCCAGGCCTTCTCCCTTCCAATCCATTGCCAAGCATGCCATTTCTATTCTCAAAACCCTCGGCATACAGAGACATGATCCTCGCCCACCTCTCCAGCAGCCTCCCTTCTAAGCACCCTCCTAACAACTCTACATTCCGGCCACATGAATGTGTCACCCTCTCTTGTAAGTCTGCCGATCTTTCCCTGTCTGAAACACCTTTTCCCTATTCTTTTCCCTAAACACCTAACCTCTTCTCAAACTTTCAAACTAAACCCAAGCATCACCTCCTTCAGTAATCATTGTAACAGAACCTATCACTAATTGCCCGTTACTTCATGCTGGGCATTTTGCAAGCATTTTCTTTAATAGTGGTAATAATCTTGCACCACAGTTATTGAGACAGAGCCAGATGAAACTATCCCTCACCAACCACTCAGAAAAAATCTAGCAAACAAAATACAGATCCCTGAATCAAAATCACTTGGAAGCTTATTAAAAACAAATTCCCGAACCCCACACATATCTACAAATTCACTGATTAATTTGGGCATGGGCCTGTTACTATTTGTCAATGTAAAAAGTTGGGAACTATTACTCAGGGCCAGAAGGGAAGCAAGTGATCTCAGCATTATAAAGCCAGCATTATTTTGTTCATAAGAAATAAAATCAGAGCTAAGATTTAGCAGTCATAAATATCAGTCCCCAAACTGAGTGTAAGATAAATCCATTTTCTTTTCAAGTATAGTTAACATACAATGTTATATTAGTGCCAAGTGTTACAATACAATGATTCAGGGGTGCCTGGGTGGCTCAGTTGGTTAATCGACTGCCTTCGGCTCAGGCCATGATCCTGGCTGGAGTTCCGGGATCGAGTCCCGCATCGGGCTCCCTGCTCAGCAGGGAGTCTGCTTCTCCCTCTGACCCTCCTCCCTCTCATGCTCTCTGTCTCTCATTCTCTCTCTCTCTCAAATAAATAAATAAAATCTTTAAAAAAAAAAACAATATAATGATTCAACAATTGACTCACATTACTCATTGCTTATCATGATAAGGGTGCTCTTATCTCCTTCACCCGTCTCACCCATCCCCCCACCCACCTCCTCTCTGGCAACCACCAGTTTGTTCTCTATAGTTAAGAGTCTGGGTTTTTTTAATTTGTCTCATTTTTCTTTGTTTGTTTGTTTTGTTTCTTAAATTCCACATATGAGTAAAATTATATGGTGTTGGTCTTTCTCTGACTGACTTATTTCAATTAGCATTATGCCCTGTAGATCCATCTAGTTGTTGCAAATGGCAAGATTTCATGCTTTTTGATAGCTGAGTAATATTGCATTGTATATATCACATCCTTTTTATCCATTCCTCTATGTATGGACATTTAGCCTGCTTCCATTATCTTGGCTATTGTAAATAATGCTGCAATAAACATAGGGATACGGGTATCTTTTTGAGTGTTTTCGTTTTAGAAATATCCATTTCTTTATTCTCTTTCTACCTGATTTTAAGTCCTCATCCCTCCAAGATGAACTGATAACCTCACTTCGGAGAGCTCAGCTCCATGAGGTGTCCAGAAACTGCCCAAGGGCCACCAGCACCCACCCCCCAGTCGTGGTAAGTGCCGGCATTCACATAGTGCACAGCTGCAGGGAACTTGCAGATCAGAAGTCTGCATCTTGCATACTGTGGTGCAGGCATAGGAATCCTCGCTGAGACTGGAAATCTCCCAATCCTGTGGGATGACCTCCCATTTCCAGTGAGCTGCCATAGCTGGAGGGGCAGCTTCTCACTGCTTAAAGGGTCCTCTGGCCACCTCCCCTTCCCCCTGTCACTCAAAATCTCTTCCTCCTCTCTCCTCTTCAACCAAAGCTCTCCTTCCTCTCCCTTGCTCTCTCCATGTCTCTCATCCAGGACAACTAATATAGCCTGTGCCGTGAGCACAGGCCTTAAAGAAAACAAAAGCCTGGTGGGTAATGTTCTAGGTGCAGATCTCCCCCGTCCCCTCCCGGGGAAAGCCGTCAGCCATGGACACCAGAGCCCATTGCCATGTAGCAGTCACAGTGGAGGAGACAAAAAGGCGACAGTCTAACAATACCAGTGGACACAGTCCTTGCAAGACATATAAAGAGCCTGGGGGAAGAAAAAAAACCCAAAACCTCCTAAAAAATGTATAATTTCTATAGGGAAGAGTGACAGACCTCAGGATAAAAGAAGAGGGGAGGAAATGAAAGGGAAAGAGTGCTAGAAAGAGAAAAAGAAGAATTCATATTACACAAAGAGTGCGAACAGACCAAAAAGCAAGCAAATCATCAAGACAAAATTGGACCAAACACTTAAATATTTGATGGAAGAAGGAACACAAATAGCTAATAAAAATAAGAACAGGTGCTCGCACAGGGCAATGCAAGTTAAAGCCACAGTGAGGTATGGGTGTCTATCCATATTGGCCAAGATATAAAAAAAAAAAAAAATCTGGTCATCAAGTGTGGCAAGAATGCAGAGACATGAGAATCCTTCACACCCTAGGCAGGAGTGGAAATTGTGAAGATATGAATACTTGTATGACCCAGCAGTTGCATTCCCACACACGTACTATAGAGCAGAAGCACTCCACACATGGTCCACAACCTCCTGAGGATCCCTGAAACCTGCTCAGGGGCTCTGCAAGGTCAAAACTATTTTCATTATAATACTTAGACATATTTTCTGTTTCCACTGGGTATTACACACTATCACATACTCGTATTTTTTAAAATACCATTATGACTTAAGGAAGTCCTTAAAGCAGTAAAAGGTATTAGTTTTATTAAATCTCAGCCCTTGATAAACATCTTTTTAATATTCTACGTGATGAAATGAGATACCTGAAACACTTCAGTTGCATATTGAAGTATAAAAATTGTCTTGAGGAAAAGCCCTTGTGTAATTGTTTGGGTTGTGAGCTGAACTAACTACTTTTTTCAAGGAATATCATTTTTATTTGAAACAAAGACTGACAGATAAACTATGGTTTTCAGACTTGAGTATTCGAGAGATATTTTCTCAAAAATGAATGATGGGAGTCTTTCACCCTAGGGAAAACTAACATCATTTGTTGCCAATGGTAAAATTCAACCTTTCAAGTGAAAATCAGAATCTCTAAAAACTTGTAATTACCATCATGAACTTGACAACTTCCCAATACTTTCTTTTCTAATGAGATCAGTAGTGATATTAATGAATGTGATCTTCTGATATCTTATAATGAAATGTGTCACTACTTACAATATCTGCATAACTCAGTGAAACCAATGTCCAAATGACTAACATGTGATGTCACAAAATCATACATGAGTAAAAGATCCACTCAGAAGAGCAAGATAGACCAATAAATTTTAATGTAACAGAGTACAAAAAGGTCATTGATATGGTTTCAGATTTCACATTGCAACTAACCTTTAAAGAAATTACTAGTTGTCAGGTTTGGGTATACAGTAGTCCCTCCTTACTCACAGGGGATACATTTCAAGACCCCCAATGAATGCGAGAAACCACAGAGAGAACTAAACCCTATACATACATACTTATGATAAAGTTTAATTTATAAATTAGGCACAGTAAGAGATTAACAATAACTAATAATAAAACAATTATAATAATATAACATAATAAAATTTATGTCAATGTGTTCTCTCTCTCTCTTTCTCAAAATATCCGATTCTGCGGCACTCAGCCTTCTTCTTGTGATGCTGTGAGAAGATAAAATGCCTACGTGATGAGATGAAGTAAGGGGAAGGTCGCAGGCATCAACCTTCTGATGATGCATCAGGAGGATCATCTGCTTCCAGACTGTGGTTGAGCATGGGCAACTGGAAAGTGAAACCACAGATAAGGGGACTACTGTAGTATCAGAGAAAAATATCCACAATTATCTCAAAAGGCTGTTAAAACATCATTACCTTTTCCTAATACGTATTTGACTGAGACCAGATTTTCTTCACATATTTCAACCAAAACAACATATAAAGAGCCCAGGTGGCTCAGTCCGTTAAGTGTCCGACTCTTGATTTTGGCTAGGTCATGATCTCAGGGTCGTGAGATCCAGCCCCTCTGGGCTCTGCACTCAGTGGGGAGTCTGCTTCTCTCTCTCTCTCTCTGTCTCTCTCACTCTGCCCCTGCCCCCACTCGCACTCTCTCTCTCTCTTTAAAATAAATAATAAATTTTAAAAAATAATAAGATTGTAGAAGCAGTTGTGAGGATCTAGCTAGCTATCTTCTCTTAAAGAGTTCTTTAAATGTAAAACAGTAACACTCTTCATTCATTTTTCTTATATTAAAAATAGAGTTATGTTTCACAAAGATATGTTATTTATATCAACACAAAGGGATTTATTATTTTTTTATTAAGACTTTATTTTTTAGAACAGTTTTTGATTCACAGCAAAATTGAGGGAAAGGTACTGATATTTCCCATATACTCCCTGCCCTCACACATGCACAGTGTCTCCCATTATCAACACCCCCCACCAGAGTGGGACATTTGTTACCATGGATGAGCCTACACTGACACATCATAATCACCCAAAGTCCGTAGTCGACATTAGGATTGACTCTTGGTGTTGTTTATTCTATGGGTTTGGACAAATGTAAAATGACATGTATCCATCTTTGTGGTATCATACGGAGTATTTTCACTGCCCCAATGTCACCTTTATTTTAAATGAATTAATACCTTTAAATTTTCTCAGTTTTAATGCCTAATACAATAAATATAATTGGACATAACCCATGCAACCAATAGTTTTTTAGAGTGCTCAGTGATTTTTAGAAATAAAAGGAGTCCTGAGGCCAACAGGTTAGGAAGTTCTATTGTAGAGAAATACCTGCTCATGAGCTGCAGGAGGAACATACAAGAAAGTTTCTAGCAGCACTACTACTAGCAGCCAAAAACTGAAAACAATTCATTCAACATCAGAATAAATCATCAATAAAATATGGTATGTTCAGACAATGGAATACTATACATTAGTGAAAATTAATGACCTAAAACACATGTAGCAACAGATATTAATTTTGGTAATATAAGGTGAAGGGGTAAAAAGGAAGGGGAAGGAGAAGACATTCATTACAAGTCCATTTATACACGATTAAAAAATAACCAAAGGTAAAAACAAAATTTCAAATCTAAACCATCTCTATTTAGTTATGCACGTTACCAAGACAAACAATGGAGTGATCAACACAAAATTCCAGGGAAAGGTTGTCTCAGAGGATAGAGCCACAAGAAGAGGCTGTGCAATGGTCCCCTGGGAGCTTGAAAGATAATGTTTCATTTCATCAATTGGGAGTAAGTACATAGGTATCTGTTGTATTTTTATTCTTCATACCATATACATATTTTATGAAGATTTTATACCTTTCCAGTTTTTATCAAAACAATAACAATATGTAGATGAATAAAACTTATACAAAGCTAAGTCAATTTCAAAAATGAAGAGTAAGGTGGGAAGACTTTCCTTACTAAAAATACTCTAAAACCACAGGAATAAACAGTAGAACGTGAATGAACAAACACAGTCCAAAGGAAGAGAAGAAAGAGCTAAGATGGAGTAGGCATAGGGATTATATAGCCCCACAAAATAAACTGGAACAAACTATTAATACAAGGGTTAGGGGAATTGACTCACTAGATGAAGAAAAATAGAGCTTTTCGAAATCCAGCATTTCAAGATGGACTCCAGATGAATTAAGTATCTTCATATAATGCAAATAGACAATAACAGAAGACAGTATGTTTATAATCTATGGTTAGAGAAGAACTTCTTTTAAAAATCTAAAAAGCATAAGGGAAAAAATTAATGGATTTGAGAACACCAAAACTAAGGAATTTTGCGGGTGCCTGGGTGGCTCAGTCATTAAACGTCTGCCTTCGGCTCAGGTTATGATCCCAGGGTCCTGGGATCGAGCCCCGCATCAGGCTCTCTGCTCCGCGGGAAGCCTGCTTCTCCCTCTCCCACTCCCCCTGCTTGTGTTCCCTCTCTCGCTGTGTGTCTCTCTCTGTCAAATAAATAAATAAAATCTTTATAAATAAATAAATAAATAAATAAAACTAAGGAATTTTATACAATGAAGTTTCATTGACAAATAGCAAAAAGGAAAGAAATATTTAAAGCATCTAAAACTGACAAAGGATTAATACTGAAAATCTTCAAGGAACTCCCACAAATCAAAATATCAAAAAGAAAAAGTCAGAGGCCCCCAAAGAAAATAATCAATAACCACGAACCGTCAGTTCTCAGCAGAGAAGTCCCGCAAGCACAGCAAGCACATGAAGAGAGGCTCACGTTGGTTAGTAATTACAGAAATGTAAATTAAACACCAAGGCTCTGTCACTTAACATCTACCAGCCTGGCAAAAATCAGAAAGCTGGATAATGCCAGCGGTTTTCCAGGACATGGGGATATAGGAGACTTCACTCAGTGCTGTTGCAGTGTAGACAGGTGCAGTCATTCTGGGGACCATTCTGGACGTGCTTGGATTCAGCATTCAGATACTCTATGGCCCAGACATGCCGCTCCTGGGTATAGATGGCAGAGAAATACCCAGAGGTACCCACCTGGGGCTGCTTGCTCCAGCGTTAATTGCGGGGTGAGGGTGAGAGCCAACCTAAGGGCTCATTTCTGGGGGAAGGATGGAATAAATATGGTGGATACAGAGTGATGTAGCCTGCAGTGATTAGAAGCAACAGACCAGAAGTACACAGACCTACACAGAAGAGATATTACAAACATATTGCTGAATTTAAAAAGGAAAGAAAAAAAAAAACCAATTCTGTTTATGTACATTAAAACACTTGTACACTATATGCTACATACTACAACAAAACAAACTAAAATGAAAAAAATACATATCAAGTACATTAGAAAGCCCTCAGGCAGGGAAGGAGAATCAAAAGGAATAGCATAGGACAAGGCATAGCACCAAGAAAGGAGCCTGGCAAGGACGTATGATAAGATGCCCTGAAATGGGAAGCATGATTAACTAAATCCTCTGCACCTACAGTAAAAACAAACAAACAAAAGCAATAAAGGAACAAGAGTTTGGTAGTCATAGTGTGACTGCCTGGGCCTCCCTGAAATGCCACCTGACCCAGAGGTTTCACCCACCAGCTCATGGTAAAAAGAGCCTCCAGGCCCACCACCTCTGACCCTCTACCACTGCCCTATATTCCAACGAAGAGCTGCTTAAACTTCCATAGGCTCAGTGTGCATTTGGATGGGCGAAAGAGTAGAGATCTGGCATATTAGAGTTCTTTTTTTTTTTTAATATTTTATTTATTTATTTGACAGAAAGAGACACAGCGAGAGAGGGAACACAGCAGGGGGAGTGGGAGAGGGAGAAGCAGGCTTCCCGCTGAGCAGGGACCCCAATGCAGGGCTCGATCCCAGAACCCCGGGATCATGACCTGAGCCAAATGCAGACGCTTGATGACTGAGCCACCCAGGCGCCCTGGCATATTAGAGTTCTGTAGAGAAACCAAACCCGTAGGTGAGATGGATGGATGGATGGATAGGTGGATAGATTGATAGATAGATAGATGATAGATAGATAGATAGGGCATGAGTCAATTCCTTGAAAATCTTTCTTTCTCTATATATAAATGAAATACATATCTGTGTGTGTATATCACATGTGATACATATAACTGATTATGATATACATATACCATATTATGATTTATATAGTTTTTCTCATATCTAGTATCTCTCTATATAATTTCTCCTATCTAATATCTCTCTATATAGACAGAGATTGCTAGAGTGAGATGTATTTCATCTATATATAGATAGAGGAGGAGATGCACTCAAGGAATTGGCTCACGCTCCTGCTGGGGCTGGCAAGTCTGAAGTCCACAGGGCAGGCCAGCAGGCTGCAAACTCGGGGAGGCCAATATCGATGCTGTAGTCTTGAGGCAGACCTCCTTCTTTCTCAGGGTAATCTCAGGTTTGCGTTTAAGGCCTTCCAACTGATGGCAGGAGGCCCATCTATATCATTGAGAATAATCTCCTCTACTTAAAGTCAACTGGTTATAGATGTTAACCACAGCTACAAAATGTCATCACACCACCACCTGCGTGAGTGCATAATTGAATAACCAGGAACTATCCACCAGCCAATTTGACACATGAAACTAACCAGCACAGATGGCATCCAGATCAAACAGGAATAGTCTTTGGCAACAACAGACTGATTATGGCCGGTTGGGCACCTCGGGATATCTGCTCAAGAGTCTGTCCAGGTACAACTGTAATATCACCTCTTCCCCCTTCTTTTCTACCATTTCCCTTCCTCACCTCCAGCATAGCTCAAGCTATGTCCTATCAAACGGGTTGTAGCATCATCCTCTTTCACAAATGAGGAACCGTGTTCAGAGTGGTAATTTGCATAACTCGCTCCAGGCCACTCGCAAGCACTGGAATGTCAGCCTGAGTCAGTCAGATTCTGTCCACCGCAGTAACCCTGCTCTCAACATCCTCCATCTTCCTGCATCCCTTCCCCCAGGCATGTTGGCCTTTCCCTCGAGCTCTCACAATAGCTCACAAAAACCTCAGTGATAGCTCTCACCTTCCATCATGTGTCTATTCATTGTCCTGTCTCCCCACCAAAACCCAAATCCCTGGGCCCCGCCATGCGTTCATTGCCTCATCCGACTCTGGCATATACTTGGCATAAACAACAAGAGTGCCCAGTTGAGATACAAAGACTGAGATACGAAGAGGTGGGGAACCTCACGTTTGCATTTCTGTGATGACCCTGTCTCCCTGGCCAACAGCATACTGACCTCAGGGTGGACACCTGCCCCAGGCTGGGCCAATCAGACCATCTCATGGGAATTTGAAGCCTAAATGAATAGAGGCCTCTAGTAGTGACAATGAAGAGGAGTCTACTTCATGGCAGTGGCCAGAGAGTAGATGCATGAATCTTTCTGCTTGAGGTGTCCTAGGCTGCCCCACCCTGCCTTCTCAAGACTTGGTTGTTAGCAGTTCTCTGATTCACTATCCTGAATTAACTAGGGTGAAGGTCAAACCGCTAAAACAAAGAGCCCCAAAATGCAGAGGCTCAAACAAAGTAGAAGCTTATTCCTGGTACAGTAGCAGCCTCCTGGGACAGTTCAGCTCCACGCAGTCACATACTGGCCCTGACTGCCACAGCTCGGCCACCTTCAGCACCCTGCGCCTTCACAACCCTCCCCAGTTGAAGCTACCACAGCCAGAGGGAGGAGGAAAAGATGTGCAGGGGTGAACCAACAAGGCCTTAGGGGCCAGGCCTAGAAGTGGCTCTTGCAACTCCTGCTCATGTTCATTGGCCAGAAATTGGACATCCGGGCACATGGGGCTGTCAGGGTGGGGCTAGGAAATGTCATCTCTGGCTGGAAGAAGGGAAGAGCAGCTCTGGGGGACACTAGGAGTCTGCAGCTCTTAGAAGTGTCTAAAAACTCTCCCCTTTCTGCCCCCAAACTAGTCAGAGTCTGTTTCTATTGCTTACAATCAGAAGACAATTAGTTGACATCATAGGTGCCCTATATTCCTGGTGAGTGAAGGGTTTGTTGATTGATCCTGTAGATTGTATGCCTGGGGGCAGGGCTTCTGTCAGAGATCAACAGAAACTAATCCTAATCTGTCTGGGGTCAGGAAAGGACAGAGATTCTAAGTCTCACACCATCACAGCCTCGTTAGTGCCCAGGTGAGAGGTGGTAAGAGTCTGACCTATAAGGAAAGGCTGTTCTTGGGGACCCAATGTCTGCCTCAGGTAGAACAGGGCCCGGTGCCAAAGCCTTAGCAAACCAACCCTGTCCTGTGTATAAAATGGGCAACGTGAGGAACCGGGGCCACGTTCAGAGGTCCCAGGGCTTGCACACAGACCCCACGGAAATGACCAGATGTAGCTAGTTCTTCATTTAGGGGCTGTTTCCTCAGAAAAGTCCACACAGGTTCTGGGGGAGTGCTACTGTGCCTGAGTACCTGTGAACATAATCCTCCCCCAGGCCAGCCCAAAGTTCTTCAAAAATAGAAATCCCCTGGGGCGCCTGGGTGGCTCAGTCGGTTAAGCATCTGCTTTCAGCTCAGGTCATGATCCCAGGGTCCTGGGATCATGCCCCACATCAGGCTCCCTGCTCAGTGGGGGGTCTGCTTCTCCCCTGCCTGCCGTTCCCACTGCTTGTGCTTGCTCTGTGTCTCTCTCTCTCTCTGTGTCAAATAAATAAATAAAATCTTAAAAAACAAACAAACAAAACAAAACACAAACCCCCAAACACTTTTAAAGTAAAGACATTCACAATCATTTGATAAGCTAAAAAGCTACTTCCATTTCCCAAATAGGACTGAGCCCTCTCAGGTCCAGAGGGACCCAGAACACAGCCAGCCTCAATAGGTTCAGGGACAAATCCACACTTGCTGCACACCCAGTGGGCCACCTGCCTGACTCCACAGTGCCACCCCCTCCCACTCCTTGCCACTCCCTCTTGGAAGAAGCACAATTGGGCTCCTGTCTGCAACGAAAAGGGTACTTATAGCTCACATATTATGCACAGGGGAATTTCCTTAAGTCACATACAAGAAAGTGAGAAGGAAAAGGTCCATATAGCTGAAGGGGGCTGACCCTGTACACAGGCAAGGGGACATTGAAAGCTGTTCGAAACTAATCTTATAGATGTACATCTCACCGAATCAACTACCTGTACTTTCATATACATCATCTCATTCAATGCTCAAAGAAACCTTGTGAGGTAAGCCAGGCAGTTGTTTCTATTTCTTTGTCTGAACAAAAAGACTGAGGTCTTCTTAAAATACATTGTTATGTTTTCATATTCCTTATGTTGCCTTCTGAGTTCTGAGTCCGACCCTACCTTTGGAAATAAGAATCATAGTAGTTAACATTTGTGAGCACTTGCTACACGCAGGTAGTCCGCCTTCATGTGCAGGATCTAGTGTAAGTCTTAGCACTCCTAAACAACCCTATGAGAAGTACTATTGTTATTCCCACTTGACAAATGAACTAACAGGCCCCAAAACACTGGGAGGAAAGCTTTCTACAAATCGTGATATAAAATCTGAACTTCACGGCATTGTAACATCTTAAGTCTGGGTGATTTCAAGAGCTGACCTAATTCTTGCACCTGCGTTGAGCAAGAAACTAAACAGTTGCAGGGATTCAGGAGACGATTTCACCACCTCCCTTGGCTACTCTCGCAAGGTCTCTTATAGATTCTAAATCTTAATTGCAGGAACCTCTTTTTGTTTTGGTTTTGGTTTTGGTTTTTTTGATACACACACATCTCTTAAAGCATGGAAAATGCCCCCAAAATTAACCCATAACAAGAGACTCCAGATTGGCCTAAACCACATTCTCCCCAGGTATGCTCAGCAACTGAGAAACCCCGTGCACCTTTTGCAACAGGGAGCATTATGCATCTCTAATTTAATTTCAAGTAAGATGAAACATGGATGAATAGCTGTCCTCCTGGGCTGCTCTCTCCTGGCCACAAGCAATCTTCACTGGTGGGCCCTGCTCGTGCTTCAGCTGTGGCAGGACTGCCAAATTCTGGGTGCACTTCCTGGGTTTCAGGCCACGTGTCCGAGGATTCTCAAAGCTGTGAGTGGATTGATAGCAAACATCACTGGAACACACTCAATTTCACTCAAAAGACATCTAAGTCTCAAAGCAGACAATCCATTAGGAGCACATCTTTAAAATCTATCCAGAGTCCCAATGGACATTAGCCCAAGTTGGGTCACTGTCAAGCACCCAAACAAGAAAAGCACCTTCTGTTTTAGGAATAAGAAATCTCTCCAAGATAGTATGACCTGCCTAAGAAGCTGTGTGTTTACTTGGTCCTGGCAGTCACTGGTTTCATTTGTCAGTTTTCAATTAGATGCTGTCACACACACTCCCCTCCATTCTTCCCCACCCCAAACTACTTGGGTTCATTTTACACTGGTGGCTGGGAGCAGGGATTGATCTCTGGGCTTTTTCATTCTCCCTGGGATCCTTCTCACTCACACAAGCTGTAAAATCTAATTGCTCTTTGTCAAACATCTATATTGCTTTTCCATATGACTTGTTAATGGCGCTCAGAAGAATTTCAGTGGCAAAACCCTAATTTTTAAAATGCTATTAGCAAGGAGGTAACACTGTTGACACTTGCTGGTAATGACACTCCAACTGCCCTTTGCATTTTAAGTTTATTTATTTATGACTAATGCAGATATGATACTGTTTAGGCGAGGAATCGAGGACAGCTTTTTGTGCCAAACTCATTTTCTGTCCCCTCAAAGGCCCACAATGGGGACAGTAAATGTGTCGTGTGGAGAAGATTGCAGCCACAAGGTAATTTGCTTGAGAAACTTTGCTGGAGAATTTCACACAGTGGAGAGGAGTGTTTTGCATTTGTCGGTGTTCAAAATTTGGCGGTATTTACAGACTGGAGCTCAAAATTCATGCAGATGCCATGTAAGATAAATTTGCAAACATGATACCCATTTCTTGACAATTAGCTGAGCAAACTGCTTTTAATAATAACAAACACATTAAGCCCTATAGAGCAATTTTATTTTTTTTATTTTTTTAAACATTTTATTTATTTATTTGACAGAGAGATACACAGCAAGAGAGGGAACACAAGCAGGGGGAGAGGGAGAGGGAGAAGCAGGCTTCCCGCTAAGCAGGGAACCCGACGCGAGGCTCGATCCCAGGACCCTGGGACCATGAACTGAGCCGAAGGCAGATGCTTAATGACTGAGCCACCCAGGGGCCCCTATAGAGCAATTTTATTATGGTTTCCTTTAAAACCTGCAATTAAAAAATAAAAAATTGACTCATCGGGACAGTACTGGCCTTCAACTTGGTTTAATGTGGGGTCTGGGTTTTCTTCCCATTTCATCCACTGATCACCTATAGGGAAGTAGGCACGTCATTTGATCCCGTTCCAGTAATCCAAAAGGTTGGGACAGGGCAAAGAAGGGGATGGCAGGATAGAGGCAAGCAACCTGAATTGTAACATGTATTTGGTTTCTTGTAAAATATCTGACCTTGCAGGCACTAGGAGACCTTGCAATTTAATGGAAATCTGTAAATGCTTTTTAAAGAGAAGAAATCTTTTTGCATCAGTATTAATTACCTTGAAAATAATGGTTGATAAATTTAGAACCAATATATTGTTTTACCCAAGTGGGTTACCAGTGGACATCTTTTCCTCATACCAAATTGATGACAGAAGGCTAGATGTCAGACAAGAGGCCTCGACCAAGGTCAGAAGTCCCCCATTCAAGTCCTTTCAAGTCCCCACTCTGCTTGAATCTGTGCAACTTGAAGTAATTGCTCTCTTTCTCTGGACCTCATTTTCCTGTACAAGATAACAAGGTTAGGCTACCTATGGTTTATAAGGTCTGTAGTTTCTAGGGATGTTAGGTTTGGCATACACACTACAGTGCACATTTGTGAAGGTTCACCTGGACCTCGCTGGATCCTCCTGCCTCTGCAAGCCCACTTCCCTGCATCTGCAGGCTTTGTCTCTAAAGGCTGCACCTGTAAGTCAGTGTGTCCCTCAGCCCAGAGGACCAAAGCCGAAGTGCCTGGGAGTTTCCACCTCCCTCCCTCCTTAGCCAATAACTGATTTGGGAGTGTGAGAGCCCAGCAAACTTGCCAGAGCCAGGACAAACTCTGAGGAGTAATTCCTGCTCCAGAGCTCCACTGTAGGGTCAGTGGAGGTCAGCTCCTCACTTGGCTTCTTCCCTTCCCCATCTGTCTATCTTTCTCCCTCTCCTACATTTTCCTAGGAGCGTTTTCTTGGTCTGCTTCTGGGGAACCTGACTTAACATGCACATCTAATAGGCATAGCAAAAATAATAATAATAGTAAAAGGGCTTATTTTTATTTTATTTTTTTTTTAGAGAGGGGCAGAGGAAGAGAGACAGATAGACTCCTAAGCAGGTTCCATGCCCAACTCAGAGCCTGACACGGGATTCAAACCCATGACCTTGAGATCATGACCTGAGCCGAAATCAAACGCTGGGCGCTTAAGCAACTGTGCCACCCAGGCGCCCCCATAGTAAAAGGGCTTTCTGCATCTGAGGTGTGGCATTACTGAAACTTAAAATGGTTTGCGCCTGAAATGAAGAGACACATGGAATTGCAGCACCTAAGAGTCTGGATCCCTATGACTGGTGGATGAGAGGGTGTTCTTGTAAGGGATTCCATTCAGTTTTAAACTCTTTCACTTTCCAAGGGGTCCTGAAGAAGCATCTATGTGCCCTGAGTTTGGTAACCCAACAAATCGAGGTGGAATGGTAAGAAAGGGTCATTGGGATGAAGTCTACAGGCTGATGGAGAGCAGAAAGTGGAGAGCAGGAAGTGCTCAAAGCCAGTGTTCAGCATTGGTTGGGTGAACAAAGGGACATCACCAGGAAGCAGAATATCATCTCAATTCTTCACCAAATACCCAGGTCCAGAGGAGTGTTGAATGTCAAATGGCTTTTCCCTCCTGTACAGCCTGCCCTGCCCCTCTTCCTCCTTCCCCTCCTCCTACTCCCTTCTTCCTTCCCCAACAACATGAGTCAAACATCCAGTCAAGCACTAGATCTGAAGAAGAACCCATCCATAAGGCTTTAGGGTCCAGGCAGGACTAGGAGAGTGGGCAACAGCATATTCTCAGAGGTGTTTTCAAAATCTCTGACAGTTATAAGGGAGGAATCCAGTGGTCAGAAATGTCCTCCTAGAGAGGAGGGTCTTGAGGTGAGTCTTGAAAAAAGTCAGATGGAAACAGAAAGAGTAAGAGAGGTGTTCCAGGAACAGGAAACTGCAGGAGCTGCCCAGAGGGTGAGTCCCTCCCTGGACCACTGTGTGTGTGGCTGGGGAGACAGAGGTGAGGGGAGGGATCAGTCAGGCTAGGAGAGGCAAGCTGCAGAGGAAATAGCAGGAGGCCCTTCGATTCACAGTAAGGAGTCTGAACTTGGTCCTGTGGATCCAGGGATAGATGGGCCTGTCCTCCAAATACCTCCAAGGTCACTCATCTTTCGCTGTGTCCCTCAGCCCTCAAATCCTGGGAAACTTATTTACCTTCCCAGGACTCCCTGTTCTTACCACACCAGTGGTGCTAAAGGCAGACGCTGCTAATTTAAACGACCATTAAGCTCTCCTGCAGGCCCTGGAGTAACTTAATGAATAGGAGCCTGATAACCTGTTCTTCACAAAAGGAGGAATTAAGAACTTATTTAAATATCAGTGACAGGGTAGAAAGAAAACAGCAATCTTACTGAAGCCAGATCATGAAGACACCAGCCCCTGCTTTATGGAGTCTTAATTAGATCTCCTCGGTCCTCTTGTTTTTATTTTGTGTTTGGCTTTTTTTTTTTTTTTAAAGATTTTATTTATTTATTTGACAGAGAGAGACATAGTGAGAGCAGGAACACAAGCAGGGGGAGTGGGAGAGGGAGAAGCAGGCTTTCCGCGGAGCAGGGAGCCCGATGTGGGACTCGATCCCAGGACCCTGGGATCATGACCTGAGCCGAAGGCAGATGCTTAACGACTGAGCCACCCAGGCACCCTGTGTTTGCCTTTTTAAAAAATATAGGAAGAATACCTATCAATCAGCTCACACTACTGGAGTACGTATTTTATGGAAAGAATACAGATGATGAGGCTCTGTGTTCTGAGAACTCACAGGGGGTTGAGGAGTGAGGGAAAGGTAGAATTTGCTATGCCTGAGTCATTTGAATAATTACTTTTCCTAATGAACTCTCATTCTAGAAACACCAGAGCTACCTGCAGAGGATGCTCTACCTGCTACAGAGGTGGTTCCCTGGGTGGGGTGGGGGTGGGAGTGGGGGTGGGGGACGGGTTAGAGCAACAGGCAGAAAGAAGGGGTAAGCTGCTGTGGGGTCTTTTCCACATATGTTGGCTTGTTCTTCAATACGAACACCTCAAGAAATCTGGGAGAGAGGCACTGAGAAGAGAGCATATTGGGGAAAGTAGGTGTGGTACTGAGGGCAGATGTCAGAGTCAGGAGACCAGGGTCCTGGTCTCAGCTCTGCTGTTCACTAGCCATGTGATGTTGGGTGAGTTGTTCTATCTCCCTGAGTTTCTGTTTACTCATCAGTAAAACACAATAAAATTAGATCCAGTGACCTCCAGGGCTCCATCGAATTCCAACAGTTTCCTGCCTGTGTAGGAAGAGTGACACCTCAGAGGTCCAGCTAGAGACAAGAAGAGAGGCCTGACACAGAAGAGACAGAATGACATGCGTAGCCTCCAAGGGTCTCCATCGGTTCCAAGTGACGTCCAAAAAATCAAAAGATTTTTCACCCTTAACTCCCAGACTATATGCCAGCCTGGACCAGAGTTCTCTAAATGTCTCCTGGAGCCTCACCTAGCACTCTAGAGTTGGTTTTGTGTGAGGGAGACTCTAAATAGTAGTCTCAGCTGACTTAGAAAAGAAGCTTGGCTGAATTATTTTCCTTATCCATCCATCCCAGAGATAGACACCTGCATTTTTCCTCCTGAGAATTCCACTGTCTCCTCTGGCATTGCCCTTGACCGGCTCCCTTGTCCTTCCTCTCTGTCTCTCTGTGTGTAGTAATGGCAGCGTCAGCTGGAGCAAGAGTACAGTCCAAGCAAAAGACACAGCCAGAGGTTGGGGCTGGGTGACCAGGCTGGGGTCGGAAATACAGAAGTCATGGTCTGTGGGATTCAGCTAATTAAAAAGAAGGTCAGGAGCACAGAGATCAAAATCAAGTTGTCAAGTCAGTATAATAAGCTTCAAGAAGGGGATAGCAAACTACAGTCCATGGGTCAAATCTGGTCTGTGCCTATTGTGTAAATAAAATTTTATTGGAACATAGCGGCACCCATGCATTTATGTATTGTCTCTGGCTGCCTTTGCACTAAGATGGCAGAAATGAGTAGTTGTAACAGAGACCGTACAACCCACAAAGTCTGAACTATTTACTATCTGGCACTTTACAGGAAAAGCTTGACCATGCCTGGCTTTGACTGTGCATTCACATTGCTCCCCTGCTTCTGCATGAGGAGCTGACATGCCAGATCTCCCTCCCTGACCTCCAAGCAGAGCTTCCTTCGGAGGCAAGTCTACTCAGGACAAGTCCCAGGCACAACAGTAACATCGGGCTCATCTCTCCCAGTGGTTGGAACGGCGAGAAGGACCCTGCTCTCTCCCAGCTCCACATGGAGCCCAGAAAGATGGCGGCAGAGGAGAAAGCCACCTAAGGTCTTCCTCCCTCGGTGGATAGACAGTAGCTTACTTGGAAGAACTAATCCTACTCCAGGTCCCCATCACCAACATTGTGCCCACTATTCCCCATGTCTCACCAGGAGGACACTTCTGCATCCGTGAGGGTCCCGTGTTAGAAGCCACACCACACACTCGGCCATAATTCTGAGCACTCCCACTCCCTAAGACAGGGCTTTTGTCAGCTCCTCATCTTGTTTGATCAACACAGGAGTTAAATCGTGGAGGAGATCTCACTGATCCACCCACTGGCTGAATCACTCCTGAGTGCCCACTCTGTGCCAGGCACTGCGCTCAGCACTCGGGAATGAACAAAAGTTAGTCTGCTCATTGCCCAAGCCCATGGCTCACAGCCCACTGTCCACAGTCCCCTCGGCAAGTGGGGGTGTCAGGAATCCCGGCTCCCTGGTCAGACAATTACTGATGATGTGTAATTGACAACTAGCCAATTCTCAAAGACTTGAAAGTAGAGACAGAGTAGGACTGTTAAGAAAGAAATTAAATATATGTACTTACAAATTTTCATATATATTATATTTATACATATTTCAGCAGATATAGAATCAGTTACAAAGACTATAATGTGACACGTTGTATCAAATGGGAGTGAGGGGCAACCTCAGGTTTTGGAACATCCTCAGCAAGGATTTCTGGGGAGGAGCCTTCCTGAGATGCACACTTACGGGCATGACTATTCCCATTGATTGAGAAAATCCTCAGCTCGTCGAGCAGCTTACCCTGATGGGGCAGAGTGAGGGTGTGTAAGTACCAAGGGAATACATATGTGAGCAGGAATAGAGCAGAGAGGGGGACAAAAGAGAAAAAAGTGTTTTTCATAGGGGGTGGGAATGTAATCAGGATGAGAAGATTGTTGTCAAGTCTGAGCGATGTGTGTTGATCAGGATTTTATTGCAGAAACAAAATCCAGTGACAGCACCCTGATTCTCCCCCAGGTGAGATGCACTCAGGGAGGTGAGGGTTAGCCCAGTAAAAATGTGGGGAAGGTTCCCTCTCTTAGAGAGCTCCACCTTCTAACCAGGTCCTGATTGACTCTTACGGGATTTGTCTTTGATAAAAAGAGAGGTCACTGAATTGAAGTAGCTGCTTTTGCTCTCAAATCTCTGAGAATCTTCCAAGGCCCCTTTCCCTTGCTTTGCCTTCAGGGAGCACGGACAAAGCGGGCACTAAGAAAGTCTCTTTGAAGCTCTATTTTGTTAAGAGGTCAACCAGTTTTATCATTAACAATATACAGAGAGTACCCAAAAGAAATATTTGGTTTGGGTCTCATGTGGTCATTTATTCTAGGAGCAGGTAATTGTAAAGAAATTCTAATAATTTTAATAATGACTTGATATCATTTCTCATTAAATATCCAAGTATTCACCAAAGTTAAACCTGTAGCTAACATGGAGGGGCCTTTTCCTTCTGCAGCGTGGGCCCCACAGGACGAATATGGAAACCTGGATTTAAGTGTACGAGCTTCTGTATGGAGACACACGTGCTCTCAAAGCAGTCCAGTGCTCTTTCTTCAGGCCCCCATGACTATGCACCCACTATTCCTCCTGCCTAAAGGGCCCCTCCCAGCTCCCTTCCTCCTTCCCACTCCTGTCCAGGTCCATTCATGGTCTTTCAGTCTTTAATCACAGCCCGGAGGGCAGCTCTTCTGTGCCATCTTGCTGGCCTCCCCCAGACAGAGCGAGTGGCGCCCTCCTTTGGGTTGGACTGACCTTTGCCCAGTCTCCATGAGAGCACCTAGACATGCAAATAATTCCCAGCACTCTGACATTCCCCCACCAGACACTGAGTGCCTCAAGGACAAGACGGTGTCATATTCATCTTCACGTCTCCAACCGGGGTATTAGGCAATAAGACATAAAAGATCTTAAAACCAGCTGGCAAAGGCCTTGTACATCTGTTGAAACAGGGCAGGGGTTCCTGAACAGCAAGATGGCTGAAAGAGATCCCTAGAGGTTGAGGTCCCAAGCGGAGAGCCCGGTCAGATACACAGTATGTAAAGCGGCTGTCCTAGGAATGGCTTTCCCTGGGAATACATGGTCTGGTTCCTCATCCTCTTCTGCCTTAGCAAATCTTTGTTTCCTTAACCTCTGTACCCATGGCCAGCTCATTCATTCCTAACTACTATGTTAGCAATCCCAACAGCAGTTCTATCAGATGAAATAACACCCCCTGTCAGAGCTAGAAGGGGCCTTACACATCCCTGCGGCCAGGGGGCTTCAAGCTGTATTATGCAAAGCCTTTGGGGTAAAGCGGAGACACCCCAGGAGCCACCCATGTGCGCAATTTGAGGGGACATTCTCAATAGGCAAGGCTCTGGGCCACCAACCCCTCCCCTTTTCATTCAGAGCAGTTTTACCTTTGATTTGATCTGTAATAACCATAAATTTGGCTTCCACATGAAATATCTTTTTAAAAAATGATTCTGTCAGTAAAACAAGATTGAAAACCTTGAGGGCTAGGAAAGGAAGCTGTCTTGTCCAAGGTCACAGGATTAGTAAACAGCAGATCAGGGAATAAAATTAGGCCTTTCCACTCCCCACCCCACCCCAACTCCCCCTCGTCACCCAGCTTCTGGGGGCAGCAGCGAGCCATTTCCAAACCCAGGTGCACTTCGGGACCCTGATCAAAGCTCATCCTTTTGAAGTTACTAAGCAAACACCCAGAGGCTTCAACAGATGGTAACAGTTGCTGTTTACAGGTTTAGGTGGAGCTGATTCTGTACACATGAATCGTCTGCATTCTACCACATGACCGTTTAACCACACTACCGCTCTCGAGTCCCTCCAGAAGTTTTTAATTGTGCAGTCGACCCAAAGTCTGAGGGTGAATGAGCCCGTGAGCTGGACAGGCCAGTCGGGAATGGAGGACCTCTGTCAGAAGCCTGGAGGTCACCACTCTACAGCTACTGGCTGTCACCTACCCCTGGCATCACCTTCTCACGTGACACAAAGCCCCCGGTACCATGATCTATCAGGGAGTCCATCAGAAACACCTAGGCTCAAGCTGGTGCCACAACCAGCTTTTTCCAAGAAGAGGCTTAGTGTCTCTCAGGTGGGACACACTGAGCTTCTGGTTGGTCTAAGCATCCAAGAGATACGAGGGAAAGAAATAGAAGAGTCGTGACAACCAAAATTGACGTGCAGTCTGAAATTTGGCATCAATTAAATGCCTACAGTATTATGATTCCATAGACATGTACTTTGTGGATGCAGGACCTAAGCAACGACCAGGAATGCAATGAGCAGTTTCAGACTTCTATCCAACAATAATAAAAACTGTGACTATGTGAGCCAAACCCAACAACATCATGATATAGGAAGTATTATTACCCCATTTTTCAGATGAAAAAAGCTGAGCCCTAAAGAAAGATTAAGCACCGTGTGCAGGGTCACACAGATGGATTCACACCCAGGTGATCTGCCTCAGGAGCCCACAGAACAGAACACAAAGCTGCCACAGTGTAATCATCTACTGAATAAAGGGACCTTTCTGAAGGCAGGTACTGGAGGATGGTTGGAGGCTACTGGATCAGAGTTTAGATCCAGGGACTAGGAACTGTCTCATCCTACAAAACCCCTTTCAACAAACTTTCAATCATCCTATAACTAATTACTTACCACCTACCATCTATTGTCGGGCACCATTCTAGAAACTGCCTATATAGTGATACATCTGCCCGTCTATGCATTCATGAAGAGAAGTCTGACGGCTCAGTTTGTGCCTCACGCCAGCAATACCCTACAGAACAGACCTGCAGCAATGACTAATGTCATTCTCGGACTTTATTCTCCCTATATCCACATGATTTCATTTTCTTCCCTATATCCACAGCTCCTTGAATCCTCCTGCACTCCCCTCAGGACTGTGTTTCCTGTTCACAGCCTCTCATTACCCATCAGACCTGAGGCTTGGCACCAGCTGACCTGCAAAGCTGCTGAGAGAAAGCAGCCTGGACCAGCCCAGTCCAAACTTAAACCCAGTAAGAACTGCCCCTGGATATTGTTGCCAATAGGACACCCACACACTGGAGGGCTAATGAAGACAGACTGTAAATGTGGGGTCCCCAGACAGCAGGAGACAGCATGGCACTGTCCAGCTTCTGGTGAGGACTGAGCTGTTAATATACTGTCCAGCTTGTGTTCATTCATTTATTCATCCATCCATGGGGGTATAGCTCAGTGGTAGAGCATTTGACTGCATTTATTCATCCATCCATCCATCCATTCATCCATTCAACAACGAATATTTATTGAATGGTGACTATAAGCCAGGCACTTGGAATACATCACTGAATAAAATATATGAAGATCACTGCCTTGCAGAGCTTCAATCTAGTGGAAAGAAAAAAGTAAACAATAAACATAATAAATAAATACATAGGTGAATATATAGTGATATGTGCTATGGAAAAAAATAGAAAACATAGAGCAGGATAATGGGAGTGGGGGTTGCCAATAAGGTAGGGGACCCAGTATTAATGAGGTGATCGGGGTAGACCTAATGGAAAGATGATAACTGGGTGAAAATTTGAAGAAGGTGAAGAGGGAGCTAACTAAGAAGATGCTGGGGAGAGGGGTGTTCCAAGTAGAGAGGACAGAAAGAGCAAAGGCCATCAGCCAGAAGAGTGCTAGCATGTTTGAAGAAGAGCAAACAGTGGATGGGGTGAAATAGTCATGGGGGTGGTAGAGAAGGACAGTGGGAGATGAAGCCAAAGAGGTAACAGGGAGCCAGATTTTCCTTCAGTCCCCTCTAGCTATGGTGGGGACTGTGATTTTTACCCTGTAGATAGGGCAATGGAGCACTATCGAAAGGTTTTGATCAGAGAAGTGACATGACATAAACAATATTGCCCCATAGGGGCAAATATGAATAATGATGATGGCCTGGGCCAGGCTGATAGCCATAGAGATGTTGAGAAATTGGTTAGATACTGGATGTATTTTGAAGATAGAGTCATGTCAGTAGGAGCCCCAAATAGGTTAGATTAAAGAAAGGGAGGAGTCTATGACAATACCCAGATTTTTGACCTGAGCAACTGTCAGGATTGAGTTACCATAAAGAGAGATGGCAAAGGTCACTAGTGGACAAGTTTGAAGTGAGAAGACAGAAGTTCAGCTTTGCACATGTTGAGTTGCAGTGGCTATTGGTTGCCAAATGGAAATGTTGGAAAGGCAGTTGAATATGAATGTGGAGTTTAGCAGAGGGACCTGGGGCCTGGAGATGAGGCTGGAAGTCATGGCATGCAGGTGGGGATTAAAGCCACTGTATTCATACAATCACTAAGCAGTGAGCATAGTGGAGAAAGAAAGAGGTCCCATCCCAGGGAGGACCCAGCAAAGGGGATGGAGAAGGAAAGCCAAGTAGGATAAGAGAGCAGCCAAAGAACATTCTGTCCTTGAAGGCAAGTGGAGGGGAAAAGTGCAGTGGGGGTGGGGGGGTCAAATGCTGGCCACAGTCAGGTAAATGGAGAACCATGAACCCACCAACGGATTTAACCAAGACAAGGTCCCAGGGGCCTTACTAAGAGCAGTTTCCATAGAGTTGCGGTGCCAAATCGACCTGATGGGAGAGGGTTTAGGAGAAGTGGGAGGAAAGGACCCTCATTGCAAAGCAAGGCAAAATTTGAAGAGCAAGATGGTAGAAGTGGGGTCAGAAGATATTTTGGTTTTGTTGACTTTTTAAAATGAAAAAATCAACAGAATGTTTGTATGCTAATTCGAACCATCCAGGAGAGGAGAGAATGAGTTATTTCTGAGAGAGAGAGAGAGCAGAATGGTTGGAGCCATGACCCTGGGTGATGGGAGGGAGTGGGCCCTCAGACAGCGTGGTGTGCCCAGGGGCATGGAGCACTACCATGGCTCTAGGCCGAGATGTGGTGCTGGGGTTCTTGGGGAGTTCCTTTTCAGTTGCTTCAATCTGCTCAGTGAAAGAAGAGAGAGAAGTTTGAAGATCAGAGGAAAGAGGAAAATGTTTCTTAGACATATAGGAAAGTAAGGCAAATAGGCCATGAGTGCCTGAAGACATGAAACCCACTGAGGTTCCATGGTCATGGAATGAAGTGGGACCAACCCTTGGGTATGTGGGAGCAAGCTGAGGCTGAATTTCCCTGGGTCCATTGGGCCTGCCTGGAACAGACTTCCAGTCCCTACTGTCCAGAGTTTTAGGGACCAGGCAAGTGTGATGCTGAAACTGGGGGCCTGCCTCACCTCTAAAATTCCATTACTTGCTCTCCTAGCTTGAGTCTTTAAAAGCAACAAATCTGGAATCCAAGCAACTATTTTTGAATCCTTAGGCAGAGTATCTTGAAAAGGTGGTATCCCATTAGTATTATTCCATAGAAATTGCTTCTAGGGAAAGTCTATAGGAAGCAATACTTGCCCAGGCTCCTTGATTTGGAAGCTGGTTGTGAGAAACCAGCACCTGTCCAGCCAGGAGTCCAATCCCCAGCTTGGCTGATGTGCCTTTCTATCTATGCAGAGCTTCTGGTCCCCCCGCCCCCGCCCATGGGCTTCCAGGCAAGATTCCTTCCCATTTGGGTAACTGACTATCATTTAGGTGCTCTCTGACTCTGGTCTGAGAGGGTCTCTGTGGCCTTCTGATTCATGCAGCTCAAAGTCCCAGGAGTACAACCACCCCTGCTAGGCTTCAGCCCAAGAGAGATGAGTGATGATCAGAGGATCAGGTGCCAGGGACCAAGAAAATGGGAGGGAGGGGGACAGGCAGCAGGGTCATCTTCATTGGTCAGTTTCAGGTTTTCTATGAACTCATCACCTTTGCATGAGATTTCAAACCAGTATCATGAAAACTGATTGACTTAGACCTCAAAAAATAAAACACTGGTATAAGACAAGTGTCTGGCAGAGAATAGGTACCCAGCAAACTGCTGTTTTAATGGTCATCCCAATGAGAACTTTCAGATTTGTTTCTTGTTTCTTCGCATTTTCTCCTATCTTTTAGGCCGAAAGTAAAAGATCAGAATGAGGATTCCAACATGTCCTTAGTTCTGTGTTTCTTCTCAAATATGAACCCTCTGTATTTTTGTTGGGAAGTCGTTTCTGAAAACACGTGTCAACAATTAGACAAGAAAGCTGCTGTGGAACAACAGTGTTGGGCTCTGGCAGACTGACTTGATGAGAGTACAAGCCTGTGATTGTGTGAGTTGGGGAGGGCCGTAGTGACACCAAATCCGTGCAGAGCCCCTGTGTGAGCATCATCTTAGCAACACAAAGGAATGGCAGAAAAGCCATTCTCTACTTTCTGAATTACTTAGAACAAGGCAGTATTGAGCTATTAACTAATGTCACAGTGAAAGAACAATGGCATGGGAAGCTCTTCACTGTGTCTGTCTGTCCAATTGTTTCTTCCATCTCCCTTCTTCCTCCTTTCCAGGATTCTGATGTTATTTTTGCCCAATCCAGTATAATAAGGATGCACTGGAAGGGTTAAAGACTTACTTGTTTTAGTTTCTTTTTCTAAATAGAAGAGGCAATAAACATCACCAAGAATGAATCCTGAACGTACATTCTCTCTGATGCATTAACAAAAGTAATCAATATAAATTATGTTTGTCAAGGAACATAATTCTGTGAAGCCACTCCTCTGAGAGTGGGCAATGGCCAGTAAAGAGCCCCTTTTCCTGGCAAAACCTGCCACCTTGTGGAATAGAGTGGAACTGCAGCCCCCTGTGTGTTGTGTTGGGGGTTTTTTGTTTTTTGCTTAAAAAAAAAACAACTTCTTGAAGATTTTCACTGCAAAGGGATGTTCTGAGTCAAATCCCAAGGTGGAAACAGCTAAAAGCTCCTCTAGACAAAGATCAGTGAGAAGCCAATCACATCCCACTTTCAATCAGCTTAGACCACCAAGGAGATATTTAAAGTAAGAAGTGGGTTGGGTTTAAAAATCAAACCCTGGCGCCTCTGAATCGCGTGCCCCAGCGGGCTCAGTTAGAAGGGAAGTTAAAGCTCACCTGTCTCCCTCCCTCTCTCTTTAACCTTTAACCAAAAGGCAAAGGCGGAGTGACAGGATGGCTGAGATCTCCCTTTAGTGCTGAGTCCTTTCTGGTCATGATTAATAGAGAAACATCTCCGGCAGCCCCCGGTTGGGGGCACGTTCGTTCCCTAGGAGCGGAGGGTGGCTCCTCTCCGGCTGCTGCTGCCAGCACCTCTGAACCCCTTCAGATCAGCTGCGGGAGGCACACCGGACGGTTCAGAGCCGGTCTCTGGGCAGTGAGGGAGGGAAGCACAGCTGACCACCTGAGGGGAACGCTGTTCTCCAGGGAACTTTGACCTGCAGGGGAGATGGAGATTCCAGTGAGGAATGTGCTTCCCACACACCCGGGGAGGTAGCCCTCTCCTGGGGTAGGTGACACTCATCCTACAAGGAATCAGGCGGAGACTGCGCTGATGCATCTGGGTGAGGGAAACACGGTCCCTCTCTGGTCTCTCAAAGCGCCCCAGCCCGCAGAGAAGAATTGTACTTGTCCTGTGGCCCGTCCAATTCCCTCCTAGACTCTGAGCCTGGACTCTCACCTCTGAAAACTTCAGAGCCCAACAGCTCAGTAAGGAGAGAGGGCGGTAGGGTAGGGAAGGAGAAGGAGGAAACTGAATCACGTGACACGAGAACATTCCAAGTGGACTGTGATGAGAGCGTGGTCTGGTGATTTTATTGGCAATTCCTTTGTGATGCTGTGATATAATAAAAAATATATCTTTGGTTTTCATCACACATTTTTGGCACAGAGCTTCTATAACCCTGAAGTTCCTGAGTAGTAGAGATGATAGGAGCGTGTTTTGTTATATTTGCTTTTAGTCTCCAGTCCCTGACACAAGAGCTTCTAAGACACTTGGAATCTACTGAGTGATATGAATACCTTTTGCATGCTAATGAGGTGGCTGGTGGCTGGAGGTCCCTTGATAGCTTCAGGATGGGGGCTGCTTGCCAGAAAGACCTAGCCATGATTAAAGAGTTGGTCCTCTCAGCCCACCCTCCAAGCTCTGGGAGTGGAGAGGAGCTCGAGAGTGAGTTCAATCACCAATAACCAATGATTTAATTAATCATGCCTTTGTAATGAAACCCCATAAAACCCACAAAATGTCAGGGTTCAGAGAGCTTCCAGGTTCGTGAACCCAACGAGGTGCTGGGACGGTGGTGCATGAGGAGAGAGCATGGAGGCTCTCTGCCACCCCCACCCCATAACTTACCCTATGTATCTCTTCCATTTGGCCATTCCTTTATAAGAAACCATTGAACAAAAGTAAAGTATTTCCTGAGTTTTATAAGTCATTCTAGTGAATTATCAAACCTGAGAAGGGGAGTCATAAACACCCCTGAATTTATAACCCATTGCTCAGAAATACAGGAGACCCAGGACTTCCAATTGGCATTTGAAATGTGGGGGGCGGGGGGGGGCAGTTTTGTGGGATTAAGCCCTTGACCTGTGAGGTCTGCACTAACTCCAGATAGTTAGTGTCAGCACTGAATTGAATTGGACACCCAGTTGGTCAGAAGTACTGGGAGTAGAACACATCTCACAAACCTTGTAATTTATAATTTCCTCTATTTTATATCTTTACACATCCTTTCTTTGTTAATTAGTTTAACTAGTGGGTTATATATTCAAAGATACAATATTTTAATTTATTCAGTGTTTCTATTTTTCCATTTTCTACCCTATTAATTTCTGCTTTTATCTTTATTGTTTCTTTTTCTGCTTATTTTTGATTTACTTTGCTGTTTGTTCTCTAGCTTTTTGATCTGGGGACTTAATTCATTTAATTTTAACATTTCTTTTGTATTGACACAAATATCTAAGGTGATGAATATGCCTCTGATCAGTACTTTAATTGTATTCCATAAATTCTGATATATAATGTTTTCACTGTAACTTTTTTATGGAAATATAACTGACATATAACATTATATTAGTTTCAGGTACAATATGATTTGATAGTTGTATACATTGTGAAAATGATCACCACAGTAAGTCTAGTTAACATCCATCACCATACAGAATTACTTTTTTTTTTCTTGTCATGAGAACTTTTAGGATCTACTCTCTCAGGGGCTCCTGGGTGACTCAGTTGGTTAAGGGTCATGATCTCAGGATGGTGAGATTCCCTCCCTCTCCCTCCCCACCCCGTCCCCCCACTCTCTCTCTGAAATAAAATAAATATATAAAATCTTAAAAAAAAAAAAGATCTACTCTCTCAGTGGCTTTCAAGTTTACAACGCAATATCATTATTAACCATAGTCACCATGCTGTAAAGTATATCCCATGACATTTATTTTATAATTGTAAGTTTGTACCTTTTGACCCCCTTCACCCATTTCATTCATCTCCCACCCCCCACCCCCCACCTCTGGCAACCACCAATCTATTCTCTGTATATGATAATTTTTTAAGTAACAGCTTTACTGAGATAGAATTTACACTTTGGAGTGTACAATCTAGTTAGTTTTAGTATATTCACAAAGCTGTACCACCATCATCACTATCTAATTCCAGAACATATGGATTTGCCTAATCTGGACATTTCATATAAATGAAATTATATCATCTATATGGCTTTTTGTGTCTTGCTTCTTTCATGTAGCATAATGTTTTAAATATTTGTCCATGTTGTAGCATATATCAGTACTTCATTCCCTTTTATTGCCAAATAATGTTCCATTGTATAAATAATACAACATATTTTATCTGCTGAAAAAATGTATCTATTGGCACCCACAAAATGGAGGCTGCCCAGTGGCCTGGCCCATGTCACAAATCTAAACCTCGGTCAGCTTGCACTTACAAGAAACACTTGTCAGGAGAACCTAACATGCACCAATCACAATCCTCCAACTCAGTGTTAGCTAGTTTATCTTACCCTAGAAGACAGAATTTGCTGGCCTTATAAGGAAACTCCCCATCTCCTCATCAATCATGCCTTGTTTCTGCCTTGCCTCTTCTAATGCTCTGTAAAACTCACACTTGCCTCAGATCCCTCGGGGAAGCACTGTGCTTCCCCAATCCATGGATTGTTTTCCCTTAAATAAAGGACATCAAACTCGTTACTAAATTGTTTTACTTTTGTCATTTGACACTACTTATCAGTTGATAAACATTTGGGTTGTTTTCACTTTTTGACTACTATAAATAATGCTCCTATGAACACTTGTGTACAAGTATTTGTGTGGATGTATGTTTTCAATTCTCTTGAGTGGAATTGCCAGGTCACATGGTAACTCTTTGCTTAGAGTTTTGAGGAACTACCCAACTGTTTTCCAAAGTAGCTACATAATTTCATATTCTCACCATCAGTACATGAGGGTCCCTCTCTCTCCACATCTTCACCCAACACTCCTTATTGTCTGTCCTTTTGAATAGTCATTCTAGTAGGTGTGAACTGGTATCTCATTGTGATTTTGATTTGTATTCCTTTAATGACTAATGATGTTGATCATCTTGGCCACTTATATATCTTCTTTAGAGAAATTTCTATGCAAATTGTTTGCCTAGTTTTTAATTGGGATATTTGTCTTTTGTTGTTGAGACATAAGACTACTTTATATATTCTGGATACTGGTCACTTATGAGATAATATGACTTGCAAATATTTTCTCCCATTCTGTGAGTTGTCTTTTCACTTTCTTAAAGATGAAAAATGTTGTTTGAAGCAGAAAAGCTTTTATTTTTAATTAAGTCCAATTTATCAATTTTTTTTTGTCTTTTGTTGCTTGTGTTTTTAGTTACTAAGAAACAAGTACCTAATTCAAGATCATGAAGATTACTCAGATGTGTTCCTATAAAAGATGTATGATTTTAGGTTTTACATTTAGGTCAATGACTTACAGTGAGCTAATTGTTGTGTATAATGTAAGTAAGAGGGCCAACCACATTCTTTTGCATGTAGATATTCATTTGTCCTACTCTCATTTGTTTAAAGTACTATTCTTTCCCCCCATTGAATTATCTTGGCATCTGTGTCAAAAATCAATTGACCACAAATATATGGGATTATTTCTGGACTCTCAGTTATATTCTATTAATCTATATGTATATACTTATGCAAGTACCACACCCTTGTAAATAGTCTTGTAGTAAGTTTAAAAATTGGAAAATGTGAGTCCTCCAACATTTTCTTTTTCAAAATTCTTTTGGCTATTCAAGATCCCTCTGAATTTGAGGATCAACTTATCAATTACTACAAAAAATCCAGGTAGAATTTTGATAGGTATTATGTTGAATCCATAGATTATTTTAGGAAGTATTGCCATTTTAACAATGAGTTTTCCAATCCATGAACACGGGATATCCTTCCATTTTATTTAGACCTTCTTTAATTTCTTTTGGTTATGTTTTAGAGTGTTTAGTGTCCATGTCTTACACTTTTTTATAGGTTTATTTCTAAGTATTTTATTCTCTTTGATACAATTGTAAATGAGATGGTTTAATTAACTTAATTTTAGATTGTTCATTGCTAACATATATAAATACAATTGATTTTTGTATGTTGATTTTATTAGTTTTCTATTGCTGTTGTAATAAATTACCACAAACTTGGTGCTTAAAACAATATACATTCATTATATAAATTTATAGCTATAAAATTCTACAGGTCAGAGGCCCAACACTGTACCGAAATCAAAGTGCCAGAAAGGCTGCATTCCCTTCTGGAGGCTCTAGGGGAAAATCTGTTTCCTTATCTTTTTCAGCCTCTGGATTTCTTAGTTTATGGCCTCTTTCCTCCAGTTTCAGAGTCAGTAACATCAAGTTAGTCTTCTCATATTTCATCACTCTGATCTCTTTCTCTCCATCTTCCACTTTGAGGGATTTGTGATTCCATGAGTCCACTCTGATAATCCAGGATAATCTCCTTATGTTAAAATCAGATGATTAGCAACCTTAATTTCATCAGAATCTTAAATCCCTGTTGCCATGTAACCAAACACAGGTTTCTCTCACAGGTTCTGAGGATTAGGATGTGAACATCTTTGAAAGTAAGACCATGATTCTGCTTACCACATTGATCTTGTATCCTGCAACCTTGCTGAACTCATTAGTTCTAAAATATTTTTGTATACTCATTAGAATTTTCCATATACAAAATTATGTCATCTATGAATAAATATAGTTTCACTTCTTTTTTTTTTTTTTTCTTGCCTAACTGCTCTGGCTAGAACTCCTACTACAATGTTGAAAAAAGGTGGCAAGAGCAGACATCCTTGTCTTGGTCCTGATCTTAAGAGAAAAGCATTCAGTCTTTCATCTTTAAGTATGATGTTTCCTGTGTTTTTCATAGATGGCCTTTATTAGGTTGACAAACTTCTTTATTCCTGGTTTGTTCAGTGTTTTTATCATGAAAGGTATTGGACTTTATCAAATCATTTTCCTATGAGATTATCATGTAGTTTTGTCCTTTATTCTGTATTTGCATCAAGATGTTTGTGATTTTTTTGTCTGGTTATCAGGATAATACTGGTCTCACAAATGAGTTTTGTTCATTACATGAATTGTAAAGAGTTTTCACTATTGCAGTATAAGATTTGACATAAATCCATTAGATCGACCTTAATAAGTTCTTTTATATCCTCATTAATGTTTTATCTACCGGACGTGTCTTGGATTGAATGTTAAAGTCTCATATCAATATGTGCTTCTATTTCTCCTTCTTGTTGTTTCAAATTTATGAATTTAGTTGCTATATTATTTGTTGCATAGATATCATAAGTATCATATCTTTATTATAAATAGTAGCCTTTATTGTTTTTAAGTATTCTAGTTTTTGTTTGGTTGGTGGTTGTTGTTGCTATTCTTTTTTTTTTTTTTTTAAGATTTTATTTATTTATTTGTGAGAGAGAGGGAATGAGACAGAGAGCACATGAGAGGGGGGAGGGTCAGAGGGAGAAGCAGACTCCCTGCCGAGCAGGGAGCCCGATGCGGGACTCAATCCCGGGACTCCAGGATCATGACCTGAGCCGAAGGCAGTCGCTTAACCGACTGAGCCACCCAGGCGCCCCTGTTGTTGCTATTCTTTAAGATTTTTGAGCCTAAATTCTACCTTGTCTGATATCAGAATCTCAACATGTTTGCTTATTGTTTCTGTTTTCCTGAGATACATGTACCCATCTCTTTATTTTGAGCCTTTCTGAATCACTTTGTTTTATGTGTGTTCCTTTTATATAGCAGAGAGTTGGTTTTTACTTTGCAAGTCAGATTTTTTTAATAGGTAAGATACATTCATTATACTTACTGATACGATTTGATCTCAACTTTGCCATGTATTTAATAATGTATTTACTGGTGCATGTTGTTATATTTACTGTCTTTGTTTTTCTTTCTTTCTTTTTTTTATTTTATTATGTTATGTTAATCACCATACATTACATCATTGGTTTTTGATGTAATGGTCTCTTTCTTTCATCATTTGAAATACTGTGAGAGGATGGATTTTTTAAAGTGGATTTTTGTTCTTTAACTTTCCCATATACTAACACCTTTTCTAACAAATGTATCTCCCCCTTTTTTATTCAGTTTTCTACTGTTTGTTTTGTCAGCTTTGAAAGATATTCTTTGGCACCCACCTATTGGTATCCAAAAAGCACTTAGCTTCTCTTCCCCCTTTCTCTCTCTTCTTCACATTTTTTAGTTAAATTATTACTGTGTTAAAACATAATATTTATGTAGTATTTCTCTAACCACATCCACACTTTTGTTTTAGACTTAGTTTAAGGATTTAATCTACTCACTGCTCCTTGTCAATATTTTTACTAATGAAAATCACGATTTACATGAAGCTCCAGTAGATCTTTAAGAAGAGTTTGTAGGAACAGAATGTAGGGTTCTTCCATATTTGGAAGTTTTTCTATGTTTTTGATAAGCAATAAGTGGTTGGCTGGATAAAAAATTGATTCACACATTCTTTCTTTGAGCTTTATTAAAATATTGCTCCTCCAGGGGCACCTGGGAGGTTCAGTTGGTTGAGTGGCCAACTCTTGGTTTCAGCTCAGAGTTGTGAGATCGAGCCCTGTGTCAGCTTCCACGCTCAGTGGGGAGTCTGCTTGAGATTCTCTCTCCCTCTGCCCCTCCCCCCACTCGCATGCACGTTCTCTCTCTCTAAAATAAATAAATAAATGTTTTTTAAAAATACATTGCTCTTCCATTGTCTTGCTGAAAGAAAAAACTCCTCTGTTTTTCCTTACAACTACTACTACTACTACCACTTCTACTACATCACTTCAAAGAACAACTTTGACGCTTGATGTGTGAAGTTTCCCACACCAAATAATTCTTCAATTTTCTGCAGACACCAACTGGGTGTCCTACTCAATTCTGACACAAACTAGAGTTAATGCAGACCCCACAAGTTAAGGGTCTAGTCTCACAAAACTATCTTCACCCCACTTTAAACACCAATAACAAGTAGTAGGTCCTTGGGTTACCTACAATTTCTATCCAACTTGGCTATAAATTGGGAGTTCCATGACTGTCTCCTCAAGTTTAATAATTTACTAGAATGGTTCACAGAACTCAGGAAAACAATTTACTTATTAGATTACCAATTTATTATAAAAGGATATAATTCAGGAAGAGCCAGCTGGAAGAGATGCCTAGGACAAGGTACGTGGGGAGGGGCTCAGAGCTTCCATGTCCTCCCCAGGCTTGCCACCCTCCCAGCACCTCCACATGTTCTAAACCCCTTCAGTTAGGGTTTCTTACAGAAGCTTCATTAAGAAGGTATGATTGATAGGGGCACCTGGGTGGCTCAGTCCATTAAGCGTCTGCCTTCAACTCAGGTCATGATCCCAAGGTCTTAGGATCAAGCCCCACCTCAGACCCCCTGCTCCATAGGGAGTCTGCTTCTCCCTCTTCCTCTGCCCCTCCCCCACCTTGCTCATGCTCACTTGCTCTCTCAAAATAAATAAATGAAATCTTAAGAAAAAGAAGGTATGATTGATAAAATCATTGGCCATTGATGATTAACTTAACTTCCAACCCTCTCTCCACCCCAGAGGTTGAGTGATGGGGTTTAAGTTTCAACCCCATGAGATGGCTAGTTGCCCTGGAACCCACAGACCCCATCCTGAGGCTATCTGGGAGCCCTTGGCCACCAGTCATCTCATTAGCATACAAAAAGATATTTATCACTTTGGAGATTCCAAGGGTATTAGGAGGTTTGTGCTAGGAATGGGAAAAAGACCAAATATGTATTTATTATAAATCACAATATCACACTTGCCTTGTATACGAAATTGAGAACTCTGATGCCAGTACAATTTTCTTTCTTTTGTAAGTGATTTGAATATTATATTGGAGACCCAGAGGACTTTACCCCTTTATCTTTAAAGTCAAACTGTTCTATTATGATAGTTGAAGTTGATCATTTCAACCTCTTTTAGGTACATCAGATTTTTAAATATAAAGATTCAAGATTTCTTTTATTTTCAGAAATATTTCTGGAGCTGTGGCTTTAAACATTCTGTTTCTCTTCCTCCTCCTTCTTCATCCTCATCTTCCTCCTTTTCCTTCCACTCCAATTATATGTGAGGATCTTCTTGGCCTCTATCTATATTTATCACTTTCTCTCTAATCCCATTTATCTCTTATTTTAATTTTGTTTTGTACACTTGGTTGTTTTTATTCCCTTCTTCAATGCCCCAATTTTTATTGATTTAGTCATTTTATCTTTAGTTTTTGGATCCAAGGCATTTATTTCAAATCTGAATATCCTTACTTAGGAATACGTAGATTGGTTAGGGTGTTGAGTTACGCTTTTCTTCCACCTTATGGTTGGTTTTGATGGGGAAGAGGGTAATATTTATAGTCATCTTCGATTTTCATCTCATGGTAGCTTTATATGAATGTTGTCTTTTGTGTTATTTTTCTAAAATGTCTTATATTTTCCTGAGTCAGCAATAACAAGGATAGGTAAGTGGGGTCAAGTATTTAGGTGACTCGATGGGTTTCTTAATTCAAGATCTCACCTCTCTCTCACTATATTAAGATGAAGGTTTGTTTTTAATTAAAGATGTCTTCTTTATGGAGATGGGTTTTGTGTGTCTTTGGATCCTATGGCACTCTTTTGTTTCTCTAGGAGCCTTAATTATTACCTCTCACTTCCTTCCTTCTCTTTCCCATCAAACCTCCAAGGAGCACCTGCTTCTTCTAAGTCACCTGCCAGAATTGGTGCTTTCCCAAGATCTCTAGCCATGTACACTTTCATGTCCTTTTCCTTTGATTTGATAGGCCATCTGATCCCAAGTCTCAGACTTGTTTTCATATCTCCCCAGTCAGGTAGGTCTCTCCCTTTCTAAGATTTCTAAGATTTTATCTGAGTTCTTTCACTACAAGGACCCAGATGTACTTTTCTCTGTTCTGCACAGTCTCCACCCTGTGGTGAGGGTTCCAGAACCGAGGCTCTTGGTTTCAGATATACGTTTCTCACACATCACTGAAGATTGTCTTGTTCTCTGCTTTTTAGTTATGCTGTAGACATAGGTTCCAGGTGCTATCATTTGCTCTCCTTTCTACTGTATGTAATTTTTGCAGAACATGTACAGAGATTCCAATTTTGGCATCTACCATTATCGTAAGAACACTTGGAAGTTCCTCAGACTGACTTTTAAAGACTTTTTCTTACTTCAAAACTTTCTCTGAATTTTTTTAACTTGGCTTCACTTATAAAAATTTGTTGAGTGGTAAAAAGGAAATCTATATAGAATGGTTGAACTCAGCAATCCCCTAACCTAAAAAGATACTTTCTTAACCTACTTAGGAGACACTTTCTGTGTTCAGAATACTTGCAGGGTCCAAAGATCCCACAGGAACCCTATACCTCCATATCCTCCCTCTCTTCTGCCTTCTCCTACCACCAAACCCCACCCCCACCCCACCAGTCATCCAAAAATAATCCTTTACCTCATCATTATAAGTGAGAGGAAAAGTTCTACTCACAGTGGGAGTCAAATGAGCAAATGGTCCATATACAATCTAGTGCCTCAAAATTAGGGTCAGAATATTTAGACTCCAGCTCCACTTCCATCCCCCCAACCCCAACTAATTACATGTCCTGAGAAAAAGTCATTACCTCTGAACTCAGCATTCTCATAATAGTTATCTTACTTTAGGAGATCTTGAAAAGTTCTTGTGAAACATGAAGATGTTTTAAAAAGTAGACAACATCCTGAAAATGTGAACAAGCCACAGACAAACATATAAATACCATTGCATCATGTATTTCAGTAAGATTAGTGAACAACTTAGATGTAGATTATTTTAGGCATTGGAAATGGAACACAAGGGGCAAAGGAATGAAGAAATAATTACCTTTGCTATTGACTTGAACATCATCTGGGAATGCTCTGTAAGTACCATGGAGATGTATATATTGGGTTTGAATTTCAAAACCCTAAATTAGTTCATAATAGTTTCCTCTGGCAAAAGACAGTTTTGTACCAGGTCATTTGGGGACCAAACTGAGAACAAAGGCAGCTAGCTGCCCTTGGCATCTTTAAAAAGATTTTTCTTGTTTCTTCTCCTTCCCATCTTTATTTACTCCAAGAATACAAAACAAGAATTGGAAAAGGCTATAGCCTCTTTTCTACTTCTTTTCCTAGGCTCCTAAACAAATGAATAGTGAGGGTTGCTTTTTATAGAAAAGCTGTTTAGTCTCAGGATGGTTGCATTTGAATTTTATCTACTTAGTAGTTTATAATTTGATTTGTAAAATGACAGAGCCTCTAGCTCTGCCCTCCCTATAGGTCTTTGGAACCACCAGGGAAGATACCATCTTCTCTGTACTCAAGAACCCATTGACTTAACAGATAGTTACCTGTCTTTGATACATTTCCTGTAGAAAATTATCTCAGCACCTAATTATGCTTAGTACTTTTAACTAATCTCCTTCCCTGCTATCAACTTGGAAGTTCACTAATGAGAATTTATGCTGTATTCCATATGCATGTAGTCTGCTATACTAAATAAGCAGATTTAGTAGACACTGTTAATTACCAATCCAGCTTCTATTTCTCCTTCTTCCTGCCTTGCTAATAGAGTCCTATTTTAAGTATCAACCCTGTGTAATTCAGAGAAAGGAGATCCCACTCCTAGGGGTAGATCCTACTCTGTCTGAGCCAATTCTGGTAATACCATTCTCCCTCCAGTGATTGGCTTAATAGCAGAGGCATGGTTAAATTCTGGCCAACAATAAATGATAGGTTGTATGCTGGACCTCTTCTGAAAAAAATTTCTTACTCCCAAAAATGAGATGAAGGAAAAAATACTCATTTTATCGTATATGGAAACAAGGACTATAACTGCCCAGCCATCATGTTCCAGTCTCCAAAGGAAGCCAGGTCTCTTCTTATGTGGAATAATAAATGTTCTTTTGTTTAAGCCAGTTAAATCAGAATTTTCTGGTCCTACAACTAAAAGTATCTAATATAATGTGGATAAATAAACAACTTATATTTTTTTATTGTTTTTTAATTTTACTTTTAAAGATTTTTATTTCTATTTTTTGACAGAGAGAGACACAGCGAGAGAGGCAACACAAGCAGGGGGAGTGGGAGAGGGAGAAGCAGGCTTCCCGCGGAGCAGGGAGCCCGATGCGGGGCTCGATCCCAGGACCCCAGGATCATAACCTGAGCCGAAGGCAGATGCTTAACAACTGAGCCACCCAGGCACCCCAACAACTTGTATTTTTAAATGTCTACACATTATCATCCATACCCATGAAATATATCTCCACATTTTCACAAACCTGGAGAGTAAAAATGCTTATATGGTGGAGTAATTTTGATGTACTAAAGATTTCCCCCACAACCCCTTTATACCACAAGGTATGCAAATTTTATACAAAAATAATTGTTATACACTTAGACACTTCTCAAGAGAAGTCTTGTTTTAAAAGGGTATACCTTGGGTGTATAACATTTCACTTCCAAGAAAATAGAAGCCATGCCTTTGATTTATTCTACCAACTGGTTTCTCAGCAAAGGCTAGACACTAATAGAAGCTAGCAGCATTTGCTGATTTTATAAAGGGGAAAACAGATTGAGTCTTTATCACCACCATCTTGTGTGCCTTCTCTCAAATAGTCATTTTGGGTTTGCCATAAGAGCCTACTATTCTAACCAGCCAGCCCAAGGTTGTTATCTTATTGAAGATGAAAAGAAGCTAAAGCTTGAGGGCTGTTTAACCCCTAAATATCACCAGAAAATCTGATAATAAAGTAAAATTAAGCTTATTTTAAGCCACTGTTACCTTGACTGAGCCTTATCTGTGTCTTAGAAAGGGATAGTAGAAGTGGGTTATTTGTAGGGTTTTGGTGTCTCATCTCAAGTGGTTAAGTTGGATCTTTTAAGGCAGCAAACTCACTAGGAAGATTCTGTGATAAGATAGTTTAGGAGTGATGGACACAGTGAAGCAAGAATCCTAAAGCACATCTGAATAGGTAAACTCTTACCGAATAAGTGGGTTGTCTACCCAGATGAGCAGAAAACTGTCTCCAATAAAAGAGAACAACATAGTTGTTTGTAGGTTTGTAGTATTATATTTCCCAGGAAAGTTCTCTGTAACAAACAACTTAGTCATGTTGACACAGATGGTCTCAGCATTGTCACAAAAGATCATGTGCCTTAGGGAGCAAGAAATATTTGAACTCAGAGGCAAAGAAAGAAAATGCATACATATCCTGTCTTGTCACCCAAACTCCCCACCAGATCCTGTCCAAAAGTAGCTAGCTTTGTTTTGTTTTCTTTTTTTTTTAAACTACTTAAAAAAATTTTATTATAGCTAAATATACATGAAATTTGCCATTTTCACTGTGCAAGTGTACAGTTCAGTGGCATGTTTTGTTTTCTTTTTAAGGACAGTCCATCAGTGACTTCTTAATGAACAACTACTGTATGCAACTGTCCATGCTAGATGTTTTGTACCAAACCATGGTTCATGCCCATGTGACCTTAGGCAAGTCACAGTTTTGCTGAGCCTTATTTCCACGCTAGAAAAAAAATGAATAATACATGGAACTAGAGCAAATAATCTTAAAATTTGTACGGAACCACAAAACACCAAATAGCCAAAGCAATCTTGAAAAATGCCGGAGTCCAGCTCCAGCCGGGGTGGGTCTCTCATAGGAAAGGACAGCGTCGGCGAATGAGGAGACACAGACACAGGGTCAGGTTGCAAGCATCTCCTCCTGACAGCCTTGGAGGAACTTTATTTATATGTTAGGCTTTTTTTGTTTTTCCATACTTTCGTAACATGTGATTATGTTTTTCACAATTGATTGAGATAATCTTAGATCATTTTTTTGATTACAGACATAGCCTTCTTTTATTTTTCCTTTGTAATGATTAACATGACCTTTATTGATTTCCGCTTATTGACTTTCGCTAAAACTAAAAAACAATATGCAAAGAGAAAGGTGCTAGACAGAGTGTGACCGTCTTGCTATTTTGTTCTATAGCGCAGGAAATATAGTGAACTGTGGAACAGGCTGAGCTGTTCCTTTCTTAGAATCTTGCCACTTCTGAGGCACCTGGGGGGCCTCGTGGAATTAGTTTCATCATGATTGCTTAGATAGGTGTAACTAAGATGAGTAGTCACTTTATCATGAAACCCCAGAAATATTCCCACAATTATAAAGATTGCCATAAACAAAGTGAAAGAGAATAGCAGGAGCCAGCTGTGGAGTCTCCTGTTTTCAGGATCGTCCCCCATACTTGGACTTTGTCAAACAGCATGAGTAGCTTGGCTCGCGCCAGAAAAAGAAAAACAAAGCAAAGGTATTATAATCCCAGATTTCAAGATATACTACAAAGCTGTAGTAATCAAAAGAGTATGGTACTGGAACAAAAAAAAGACACATAGATCAATAGAATAGACTAGAGAGCCCAGGAATTGCAATTACTACCTATGTCTGATAGTGAAATACTCTACTTCCCCTGAAGAGTTCACTGTAATAAAGACCACCATATGTGAGCATATGCTTTACATATTGTAGGATAACTCAATTGTAAATGAATGAATGGAAAAGTAAAATTCCTAAGGCAAGGGAAACAAAAGCAAAATAAAAGCAAAGGAAACCATCAACAAAACAAAAAGAAAACCCACCAAAAGGGAGATGATATTTGCAAATGATATATCTGATAAGGGTTAATATTTAAAATATATAGAATTTTTATAACTTAACACCAAAGAACCAAATAATATGATTTAAAAATGAGAAGACTGGAATGGACATTTTTCTAAAGAAGATCTATCTACAGATAGCCAACAGACACATAAGAAGATGCTCAACATCACCAATCATCAGGGAAATGCAAATGAAAACCATAGTGAGATATCACCTTACACTTGTCAGAATGGCTAGAATCAAAAGGACAAGAAATAAGTGTTAGCAAGGATGTGGAGAAAAAGCACAGTTGCTGGGAATGTAAATTGGTACAGCCACTGTGGAAAACAGCATGGAGATTCCTCAAAATATTAAAAATAGAATATTACATGATTCAATAATTCCACCACTGGGTATTTACCTAAAGAAAACAAAAACACTAATTTAAGAAGATATATGTACCCCATGTTTATTACAGCTGTATTTACAATAGCCAAGATATGGAAGCAGCCCAAATGTCCATCAATAAAAGAATGGATAAAGAAGATGTGGTATATGTATATATATGGATATTAACCATAAAAAAAGAGGAAATCTTGACATTTGCAACAACATGGATAGACCCAGAGGGTATTACACTAAGTGAAATAAGTCAGACAAAGACAAATGCCACATGATTTCACTTATATGTAGAATCTAAAAAACAAAACTTTAATTTTAAAAAAGCAGAATCACACCCATAAATACGGAGAACAAACTGATGATTTCCAGAAGAAAAGGGGGAGGGTTGGGCAAAATAGGTGAAGGGGAGATACGTGCTTCTACTTACTGAATGAATAAGTCACAGGGATGAAAGGTACAGCATGGGGAATATAGTCAGTGCTATTGTAAAAGCATTGTATGGTGAATGATGGGAGCTATACTTGTAGTGAGCATAGCATCATGTACAGAGTTGTTGAATCACTATGTTGCACACCCAAAAATAATGTAACATTGTGTGTCAACTATACTCAAAAGAAGAAGAAGAAGAAGGAGGAGAAGGAGAAGGAGAAAGAAGAAGAAGAAGAAGAAGAAGAAGAAGAAGAAGAAGAAGAAGAAGAAGAAGAAGAAGAAAGAAGAAGAAGAAGAAGAAATAATAATAAAAGAAAAAGAAAAATTCCTACTCCTTCCCCCTCAACACAAGTTCTGTCCTGAATCCTCAATGGCTTGACCTCACTACTCAAAGAACTGTGTCACATAAACTGATGAAGATGTCTTTGTCTGTTCCCCTTTGAAGCCAGTGAATCCAGAGAAGGTACTTGGCAGCCAATCTCCCTCTCTTCTGTATCCTACTCTGACTCCTCTAATTTCCCAGAAATAAAGATGCTCTCAGGCAGTAGGTATCCCTACCCTAAAGGAAAGAGGTAGAGAGAGGGAAACTGAGACCCAGGGGCCAAAGTTTTCCACTTTAAGACAGCCACAGAACCTTTTTCCCACCAAAAGACCTATCTCCCACTTGAGCATTCGGCTTGTTACATCTGCACCAGGAAGCAAAGGACAGAGGACAGAAGTCATTTCTTCTTTCTGCCCCAGGAGGCATAGTTGTTTCACTTCCTCTTTACCTTTCTTTGACTCTAAGGACACCTTCTTAAAATACTCCCTAAACTACATCAAGTCTGGTGCCTGAGTGTAAAAGCACTCCAAACTGTAGGTCCGGCAAGGACTTGCAGATATTGCGGCTAGTGTGGCATCCACGGCAGCCTAAAACTCCAGTAGAAACAGGTCTTGCTCACCTCAGAGTTTTAAATTGGACTGGAGGTGGGGCCCCTGGGTGGGGCAGTCAGTTAAGCATCTGACTCTTGGTTTCGGCTCAGATCATGATCTCAGGGTCCTGAGATCGAGGCCCACATTGTGCTCTGAGCTCAGCAAGGAGTCTGATGAAGTTTCTCTCTCCCTCTCTGTCTGCCCTTCCCCACACACTCTCTCTCTAAAATAAATAGGTAGATCAATAAAATAAAATAAAGTAAGATAAAATTAAAATTAAATTAAATAAATAAAATAAAATAAAATAAATTGGACTGGCCTTAAGAAAGACCTGCAAAAGGGACAGGAATACCTGTACCCAGACCCTCCAGGTATAATGGTTCTGAGTCTTATCCTTGCATAGTATAGTATAGATGCCTTTTCATTAAATTTCTTACAGACATCTGCTAATTCAAAGTTGACTAAAGATAAGGCTTTTCCAGATACTTTTCATGGAGGATGGGGAAAGCAGCAAAGAGCTGAGCTCCCATGGTAGAGAAGGAAGTGGTGCGCATGGTTTAATTAGGGGGAAAGAGGGAAGTAAAGAAATATGAACAGTCCATTTAAACTTCAGAATCACTTTGAAGGATAAATATTGTTAGCTCCCATTGGAAGAGGCCATTGAATAAGGGCAGAGCCAAGATACAATAATTCACATCATTTCTGAAATCTTTTCCACCACCCACTATTTCTCAGACTTTGGTTGTTGAGTTCTACTTCAATGGTTTCCTAAGTATGCAGACATATGTACTTTCACTTGATTTTTCTTCAAGTGGACCCCTTTTTAAACTTAAATACACTACACACTTATGTGTTTAATTGTATTTATATTTAACATATATAAATATATATTATATTTAAGAGGCATCATATTTCTTCAATAAATGGAAAACCATTTATGGATCAATTACCACAAGTAGCAGATAACTCTGAAGATAAATATAGAGCAAATGACATAAAGTTATTACTTTCTAGCTAGATACTGTTATCTGCCTAATGGGCTGAGCCTCAGGCCTCCTCTTCCATTTCTCAGAAGGAAAAATAGCCAGTGTTAGACAGATGGTGGAGGTATCACACGAAGGCTTTCTCCTGGAGGTAATCGGAAGGACTGGCTGAGAGTTAAACAGTAAACAGCTTTCTTGTTATGTTATCCAATTTAATGCCATGTCTGTCCACCTCCTAAAATTGTCTCCAGGAACGCCAAGGGTAATACCCTACCTCAAAGGGAAACTTGCTCTTTATCACACTGTTTCCAGGAGGGGGAGGAGGCTGTTTCTGACTACTGCCGAAACACACATGCAGGGCACAGTCAGAAGCCTCCCGGCTCAGAGGGCGTGTCCCGGGCCTGGCAGAGAGCCAGCTCCATAGTAGGTTAATAGGGAGTGCTTGCCAAAAGCATGAATAAAAATGTTACCTGGCAAAGTGTTACCTGGGAGGGCTCCACTAACCTCACCATGAACATATTATTTCTGATCCCTTATCAGACTACCTAAAAGGGAGATAAAAGGAACTCAGTGAATGAAATGTGAGCAAGGTTCCTATTGCCGGGTGAGACAGGCCATGGAGGGATAAATCTCAGGCAAAGATAGCCAGGTAGGAAGGAATAGGGGACCCTATTTCAGCTGGTCCCCGGAATTGAGCTGGATATCTACCAGACCACTCTGAGCACCCACGAAACCAGCCTGAGATGTAAGAAGATCTGGATCTCTACAAACAGAATATCGCAGGCGGTTGGTTTTGAGGTACGAAGTGGAGAGTCATGATTCTGCGGGCAGATATCAGAGGATAAACAGCAGTGGCAGTGCGCCTGGACGTGGGGATCCTACACCACCGGTGAGTGACAGCCTCGCGCACTGCCCACAGGGCACAGACTCGCAGACCGGTAGCGTCGGGAAAGGACTTTAGGGCAGCCCCCGGGGTGGAAAACCAGAGCCGCGGAGTTGCGCACACACGAACTGCAGCCCCCCCAGACTGAAACCCGGAGGGACGGAGTCACGCGCACATGAACTGCAGCTGCCAGGGTGGAAGCCCAGAGCGGCGGAGTCATGCACACGCGAACTGCAGTCCCTGGGACGGAAACCCGGAGCGGTGGAGTCAATGCGCATGAGCTGGGAGCGGCTGGTGGTTTTAGAAGCACAAAGGGCAGAGACATGCCCCAAACTGGAGGCAGGACTCGGAGCGCTGCGGAGGGGCGCACAACCCAGGACGCTGCAGTTTATACCAGCACGGACAGAAACAGAGACAGTGTGGCCTGGAGAGCTCACTGAAGAACAGACTGTGGTCTCTCTGCTCTGAGGCAGAGGGTTGGAAACCGTCTCTTCTGCTCTGACTCGCGGAAGAAACGTGGAAAGCCGCCAGGGAAGGGCAACAGAGAACAAAAGCCCCAAAGACTGATTCCCACTGAGCCCATCCCCCGCCACAGGGGCGCAGGGCAACTCCGCCCAAACAGGGTTGCCTGAGTAACAGCGTGGCAGGCCACTCCCCCAGAAGACAGGTTGGGAAAACAAGAGGCCAGCAACCCTAAGGTCCCAAGAAAACAGGTGCATCTTGCTTGGGATCTGGTCAATAATTTTGACTCTATACATTCCCTCAAACACCCATCAACAGAATGACTAGGAGGAGGAGCCCCAAAAACAGAAAAGACTCAGAGATTATGACTTATGCTGCAGATTTACAAATGGATGCAGATATAACCAAGATGTAGGACATGGAATTCAGGCTAGCA
>NC_138370.1:31475283-31483615 GCF_054177405.1 Leptonychotes weddellii
GATGGCCAGGTAGTTGGTGGGGGGAGGTGGGGAGAGAGAGGCTTCTATAAAATGCTTTTTTAGAGACCCTTGGCTTTGGGAAGAAAACATCCAAATATGAGACCAGCATTGTTTTTGAAAGAAAGAAAGAAAACTTGCATGGTATGTACCATGTGTCAGCCTGGTAAATAAATGGCATTAAATTATTTATCATCACAAAAACATTATGGAGAAGATACTATATTTGCCCTTTTTACAGATGAGGAAACTGAGACACATAAAGATCACAGCTAGTCAATGTCAGAGACAGGATTCCACCCGAGGCCAACTAACACCAGAATCTGTGCTGTTAACCATGACCCTCATGTGCACATGAGTACGCTGTAGATTTTTCATCAAAGAGTGCATATGAGTCAACCCATATACAGGCAGTTGAACTTGTCGTACAAAATTATGTGCCCTCCCCTTCCCCCCAAACTAGTCCATTGTTATGGGAATGTTTAACGTTTGGGAGCAAAGGTGGGTGTCAAGATGCCTTCTAGAGATGGTGCTGAAATTCCATATCCATAGGGGACTATCACAAAAGACACTGTGCATAATGCGTCCAGTTTTGTGGGGAAGATGCAAGTGGGATCAATTAGATGTGACGCTTTCCCTGATAAAGCCAATGGTCTAGTGGAGAAATTTGACCCATGCACAAGACTAAGACCCTTCATAACTACTTGTTCACCTGCACAGCATCACCAGAAGTCTGGGAATTCCAGACCGAACTACTGGTCCTGGAATGGGCAGGAGATCTTCAAGCAAGAAGAGAAACTTCTAGGATGGTCAGAATCAGTAATGACACAGAAAGGAGAGGAGGGTATTTGAGTAGGGACCATGTGTAGTGGAGAGGCACACGTGTGGGGGTACAGGTGGGGGCCCAAGGGCAGACCCAAAAGAAGCCCACCACCATAAAGTGCCCTGGGGTCAGCAGCCTCTGACACAGCCTCTCAAAGTGTCTTCCCCAAATGCCTGCAAAGACACAGGAAAAGAGGAAAACTTAAAACAACACTAAAAACTAGAACTGATGGCTGATCTATTTCCAACATCTGGGAAGAATTTCTATTAACTATAAAGCAGATGGAGTTGAACTGAAAAATACCCACCGTTTGCCCTACTGACAATAACAGTAATCCCATTCTCCTGACAGGTGGTTTCGTTCCCCAGTTCCACCCCACTCTCTGGCCCCTGGCTCAGAAACACCAGAGTGCCGGAGATCTGACTCCTTATGGCACAAGTCTGTTTTCATATATCCATTATCTGTCTTTCTATATCAGGAAAAGACCATAGCATCCAGAAAACATGTCAATGGGAAGAAGAGTCTTGAGAGTAAGAACCTGGGATATATGAGCCCTTACATAAAGAGAGAGACAGAGAGCATGTGCTCTGGACAGCAGGAAGACAGAATTCCATTTGAGTCCAGATGAGCAGCACTGGGGGAAAGCCTGCAAACAGCATGAATTTTGACACCCAAAATCCACTTTGACCAGTGCAGCCAAAGGCAATGCATAAACCTTATCAGCATAGATGAACTCTTGTTAGAGTGAAGAAAAAAATGTTTTTAAATGCCAGCATGAGGTCTAGGAGGGAAAAAAGCTGAGAATAAGGAAAATGGAATTGAGAATTTAAAGAAAAAGAAAGAAATCTTACCTCTAAAAATTATTTACTATTAGAACTGAATAAAACCTTTGAAAACTAACTTAGCATTCACAATAGGGAAAGAATGGGCTGTGAGAAAAAGATGACAGCATTCTCTAGATGAGATAAGGATTTCAGGTAAACTAAAAATGCAATCTCAGAATTCAAATTTACTCATAGGCAATGAAGAGCACAAATGCCACCTGGAAAGTAACTGAAATAGTTATTTGTTAAACAAATCTGAAGAACTTTCCTAAAATTTAAATGAAGAGGACCAAGGAAAAAAATTAGTGAAACTAAGATTGAGAATACAGAGCAAAGAAAAGAACTATCTAAACTAAGCAGCATGTATGGTTGCGACTGTGTTGGACCCAGTTTACACTACTCCCTGATTTATCTGACACCACCTGCCGCTTGGACCCTTGGCCACTTGCTCAATGGAGAGCATTGACCTCTGGTGCCTTATCTCTTAATACTGCCACTGCCTAGGGGTCCCTCATGGTGAGGACCTTCCCTTCATCATAGGGAAGGTCTTCATCACACCCACTGTGACTGAAGCCCCAGCAGCCAGGACTGACCCCACCAGATTGCAGAGGCTCTGGATCTTCCTTCCTACATGGTTGAAGAATCTTGCTTCAGGTCATGAGACATGGCTTCCCCAGTGAATGATGCTAGAAGAGGCAAATATCAGAATCTGGAAATGAGGGGAAGTTAACACCTCATGGAGGAACTTGGAGCATGAAGGACAAGAAACTGTAAGGAAGGACAGTATATTCCTCTCTCTGTCCCCCAGTGATGGCCCCATGGTGCAATGCTTCCATAGCTCCCATCTGGAAGACATATCATGCCCACAGAACTAACTATGTTATTTTATGAAGCTACAGTCACCTCAGTAACCCACCAAATTCTGTTTCCTTTCCCTGCTTGCCTCACACTCAACCTTGCCCTTCTGGGATTATACCTTCCTTAGCCTTAGTACATGAACTTTGTCTCAGGCTCTGCTTTCTAGAAAACCCAGACTAGAACAAAGACCGTGCACATAAAAGTCCCCACAACAAAGATTAGTAAAAAGAGACCTTATTATACAGACATTTGCAATTTTTATGCAAAAATTAAAGAAAAGTTCTTAAAAGATTTCAATCCAGGAAAAACAAAACATATTTTTTAAGGCTGTATAAATTGAACAAAAACCAGTGGACTTCATGTTTTTCTATAAAAATAAATGCTGAAAAACAATGCAGCTACATATACATAATTCTGGAGGAGAAGCCTGTGTCCCAAGAATTTTTGAGGTGGGGGGAGGGGCAGAGGGAGAGAGAGAGAATCACAAGCAGATTCCATGCTCAGTGCAGAACCTGATGTGGGGCTTAATCTCAGGACCCTGAAATCATGACCTGAGCTGAAACCAAGAGTCAGATGCTTAACCGACTGAGCCACCCAGGCTCCCCATGTCCCGAGAATTTTTGGACAGCTGCTTTGTTCTTCATGTGTGAAATATTTCAGATATGCAAAAAATAATAGTAAATGTATATCTTTCTATGTTTATTGAATATTAACTTGAAGATCATTATAGCTAACCAATAAATAAATAAATAATTAGTAACTGAAAATGGAACCTCAGTTGTAAAAGGATGGTCGTCTTTTTGCTTATTATCATAAAGATCAACTAAAATGACATCAAAAAGCAGTATAATGAAAAGGTAGTATTTCTGTACCAAAGAATAAGAGAATGTAGAGAAGAGAGGGAGGGGGTGTCCTACACCCAGTTCCAACATGTATATTTATGAATCTATGAAATCTTAATGGCACAATAGGCTTAGCATAGAAAGTAAATATTAAATAAGGAAAGGAAATGTTTAAGTTTCTCAAAATAGGAGATGAGAACTTTTTTAAAAATGTGAGGGAGAAATACTATTTTAGGGGCACCTGGTGGCTCAGTCGTTAAGCGTATCATCTGCCTTCGGCTCAGGTCATGATCCCAGGGTCCTGGGATCAAGCCCCGAATCGGGCTCTCCGCTTGGCAGGAAACCTGCTTCTCCCTCTCCCACTCCCCCTGCTTGTGTTCCCTCTCTCCCTGTGTCTCTCTCTGTCAAATATATAAATAAATAATCTTTAAAAGAGAAAGAAATACTACTTTAGAGGGAAAATAAAAACCCAGAATCAGATGTCCCAAGATGAAATCCCAGCTCTCCCCTGCTTGCATATCTTTGGGCAAATCACATAGCAGTCTGAACATCCACGTTTTCATTTATAAAATCAGGGTCATAACGAAACCTACCTAACAGATTTATTGCAAGGATAAATTAAATAATGCATCCTACAGTTTTAACAAAAGACTATAAAAATGTAAGGAATTCTTATTAATAGACGTATTTATATTTGTGCTTACAAGTTCTCTAGCAGGAGATCATAGTAGAAGTATCTGTCCTTTCTAGACTGTCCCCAGTCTTCTACAGTTTTGTCCTGTGACTATCTGTTAATAAGGAATCTGAAGGTGAAAGAATATGTCACACAGGAAAGTCAAAAATACCCCACATTGATTTCCAAATATCTAAGTTCTGGATCCAACTAAAGATAACACATCTGGATCCCTGAGATGCAGAAAATACACCTCCTTTGCCTGGTGGACAGGTTCTCTGGAAGGCCAGCTGCATCCTATTTCGACAACCTTATTTTCCCTCTTTTCCGTACGAACATTGGCCAGTCCTCTCACCAATCTCCCTACACAGACTGACGCTGTTGGCACCTGCAACCGCCTCCGCCGGCACTGTCACGGCCGTCACTGCCACGGCCGTCACTGCCACGGCTGCTGCCAGAGTCGGGAGTCTCTGTGCTCCGTACACCCCCCGCACCCCTGTACCCCGAGGCTGCACAGCTGCCACCGCTGTCTCCGGGACCGCAGAAAATGCAGGTGACGGACTTCTCTCATCTCCCGCCAGCGCCTCCTACTGGCAGAATGTGGCGGCAGAGCAGCAGGGATCAGTTCAGAGATGTGCAGTTCTCAGATTTCCAGCCCCTGAGATGTGGGAAAGCGCAGTCCACGCCAGACCTGAAGCCCAAGTATGGCGGTCAGACACCAAAGGATCCAGTGTTAGGTTCGACGCTTGACTGCAGTCAAAATAGTATTCTCATAGAATGAACTTCTGAGATATAGGGTCAGCCTGAACCACTGTTCAATAGTTAGATTATTCTTACCTTTGGAAGTTTTAGTAGTAAATCTGAAGAGTTTAATATCATAGTGTGGGAACAACAATAGTTTGCTCTACAGAACTTCAGGTTCAATACAGATTGGTGGAGGAAGAAGCAAGACATTTGGGGGTATCTCATGTTTCTCTTATGCTTTATTTTTTTCCTACATACTTTTTTTTTATATACTTTTTATATTTGGATGAAGGATGGTCTATCTTGGAAGTCATAGTATATGATTTTGGAGGGTTTTTTTTTTTCTTCTTATAATGTTTTGTGTTTACGAAAATGACTATCTGCTTTGAATTTTTCACCAAATATGAAAAAGTCCAGACCGTATTTTGTCTTATAAAATTCTCCGCCTAAATGGGATTCAGTGACAAAAATTAAACATAGTTTTCCAAGATCTTTTAATGTTTTGAATGTCAAAATATCAATTATATAAAGATCAAAGTATCATATGATATAATCTCTATTATTCTGTCTTGTATGATTATCTAAATGTTTATGAGCATTTGCCATCTCAAAAAATACATAAGCATCCTTCGTAAAGTTAGGCTACTCACATCCTGTCTCTTAAACTTGTATAAGATCGGTCTATTTAGGAGTTTGAAAGTACTTGACAGGTGTTATATAAAACTAACAGCTTTCATAAATATTAATTATTACAGCATCTTACTATTAGAATAGAATTTCAACATATAAAGGACACAGAGATCTTTCACTCCAAGTTACATCTAGAATGCTTACCTTTATATGAAAGCAAATATTCACTTATTAATAATAAATTCAAATCATATGCCATGTGAATATGATTAACATTACGCTGTTAACCAATGTGATCCCAGGATCTTTGATTTCACAAGTCCAGAGGTGGCATGACACTGAAGTCAGCACGGGGCTATTTGACTTTCCAAAGGCCCCAGTCAAAGTCAAACAAGAGAGTTTAGCAGAATATCAAGGCTGAAGCTACTCTTCAGGGACCATAAGCTGTGTGTTTTGGTTTTTTTTGTTCTTCTTCACCAAAACACAACACAAAACAAAACAAAACAAAACAAAAAGCAGAAAAACTTCATTTGAGCCCTGAACTCAATTTGCTGCACTGAACAAAAGCAGCTTGCTGATGAGGCCAGTTTCCTCCCCTAAAGAAAAGCCAGGATCCATAGGAAGAACCTGGCCTTGTTCCAATCCAGCAGGCAACTCCTGGCCATCCTCAGATCTTTTCGTGCACCTTTGGTAGCCCCAGCATCTAGGAAGCTTGAGCTTCCAGTGCACTTGTTCATGTTTTTAAGCAGGGAGAACATTCTTGGTGGAATATGGAAGAGGTAAGTATGAAAGACTACACCAGGTGTCTCCAGGAAGCTCCTTGTGAAATTGCCTGTCTGGCTGCAAACAGCTGCTCAATTGCCCTCTCCTCCCCCAGATCCCCAATATCCCCTCAAAAGCCTCTCCTTTCAATAAGAAGAAATAATTTGGAGAAAGCATTCCTGGAAGGTATCCCTAGAAGAAGGCAAAAGAGGACATTTCAGATCTGCAGGGGAGAAGCAGTCAAATTTAAAATCTTCTCTTCGTTACATTGGAGGCCTTACATTCCTTTAGTTTTAGCCTGAGAGGACCTACTGCCCTCCTGACCTGCCCCTGAAGATGGGCCAAAGGCCTTCCCTGAAGGAATGTGGAACCCAGGGCTCACCCCACTGAATATCCCTCTCTTCCCTAGCAGGTTTCTTGAGGAGAAGAGCAAAAGTACCTTGAATTAGAAAGACAATGACATCACCAGAGGTTTGGCTGAAGGGAGCAGTTGTGCTGAATTGGCTTAGTTGGTAAATTGGCCTATGAGCCAAATATGGTCAGCTGCCTGTTTTTACATATTCCATGAACTAAGAATGATTCTTATAGTTTTCATGAAAATAGAAATGGAAGGAAAACTTCCAAACCCATTTTATGAGGCCAGCATTACCTTGATCCCCAAACCAGACAAACATCCCCCAAAAAGAATTACAGACCAATATCCCTGATGAGCATGGATGCAAAAATTCTCACCAAAATACTAGACAATAGGATCCAACAGTACATTAAAAGGATTATTTACCGTGACCAAGTGGGATTTATTACTGGGCTGCAAGTTTGGTTCAACATTAGCAAATCAATCAATGTGATACATTACATTAATAAAAGAAAGAACAAGAACCATATGATCCTCTCAATAGATGCAGAAAAAGCATTTGATAAAGTACAACATTCTTTCTTGATTAAAACTCTTCACAGTGTAAGGATAGAGGGTACATACCTCAATATCATAAAGCCATCTATGAAAAACCCACAGCGAATATCATTTGCAATGAGGAAAAACTGAGAGCCTTCCCCCTAAGTTCAGGAACATGGCAGGGATGTCCATTATCACCACTGCTGTTCAACATAGTACTAAAAGTCTTAGCCTCAGCAATCAGACAACAAAAAGAAATAATAGGCATCCGAATCGGCAAAGAAGTCAAACTCTCACTCTTTGCAGATGATATGATACTTTATGTGGAAAACCCAAAAGACTCCACCCAAAAACTGCTGGAACTTATACAGAAATTCAGAAAAGTGGCAGGATATAAAATCAATGCACAGAAATCAGTTGCATTTCTATACACCAACAAGACAGAAGAAAGAGAAATTAAGGAGTTGATCCCACTTAGAATTGCACCAAAAACCCTAAGATACCTAGGAATAAATCTAACCAAAGAGACAAAGAATATGTACTCAGAAAACTATAGAATACTCATGAAAGAAATTGAGGAAGACACAAAGAAATGGACAAATGTTCCATGCTCATGGATTGGAAAAACTAATATTGTGGAAATGTCTATGCTACCTAGAGCAATCTACACATTCAGTGCAATCCTTATCAAAATACCATCAACTTTTTTCACAGAAATGGAACAAATAATCTTAAAATTTGTATGGAATCAGAAAAGACCCTGATTAGCCAGAGGAATGTTGAAAAAGAAAAGCAAAGCTGGCGGCATCACAATTCCGGACTTCCAGCTCTATTACAAAGCTGTCATCATCAAGACAGTATGGTACTATCACAAAAGCAGACACATAGATCAATGGAACAGAATAGAGAACTCAGAAATGGACTCTCAACTCTATGGTCAACTAATTTTCAACGAAGCAGGAAAAATGTCCAATGGAAAAAAGACAGTCTCTTCAACAAATGGTGTCGGGAAAATTGGACAGCCACATGCAGAAGAATGAAACTGGACCATTTCCTTACACCATACACAAAAATAGACTCAAAATGGATGAAAGACCTAAATGTGAGACAGGAATCCATCAAAATCCTTGAGGAGAACACAGGCAGCAATCCCTTCAACCTCAGCCATAGCAACTTCTTCCTAGACACATTGCCAAAGGCAAGGGAAGCAAGGACAAAAATGAACTATTGGGACTTCATCAAGATAAAAAGCTTTTGCACAGCAGAAGAAACAGTCAACAAAAC
>NC_138370.1:31483715-31506848 GCF_054177405.1 Leptonychotes weddellii
ACTTATCAAACTCAACACCCAAAGAACAACTAATCCAATCAAGAAATGGGCAGAAGACACGAATGACATTTCTGCAAAGAAGACATCCAAATGGCCAACAGACACATGAAAAAGTGCTCAACATCACTCGGCATCAGGGAAATACAAATCAAAACCACAATAAGATACCATCTCACACCAGTCAGAATGGCTAAAAGTAACAAGTCAGGAAATGACAGATGTTGGCGAGGACGCGGAGAAAGGGGAACCCTCCTACACTGTTGATGGGAATGCAAGCTGGTGCAGCCACTCTGGAAAACAGTTTGGAGGTTCCTCAAAAGGTTGAAAATAGAGCTACCCTATGACCCAGCAATTGCACTACTGGGTATTTACCCCAAAGATACAAATGTAGTGACCGAAGGGGTACGTGCACCCTGATGTTTATAGCAGCAATGTCCACAATAGCCAAACTATGGAAAGAGCCAAGATGTCCATCAACAGATGAATGGATAAAGAAGATGTGGTATATATACACAATGGAATATTATGCAGCCATCAAAAAGAAAAAATGAAATCTTGCCATTTGCAACGATGTGGTTGGAACTAGAGGGTATTATGCTAAGTGAAATAAGTCAATCAGAGATGACAAGTATCATATGATCTCCCTAGTAGGAGAATTTGAGAAACAAGGCAGAGGATCATAGGGGAAGAGAGGAAAAAATGAAACAGGATGAAACCAGAGAGGGAAACAAACCATAAGAGACTCTTAATCTCAGGAAACAAACTGAGGGTTGCTGGAGTGGAGGAGGGGTAGGAGGAATGGGGTGGCTGGGTGATGGACATTGGGGAGGGTATGTGTTGTGGTGAGCACTGTGTATTGTGTAAGACTGATGAATCACAGACCTGTACCCCTGAAACAAATAATACATTATATGTTAATAATAAAAAAATTGTTAATGCTTAAAAAAAGACTATTTTATAATGTGAGAATTAAATGAATTCAAATGTCATTGTCTATAAAGAAAGCATACAGCCATGCCCATCCATTTACAAATTGTCTGTGGCTGCTTTCACTCCACAACAGGGTTGTTTGTTGCAACAGAGACTGTACAACCTGCAAAACAGAAAGTATTTACCATTTATCCCTTTGTAGAAAGTGCACTGACCTCTGGCCTCAGTGATGGTGGGTAGTGGTTTATAAGCAAGGTCTAGTATTTTGAGCTTCAGGCCTCTTTTATTAGCTGTTGTCCAAACCACTCACTTCTCCAGTCATTGACATGTCAAGGGATGCTTCTCAAACCATGGGACTCTGGTTGCCTCAATTTATCCTGTGCCAGGGGATAACCATGTATATGGCCCAAGTGTTACTTCCTGAGCATGGGTGATGATGATGATAGTGACAATGATGATGATGATGATGATGATGAAGGAGAAGATGGAAAAGAAGGACAAGGAAAGAAAAATAACAATACAGCACTTAGAATTTGTGGACACTGTGTTAGGCTTATTTATCAACCCAGCCAATCCCCACACCACCCCTATGAGGTAGAAACCATCGTTGTCCCCATTTAACAGATGAGAAAAACAAAGGCTTGGAGAAGTCCAGCATAGTAAATTGCCCAATGTCACACAGGGGATGGTGGCACTCAATGAGCCCAGTTTTCCAAGTCCTGAGCCTATGATCTTACCATCATGTCAGATTGCTTCTCCTGCCCCCTTCTGAGTCCCAGGAAGCTGTGAGACTCTTTGCTGCCACCATGATTGATTTTGTTCAATCTGATTATTTATTTGCTCAGCACCATGGTACATGGGGAGGTGGGATAAATAGAGAGTGGTCAGCAGCAAAAAAGGTGATTCTCAGAAACACTATTAAAGGTAAGAAAATATACAAGAAAATATCAGTCATCCGCAACAAAGACATATTCCCAGTGTCAAGGGACACAATTTCCAAAACAAAAAATCAAATACAGTAATTAATTTCCCACACATAGAACTCAGGAGCCTGGGCAGATCCAAGTCTTTGTAAGAATGAGTCTTCATGATGAATGAATGATGTTCTATGCCTACAAATAAATTTTTTAATAAATGTAAGTGTTGTGGCTTAGAAAAGAAATTCATTTAAAGGAATCATTGAGTGTATATTATCTTTTTTGTCATTTTGCTTTCTTTTTCCAATCAATAGTTACTGAAATCAGAAAAACTGTCATCCTGGATATCCTCATGCTGAAAAGTGATTGGGGACCACAACTAGAACATGTGGCCTGACAGTGGAACAAAATGTTTGTGATCAATGCTTTCCCAACAAACTCAGGGTACATGGGCACCAAATTCAGAGCCCCTCCATTTCCATGAGTCTTTCAGTTAGAATTACCTAGCTCTGTCTATGTATATCCACAAGAAATGAATATTGAGAAAATTTATTTTGGGTTCCATCCAAAAACTTATTCTAGAAACAGATTATATTTTTGACCAACTATGAAGTAAGCACTTGCTAACATAAGCTTTCTGTTTTCTAAAAATAAATGGTGGCCTCAAGCTGCAGTGAGCTCCCTGTCACCAGGAGTACATGAAGAAAAGAGGGATATAACCATTTATCAGGGTCACTGCAGATGGGATTTCTACCCTGGGTAAGAGATTCTGATAACCTCTAAGGTCCATTCTGATTCAAAATCTATTATTCTAAGACCCAGGAGCACTTTTCTGAGACTGCCCCAAAGAAAATTTAATAACTCCAGACACACAATGGCTCTTGTTCATCATTTACCTGTTGCTACTGCCTGCCTCCTGAGCTTTCCATTAAGTTCACAAAGAGTAGAAGATTTGGCTTCTGGGCTGCAATTTAATATGTGCGTAAAAGTGATATGAGGATTCTGCCATCAAGGGGGCTACAGTCCAAGGAACAGAGCTTGCTTTATTAGTTCCTCATCAATTAAACAGGGAAACTTTCAGGTTCCAAAATGAACTCTGTCTCAGGGGTGACAGAGAGAGATCATTTTGTCTAAGGGAACAGAAATCTAGTCAGGACAATGGAGCCTCTGTCTCGCAGAGAAAAGGGTGAGGGTATCCTATCTGCCTTACACAGCTATTGCCAGTGAGGGAGAAAATCCCCTTGGTGAGTAATGGGGTGACAAATAAAGTTACTCTGGGGGCTTTCTCAAATTCTACATCCTTCCCCACCAAGATTTGGACACATCCTACTCTTGAGGAACATACTCATTTTTCTATGAGGCTCTTTTTGTTTATATATAAACATATATAATATGTGTTTATATATATTTTGTTATATGTGTGTGTGTGGGTGTGGGGGTGTGTGTGTAGTAGTGTCTTCTTTATGTTGACGTGTTGGTACAGAAGGAGTTGAGAACTACAAGCTGTGATGGGTGCGTGTGCCCGGGGAGAGGAGCGGTGGTGGGTATTTGGTTGTATTGTGGTATACAATGAAAGGCAGGAACTATAGAGTGATCATGTCAGAAAATGAGGCAGATGCCTGCTCATGGAGGGCCTCGTGGGCCAGGTTAGATGCTCCTACAAATATTATAGGACTGAAAAAGGATTGGAAGAAGGGAAATGATATACAAGTAGATCTGTGAACCACTTACTGGGGAAATACACTTGGATGACCCACAGGCTTCGGAAACCAAGGGGAAAAAACTTTGACCACAGATATTAATTTGGGTATCATCAAGCTGTAAGTGGTTGAGGAGAGAAGGTCTGAGGCACTCAAGAGAAAATATATAGGGGTATAGAGAAAATCAGGAACCTGTGAATGAGATCCGGAAGCAACAACTTGGTACAAGAGCAACCAGGAAAGTCAGGAGATCAGGGAGACCCAGAAGCCAAGCCAGACACAATCAGAGCACTACACAGCACACCACCCTTCCTTCTCCCATCCAAGCACCACTTCCTCTTTGGGGGAATGGAGAGGGAAGGTGCTGGGATCCAGGCAAACCTGCATCCAGGGTGACCACTTTCTTGGCTATCACTTCATTCTTGGAACGAGAAGAGAAGAGTGGTGATGGGGGACACAGTCTGGAAAAGTGGACATGGCACTGGTCTCAGTACCAAAAGTTTGAGTCTGATCTCTGACCCTTTCCATATGCCCTTGGGAAAGTCACTTTACTCCTCTTAGGTTTCATTGTCTCAATTGGAAATTCAGGATGTTAACTGATCTAGTCTCTGCTCTCAACTCAGATGAGCCTCATTTCTATAAGGAGATGAATTTATCAATTGTGTCCCAGCCCAGCTGGACCAACAATCATCATCCTCCTCAGTTGCCAGAAATACAGAAATAAAAGTAGTTCTTGAAAAATTCTGTCCCCTCAATTCATTCTTCACCCAAAAGTGATCTTTAAAAACAAATCTCATTAAGTTATTTTTCTGTTTAAAATCCCTGGATAACTTCCCTTGGCTTTTAGGCTAAGCATTAATCTTTGCTATGGCCCAGAGGCTCCTCAGTCACTCCTACCTCCCACGATGACCTCACCTCTTCCTTACTCTTTATTCCTTTATTCTCTGCTCTCACAATTCTACTCTTCTTCCAATTTCTAAATACTCAACTTTAACATCAATTCCACAGGGAGGCTTTTTCTGTATTTCATTTTATAATGCAGTCCCCATATTTACCTCTGTGTTTCTAGTGCCTAGAGCTGTGAAGGGCACTAAATAAATATATATTGAATGAAGGCATGCCATGAGCACATGAAGGAATTCACCCTTAACAGGGTCATTGGTGTTTTCAATGGACTGTGGTTTGCAATGAGAATTGCATCTACTAAACACAGTTTGCCCTGATTAGTCAGGCCTACTGAGACCTCATAGTTGGAGTTACCATTTATCATTCAAACAGATCCTTTGAGAGTAAAAGTGGGTGCTAAAAACTTTTAAATATATACATTTTTGAATATGCATTTTTTAAATAACCTGCTGGTTTTATTATATTGGGGGACTTCCAAAAACAGTTGTATTTCAAGATAAAATTATTTATACAAGTAATTTCAAAAATAAAAATATTTCTGTTTCAAAAGTCAATACAAATTCCAAAACTAAAAATATTTTTTAAAAACTGAAATCCAGGGGCACCTGGGTGGCTCAGTCGTTAAGCATCTGCCTTCGGTTCAGGTCATGATCCCAGGGTCCTGGGATCAAGCCCCACGTTGGGCTCCCTGCTCTGCGGGAAGCCTCCTTCTCCCTCTACCAGTCCTCTTGCTTGTGTTCCTCTCTCATTATGTCTTTCTCTGTCAAATAAATAAATAAAATCTTTAAAAAAAAATAAAAACTGAAATCCATACAGTAAGGGGAAAAAATCACTTATTTAAATTAATGATCTCAAATTTGAAAAATAACATCAGCAGATTAATTTTCTTTGGTACATATTCATGAATTTAAATTAGTTTGTAAAATGCATTTGTCACAAATCCCACATCACAGGTATTTCTCTGATTTTTTTTTCCAAAATGATCTTATTTTTAATTCTTTTACAAAATTGCCTATGATCATCTTCAAAGTTGCATTTTATGATTAATAATATGAAAGTGTTGACACACTCAACTGACTTTTTCTGTAAACCACAATATTTTTGAAGAAATATTCTAAGAACAAAGTGCTAAATGGAAGATAGTCTCAATTCTCATTTTTCTCATATTGAAATGTAAATATTTCAGCTCAAGTATCTTCACAGACAACTTTTCTTTACCTCCATTCAGAGCTTTCTTTGACAAATACTTTAATAATACAAAACATCAAATAAATTGACTGATCCTTTTGGATATTTAACTATATTTAGATGCTGCATTATTATAGGTCTTGTCGATGGCATTCTATTTTGATAGTGAATATATATTTTTCCATTAAAAATAGAAGCTCCTGGGAGGGTAGGTACTATAGTGAGTGTTGTGAATTGTGTAAGACTGATGAATTACAGACCTGTACCCCTGAAACAGATAATACATTATATGTTAATTAAAAAAAGTTATAGTATGTTAAAAAAAATAGAAGTTCCCATAAACAGACCTATTTCAAAATAAAATCAGAGAATATCAGTATTAGCTTTTGTTGACATATACATTCACATTGTTTAATTTGTTTAATTTGTTCAGTTCCTTCTTGATTTTTGTGGGGGATAAATGTTAATGTTATCCTGTTTGCAAACTTTGCCTTCAAGAAAACATTGCAATTTATCCCCACAAAACTCATCAGGTTGTATACATTGAACATGTGCAGTTTATTGTATACCAATTATACCACAATAAAGCTGTTCAAAGAATTTTCAATAGGGACGCCTGAGTGGCTCAGTCAGTTAAGTGGCCAACTCTTGGTTTCAGCTCAGGTCATGATCTCAGGGTTATGAGATCAAGCCCTGGGTCGGGCTCCATGCTCAGTGGAAAGACGTGCTGGCTCTCTCTATCTCTCTCTCTCTCTCTCAAATAAATACAATTAAAAAAAAGAATTTTTAATAAAAAATTTAAATGAGTGGAATTAATTTAAGAGATACCCATGATATAAATAAATACCATATTCTTCAGACTAATTTGAAAACACACTCTGTAAAGCAACATACATATAGTCTTCCTATATTAACTACTGAAGTCACTTTTGAAGTAGACGTAGGCCTTTCTTTATCAGATTTGAGGTTTCTGGTTTTTGAGGGGTCACTGGATTCCCCCACAGTGGGCTCCAAAGGCCAAGAACATTTTGTGCACATTCCATGTTCATTCTCAACTTTCTTAAACAGAAATTCAGCATTTCATTTAATATTAAATATGCACTTAGTTTTTCAGTTCATTTTTGCAAATGGGTTGAGGGAAAAATAAAAATCATCCCCAAATAAATTAAATAAATAGTTCAATTGTCCCATAAAGATAAATAACAAAATTACTGTGTTACAGTATTTACACTACTCGCTCTCCATGCTGCGTGCTACATACGTATTTCACATACACCTAACTTTAAATCTCTCGCTTTCTCTTGCAAGCCGACTCGTGACCTGGAGGCTTCCTCATGCAGGTCACAGCACAGATGTCAGTTAAAGTGGCCGACGCACCAAACCGTCCCACCAGTCCAGGAATGGCAAAAGCTTCTCCCACAACCACTTGAGACCTGAGAAGTTCACTGTCCTTGACAGCTCCTGGGTGAGTGCACTTCGTTTTCTCCATCTTTGACAGAAAGTCAATCTGTATTTTAACTGGAAGGGACAGGAAAAGAGAGGAGTTGTTGCTGGTTATCTTCCAGATAAGACACTGTACATGCATCTCCCATGCTGCTCCACAAGGCCATAGAAAAAGCTGGAACCGCCAAGAGAAAGTCTACCAAAGCCATCCAGGTTTATTTTCATGGAACTCTTGATAATATTTCATTTAAAAAATGAAGACTCCAACAAATGTCAAAGCAAATTGGATGCTGGGCCAATAGGCACAGACTCACTCAATCTCAGGCCAACTAGATATATGTACCTCTTTGTTCTTAGCTAGCACCAGACTTTCATCCATGTTCTATTATTTTATATGGGTCAAATACAATGAGAAAAAATTGGGAAATGTCTGCAACTGTCGGTTTGTATTCTCCATCAACAACTTTAATGTTTTCCATGTCAGGAAGTTGATTTTAGTATAAAGGAAGGAGCTGGGGAAGGAAGGCCAGGAGAGAGAAAACATCAACACCCAGACAATGGGGAAAAAAATTCTAGAACTCGTCATTCTGTGGGCCTTTAGAACAAAACAAAAGTGAAAAGTAGCCAATTTTCCAGGCACTGCTTAAAATTCTCTGTGGGAGCCCATCTTTCCCCTCTGACTGGCGGACTTTGGTGAGACAGGAGACAAGAGAATGTGTGAGACCCATGTGGAGGAGGTGAGTCTGTGTTCGCGTAGTGTTAAGGCAGGAAAATGTGTCATCCCCAAAGTATTATTGCCCTAAAGCCATGCCTTCCCTTCACAATAGCTGATGTTTTCCAGTTCTACCATGAAAGCATTTAAAAAACAAAACAGAAAAACCTTCCTTCCAAATGTTAAACTTTCCAGTAAACTGATGCTTGGAGCTCAGCATGCTGCAGAATAGAGACTAGGTTTCCAGAAGGCTTTGCTCCAACTCCCAAGCTTCCAACAGAGGCGGCAGGATCAGAACTGGTGTGAGGGGTGACTGGAAAGGGTGAGGAATAACACCGGCCTTGGGTTTAATCCAAAGTGATTTTTGGCTGCTAAAATTTTAGAAAAACATCATTGTCCCAAAATCTGTACAAACATCTTCTTCCCTCTAGCATTTCCCCCCGATACAATGCTTTAGCAGAGTCTTGTTAGCAAAAATAACATGTGTCATGTAATCTACCCCAGCCCCTAGGGCATCCCCAAGGTTAGTTGTCTGTCTCTGCTGAAGGGGCCAACTCCCTTTTTCCCCTCGAAGGGAGATGCTTCAGTTCAAGTCAAGAACTTTGGATGTTAAAAAAAAAAAAAAAGAACTTTGGATGTTGTCATTAGCAGGATGAAACTGGCTTTCAAACTACCTAGAGTCAGAACTCATCAGTGCAATATGGTTGATCCCGAACTCACAACAGTTTCTTTGTCCTGGATGACGTTAACTTTGGCTATTGCTACTAAACAGGGCACATAGGGGAAATTAAGGGCTGAGCAGCTGAACAATGGATGTGAATGCTTTCTGGGCAGTAAAACATTTTTAAGATTCTCCAGGCAGGGCGGGCTCATCATTGCTACTCTGTCCTCTAACAACTGTGCTCAATACACGGGCATCTGAAAAGTGAAGTATGGAATTTGGCTTCAAATATGTTCCTATTACGATATTCAATTAATCCACCAGAATCCAGCCCCTCTAGCCTCAAGTAAGCATGGCTTTCTCAACTGATCTTTTCTTACCCAAGAGGAGCGATACTGTCAGACACTGGAATCTTCTGTCGGTGGAGCCACTAAAGTGCTGAGTGACCATGGACCACGGCAGCTGCCTCACTGCCTGTTGCCCCAAGCATGAGGGGAGGGTTCCAGGCTCCGAAGGGCTGTGATTTCATGTAGGTGGATGGGAGGATACCCGTGGGACAACCTCTGACAGACCGTCAGTTCCGTGAGGGCAGAGACCCAACGGCCTCGTTCCCATATCTGCCATGTTACCAAGCACAGTCAATGCCCAGCACACAGTGGGGATGCAGCAAGCGTTTCTTCAACTGAGGTCCCTGCTGGTGCCCCAGCAATGACTGTGTACTCTCTGAAAAGATTTGCGCCTCCTGAGTTGAGTAAACCCTCACTCCCAAGAATGGCAAATTAGATTAAATAGCACAAGCATTTTCAAACACGAATAATTTGGACAGGATGCATGCAAAATGCAGAACATATTTCAAACCAATTCCTCTCATCACCTTCTAGACCGGGACGGGCAGACTGATAAGGAAGCACTGTGGAAACAGGGAGAAGAAAAGAAGGGAGGGGTGAAGGGAAGGTAGACCAGGAAAGGTGGAGAACAGATTCAAAAAGAAGTAAACAACAGACATCGAGGTTTTCGTAATTCTCCAAATTTTTCTTTGAAACAAGACTGATTAGTTCCTCAACTATTTGAAATGTTAACATTGTTTTTGTGTTGGCTTTTCATGTGTGAATAGCCTGCAAGGAAGTTGAAGGCTGAGAGAGATGGAGTTTTTCTTGTCTTTGTGCCCTCAGCGCTGGCCCAGGGCCTAGACTCCAGGGCTAGAGTGCCGTTTTTTTTTTTTATTAGAAACATCATTTTTAGTGAGCTTTCACACACATTATCTGAGCCGATGATAAACACCACGGTCGCTCCTACTACCCTTGAACTCTTGCAGAATTGAATGGGGCTACCCAGCAAGTATTGTGGTGCTGCGGGCTTTACTGCAACAAGAAAACACAGCTCCTCAAAGATGAGCACCCAAGGCAGCCTGGGTAATTCTTATCAGCCATGCTGGGCTGCTTCCATTGCCAACACTCCCCGATTACAGATGGCGGCCACTTGGGAGTGAGGAAAGCTGAAATTCAAGACAAAGACTCAAGAGCTTGGCTGTGGGCATGTGCAGCCAGACAGATTCCGAATTCTCTGTAATTAATATAGCAAGCTGCAATATGGCTTTGGGAACTAATCTGGCAAACTTCAATTAAATCAAGGAGGGCTTGCGAGTTTGGAACCCCTGGGGAAAAGGGTTTCCAGACTCATGGAATCCAAGGAGGAAGCCAAGGTCAGAGATACCTGGGCACTGCAGCTGCTTTATCTGCCCACGGCCGTGAGAGTTTGGCCCTGCTGATGAGTTTGGTGAAAGAACCAGGGGAGGCCAATGTCTGCAAACATTACTTTAAGGCAGTGGTTCTCATCTGAATAACTGGAGGGGCCTTAGAAACTATTAATGCCTGGACTTCACTCCCACAGTTTCTGATTTCACTAATCCGGGGTTCAGTCTTGGTATCCAGACTGTTTTCTTTTTCTTTTGGCTATTAAAAAAAAAAATCTTATTTAAAAAAAATGTTATTTGATTCTGAATAGCTATCACATGTAGAAGGCATAGAATTAAAAGTGTACACAAGGACAATATAGCATTGTCTCGATCCCAAGTCTGTCCTCAGCCACTCACTTCTCGAAGAGACAACTTCCAGAGATCATTTTCAAACAGACAAGACTTCATATATATTTACATATAAAATAAAAATGTAACATACACTGTTCTGCATTTTGCTTTGCTGTGTTATCAGTATGTCATGACTCTCCTTGCTTTTTAAAAGTTTCCCTATTAGTAATATCTGGCATTTGTGTGGTAAGTCTTTTATAATTGATCTGCCAATATTGACACATATTACTAACTAAAGTCTGTAGTTTACATTGGGTTCGGTCTTGGTGATGCACATTCTATGGGTTTTAACAAATGTGTTAAGGACATGTATCCACCATTGCAGTATCATACAGAACAGTTTCATCGCTCTAAATGTTCCATGTTCCACCGATTTGTCTCTCCCTTTGTTCTCACCCCTGGAAACTGCTCATCTTTTTACTGTTTCCATTATTTTGTCTTTTCCAGAATCTCATATAGTTAGAATCATGCAGTTTGTAGGATTTTCAGAATGGCTTCTTTCACTTAACAATATGCATTTAAGATTCTCCATGTCTTTTCATGGCTTGATGGCTCATTTCTTGGTATAGTTGGATAATACCCCACTGTATGAATGTGCAACAATATATTTATCCATTCACCTACTGAAGGACATCTTGGTTGCCAAGTTTTGGCTGCTATGAATATAGCTGCTATAAACATTCATGTGTGGGTTTTTGTGTGGAAATAAGTTTTCAGTGCATTTGGGTAAATACCAAGGAGTATGATTGCTCGATAATATGGTAAGAGTATGTTTCATTTTGCTAGAAAATCCCACAGTCTTCCAAAGTAGCTGTACCATTTTGCATATTCACCAGCAATGAATGAGAGTTCTTGTTCTTTCACATCCTCACCTGCATTTGGTGTTGTCAGAGCTTTGGATTTGGGTCTTTCTCGTAAGTGTGTACTACATCCCATTGTTGCTTTAATTTGCAACTCCCTAATGACATATGATGTTCAGCATCTCTTCATGTGTTCATTTTCCATAAGTACACGTATATCTTCTTCGGTGAGGTGTGTGTTCAGATCTATTGCTCCTTTTTTAATCGAGTCATTGGTTTTCTTACTGTTTGTATAGTTCTTGGTATATTTTAGATACCTGCGCATTACCAGATAAGTGTTTTGCAAATATTTTCTGCCAGTCCGTGCCTTGTGCTTGCATTCAGATACTGTGAATAGTATCTTGCACAGACCAGAAGTTTTTAATTTTAATGATGTTCAACTTACTCTTTTTCTTTCATGGATTGTGCTTTTGGTGCTGTGTCTAAAAGTCATCACAAAACCAAAGGTCAGCTAGGCTTTCTCCTGTTATCTTCTAGGGGTTTTATAGTTTTGCATTTTGCTTTTAGGTCAATAACTCACTTTGAGTTGATTTTTGTAAAAGGTGTAAGGTCTGGGTCTAGATTCATTTCTTTGCATGTGTGTATTTAGCAGTTTCAGCACCATTTACTGAAAAGACTATCCTTCCTCAATTACATTACATTTGCTCCTTTGTCAAAGATCTGTTGACTACATAAACCTGGGTATTTGGAGTTTTTTTAACCTCCTACCCCCAGATGATTCCAGGCTGGGAACCACAGCTTAGATGAAAGTTTTATGGAATAAGTCACAGGAATGAAAGGCACAGCATAAGGAATATAGTCAATGATACAGTGTGGCACTGTATGGTGATAGATGGTGATTAAACTTACCGTAGTGAGCACAGCTTAATGTATAAACTTGTTAAATCCCTATGTTGTACACCTGAAACCAATGCAATATTGTCACCATACTCAAACTATTTTGTTAAAAAAGAAAGTCTGTGAATTGTTAATATAAGTTCCTCCAGGAAGGAAATGTAAACCCTGAATATAAAAGAGCATCAGTCTCACAAGAATCCACCTGCTTTCTCAATTCTGAAGGATCCTACCTGCAGAGAAGTGTCACCAGCAACTGCATGTCCTCTTAAATCCAAGGAAATCTACCCCAAAATATGTTGCCTCTGCCCCTTCTACGTGAAGCACTTCATTTCCTTTAAGAGGAAGATTGCTGATTAAATCGGGAACGTATAGCAGGTGTGTGTGTGTGTGTGTGTGTGCGCGCACACCCGCGCACAAATAGCCTCCTCCCTCCAATCCATAAATCACCTGAGATGCTGCACAGAGATTAAATACAGCCAGGTTCTCTGCATGGGATGCAGGAGACTTAGCCTTGAAGTGACAAGAGCAGCAGATGAGGCCACAACAAGGATGGTAAAAGAAGAGAACTCACGCTCTCCCAGTTTAGAGAAAGGGTCCATGATGGCTTCTGGCTAAGGGCCTCATCAGTTCCTATTCAAATCACCCCCTTGGTAGGAGTAAAGTATAGGAACAAGGATGTGATGGGTAGAATGGCCAGAGCTTCAATCCTGGACGGCTAGGAAGACAAAAGCAGGAAGCACAGGGCTGGGAAAACAAGGCAGCATCAGTGCTGGTGGTGAAGTGTCTGTAGCCAGAGGCCTGCTACAGTGCCTGGGTCACTGAGGCAGCGAGGAGGTTATACGGGAGAGAGGGAGCCACTGCTGGGACCAGCAGGGGATCATGGACTAAAGTGGGAACCAGTACAAAGGGTCAGACCTTGGTGGTTAGCACGCAGTCAGCTCTCAGAAAGCATCTGTGGAAATAATGAATGGCAGTTGCAGATTCACTTGCTTCAAATCACCCTTTCTGTAATCATCATCATCCTTTATAGGATTTATATTTGTGCTAGAAGATTACCTGTAAGGTACATATTATTCCAGTGTATTATGGGATGAGTTGTATCCCCTCAAAAAGATACACTGAAGTCCTAACCTCCAGTACTTCAGAATGTGACCTTATTTGAACACAGGGTCTTTATAGAGATAATCAAGTTAAAATGAGTCATTAGCATGGGCCCTAATCCAACATGACTTGTGTCCTTATAAAAAGGAGAAACTTGGTTGCAGAGACTGATACACACAGAGGGATGACCAAGTGGAGATACACAGGCATGTGACTGGAGTAACATGGCTCCAAGACAAGCATCCCCAAGGATTGCCAGCAACCACCAGAAAAGAGGCGAGGAAGGATTCTCCCCGAGAGCCTTCAGAGGGAGCATGGCCCTGCCAACACCTTGATTTCAGACTTCTGGCCTCTGGAACTGTGAGAGAATAAATTCTGTTGTCTTAAGCTACCCAGTTTTGGGGGCTTAGAAACTAGTACATCTGTTCAGGTGATATAATCAAGGGGCAATGATATTATGTACATTGCCCAGGTTCACACATGTGGGAAGTGGTTCCTTTGCTAGTTGGACTGTGGTCTTATTTCTGCAGATCTTTGTGTCACTCCACTAGGCAGCCATGTTGTAAATCTCAAGAAAGAGATGTTTCACAGTCATGTATAACTGGACTCAGGAAGACCCATGTCATCATTTTAGTCAGGATTCTGTGGTCCAGCATGAAGAGACCTTCATCAGGGGTAGGTGCCTTAACAGGGTTTATTCCCACCTGGATGAGCCACTGTTTCTTGCCCATGTAAAAAGAGAGTTTCAGTAGAACCTCTGACCCAATTTCATTTTGGAGAGAGATACAGAATCAGGGCATTTACTGTGAATGTCATTCCATGGGAGGATTCTCTAAGACAAGGTGAATATAGGGTTAAGATCACAACTAAAAAACTTGGTAAATAATTTCTCCTCCAAAACACCAGCCTCCAAGACCACCCCCAGGGACACCAGCATGGAGTTAAGGACCTAAAGAAGTAGGGCTAAGTCCAGGAGCTTCCCTGAAGTGATCAGGAAGGGGCACATCTGATAAATGAGCTCACAGAAAAGTCCTCTGTTTTTCAAATGCAGAAAAAAGGAGTGGGGTGAAATGGGGACAGAGCCAGGGTGGAGTGGGACCAGACTGGGACCCTGCAGGAACAAGGGCAACAAGGAAGGAACAAAGGCTGGAGGGTCCTCAGCACTTCCTGCCAATGGCTCTGTAGTAGCCTGCAGCTGACTGGTCACTTCCTCACCATCTGAGAGACCTTCCCTCTGGTAAGAGCTATAAACAGCTCCCCACAATCTGTCCCTGCTTGCCCCTGACTTCTCTGCAGAGGGGAAGAGCACATAGCAGGCAGGCACATAGCAGACATTCAGTGAATGAAAGGTCCTGAGGAATTTGCAAACAATCTAGAATGCAAAATCCACAACAGCACCAAAATGGCACGTCCATCAGTGGAGTCTTCCCAGGCTATGTTCCTTTTCACTTACCTTCAGTCATGAGTAGACAACCACTGTATCCAAAGGAGAAACTAATGAAAAGTGAGTATGAATATAGAGTTTATTGATCAAGTAAACACAAGTTTATTGAAAAGCAACATGTTGACTACTACACATAAGTGTTACCATATTACATGGTAAATGAGCTTAAGTTGTCAGTCGTGTTCACAAATGACTACTATTAATAATAACCTTATTGAGAAAACCAAATTTTAGAGTGTGGTTTTCTTGCTATTCTGCATTGTTTATAACTGACATCAATGCTCTTTCCCCTGTATTTCCCAAGTCTCATTTAATCAAGTATCCCTAGAATCTTTAAGTTAAAATGGAAATTTGCAGGTGTTCTATTTGAGTCTACTTAACACAGAAAATCTTTTCACCATAAACCTCCATTAACACACCCATACATACGCACATGCACATGTCCTCATGCAGCTGCCTCCAGCTCATTTCCCCCAAGGTTGATGCCCTAGTTGCTTGAGAGCCCAGATGTCAGAAGCTCTGGGTCTCGGGACACAGGTAACCTACCCAGAGGTCATGGTCTCACACAGAGAGAAGAAATGAAGGGGAGAGGAGATGGCTCTGGGAGAACCTTGTGCATATGGCAGTCTTGGATTTGGAAAGAAGATGAGGTGGGTTAGAACTGAGGGGCAGGTGAGGGGAGGAAAGGGGGCAGCCTAGTACCTGGTACCCTATTATCTCTTCTAACCCAGTTAGTTCTGCCCCCAGATGAACCAAAGCAGATTTACTTTCCCAGGCAGCCTTGGCAACAATGGCCAGGAAAGGTCTATCTCCACCTCTTTAAGAATATTACCTTGTTATTGCCAGATGTTGCTCTAACCAGAGGCAGAGCACTCCTGGACCTGTTACAGATAAAACACTATTATAATCAAATACCTAGGAAACAGAACTTAGCAGTGTGAATGAGTTTCTGTCACAGTGTAAAACAAAACAAAACAAAACAAAAAACAGATATTGTTGATATTTTTATAAAGACAGCCAGATGGCAAAGAATTCAAGCAGGAACAAAACAAAAAAAGAAGAAAAAGTCAGGGAGGAAAAACTACAGACTTTGGACTTTCTGATTTAGGATTTGGCTGACAATTGATCTCATTTCCAAATGCAACTTGGATTTTTTGTTCTGTGAGTTTTAATATATTTCTAGCCCCTCCACCTTTGTGTCAAAAGACCCCAGCTAGATGTATTCCCTTTCTCTGCTAAGCCATGTGGCCCTGTGGATCCATCTTACAGTATTCCTTGCTGCATACTGGGAGTATTAACCACCTCACTAAACCATGAACACCTTGAGGGCATGTAGCATCTGTGCCTAACTTCTCTCTTTAAGATAACTTGGGGTATGGCATGGTGGGCAGAAGGGATCTGCTGTCAGGGGTCCCCAAGACCACCCTCAGGTTCAGTGATTCTCTGGAAGGACTCATAGAACTCAGAAAAGCTATTATACTCACAGTTACAGTTTGTGTAACATAAGGATATAATCAGCAAAAGTAAAGGGCACATAAATCAGTCTTGAAGAAAGAGACCATGCATGAGCTTCTAGTTGTCCTCTCCCCGTAGAGTTATAGAGACAGTGCACAATTCTCCCAGCAAACAACATGTGACAACACCATGAAGTATTGCCAACCTGGGGAGCTCACCTGAGCCTTGGTGCCCAGGATTTTTGGGGGGATCAGTCTGAATCAACCACTTATAGCACAAGATCTCTTCACCATGAGTTCACGTGCTGACCAATCACAAGGGTTTCTAAGCAGGACCCACCTAATCTTATAACCTCTCTTGTAAATGTGATCCAGTTCAGGCTGGTGATGTGGTTTGAAACCTCAGGAACTTCTAGGGTGAGATCTGAAACTGGCCACCATACACAGAGGGCAAGGAGAGACCAAAGAAAGAGGCAGACCACTCCAGATTGGTAAGTGGCAGTTTAATTAGCAAGGGAACTCACACACAAGGTTTGTCTTGGGCACCACAAGGAAATAGATCTCTGCACCTGCCCACCAACATCTAAAGAGTGCACCCATCTTATACAGTGGCTTTAACTGAGTTCAGTCACATGGTCCAGATGGTCTCAGCAACACCTTACCCTCTCAAGGCTAAGTTCTTGAAACAGTTCTGCTGATGATAGCAGTAAGTGGAATGTACCTTCCAAGGACAAGGGAAGGAGTCAGAGGACTCCGACTGCCCAGGTCCAGGTCTCAGGTCAACTAGTGGTCATGTCATCTCAATAACCTGCTTGAACAGGATGGAGTCCACATAAATGAGAACAGTTAACTTCCTGGTCTTGAGATTTTAAAATATTATATTTAAGGGGCACCTGGGTGGCTAAGTTGGTTAAGCATCTGACTCTTGATTTAAGTTCAGGTCACCATTTCAGGGTCGTGAGATCAAGCCTCCAAGTCGAGCCCTGTCTCAAGCTCCACGCTGGGTGTGGAGCCTGCTTAAGATTCTCTCTCTCCCACCCCCTCTACCCCTACACACCAGCCCCCGACTTGTGCAAGCACACACAGGCACACTCTCTCGCTCTCTCTCTCTAAAATAAATAGATAAAATAAAATACCACATTTAAAAAGTGAAAATGTTTCCAAAAGACTATCTCTCATCTTTGTTGAAATTTTTAGCTGTGAATTTTATGATTCTCACAGCAAGTGTTAAAAAAAGATGTTAGGGCTTATGTTTCATGATGCCAGACACGCTTGCTTTCACTACATGCAGTGAAACTCCACTATATTAAAGGATTGAAGATGTAAAATGGAATAAACCTATAGCAAAAAGAGAAGAGAACTCAAAAGACTTCTGAAGGACAGTGGATGGGAGTGAATTCATGAATAAAATGGGCCGAGAAAGATATGGCCTGGATGAGCAGTTCTCAAAGTGCAGACTGCAGAACACTGGAGACCCACCAGATCCTATCCCAGGGTCTCTATAAGGTCACTGTTACATTTTCATACTAACACTACGATGTTATTGGCCTTTTTCACTGATGGTCCAGAAGCAATGGTAGGTAAAATTGCAGGGGCCTATCATGGATCTAGGCAGTACACCAAACTGTACTAGCAGTCAATGTATTATTCACTCCCATGAAACTTGCAAACAAACAAATAAAACAATATTACTTAAGAATGTTGTAACAAGGGCGCCTGGGTGGCTCAGTTGGTTGGGCAACTGCCTTCGGCTCAGGTCATGATCCTGGAGTCCCTGGATCTAGTCCCACATCGGGCTCCCTGCTCGGCAGGGAGTCTGCTTCTCCCTCTGACCCTCCCTGCTCTCATGTGCTCTCTCTCATTCTCTCTCTCTCAAATAAATAAATAAAATCTTAAAAAAAAAAAAAAGAATGTTGTAACAATTGTTACATGTTGAAACAGTATAGATGTATTAATTTCGACCCTAACTTTTGATGTAGAAGTATGTACACAATTATCAGGAAGGCTATTAAAATACTCTTCTCTTTTCTAGCTTCATATTTGTGCAAAGTCAAATTTTCTCCATATACTTCAACCAAAATTACATATCATGGCAGACTGAATGCTGAAGTAGATATGAAAATCCAGGTGCCTTTTATTAACTACTCTTCTAGATAAATTGTTTGACTTAGAAAATGTAGTTATTTTTCATGAAAAAAAATATATTGACATGTAATGAGTTTTTTACTATTATTACTTTTTCAATCTCTTAGTTTTAATTTCTGGTGTGGTAAATATTCATAGATATAACCCAGATAACAAAAAGTTCACTGGGGTCCTCAATAATCTCTGAGAATGTAGAGGGTCCAGAGACCAACATGTTTGAGAACCTCTGGGCTAGATTATGCCTCATAAGAGTCAGTCTGTCTGCCAGTCTTCCTGGGGATCTGGAGAGTGAGTCAACCCAAAGGGTAATTCTGGGAGATAGAACTGAAAACCAGGGATTAGCAATGGGTCTGTGTAGGGGACATCTGAACACCCACCTCCTCTCAGCCCCCCACAGAGCATAGACCTTTCCAAGGTAAGCATTTCCTCACTTTGCTCAGGACTGTCCCGCTGTTCTCACGGAAAGTCCCACATCCAGGGCAATCCCTCCCAATGTGAAAAGGGCTGATTTTCTACCATAAGTGTGGGATACTGGGGGGAAAGGACAAAGCCCATACGGCGGCCCTAAGATAGGGGCTGAAAGCAGCACTATCTTTAGTGTCAAATGAATGTGGCATAGATTATTCGCCTTCCACAAATGCCATCACTGTCATTTCCCGAGCATGATTTCCTGTTCACAGTGATAGATCTTCCATTGTTTTGTCACCCTGAGTGATGTGATTTATGTGTGCAATTTAAGTGCACTGTAATTTTGACTTTGCCTCCAGAGTAACCATTGTGCTTTGTGTTGAGATAGTGCTAGTTTAATTTTTCATATTATGAATACTGTGATCAAGTTTTCTAAGAGTTCATGCAATCAAAATGAGAACAATTACAATACTCATACCCTCATGACCCAGCCATCACTCAACAAGAAGGCTAAATGGCTGTGTTATATTAATGACAGATGGAAAGACATGTACAACTGGATCAGGGAACTCAATAACCGGAACAGAGCATACTGCACAACATGCTGAAAAGAATTCAGGTATGGTGAAGTAAGAAAGCACACATGGAGACTGAATCTCAAGTATATGGGATGAAACAGGCAAGTACTTCTAAATCCATTCAAGCTTTTTTGTTTCCCCAAAAGACACCAGTGCTCACTGAAAAATAGTGGCTGCTGGATTATTTCGAGTATACCACGCAAACACACACTGCTGCATCCTTCCCTTCATTGCTCTATGATAGAATTGAGTAAAGTAGTAAAACTACATATTCCGATTAAGAAAATGCAATTTAAGTGCCCTGTGGGTGAAAAAAGAGCAAATTCTGACAAATTTTGTGTTGGCCTCATATACTCATTCTGCAAGATCTTACCAGTGATCGTGCTTCCTACTGTATTTCAAATGAAGCACTGAATTCCAACAACTAAAAAATTCTCCCTGAAGCTCTTAGGTACTTCGATTTTAAAAACAGAATTTCAAATTATCTTAATCCACAATCTTGTCCAAATAAAACTAGACTTTGCTCATCTATCTGTGTATTTGGCAAACCACACAGACCTATATTTTGGCAAATTCCATTCAGTCTGTAAACTTTTTTTTAATATTGTTTTGTTTTGTTTTGTTTTTAAGATTTTATTTATTATAGAGAGGGGAGAGAGAGAGAGAGAAAGCACAAGCCGGCGGGGGGAAGGGCAGAGGGAGAAGGAGAAGCAGACTCCCTGCTGAGCAGGGAGCCCGAGGCAGGACTGGATCCCAGGACCGTGGGATCATGCCATGAGCCGAAAGCAGATGCTTAACTGACTGAGCCACCCAGGCACTCCTCAGTCTGTAAACTTCTTAACAAAGAAAATAAAAAGATCTTACCATTAAATGTTCTCCATACCTTGTATGGAACATTGCTAAAAAAGAGATGTGATTTGCTTACCTGTGATATTGAGGCTTTCATAAAGAAAGTTTTTGATCACTTTTCATCTTATTCAAAATGTGCAGAAGTGGGACACCTGGGGGCACAGTTGGTTAAACATCAACTCTTGGTTTTGGGCTCAGGTCGTGATCTCGGGGTCACAGTGCAGAGTCTGCTTAGGATTCTCTCTCTCTCCCCCTCTCCCTTTGCCCTTCCCCCCACACTCATGTTCTCTCTCTCCTAAATAAATAAATAATTCTTTAAAAATTAACAAAATGTGCAGAAGCATGTAATGAGATTTTTGATGTCATAAAAGTAGAAGAGGTATCTTCCTGCCTACAAGATAGCTATCATTATTTTCTGCCATAGAAAATAAGCTAAAATGTTGGCCTACCATAGATCATATTTTCTAAATGTGAGACAAGAAGAATGCCCTCCTCTGTTTAGAAATATGTTAAAGATGAGAATGGGGAAAAGTATTAGGTAAAACATGATTTATATGCTATTTCTCCAAATCAGTTTGATGATCTGTGAAGAGGCCATGAGAATCCTAGGAAAGGATGAATGGCCTACACCTGAGCTGTCTGTTATTCCATGTAGGTTGCAAAAAAAGTCCTACAGCAAAAAAGTGACCCATTTTTTTGTGAAACAGGACTATTTCAGAACTCAAAAACTTGTTACCAGAAATGAGCAGCCAAGTTAAATAGAATTTTCTCAATTTGTTTACTCAAACTGTAGCTTATTTAGAAGCTAGCTTTGATTTCACAAGTTCAAATTACTTCTGTGTTTTAAAACCATTTTCCCTGAGAAAGTGAGATTTTATTTATGATGGTGCCCAATATGTTTCAGAATGTTTAGCGAAGATGGACATTTTAGATATGGATAGCCTACTTGATGAGTATATAGATGCAAAAAACCTGACCAACAATCAGCTGGCCTACCAGAACCAGCCTGTAGATACACAGTGAATGAAAGATATGGAGAGCTGGAAACTAATTCCTACGGGTCTAAAAACCTGCAATTGCCAGTAGGTAAAATCCTAATTATCCTATGGTCAAATGCCTTTGTTGAGAGGATGTGTAGCTGGATGCCACACATCGGCCTGACACCAGAAATTGTTATAATGTGGACTTGAGAAAAGCAGAGCTGCAGGTCAGTGGATTTTGACTGTTTTCAACTTTACCACTACATAAAAGAAGGCTGTCCTAAAAGCTGTAAACAGTTCAAAGAAATGTTATTGTAAAAGGAAAGAGAAGGAGTAAAAATATCCAAGTGTGTCATGGGACAGAAAAAAATATGTCATTGTTATCTTTCTACTAAATATAGGTAATAACTATTTAACTATTCCTATTATGTTTCCCTTTTAAAAGTCTTACATATATGTATCTTAGGAATATACAATAATATAGCCTAAAAAATTAAAATATACAGTCAACATTCCCAATAAAGGGTTAAAATAAATTGTATCAGGCTAGAAACATTATAAAAATACTATTACATTTTCTCACACATACTGTTTGTTTAGATACTATCAATTACTTTTTAAGTAATCTCTACTCCCAACGTGGGGCTTGAACTCATGACCCTGATATCAAGATATCTCATGCCCCCCCGCACTTAGCCAGCCAGACACCCATTACTACTATCAATTATTTTTAATTATTTATTTGTGATTATTTTACTATTAATTACTAATAATTGCCACTATTAACTAGTCCTACTATTATTTTGTTTAAATAATAATATGTAGGTAACAGAAAAGTAAATATTACAGAATAACATAGTTTCAAATAGATGTTTTTCATATTTTTATCTTAAATTATAACACACATATGGGCGCCTGGGTGGCTCAGACGGTTAAGCGTCTGCCTTCGGCTCAGGTCATGGTCCCAGAGTCCTGGGATCGAGTCCCGCATCGGGCTCCCTGCTCCTTGGGAGCCTGCTTCTCCCTCTGCTTCTCTCTCTCTCTGTCTCTCATGAATAAATAAATAAAATCTTTAAAAAAAATTATTAAAAAAAAAATTATAACACACATAGGTATAATTATTTATTTTATATTACAGTATTATAGTATTATAGATTTTTTGGTTTTGATTTTTTTGTTGTTTGTTTTTATTTTGTTTTGTTTTGTTTTTGTCTATCACAACTATATCCCAAGTTGGATCTCTTAAAAAAAAAAAAATTGATCACCTTACCTTTACCTCTAATATTGCACTATCCAGGTCTTCTCTAAACAAATCAGGTTTTAGACCTGTAGGAATTGGGTTTCTAGTGTGAATATTGGTGAGCCAGAATAAGGCCTTCTTTCAAGCTTAGAGGTCAAGGGAGCCCTCATTCTGACAGTTTACCCTTCTCTCAGTGGAAGTAAAAGCTGCCAGTTAACAAGCCCTGCTTTGCCTCTTACAGAGTTCCTGATAAGAATCCCTCCTGGAGGGAGAGGCCTAGCCAGAAGCCAGGCTACTTAGCACCAGAGGAAGCCCATCTGGCCACACGGGCCCCTTTACCCTCAATGTGAACAGAAAGGCAGAGATCAGGAATATGAAGAGAATCAAATATCTTCATTCTGAAAAAAATTTTAAGAGAAAAAAAAAAAACAGAAGAAACAGAAACAACTCAAGGAACACAGAAATACTTTAAAAACATCCTAATCAAAAAAGTATTTTACGGGGCGCCTGGGTGGCTCAGTTGGTTAAGCGACTGCCTTCGGCTCAGGTCATGATCCTGGAGTCCCGGGATCGAGTCCCGCATCGGGCTCCCTGCTCGGCAGGGAGTCTGCTTCTCCCTCTGACCCTCCTCCCTCTCATGCTCTCTGTCTCTCATTCTCTCTCTCTCAAATAAATAAATAAAATCTTTAAAAAA
>NC_138370.1:31507348-31545408 GCF_054177405.1 Leptonychotes weddellii
ACGTTGATGGTATTTTGATAGGAATTGCACTGAATGTGTAGATTGCTCTAGGTAGCATTAACGTCTTCACAATATTTGTTCTTCCAATCCATGAGCATAGAAAGTTTTTCCATTTCTTTGTGTCTTCTTCAATCTCTTTCATGAGTATTTTATAGGTTTCTGAGTACAGATCATTTGCCTCTTTGGTTAGATTTATTCCTAGGTATCTTATGGTTTTGGGTGCAGTTGTAAGTGCGATCGACTCCTTAATTTCTCTTTCTTCTGTCTTGTTGGTGTATAGGAATGCCACTGATTTCTGTGCATTGATTTTCTATCCTGCCACTTTACTGAATTCCTGTATAAGTTCTAGCTGTTTTGGGGTGGAGTCTTTTGGGTTTTCCACATAAAGTATCATATTATCTGCAAAGAGTGAGTTTGACTTCTTTGCCAGTTCGGATGCCTTTTATTTCTTTTTGTTGTCTGATTGCTGTGGCTAGGACTTCTAATACTATGTTGAATAGCAGTGGTGATAGTGGACATCCTTGCAGGTTTCTGACCTTAGGGGGGAAGCTCTCAGTTTTTCCCCATTGAGAATGATATTCGCTGTGGGTTTTTAATAGATGGCTTTTATGATATTGAGGTATGTACCCTCTATCCCTATACTCTGAAGAGTTTTGATCAAGAAAGTATGTAGATATAGTCTTCTATCACCCAGAACTATCCTCTCAATTTGTCCTGTGAGTAAGCACAAATTAATGCCCTCCCCCTTCTTGAACTATTGCTGACTATATACTCCACCACTACGGTACTAACTCTGTTTCCTTTCTTATTGACATGACTTACCAAAAATAATTTACAACTTCAAAGGCTTCTTTGAGAAAACGTCAGGTATCCCCAACTGGCTTCCTTAGCACCTTTCTTTTCCCATTCAGTCCCTAAACTCCCTGTAGTCACTTAAGCTTCAGGCTGCCTCTTACATCAGGGGTGAATCAGGGACCCCCAAAACAAGCCACCTAAAATTAAAGAGGCTAATTGGAAACAGATGGAATATTTTATCCATAAAGGTAAGCTTTGGAGACACCTAGACAGCTGTGTGATGCCTCCTGAGCCCCTTGCCCAAAATTTAATCCACAGCATTCTCAAGATTACATACCAGGGCAAGTGAATACCTTAATAATCTTCTCTACAAATATTGGTTAAAAAGCTTCAGCTCCCATTCTGAACAGATAGCCTTGACTTGCTCTATCTGCCAGAAACATAGGTTGGATAAAAATATAAAGAGAAGCAAAGATGTGAACTAATTCTTATATAAACCACTAAGTTTTGTATTACTGTGTTTATGCCTAATTCATTGCTAAAGTTTTAGAATGAAAGCTATAAGACCTCTGTCTGTATGCTTATGTAATTACGTACATGTGATATTTTCCTACCTCCAGATGACATGCCAAATTAATTTGTAAAATCCCTTAATGGAGCTCTATTCTAATTGGCTTAGAGAAAAATGAGCACTTAGATCAAGAAAATATTCCTAAAATTCTTGGAAACATAGAAATTAGCCCAAATGCTTTTCAAGTTCACATGATTTTGATAAATCTTTGTTGTACAAGAGTAGGTTGAGCTCATTAATTTAATAAAAACAAGCATGTCTTCAGACTTGTCAGCATTAAATATAATTCAGGCACATATTGTTATTACACCTGTGCTTGCTAGTCAAATAAGCCAATAGAATATCAACTAGATGTTTAAGATTATAAAATGTATAGATTTGAATGTAATCAAGTCATTGTGCTGACAAATTTATTTGGAAAATGATTATGTTTTATTATATCTGCCTAAAAATAGTCTCCAAAATCTTTTTGGTGACTTGCAACCTTAGAGCTATGCTAAAATAAGTAATAGATGCTTATTAAAAATCTAAATTATTTCTAAGTAAGAAACTACCAAAATATTCCTCATTGAACATAAGTTTATATACTTCTGACTTCTTATTTTTAAAGGAAACTAACAATTTATCTGTCAATATGTTCTTTTCCCACACTGAAAAAAAAAATGCTTACTCTAAAGAAGCATATACCTGTAGAATTGTGAGATGGTATATCTACTCATAAAATTTGCTGATCTCCGGGCGCCTGGGTGGCTCAGTCAGTTAAGCGACTGCCTTTGGCTCAGGTCATGATCCTGGAGTCCCGGGATCGAGTCCTGCATCGGGCTCCCTGCTCAGCAAGGAGCCTGCTTCTCCCTCTGACCCTCCCCCCTCCCATGTGCTCTCTCTCTCTCTCATTGTCTCTGTCTCAAATAAATAAAATCTTTAAAAAAAAAATTTGCTGATCTCCTACAAAATGCTAATATCTGACAAACAATTCACAATCGTCTACTTCCTCCTTTTCTCTATATAATAAAACCTACTAACCGTTAAAAAAATAATCAGTATATATAAATAATGAAACTACTGGAAGTACTGAGTGTAAAAAAACAACTTCATGTCCAAGGAATGGAAGACATGTTTTTGTTAAGGGAAAAGAAAGTAATTTTGTCCTAAAGAGTATTCCAAAATGAGAACTAGAAAAATATCGAACAAAAGTTTGAACGGATATAGAAAGTTGTCAAAGGTCTGCAGAAAAAAAGAGAGTGCTCAAACTGGCTAAGATTAATTTGTAAGGTTTTATTTATTTATTTATAAGGTTTTAAAATGAGCTTTATCAGTAGTATACAGATGTAAAACTAGAGTTTTCTCTCTTTTAAAATGATTAAGTTTCTGGGTGATTAGTCTGCTCTTCATAAGAGGTTATAAAAGGTTTTTCTGTACCACTTAAGTAATGCATCTAGGAAACAAATTGTGTGTCTTGGAATAATTTCCTGTGTTTCTTTATCGTGTACTTGATTACTTTAGAGAAACACACTTTCTCATTGTTTAAAGAGCTGAGGTTTTTTTTTACTAAACATGTTACCTTCTATATCTTTTGTTGTCACTTTGGTTACATAGATAACTAAGTATTTTTTCATAGTGACCTCTGATTGTATTTACTCAAGTGTTCAAAACTTTTGACATATTTGACAATTTTTGATAATTTGCCTTCTCAAAATCATATTCTAGATGAAATCTGTATTTTGAGCAGACATGGAGATTTTTCTTTCACTCTGAAGGATTTGTCCTTTCACCTTATTTTTTAAGATTTACTTTTTTCTTTGAGAGAGAGAAAGAGCATGCATGCACATGAGTGCCCACATGGGGCAGGGGGTGTGTGGAGGGGCAGAGGGAGAAGAAGAGAATCTCAAGCAGACTCCTCCCCGCTGAGCAGGGAGCCCAACTCAGGGCTTGATCACATGACCCAGAGATCATGACCTGAACCAAAACCAAGAGTTGGTCACTTAACCAACTGAGCCATCCAGGTGCCCCATTTTCTTTCACCTTCTAAAAAGAGAAATGTTAGAACATAATTAGGTTTATTTGTTATGTTAAATTGTATGAAAACCATTGTCAAATAAGAAGAGATACTTAACCTTCCCTGGGTTATACTTGTGTAGGTAAATGCTATTGATACAAATTTCAGGAATAATCTGAAATTCTTAGAAATTTGTCAATGACCTAGTTGCCCATGGAATGTCCTTATGGTTCTTGCCTGATAATAGGTAAAATGGCATAAGGCTATCAGTCATAATTCCAGTTATTATTTTAAATGTATATATAATAAATAACCAAATTTCTTAGTGAATTATATTATTTTCTAATGAATTTTCATCAGATCTTTAACCACAGCCGTTTCAAGTCTTTTACCACTCTCAGATATTGTTTCTCTTCAGTTCTTCTCCGAGAGTACTTGCAATCACCTACAAACCAAAGTTCCTCACCTTCCTCAAAAAAGAATTGCCTCAGAAACCCATGAAAAGGACCATGCCTAGGGTACATGATGGCACTGTTTAACTAAATTTGAGATCCTACCACTGGACTAAGCCAGGATTTCCAAAAATTCTAGTGAAGAAGCTGATGAGCTCATGAAATGGTAACCCCAGTTCAAGCAGAATAATTAATTACATGGGAATAAATAAACTAATGAAGAATAACCATGATTTTTTAATAGCTTTTGTTTGGAACATTTCTGGCTCTTTATTGTTTTATTTTCTGAATATAAGGATTTGGGGACCTCTAGAAGAGGAATTCACCCACATCTATCAGAACCGCAGGAGAATTCGGATGGCAAGTTCTTGGTTTGGCTTCCTAGTCTCAAGAGATTTCCTTATAAAAGTTCCAGCAAAGCAAACTTAAAGAGGTCTGTGTGGTCAATTACTATTCTTGCCACACTTAGGTAAACAATCAGGCCAAATTCAGTAAGACCAGACTTATTTTGTAAACAAGAATAATCTCACTTTGATTATCTTCTATCAAAGCAGAAGGTAACGATAGAGAGAGTATACATTTCAATAGAAAACTATAACACACCTTTGTGGGCTATCATATTCTAATTCTGTTTATTTTCTTTGAGGCTTTATTATATTTTTAAACTGGACTGGATCTTACCAAATTTTCTATTCTTCTAGCTTCCTTCACTATCTGCTTATAACCCTCAAACTTAATGTTTTCCATTTTTCTTCCACCCTACTGACTTGGTGTCCCTGAAAACTAAGGCCCGACTGCCCATGATGTGGGAAACAAAGGCCAAAGAAATGTAGCTTTAATTAAAATCTCCTTACAGCTTGCAGCCCACTGATAGATACCTAAAACATGCAGAGTGTGATCTTCCTCAAGGAGCTCATGGCTGCCTTAGTACCTTAATGTTTAAAAGTAACCTTATGCTGGCAGAAGCTGGCCCCTCAATGTCCTGAAAGCTTTGCTTCCAGATTCCTTGGAGACTTGCGCCATCCCTAACCCCCACTAATTAAAAAGTACACAATCAGTCACTCCTCACAATCCCAGTATAGCTCTTTCTGCCCACAGGTCCTGTCCCATGAATAGGAAAGGGGTTAAGTATAAGCAGGAGAGAGAGGAGGCCCCGACTTCCCTGGCTGGGCTCCGGAACTATTCCTGGCAGGTGGAGATGCTGAGACAGAGCTTCTTGTGCCAACCAAGAAGGCACAAGAATCTCAAGGCCACAAGCTTCCCAGTCAGTTCTCAATAAAAGACTGCCACTAAAAGTGGCAACCCATTTGGGACCCATCTCACTCTAGAAAGCTTTTTCTTTCCTTTCTGTTCTCACCTTCATTTAATAAACTTCCACTTCACTTCGCTTCACCCTTTTGTGTCCGGGAGATTCATTTTTCGACTCTATGAGACAAGAACCCTGCAATCCTGCAACATCCAGATCCTATCCAGGACTCTAGATTGGCTTGTAACTGCTCTCTTACCCATGGATCTAAAAAGGTCCTGTAAACTGAGGCTGGTTAACTTGATAAAACTTCTAAAGACTGAGCACCACAATAGACCATGTATGCATGACAAAGATTGTCAAGCTGCAAATCAGAAAATCCATCGAGTTGCCACTGCCATCCACACTCCACCATCTTGAACCCAATCTTTAATCCTCTGGATTCAGAATTTACAGTCTTTCCCTCTGAGGACTGTTCAGCAACCAGTTTGTAAACCAAGTCTTCTCTCCATAGCAATCAATCCAACTCCTTGTTTGTGAAATTTCTTGGGAAGTTTCAAATAGAGAAAATGAAGGGATTAATAGGCCACCAAGGCAATATGAAAATCACTTTAAACCAAAAATATCTAATCAGCAGCCACAGAAAGAAACATTATCTAAACTTGAACAAAGTTCTCCCAAAATATAGCTGCCATTGATCCTCTCCTCCATCCCACCAGGGGGGGTTTCTGTTCGTGAAAATCTGGTGCTTAGCCTTGGGAAGTGATGGGAATAATCAGCTACCTATTACAATCAAAATGACCAATCAAACTTTCCATAATTGCCCATTAAAATCCTAACCTCTCCCTTTTTTTGTTAAGTTGGTATATAAACCTTTACCTCTGGCTTTTAAGCAAGTTCCTACTCATTACTAAGTGCTTTCATAGGCATAATAAACTCTTCTCCTGTTAACCTGCCTATTGTCAGCTAATTCCCAGGCCCCGTTTTCTTCCTAACACAGACATCAACAATTGTCTAAAATTGATAAAACAGGAAATAGAAAGGTACATTTTATAAGCATATCATCTATAGTCATGAAGGTAACCTCAAAAAAATAGGCACAAGGGATTTTTCTCAGGGGAATTGGAATGGGGCTTCGAAGGGAGAGGAGGAGCCTGTCACTTGTTTTTCATCATAAACTTTTTTATTAGTATCTGATTTCTTTATGTGCACATATTGCCTTGATGAAAAGAAAACAAAAGACGCGAATACAAAGGAAAGTCACTCTAATGCCTGAGGATAAGGTGTTCACACCATCATACATTTTACAGGGCAGGTCTCTCTCCCCTGTCCTCAATCCCTTCAAAGGATGTAGCACAAAACTGTGATCACAAAACATTTACATCCCAAGGGACTCACATCTGGGCAAGAGTCCCAGTAGAGGATGCAGGGCACATGGAAATTGATTGAGACTTCAAACTCCAGACCAAATGTTAAGTGGATATTCAATTGCAAATGTGTCTGCTTTGCATTCCCTCAGGCCCCTAGCCCAGTATTCATGTGCTAATCAGAACGCACCAAAACAATGTTGCTCATCAGTAGCTAAAATCAGTACAAATTGTTAATGCAGAAAAACTTTCAAGAAGCCAAAAGGGAACATACTTCAAAGTAAAGAAGCCGCTTCTACTTTATTATGGAAAATGTGATTTCCCCACCTCCTCCTAATATGTTACGCCTTTCTTTGGACTATCAAAGGATGTGTACACAAGATAAATCTGAGTTTGCAAAGCTTCAGCTCCACACACAAATTTCTCAGGCCTTCATTAACCTCTAAGCCTTGTTGAACTGTAGGCACTGCTCTATTTCATGCATATGTGCCTTTTTCAAAGAAAATCCCGAAACTGAAGGATCTAGCCAGTGTTTCCCCAATTCCCTAGGTTCATGATGCTCTCAGGGTCTCAGTAATTTTTTTTTCAGCACTGTGGCCAAAACAAGTAGCTAAGAATTCATTTTATTAAATAGTTAGGTTCAAAACAACTTCATACATATTTATGTTCTATCTTAATGGCCAATTGAAAAAATAATACACATAAATTGAAAGGAAAATTACATTTCATTCTTTTTTTTAATTTATTAAGAATGGTTTTTCCTTTTTATTTTTTTTAATTTAAATTCAATTAATTAACATATAATATATTATTTGTTTCAGGAGTACAGGTCTGTGATTCATCAGTCTTATATAATACCGAGTGCTCATCACAACATATTACCTCCCCCATATCCATCACCCAGTTACCCTATCCCCCACTCCCCTCTTCTCCAGCAACCCTCAGTTTGTTTCCTAAGATCAAGAGTCTCTTATGGTTTGTCTCCCTCTCTGGTTTCATCTTGTTTCATTTTTTTCCTCTCTTCCCCTATGATCCTCTGCCTTGTTTCTTAAATTCCACATATCAGTGAAATCATATAATTGTTTTTCTCTGATTGACTTATTTCACTTAGCATAATACCCTCTAGTTCCATCCACGTCATTGCAAATGGCAAGATTTCATTTTTTTTGATGGCTGCATAATATTCCATTATGTATATATACCACATCTTCTTTATCCATTCATCTGTCAGTGGACATCTGGGCTCTTTCCAGTTTGGCTATTGTGGATATTGCTGCTATAAACATCGGGGTGCAGGTGCCCCTTCGATTACTACATTTGTATCTTTGGGGTAAATACCCAGTAGTGCAATTGCTGGGTCATAGGGTAGCTCTATTTTCAACTTTTTGAGGAACCTCCAAACTGTTTTCCAGAGTGGCTGCACCAGCTTGCATTCCCACCAACAGTGTAAGAGAGTTTCCCTTTCTCCACGTCCTTGCCAACATCTGTCATTTCCTGACTTGTTACTTTTAGCCATTCTGACTGGTGTGAGGTGGTATGTCATTGTGGTTTTGATTTGTATTTCCCTAATGTTGAGTGATATTGAGCACTTTTTCATGTGTCTGTGGCCATTTGGATGTCTTCTTCTTTTTTTATTATTTTTTTTTTAAAGATTGTATTTATTTATTTGAGACAGAGAGAATGAGAGACAGAGAGCATGAGAGGGAGGAGGGTCAGAGGGAGAAGCAGACTCCCTGCTGAGCAGGGAGCCCGATGCGGGACTTGATCCCGGGACTCCAGGATCATGACCTGAGCCGAAGGCAGTCACTTAACCAACTGAGCCACCCAGGCGCCCCCATTTGGATGTCTTCTTTGCAGAAATGTCTGTTCATGTCTTTTGCCCATTTCTTGATTGGATTATTTGTTCTTTGGGTGTTGAGTTTGATAAGTTCTCTATAGATTAACATTTCATTCTTAACCACAACTACTTACCACTGGATATGTGCTCAGTGGGTACATGTTAGTCAACACAACCCACCTCATTTCCTATTCCCCATTAATTTTTCACATGATACTTCATTTTTATCACAGCACACAAAGAAAAAAATAATGTTGCCTCTACCCTTCTGAGTTCTTAGCTGAAACCTCTGTATTAAGAGATAGGTTAACAAGAGAAAAACAAGCAGAAATATAATATGTATAGCTCATGTACACATGGGACATACCCAGGGAAAATTAGTAACTCTTTGAGGAGGCTTAAAATTCAGGCTTAAATACCACCATAATGTAGAGGCTGCTTTTAGACAACAAGCTTGAGTAATGGAATGTAGAAAGGGCCCACTGGGACCACCTGGCTGAACGCAGACAGGCCCATCAGACCATCCACCTCAAAATATCCATAAGTCCTAGCTGACCAATGCATTACTTATACCCAGACACAGTTACTTAAAAAAAGGGAAAATTCTATATGTCCCCATACCTCTACCTCCTCACCTTCCCACTTTAAATACTGCCTCCACTCACTGCTTCATGGCAGACAGTCTCTCCCTCCCTGTCCTGCCCACTGCTCCCCTTGCAGTGTAGTCAATAAACTTTTCTCTCCTTTGTTCTGCCTCCGGTAAATTCTCTCACCAATCACACCACCAGCTTCCACCCTATTGTGGCCCCACATTTGGGGGGTCCCATCCAATTGGAGAGAGACACCATACACAATAGGGAAAAGGGACAGAGGATGTAAGCTTTTTAGGGGGAAAGTGAGTTTATTTGTTTATTTGTTTGTTTATTTTAAGAAAGATGAATGACCCTTAGAATAGATGGGAGATATGATAGTTTGTGACAAAGTTTGTCTGGGTGTGGTGTTGATTTCTAGTCCCTCTTTTGTGATAAGAGTTAATCTTCCCTGGGGATGAAACTCCTAAGGAGGGGATTTATGACAATTGAGTCCTTTTGGAAGCTCTGTCTGTAGGCAGATAACGGGAGTCCAGAGAAAGCCTTTCGGGCATTTGCTGTTTTTCAAGTTCTTACAACTCCAAAATCGATATGCCAAAGTAACATATCTTGGGTGGTATTTCCTTAACTCCTGCAGTCACACTGTTAGGGGTGAGAAGAATAATGCGTTGATATGAATGGGGGTCTCAGTCCTTGGATTCTCCACAAAAAGTTTTACATGGGGGTCATGCTCAAATAAAGATAGCCAGAAAGCAAGTGGCAAGCAAAAAGCAGTTTATTAAAGCAAAAGTACGCTCTCAAGGCAGGAGAGCAGACAGATTCCTCGAGGTGGTTTGGAATTGGATATTTTTGGGTCTCTCCAGGCTGGGAGGAGCTGTGAGGTACAGTGGGGTTGTCTCTAATGGAGGCTAGTTCCAATCATTTGGGAAACTCCTCTCATAGGTTGGAAGGGGGAGTTTTTGGCCATATAAGGTTTGAACCAGAACAGTCATGGCCACCTTTCTCTATTGGGTGGGGCTCTACCCACAATGCAAATGCATTATAATGAGTCTAGGGGTTACCCTAGGGGAGAGGTGGAAGAGGAGAGCCCTTGTTCTGCACCGTTGGCTTCTGAGCTGTCAGGCCCAAGCTCTTGGAAGCCACAAGGTCAGGATGTTAAGCTCCTGGGCTTATAATGTGTAGCTTTTTATTTATTTATTTATTTTAATCAATGTCCTTGCCTCCAGCTCATGTCTCTATCATTCCCCTTGGAGGACTTGGGGCTCTGCTGCATGGCGTTTCTTCCACTGCTCTTGGCTAGCTTCTACCTAACAATATTTTGGGGTGTCACATTCTGTTACCCTTCAGCAGCTACCTCCAAAAACACACAAAGATATGATTAAAAGGAATTAGTGCAATCATTTTAAAACTATGGACAGTCTTAAGCTGGTAATTCATAAGGTGAGTAAATCATGAGGTATCTGATGGATGTCTTGCTCCCCCTCCCCCAAATTTCACCATATCCCACAGAGCTATGAATCCAGGTGCGTGGGAAATCACAGACCTACCCCAATACAAAATTGAGGCCACACATAGGTTTGTGGGAAGTTAGGGTAGATGGTATTAAGTGGCAGATGATGAGTATTTGGGGACTTCACCTTAATACCAAGTCATCAGGAATTTCCGAAAATCTACGTCTGAAGTTGCTATCGGCAGAAGATCATTACTGCAAAAACTACTGGAGCATTCAAAATACTTCTTGTTCTAGAAAGTAAGACGTGTGTAAGCCTCAAAGAATGTTTAAATTGGAAGGCATGCTGTAGATAAGGTAGCCCAACTCCTCCATTTTGAAATACAGACTATAATAACTAACATTATTTAGCTCTTAAATTTGTCACCATTCTAAGTGCTAGGCTGCATTAACTCATTTACCCACACCACAATCCCATGAGATGCTATTATTATTCTCATTTCACAGATGTGTAAAAACTGAGACACAGAGAGGTTTAGAAATTTTCCCAGGATCTTACAACATCCAAGTGGAGAAACTGGTATCAGATTCCAGACCACCTGGCCCCAAATCCTCTTCCTGAGATGGAAAAGAAATTCTGAGAAGTTTCTTCACTAGCTTTTTGGTGCAGTACTTGAAAATTTACAAAGTGCTTTCAAATCCGTTAACTTCTCCGAGAGACATAAAGCTACAAAGTAGGCAGAGCAGATATTGTACCCAAATTTCAAGTGGGAAGCTGAGGCTGAGCAGGGTCCAATCCAAAGTCGTGTTGATGGTGAAAAGTGGTTAGGGCAAGCCCCATTTTCTGTCTGACTCCAAGTTTGGTGATCTGTACCACACTTAGGTGATTTTTTTTTTCAGACTTTATCTAAGATACTACAAGTGACTTCTCAGAGAAAATTAAAAGGCTACTGCTGTTCATTAATATTCAGAGAAAATCATAGTAGCTTCAAAGCATTGCACCAGGTGCCAAGCATTTTACCTCATGAAGTCCCCTCAAGAACCCTCCAAGATAGATGCTTTCCCCCATTTTACAGATGAGGAAACTACCCCTCAGAGAATTCACTTAGCCAGAGTCCTTCAGACCTGGTGAGCAGATTGCCTGGACTCTAAAAACTAATGTACACTTGGGGCGCCTGGGTGGCTCAGTCATTAAGCGTCTGCCTTCGGCTCAGGTCATGGTCCAAGGGTCCTGGGATTGAGCCCCGCATGGGGCTCCCTGCTCAGCTGGAGGCCTGCTTCCCCCTCCCACAGAGAGCTTGTGTTCCTTCTTTCACTGTGTCTCTCTCTGTCAAATGAATAAAATCTTAAAAAAAAAAAAGAAACTAATGTACACTTAACCACTGTGCAGGTTTTTCAAAACCTGGTTTGCAAAATAATATGCTTCAATTCCAGGAATAAAGAGAGTTTTCATTGGCAATCCTGTTTTCTGAAAAACTTTATCTTACTTGTTGTAAAATACCATTGTATCTTTGTAATCACTATTTTCTGTATTTGGAAATTGGTGGAAACAACTGGAATGATAACGTGAAGAGGTCAAGAGACGGGGTCTTTATTTAATTTGGCTTCTTGTGTAAGTAGAGCAGTGGAATTTCAGGAGATAAAAAGGCACCAAGAACTACATATGCAGAGAGAGTTAGCTAAAAAAAACAGAAGGAAATGAACATGTATTAAACCCCTATAGTGTACCAGAAACTTAACCCCATTTCCTTCTCACATCCCCCAGCTGGGGTCGTTAAGAACTGTTAACACACCCACAGTGACCTGGGTTAGGGATGTTGGGTTTAAATCTGAAACCTGACCTCCTTCTCTGACAAAATTCCAGACCACAGAAATTAAAAATGCAAACATTGGAAAGTAATTCTTTGTGTAAATATACAAATCACCAAACAAGAGCAATATCCTGTAACAATTTCTAAACAGTAAGTAAAGGATCAGTAACAATTAATTTGAAGATCTTGTTTCACAAAGAAAGAGATGTAAACAAACCCACCCAGAACACTCAGAGCAAGTCAGCCAGGTTAGATGGTATGACCCTTGTGTTTCCCAACAAACCGATACTTTGTGTTTTATTATCAACTTGGTCAAAAAACAAAATCAGACATTTTCTTGTCCATGAATGTTTCCCAAATACAGTGCTTAGAATAAAAGACAAAAAAAAAAAAAACCCACTCTATTAAATATGAACATCTGGGTTGCCTGGGTGGCTCAGTCAGTTAAGCATCTGCCTTTGGCTCAGGTCACGATCCCAGGGTCCTGGCATGGGGCTTCCTGCTCAGCAGGAAGCGTGCTTCTCCCTCTCCCTCTGCCTGCCACTCCCCCTGCTTGTGCTCTCTCTCTCTCCCTCTATCAAACAAATAAAATGTTTAAAAAAAAATTAAATAAATAAATATGAACATCTAAGCCATAAACAGAGTTTAAACACTTGCTAAGGAGTATTACAAAACATTGTCTTATAAAAAGGTAAGTTCTAGAAGAGCGTTACCAAAAAATGAGAAGAGAAGAAAAGAGAAGAGAAGAGAGAGAAGAGAAAGAAGAAGAGAAGAGAAGAGAAGAGAAGAGAAGAGAAGAGAAGTGAAGTGAAGGAAGGGAAGAGGAGAGAAGGAAGGGAAGAGGAGAGGAGAGGAGAAAAAGAGAGAGAAAGAGAGAAAGAAGAAAAGAAAGAAAGGAAGGAAGGAACTTACTTGCTTTTCTTTGTTTTCACATTAATATCCACTTAATATGATTGTTGTTAGGATAAATGAGTTAATTCGTGTCAAGTCCTTAGATTAGTGTAAGCACATAGTAAGCTTACAAATGAATATTGCCTACTATTATTATTATCATCCTTATCATTCTTACATCCATTGATTTATATTGGCATTCTGTGTAAGGCTCAAAAGCCAGCGGTTACAATGACAAAAGGGTCACAGAACATGAGCTTATCTTGGTTTGCCTGTCACTTCTTCACCCAGGGGAGCCTGTCCAGGTAGGGACATCTACTGAGCAGACGTGCTTTTAGCTCTTAGAATGCCACTGCCCCTGTTAGAAAACACATACTTAAGTGCCCAAGTATTGAGTCTGAACACAGTGTTTGGTTTGTTAGAAATAAATTACTATTGCTTTAAACTTAAAAAAAATTGGTTTTGTTCTAATCTTTAATTTAAAAAAATTCACAACAAGGAACAACATAAAAAATTAAATTGGGGGTGCCTAGATGGCTCAGTCAGCTAAGCATCTGTCTTCGGCTCAGGTCATGATCCCAGGGTCCTGGGATCGAGCCCTGCATCCGGCTCCCAGCTCAGTGGAGAGCCTGCTTCTCCTTCTCCCTCTGCAGCTCCCCCTGCTTGTGCTCTTTCTTTCTCTCTGACAAATAAATAAATAAAATTTTCAAAAAAAATTAAATTGATGTTATCTGTTTCTATTTCTGGGTGTTAAAAAATAAGTTCAAATAATATGTGATGGGGGCACAGGAAGAAGGGAGAGGTGGGAAAGACAAACTTACCAGTTCACAAGAAACAGAAGAGCACAGAATGAAGAAAAACAAAGACTGTTGGTTGGAAGGGGATTAAGAGGTACAAACTTCCAGTTATAAAATAAATAAGTCATGGTGATGTAAAGTACAGCATAGAGAATATAGTCAGTCATATTGTAATAACTTTGCATGGTGACAGATGGTAACTGGACGTTTCATGGAGAGCATTTCCAAATGTACATAACTGTCGAATCATTATGTTGTACACCTGAAACTAATATAATACTGTAAGTCAACTATACTTCAACTGGAAAAGGTGGTACCAGATATTTGTAAGTGTTCCCTTTCCCAAAAGTAACATGTCTAGTATGTAAAATAGAACTTAGGAGTCTAACCTGCTCATTTTAGAAAGAAGAGTTGTTCTTTAACAGGGTTCCTCCCACTCAGATCATGCACCCTCTTTTCCATGTTTTGAGCCCCAGGTCATGTACTTTATCTTCCTGGTGAAGTCCTTCCTGACTATCTCCATGCAGACATGTTGCGGTCCTACTAATTCTTAGAAATCTTAATTTCTCTTCCTCATTACTTCCTTTCTTTCCTTGAGTCTCCAACTTATTAGTTACACATTGTACATACTATTCACTTATAATCTTTTAAATTATGAAACATTTCAAGGATGCAAGAAAGTCTAGAAAAGAAATAAAACAGAACCAAATACCCACTATCCAGATTCATCAAATGTTCATGAGATGTTATATTTGCTTCAGCTCTTTGTTTAAACATATGTAGTAAAAAATCCATTTGGGAGGTTATACTCCAATTACAGTGTAGTAGTTATCTCTGAGAAAGGAGGGAGTTGGGAAGCAATCGGATGGGGGACAGGGGCTGGGAATTGAGCTATTAACTGTCTTAGAAAAAATTGATAGTGACAACAAAAACATCCCAGAAATTGGCTTCTGTTCCCCCTGCACACTCCACCCTCACCCTTCTGGATTTAAGGATCCGACTGTTTCTTTTTCTCTTGCTGAGGCTATCTGGCATGGTGATGCGGCTTCTCCATAATAAGTTTTGTCTTAACAACCCGTTTGAGTGCAAGCTCCTGGAGGGTAGGGGCCATATCTTACCCACATTTGTCTTCTACTCAACACAGAGCCATATGGAACACATTGGAGGCTTATCCCATTTCATTAAACCATGTAGTTCCTGTGAATATGGCATATGCAGCTCATTTTTAAAAAAATTTTAATAAAGGTTTCTCTCTCAATTTATTAACTTTGCAATGTCTTCATTTACCATCTCATTCCAACTCTTCCCAAGAATGTTTTGAGTGTAGCAAGTCAAGTTTACATATGATCTCGAACTTGTTTCCAAGGGATTCCCATTACAGTAAGGATGAAAAATTGCCTAAGGCAGTTTTCAAACCCATCTGCACATACCAATCTTTAGGGATTCATTAGACACATTTTCTTTGCTTATTTTGAAGATAAACTATTGCAACGTCTCCATGGTGGGGCAGATGTAATCTTCCCTGGCCGGATCCACTGCAGATGCTTAGCTGCATGGTAGAATTGAATGTCTCAAAGGGCAATAACTCTTTCTATCATTTTTCATTAAAGTGCTTAGAGCGCGAAGTTCCTAAAGGAATAATTATTTGAAATCTGGCAAACCATTTTTGTTCACCCCCGTGAGTTAACCTTGAGCACTCCACTCCAAAGCCAGCCCTTGACAGGATTTTGTGGGAGTTTCGCCTCACACCTTGGAACAACTGAAATGTCTTAGGAAAACCACATTTCCAAAGTGAGATTTCCCAGGCTGGGTGCAGAGACACGAGAGGCTCTGATCACCATGCGCGAGGGTGGGCAGATTTGCCAGATGGGGAGTGGAAGGGGAAGTGGGGGAGGGGGGCAACCCTTGTGTGTGCTTCTCGAAACTGCTCTCTTTTCAAACCTTGACTTCCTATAGGTTCGGGAAGAGTCAAACAAAACTTATTATTCTAAACTCCAGGCTCTAGTGACATAATCCAGCTCCTATGCACAACCTCCATTGGAACCAGACTCCTTGGTCCTGCCTGACCAGCAGAACCTCCTAGTCCAAATGCAGTTTCTGTGGCCAGAGCTAAAGGTCCCTTGATCTGTGGCCAGATGGCGGCAGAGGCATGATCAGGGTCTGTGGAGGCAGGAATGATGCACTCCAGGTGGCCTCATCCTTTTGGGTTGGGCCCGAACACAACCTGTTGGAAGCATTGGAAGGTTCTCTGGCAGAGCCGCACACTCATCTGTGCAACTCCCCAAGGAGATTTCAGTTCAGTTGGTGTATTAAAGTCTCTTTGGTTCCAACAATTCAAACTGCTCTGGCTAGGGTAAACCAAAAAGAGAACAGGATGGATGAAACCTGGGTTGGCTCAAGGAAGAAGAGACAGTTGAATGCCCCAGGTCTGCGGGGGCTGGGAACCACCCAGCCCCAGAGGCCTCATGGACTTCTCTCTGGAGATGCTTTGTCCAGAGGAAATGAAATTCTTCATAAACTAACTTCAAATTTTCTAGTAACCACATACTAACTTCAAATTTTCTAGTAGCCACATCTTCAAAAGTAAAAAGAGATAGGAAGAATTCACCTTAATGATATATTTTATTTAACTCAGTATATCCGAAATATTATCATTTCAACATAGAATCAAGGAATTGCTAATGAGATATTTTAAACCCCTCTTTCCAGACCAAGTCTTTGAAGTGTGCCCTCTTCACTCGCAGCCCATCTTGATGTGCACTAACCACATTTCAAGGGCTCGGTAGTCACATACGGGTTCACAATCAGGCAACACAGCCCCAGAGTGTTGCCATGGATGCAAATTATTACCAATAATATCTGGTATCAATGGATCTCACCTCAAAATTCCAAATTTCTGGGAGACAGAGATGTGACTGAGCCAGCTAGTGTCCTGGATCGATTAGCCAATGTAAGGCAGGGCCACTCTGCACAGATGCAGAGAAGGAGGGTCAGCGGCCAGAGCCCACCTAGGGTGGGCACAGGGATGTTTTTAAGTCCCCTGGGTAATTTAAGATGGAGCAGACATTGGGAATCACTATTATCCTTCCTTTTTCCAGATGAAGAACTGAGGCCCAGAGTGTTCATCTAACTGGTTCAGACACGGGCCTCTTTTCCCTGTCATGTTGCTATAGCTTTAGAAGTAAGAGGCGAGCCACCTTGAGGTCTATTTCTCCATCACTAAGGAGTCCTCAGTGAATGCTCTCAGCCTCCCAGGGAGGGCTGACCACATGAGCACTTTTAGGCCACTGTCAGGCTGAAGGCCTCAGGGTGCCTCCCCTCAGCTTTCCCTCTCTTTTAGTCAAGTCGTGTTCCGGTAAAACGACATAGTGGAGGAGGCAGGAGCTCTGATTTGTGGTACTTACTAATTTCTGTGGTGTAAATGCTCCCCCTGTGGCCAGTTTCAAGCAACCAACAGTTTCAAGCCATCAACCTGCCTGCAAAAATCTTGAAAATTTAATCATCAAGTCTTGTGACCCAGCACCAGCTGGACCCAACATGCCCCTGCCGCAGAACCAAAACATTTCTTCGTCTGTGCCATGCCCATCCTCTCCCTTCTCCCTGGTATGGACTCTGGCTTCAGAGCCAGTCAGAACACAGTCTGCCTCCTGGGTCAGTCTCTCTTTCTCCAGAGGACTTCTTTGACATTTAAGCTAGTGTTAGCAAACTTACAGGTTGGTGGTGAGGATCAGAGAAACCCTTGTGAAGAATGCACGTAGAAAGTACTCTGTAAGTGCCACTGTTGGTGTTTTCCCATTTCAAATTTTCAACAAGCAAACAGGCAGCCAGCCAGGACTAGAGCCCGCATTTGCACACAGAGAAGTCCTTGCAAGGATTTCAAACTAAATGACCCAAACTGTCCAGTTCACTATGGCGTAGACACAGAAGGCACTTCTGATCTTCGTGTGTATCCTCGGGAGCGACTGGCGGGGAGGAGCATGGGAGTGAGAGATGAGATTTCACTATGAATTATGATGACACAGAAATGAAAAATAATATGAGGTCCTGCATTAGTTCCTAGCAATGCTGTAAGGAAGCACCACAAACTGGGTGGCTTCCAATCATAGATTTGTATTCTCTCCCAGATCTGGAGCTAGAAGTCCAAAATCAAGGTGTCAGCAGGGCCATGCTCCTTCCAGAATCTCTAGGGGTGGATCCTTCCTTGCCTCTCCCAGCTTCCCCAGGAACCTCTTACCAGATTTGCGAGGCTACCTCAAAGTGGTATTTTTTGGCAACTGATCCTGCCCTCCAACCCTCCACTGGTGAAGTTTCCAAGGGGAGTGGACAAGAGGTGTAGGGAGCAGGATGCTATGAGAGGGAAGCACCTTATGAAAAGGTTAACACATGAGTTGGTCATGGAAAAAAGGACCATTTCATGTGCACTTTAGACCCTCTTCCTTCCTTCCAGTCACCACTCGTCTCCTGCCCCTTCAGGAAAGATGGTTCACACACCTAAAGCACTTTGCTGGCTGGTGACAACTTAAAGAGGAAAGAGGCCGCCCAGAGCCCACCAGAAAGAGGGAGTCCCTGTCCTGAAGCTCCAGAGGATGAAGACAATGTGTGGTGGCTCACAGTCTGTCTGGGGTTACCTAGTGGAGAGGGACTCTTCCAAAGGGATTGCTCTGGAGGGACACAAGAGCTCGCCTGTGCTTTCCCGGTGTACATCGCGGAGGCTAAGTGGTGAAGGAGACAGTGGGACACCCCTTATCTACTTCTTGCTTAAGTAGATGGAAGTGGCAAAGTCTTCAAAGCACATATTTACAATACCCAAAGCAGGCAGGGGTGACCGTGGCTGAGGGGGCAACAATGGGGCTGTGGCTCTGAAGGAGGGAGAAAGGTGGCATCTCTGCCTCTGCCCTGCGCTGTGGGAATTCGGGCAACCTCCCCGCCTCTGCACCTCCATGTCCTTGCCTAGTTCCTCCCCATCACTCCACAGATTGTTCTAAGACCTCTCCAGCCCTGGGGTGCCACGGTATGCCCCCCATCACCCCTGGACTCTGTGCCGGCTGTCCTGCAGGAGCTGACCGGCCTCCCAACACTCCCACTGGCCTCCATAAAGGGAGGTTGGGGAGCGCAGCAGAAAGCAGAGTCCCTCATGATAGATTCCTATTTCAAATCTGGATGCATGTCCCTAAGAGAGCTTCAGAAGCAAGATGGTCACCAGGGCCTGTTCCCCTCCTCCACGCACCCCACCGCAATATCCTGCTGGGCCTTTTCCAAGAGCCTCTAGATTCAACAGCTAATGAAAGATAAAGGTGGGGAGAGGCTGCTCTCCCTGCCTCTGCTCTCAGCCTGCATTCCTGTCAGCCCCTGGAGCAGCGCCAGGCAGTGACTAATTACCCCCTTTTCCCACTCTTCATTCTCTTCCCCCTGAGGCAAACAAAATCCTTCAGGCTTTCAAAGTTCTTAGAGAAGGCATAGTCTTTAGGGCTTTTTCTGTGCAGGGATCAGGATAAGAAAAGGAAAAAACATCCCAAGGCCTAAACAATGAAAGCCTTTGTTGCTGGCCAAACTTGAAGGCGGGGAGGGGGTGGGGGCTCCCTCCCTGGGCCGGGCCACTGGGCCAGGACTGGGTGAGGTTTGCAGGCATTTTGAACCAAGCTGACTCTTCCTCATCAGCCTCATTTACCTGGGAAGGAGTGTGGGGAGGTTATTTTAAATAGGTCTAATAAGTAAGAATTGATTATAACTCCTCCCTGGCACTGACTGTGCTGGGACAAAAGGACAGCACCTGGTTGGGGAATGTCTAGTGCTTTACTTTTTAAAATCACCTTTTACTTCCCTTGCTCTTCCTCCACTTCAACATTTATTGAGCACCTACTCTTGACAGTTCTCTCCTGAGGGAGATAAAACTACAGACCCTGCCCAGGAGGGCCTCAGAGCGGATGAGCCCTGAATTACTGGAGGAACTGTAATGGACTCCCCCAAGGAGGTGCCTTGCAAGACACTGCTGATTCTCTCAGGACCCATCCCTACCACCACTCTGTGCTAATAGACCTGTAACTAGATTCAGTTCCAAATGCTCTGAGACCCATGTTGTGGTTCAAGGCCAAAAGCCATATGCTGGAAGAATTTTCTCTTGCTCAGGGGATGTCAATCTTTGTTCCATTCAGTCCTTCAACTGATTGAATGAGACACACCTGCATGAAGAAGAGCAATCTGCTTTACTCAAAGAGTCCACAAATTTAAGTGTTCATCTCGTCCAAAAACACCTTCACAGAAACATCCAGAATAATGACTGACCCAATATCTGAGCACCATGGCGTGGCCAATTGACACATAAAATGAACCATCACAAGTCTACCCCTTGTCCACTTGGAGCTCATACATATCTCCTTAAACCAAACAATCTCCAAATGAAGTTAATAACAAGGTGACACTTCCACTTAACATGATATCTTGCATACAACCAGAAATGCACTAACCCCTTCCCCCAAAGACAATACGAAGTCCTTGCATGACATTTATGCTTCTCCTTGATATCCTGTAACTAAATACTACGATGTAAAATTTACAATACTTAAATACTATGTTATAAAGTCAGTATATCTTATGTTACATGATACAGGGATACCTGCACACACACACACACACACACACATATTCATAACAAAATAAGGAGGAAATAATTACACTCCTCATTCTGTAACTGGTCACATGGTCATGACTGGTATTTATGACTATCTTCTTTCAATTACCATTCTTTGTTCCCTTTTCCCTCTGCAAGCACCTCACTTGGTCTTGGTTCTTTACCTGTGGACCCAAACCTTCCTTCCTGGAGGCTCTTGGCCATTAGTAGCCCTGCCTGGATTGGGCTATTTTAGTTTCCCACTGACCTTAATCACAGGGCAGGGTAGTACTAGGAGACACCCTAAAGGAGCTCCTATATTTCAGACATACTCTTCCTCGCCGCCGTTGTGGAGCAGAAGTCCAATTGCTCCTTGGTGGTCAATCCTTTAAAAAAAGTACCCATCCCTGACCCCACTGCAGAAAATTGAGAGCTTGTCTGTGGTGGTGGGGCCTAGGTAATCGAAGCTTGAAAGATCTCTCTAGTGATCATAATATGTGTCCAGAGCTGAGATCCATTAACCTCATGGGAGAGGCAGAAAGGGAAACAGGTGGGGAGAATATGATGCAATTATGGCTGGAGTAGGTGGGCAGAAAGGACACATCATTCCTGCTGTGGATGCATTTGAGGAAGTCCTTGATGGGAACAAAGGCAGCATCACAAAATCTAACAAATTAAAGGTCCCCCTCAAAAATATGGGATAATTTGTGAAAGAATAAAATTAGCCTTCACTTGAGAAGTGTGAAGGGAGAAGAGACAATTACCAGGATCATGATTCAGAGGATAGTCCCACATTAGGCAAAGGATTTTTAAGCAAAGTCCCTGGAAGCTCCATTTTCTTCCAATACAAGAGGAAGCAGATACACTGGCCTGAGTTTTCTCCTCACAGCTGATAAGGCTTCTACACTATTGGCTAATAAGTATATTCAATTTCCCTATTACTCAAAGATATGGAAATTAAAACAAGACTCCTACCCATCAGGGTAGTGTTCTTGGCACACTGATAGGTGTGTGATTAAGGCAGCCATTTTGACACCACTGGGCCATTCTTCAGGCTATCAGGAATGCATATGGCTGCAAGTTGGAATGCCCTCTCCTGGGGGTAGGCTCCTGAGAAAGCTTGCATAGGTCCACCTGGCGATCACACACGCATCTCCAATCATGTGTGTTAAACACATCAGACTAGGTGCATGTGGAGAGGGGATGGGAAGAGAGATGAGGAATGAAAGGAAAAAATTAACCTAAAAACTTAAAGTCAGATAGGAGCCTTGTAAGACCAGTTATGGTAGCATGCCATGAACTCCATGCTATGGAGTATAATTAACTAGATGCTCTCCATCTGAACTCCAATTTACTTACTTAATTAATTACTTCAACTCAGCTTCTCAGGGCCAGTTCATCCCTTGGCACTGACAAAAGGCAAGTCTGAGCCTTCCGGGCCAGGGCCAGTTTCAACCAGGCCTGCCTCAGATGATGTAACTATAGATCATGAATGCAAATCATTTCTACAGGTAATATTTTTAAAAATCCTGTCATTCTGATGAGTGGAAAATGGACAACCAGATCTTGGAAGATACACAAGGATTTAAAAATTAGAGCTTTCCTTAAAAGGCAAATGTTCTTTGTAAAGTGAAGATCTAGCACCCCCTGTTGATGCCCAAGAAATCCTGAACTGTCATAAGATGGGGCTCAGTAATGAGGCTGGCAGAATTATGACCTCCCCCAAATGTCCACATCTTAATCTCTGGAACCTGTGAATATGTTGCCTTACAAGGCAAAAGGGACTCTGAAGATGTGAATAAGATCAAATACCTAGGGATGGGAGAGACTATCCAGGATTGTCCTGGTGGGCCCCATGTAATCACACAAGTCCTTAAACACAGGGAACCTTTCCTGGCCATCATCAGAAAGGAAGATGTGACTGCAGAAGTAAGGTCAGAGAGATGTGCTGTTGATGACTTTGAGGATGGAGGAGGGGACCAGAGGCTAAATATTGCAAGTGGCCTCCAGGAGCTAGAAAGGCAAGAAAATGGATTCTCCCCTGGAGTCTTCTGAAAAGAATGCTGCCCTGCCAACATCTTGACTTTGGCCCAGTGAGACTCATCAGACTTCTGATCTATGGAATCATATGGCAATACATTTGTGTGGTTTCAGGCCACTATGTCTGTCATAATTTGTTATAGCAGCAACAGAAAACTAACACAGTAAACACAACTTGACCTAACTTGATCTAGACAATCTAGAGTTAGCTTTTTTTTCTTTCTTTTTTCTTAACTTTTCCTGCTAAAACCCTACAGAGTCTTCAGGAGTGTGATTCACATGAGTCAGGACTGTGGGAAGTTCACAGAATGTTAGAATTGGAAGCCATCACAGAAGTAACCCAGTCCAACTGCCACCCAAAGCCAGAATCTCTCCTACAGCATTTTTGGCTGTTGGACGCTCAGCCTCTGCTTGAACCTCAGGAAGAAAGCTGTAGCTTCAGGTCCACCCACGTCTACATTACTGAATTTTTTCTTCACAGCTGACTTAGTTCTGCTGTAAGAAAATATTCCTCAGGACAAAGTCTGTGCATTGCTTGAGGGCTCTATTAGAAAGTCTTTTCTTGCTATGAACCAAAATCTACTGCCTTAAAATGCCCATGTTTTGGCATTACTTGTACCCCTAAGGCAACATAGAACAGAAGACACAGGGTATACACAGGGCCTTACAAAGATTGGGTTCAGAAAACAGGCTAGCTGGGGCGCCCGGGTGGCTCAGTCGGTTAAGCATCTGCCTTCAGCTCAGGTCATGATCCCAGGGTCCTGGCATTGAGTCCCACATTGGGCTCCCTGCTCAGCAGGGAGTTTGCTTCTCCCTCTCCCTCTGCCTCTCCCCCTGTTGGCGCTCACTCTCTCTCTCTCTCAAATAAATAAATAAAATCTTTAAAAAGAAGAAGAAGAAGAAGACAGGCTAGCAAATTATTGAACTACCATTCAATTCAAGCCAATTCAATTCCATAGATGTTCATTGAGCACCTATTTTATGCCAAGCATTCTGTTTACTACTGTGAATATATTTATGAACACATAGACACAACCCCTGCCCTACTGGAGCTTATGGTTTAAGTGAAACAGATAGTGAATAGATACTCACAAAATAAAAATATAAATACAGATCATTCTATGAAAGAAAGGTGCAAGTATTATAAGCATGTATAACAGGTACTTGACCACTTGTCAAAAGGGATCCCACCCTGAGGTCCAGATCTAAGTTTGAAATGAAACTTCCTCTTGTCATTAGACAACCTTTTGAGTTCTCAAAAGTTTAGATGGATATAAAGCTATCAATGTAATGTGACTATAATATGGTAGTTTGAATTCAGGTGCCTGTGATGTGTTTAATATAAAGGGATAGCTGCCTTAGCTATGCCTTTTTGATGGATTTGTCATATTATTTTGCTTAAGGAGCCACTCCCAAAAGTTAGACCATCTTTTCTGTACTTGCACACCCCATCATGTCACCACATGCTCTCCCTGGCCTGACTTGAATGGTTACTTCAGAGAAGAGTCAGAACTCTACCCAGCAGATCATATCAAGGGGACCCTGATAACTACTTGGGTCATCCTGAGACTATAAGACATCCACCCATCTCTGATGACCTTCTGGGACATAAAATAAGAGTCTGTCCTTCCCCTGGCCAACTTGAGAACCCATTGCTGTATATTTGTATTAATCAATATATCTATATAATTAATATTATCTATAGTAATATAGCTAACATTGTTGGTGAGAGAGAGGATCACTACATTATGAAAATAGGTTCCATTTGCTAAGATGCTGCTATAGACTGAATGTTTGTATCATCCCAAAATCCATGTGGAAACCTAATATCCAATGTGATGTATTTGGAAGTGTAGCCTCTGGAATGTGATTGGGTTATGACGGAGCCTTTATGAAAGGGATTATAAAGGAGACTCCAGAGAGGTCCCTCACCTCTTCTACCATGTGAGGACACAAGAAGACAACCATCTATGAACCAGGAAATGGGCTCTTGCCAGATACCAAATCTGCCAGCACCTTGATCTTGGACTTCCAGCCTCCAGAACTGTGAGAAATTGATGTCTGTTGCTTATAAGGCACCCCGTCTTTGGAATTTTTTTAAAGATTTATTTATTTATTTTAAAGAGAGAGGAGCAGGAGAGAATCTTCAAGCAGACTTTCCACTGAGCACAGAGCCCAACACTGGTTTTGATCTCACAACCCATGAGATCATGACCTGAGCCGAAACCAAGAGTCGAACCACAGACTGAGCCAACCAAGAACCGCTATGGAATTTTGTTATAACAGCCCAAAGAGACTAAGATGTTATTTTTTAAATGTCCATCCCTAAAAAAAAAGAAAAAAAAACCAGCCTCAAAATATATAAAGCAATACAAAAGATCAATGTTCAGGGAGAAATAAAAAGCTCATCATCATAGTAGAATATTTAAATATATCTTTTTTGGTTTTGAATGATCTAGAAGACCAGAAAATATATATCAAGAATATAGAAGATCTGTAAAACTCAATTTCAAAGCTGCGCTCAACTTTAGAAAATACATATTTTTCCCCCTCAAGAATGTATGGTAGATTTCCAAAAACTGATTATGAGTGATATCATAATCTCAATAAATTTCAAAAAATAAGTGGCATGTGGACCATGATTTCTGAATAAAACACAATTAGGTTAGAAGTCAATAGCAAATTCTTAACTACAATAACCAAAAGTTCATCAATACAGAAGTGAAAGAATATACAATAAAATATTATATAGCATGTGATAGTACAAGGGTCTGCAAACTTTTTCTATAAAGGGCCAAATAGCAAGTATATTTAGACTTTAGGGACAATCTCTACCACCATTACTCAACTCTGCCTTCACAGTTCTAAGGCAGTGGTAGACAATATATAAATAAAAGGGCATGGCTGTGTTCCAATAAAACTTTATTTATGGAAGCTAAAAACTGAATTTCACATGTCGTGAAAGCCTTATGACTTTTTTTTTCAATCTATTAAAAACTTTAAAAACCATTCTCAGCTCTTAAGCCATGCAAAAGGCAGCAAGCAGGCTGGATTTGACCCATAAGTCACCATTTGCTGACTGGTGATACAGATGAGTCTTAACAACATGATTATTAGGTTAAGGGAAGTCCAAAAGATTACATGTAAATGAGATTCTTTTGGTTAAGTTAAAAATGCAAATAAAAAATTATACACACACATATATTTACATGTCTACATGAAACCATGCCCATAGGGTTAATGAAGGTAAAACTAACAGAAAAAATTATACACACGCATATATTTACATGTCTACATGAAACCATGCCCCATAGGGTTAATGAAGGTAAAACTAACAGAAAGTTCAAAGCTTGTTTTTCAGAGAACTGTTTCTCCCTAATCAGCTACTGTGTCTTTTCAGTCTCTGCAGAAACCTGGACTCAAGGTCAACTGATAATGGTTCCAGCCTATGAACAAGCAAGGCCCTGCATTCCTTACCAGAGAACCTATCCAGTTTATACCAGTTCTTAGAGCAGACTCATAGCCCCTAAGATAACCTCCTGATATCAGGGGCTGAATTTTTCCTCATTCTAGTGTTAAGTTTCCACCCCAAAATGAACATGGGATATATGTTTCATATATGTTTGCTCCATCTTTCCTCATGAATAGTTATAAGTTTCCCTGCCCTTTTCATCAATATGTATGTAATCTACCCTGAGTTCCCCCTTTAAAGCCCCACTCCTTAACCCAGAATCTCAGAGATGGTCTTTGGACATCAGTCCACCATTGTTCCAGGGTGCCAGCCTCCTGAGTAAAGCAACCCTTCCTTTCCAACCAACACTTGTCTCTGGAGAATTGGCTTTGCAGGGGCAAGCAGCTGAACTTGGGTTTCAGTAGCATACATACATTGCTCTGATGCCTTTCCTTGCCAACATCCGATCCACTGACCACAGAAACAGGACCATTTTATTACCAGCCATGAGGAGCTCAGGCTACAAATTACACAAAAGTAAGGAAATGACTATGCATATGTATACTAATTAGGAATATTTACCACAAGAAAAGCACACAATGAATGCAGGATTACCTCAGGTGAAGGGAAGCAAGGAGACACAGAATGGGAAGACCATGGATGAAGACCTGGCTCTCATTTAAAAGGGTGAGTTTGCAAGTGCTCATTACATCAAAAATAACTAACTGTATAAAAGTGAGCCATGCATAGTGAGAGTATGTGATAGAACAAAGATTATAATTAATCCAATTCTGTGTACCTGAGACCCACCAAAAGAAAAACATAAGAATTAGGTAGACTTGGGGAAAGGGTGTGTGGGAAAAGATAGGAAAAGTGATCCTGGTAGACAGAATCAGGTGTGCAAGAGCCTTGAGGAAGGGCCCAGGGAACCAGAAGAAGGCTGTAAGGTTGCCTCAGAGAAAGTGGTCTAGAAAAGGGATGGAGAGGTGGATGGGGGGCCAGATCACACAGGCCTTGGAGGCATCTGGGTTTATGTCCTAAGAGTCATGGAAAGCCACTGAAGAGTCACGAGCCAAGGAATAACATGAGCAGATCTGCACTTGCTAATGATCACTATGCTGCAGTGGGAGAGCCAGTTACAGGAGCAAGGGAGTGGGCACTGGGGACCAGGAGGTTGATAGTGAGGTCAAGGTCTGTGGTCTTCCTTATTTCTGACAATCTCTGTAGCCTACTAGATGGGATTTTCCTCTGCTCAGGCCTCTCTTGACTTCAAGGGCAAAAGAAATGACCTTCACTAGACCCAAGGTTTAGAAATGGTGGGTGCAGAAAGCAAATGGTGCATGATACTTCACCTCTAGTTTTGTCTTTTTCCATCAAGAGTGGCAATCGAAGATCAGCTCTCTCGATTCCTTAAGGGCAGCCATTCACACTAATATGTGGGTTAATTGCCTTTCAATGGCCACATAGTCTCACAGTCTAACTTCCCATGGATCATGAGGAATACATGTCCTTTTTATTCAAATGACATGGACTTTTTTGCCAAATCTACCACTGTTGTACTGAAGGAGCTTGGTCCTCCTTCCTGGCCTATTTTCTCCACTCAGAGACCCCACAGGGGGTGCTAAGCATGAAAGCCTTTGTTGTGTTGGAGCCACTCCCAGATAGTTCTCTCTAACCACCAAATTTCTCTCTTGTAAATGGGGAGTAGAGGGAAGCCATTTTTGTTCATCCCATTATAGGTGCAAGTTCTTTTTTAGGAGAACTTCAGTCTCAGCAGAGAATGAGGAAGGATAAGATAAGGAGGGATAAGGATGCTAAGCTGACTTCGATACACAGAATGCTGATTATGTAAGCAGATGTATCTGAAACAGAGAAAGTAAAAGCTTGCCATATCTCCATGGCAATCAGCATGGAAACCCAATGGCACTCTTTGTCTTTTTGGTGTAATTGTCATCCCATAACAGATAAAATTGTTTCTCACAAACAGATCGGTTAAGGTAGGAGTAAATTGATCTACAGTGAGTGTTGACGGTCAAAACTCACGAATACTGATGTCTGGGGACTTGGTGAAGACTTCAGTGGACGCTTGCCTAAGGGAGACTACGTGTCATGGGAAAGAGGCTATAGCAATGGGTGGCAGATGGGTTAAGGGAAATTTCATAACTGAGCGCCTGAATGACTTTTACATATATACCCTGAAAGGTTAAGAAAGTGATAAAACTCGATTTATAGATGTAGGGCATAGGGAGTTTTCTTCCACACTCTTTCCACTAGCCCTAAATAGAACTATTTACAGGGCACAGACAGATGCTGTGATCTTCAAGGCCCAATGAGATGGGTCTGTGCGGGCACCATGTCCCCAGCCCCTCTCCCCTCACAGGAGAGAATCAAGGATTTGAGTCTTCAGCTTGCTTCCTGTCGAAGGCTATGTTAGTGTGCCCGTCTCTGATACTAGCCATGTGGGTGAGGGAGTTCACCATGAAGGATTAGATCTGGTTGAGGAAGACTGTGCCTTCCCTCTGTGTAGGGCACTGCACCTGCCAACCCAGGAAATGGAAGTGGTTGACAATACAGGAGGTCAGGGCTCAGGCCAGGGAATAACTAGTTGCCTGATATTAAAATATCTTGTCTAGTGACTCCCCTGTTCACATTCAATCCACTAATTAAAGAAAGAGAACTATTCTATTACCAGCCACAAAGATCTCAGGTTACAACTTATACAAAGGTAATGAAATGTCCAACTCATTCAGTCTTGTTGCTTTTAGTAGCTTATTACCCCTATGAAACCAGGGGTTGTCTGGTTCATGATAGTTTTCCCTTGGCCCCCATGAAGCCCCAGTACCACAGCCCTGGCTCCCAGGGACACCCTACACCCCTGGGTGGACCCAGATCCACCTTCAAGTCCAATCCAAGTCTGAGCTGTCTCTCTGCAGCCCCCCAAGCCCTGACCTGGCTTTGTTTCTTTCCCTAATATCCATCCAAGACCGTCTTTCCTAAGCACTGCATCCCCAGGATCTTACTCTATGCCTAGACACACTACTCTCAACCTTTGTTCCCTTCTTTTAAGTCTTCTCCAGCTGTCTTGCCTCTGGTCAATTAATGTATTAAAAGCTACTCTTGGGGCACCTGGGTGGCTCAGATGGTTAAGCGTCTGCCTTCAGCTCAGGTCATGATCCCGGGGTCCTGGGATCGAGCCCCACATCGGGCTACTGCTGAGCAGGGAGCCTGTAGGGAGCCCTCTCCCTCTGTCTCTGCTTGCCGCTCCCCCTGTTTGTACACTCTCTGTCAAATAAAAAATAAAAAATCTTTAAAAAAAAAAAAACTACTCTTGTTTACAGAGTTCCCATTTGCCTCAATTCATCTTCCTGTCTGGTTTTGTTTCTTCTGCAGATTCCTTTATTTCTTCATTCACACTCCCACACTTTCACAAATGTGGGCCTCCACTGAGTGACTGGGCCTCTAGACCCTGTGCTAACACGAGTGTGCTGAAGAAGAGTGTCACTTTGGGTCCTTGCCCAGTCGCCATCTCCCTTTGGAAGAAAACTGCCCCTGTTCTCTAACTCAGGCCTCTGCCCAAAGAAACAGCCCTGGGTGGGCCTCTTGCTTGCTCTTTGGTTCCATGTAATTCCTTCCTCCTCCAGGTGGGCACATGACATCAGGGTGGACAACCTGAGAAAGCTCTGACCAAAAACAGCTGAGAGAGAACAGCACAATTAATCAGGACCTGACTCATGAACAGTTTGGTTGAGATGTATAGTGCATTTTCATTATTTATGGTGGTTATGTGCTATAAAGTTACCGTAAACACTGAATTTGCCAATACTGAACCATTGCTCCAAGGGAAAATACAGGGTTAGGTTCCTGTGAGCCTCTGATCACAGTTTCATCAACAAATCAATACGTAACCTCATTATATGTCTACTTCTGTTTAGAAACACCTTATTTGATATATATTGTTGCAGCAATATATATTAAATTAAACAGCACTATAACGCATGCCTGAACGAAGTTTATGTAATACAAATACTTTGTCCATGAGACACATCACAGCCTTCTTGCCCTAAGAACTATACAGCATTTCAGCGCTACCTTTGGAGGTCATTTTAAACAGTGAAATCACCAACAGAAAGCACAGATATGCCAAAAACATGGCACTTTACCGCAAAAAGGACACATATATAGAATGAGAACTCAGATGGGAACATGTGCATTAAGCTAGTCTAATTTTTCATTGCTCTGCGCATGTCCAAAAATGACTTCAAAAGCACCAAAGTATTGAATGGGAGGTTAAAAATAAATTTTAGTGAGCAGAAGATTTTGCAGATATGGAATTCATAAATTATAAGATTCAATCGCAGTTGGTCGCTCGCTTGCTTGGTTGGTTAACAGTAGGAGCAAAAGACACCAGTTTTCATATTCTAAGAGACTGTGGGAATCACAGAATTACGTAAGTCACAAGGCAGTAGAAACCTTGTGGTAACATCCTGCTATATGAGGTCTACTAAAAAAGCCTCTGTTCCTTGCAATCAAAAAGCCCTATCAGTCAGCATATATCTATCCACATATATGACTCTTGCATTGCCCTGGCAAGGAGATAGAGTTTTGATAAGGGTTGTTTTATTTCTAAAGGCCCTGGTAGAATAAAATTGGCACTTGAAGTCAATGGGACTGGTTATGCCACTTCTGGGTCATGTGACTTTGAGTTCTCTAACTCAGTTGTTTCATCTGAATGGGACAGATACCTACCGTCCAACTCCAGAGAGCTATCATGAAGGCCATGTGAGATCATTCTCATGTCCTTGTTATCTTCTGATCCAGCCCCTCATTTTTCCAGAAGAAGACTCCAGGGCTCAGCAGGAGGAAGCAATTTGCAAAAATGGCTAACAAAGGAAACTCAGAATGTTGACACTCCCTTAGGGCAACTCTAAACCTGCCAACCTCACTCTTCCCCAAAGAAAGAACAACGCATTCCACAGCGGTTTGGGCAAAGCTGTCCTGTTGCTCTTATGGGACAGCTTGTCTGCAGGCAGGCAACTCAGTGAGAAAATCAAGTTATTTGGTTTCCTTGCCCAGTGAAACAATATCCTTATTTTCCTGAATAAGCATAAATGGTTAGGACATGGGGATTAATGGTGTCACTGTCTACAGGAAGGGAGAGTGCTCAGACTTTTTCTCTCCCCTTGCAGCTGCAATTCCCCCCAAAAAGTCAGAGCAAGTTCTGGATTAAAATAAGCAGTCTCAACCTGGAGGGTGGCAGGAGGATGCAGAAAGAAACTTAGAGTAGCTCCCCCAAGCAATACTTCCTGGGGGCTACCGGCCCCATGTTTACACTCCTTTTCTCTGGCCTGGGAAATCAGTGTTTTCTCACAGTACATCCTGAAATTCAGATCCCCTGCCAAACAGTTGATCTCAAACCACTCTCATCTCTATCTCTTCACTTCAGGACAGACTATTTGGGACATAAAGAGTAAAAGAAGATATTTTAGGGGAAGGGGGGAGGGGCAGACCTTTATTAAGCACCCATTCTACTATTTCATCAAACCACTCAATGTCCCAAGTATTATGACCACCATGTAATAGATGAAGCTCAGAACAGGTACTTGTCCATGGCCACACTGCTTGGAAGTGATGAGGTTAGGAGGTCAGCCCATTTGTCAAAACCTGGGTTGTCCCCACAGCTTCTTAAACTTTCTCAGGACTAAATGCCACTAGTGAGAAAGATAAATGAATCACACTCCCAGGTGATCTGGGCTCAGTGGACACAACCAGTGGTATTCAGTCTGTATGGGACATTCTTTCTGATCCTTCACTGGGCAAACTCCCTCTCAGGCTTCCAATCTCAATCAGTCATCACTTCCTCCAGGAAGCCACTGCTGATCTCCCAGGTCTGGGTTCAGTGGCCCTCCCATGTGCCTGTGTTGTACTGCTTGCTGATTTCTCCGTATGGTCCCAAGAGATCAAGGACCATATCTGCCTCTGCATCTCCACCTCACAGCAGACTGCTCAACATAGTATAGCTGCCCAAAGAATACTTGCTGAGTAATTGTTGACTCTGGCTGAACTTTCTATCTCGTGTGTGAATTGCTTTTAGATAGAATAGCTCTCTTAGTGATAATCCAGCCACTGTAAGCACATTAATAACAGAAAACAAAGAGACACACCCTTCCGTGTTAATCCCACACCACACCCATTGTACCCCATACTCTTTGCATTCCAGCTACACTGGCCCTCCTTGAATTCCTTAAACATGCTGCGTTCCCAATACCACAGGGCCTTTGTACATACTGTGCCTTTTAAATGCATCACCTACTCTTTCTCCAGATCTCTGCTTAGTCATAGGTCATGTTCTTACAGCAACATATGCCTCTCCCTCATATCATTTCGTACATGATCCAGGTATGATTGCTTGTCTCTCACACTGTGAAAGTAGGGGTGGAGCCTTTTTGTTTGTTTGCTTGTTTACTCTTATGTCTCTAGCATCTAGCACAGTGGCTAGCATATAATAGGAGTTCAGTACTTGTGCAGGAAAAAGGAAGTGATGTTTACATTGAGACCTGTGTGGGGCAAAGAGTATTCTAGGCTGGAGAAACAGTTTGAGCAAAGCTTTTGGAAGAGAGACATGCCATATTTAAAACTGAAGGAAGCCCAGTATGGCTGGACCATAGAGAATGAGGGGGAGGCTGATACATGGTGCAGTTATAGAGAGGCAGCCAAGGCCAGATGCTGCAGAGTCTTACACAGCATGTTAAGGCCTTGGACTTGATGCCAGGGATAAAGGGAAACCACCAAGGGGTTCTAAGCAGGTTGGTTTTTCTCCTGTTCCTTACAGGAACCCTACTAATCCATGTCATCACATGCCACCACACTTACAAAGCTGATCTTTGGGGTTTTTTTGGTTGTTTCTTTTTTTAAGATTTTATTTATTTACTTGACAGAGAGAGAGAGAGCATGAGCAGGAGGAGGGGGAGGGGGAGGGACAGAGGATGAAGGAAAAGCAGACTCCCCACTTAGCAGGGAGCCTGACCAAGGGGCTTGGTCCCAGGACCCTGGGATCATGACCTGAGCCGAAGGAAGATGCTTAACCAACTGAGCCACCCAGGCACCCCCGAAGCTGATCATTTACATCCACATACACTAAGTGCCACCATGTTTAACTATGTCCATTGTTTTAACCTTCTAAGAGCATTTCGAACCTTCACTGTATCTTGTCTTCCAGCTCAGTATCATTAGCAATTTGGGTGATAGAAAATAGCCCCACTCTTAAGAAATATTAGAAAAAACAAAGGCAGTAAGTTATTACAGGTCCCCCCTCCACAGCACAAATCCAGCTCCTGTGGTATTAAAAATTCCATTCTTAGGTTTCAAGGAATCTGACCACAGTCTGTCATAGACACAAGTTAACCAGCCTAAGCCCTCTGTATGCTCTAAGTTTATGTACTTGTCCTTTTATTTTTTTTTTTTCAATTTCTCTTTCTGTCCCTCTAGTTCTTCCAAATTCTAGTTGTATGGAACAATATTTTAGGATAAGTGTGTGAGGAAGAAAAATTTCCATGCTGACTTCAAGTATATACACTAGCTTTCTTTTTCCCCAAAGGAATGTGTTTTGTTTTCTTTCTGCTATCGGACATGTTTCAATAAATAAATAGCTTGCTTTGTTTACATATATTCCCCCAAAACTCAGAAACCCAAAATTTGATAAGCATTTGGAACATAAGAAAAACTCCACTTGCTGATTCTTTGAGAGTGACCAACGTCCTGGTTTGAATCAATTATCGCTGGGAAGCAAGTTCTGCTTCTCTCAGACACAGTTAAACAGGATGAACCACGCTGGTAGCTTTTCATTATGTGTGTTATGTGTGTGTGTTTTATTTTACTTTTGATTTTTGAGTGTTTTCTTTTTCCCTTGACATCAGATCACATGTACAGCAGTAATGCCAAAATCGCCACATTACCATTATCCATTGTGAGCTATGAGATATATTTCAAACATCTAGAATGCAATTTTTGAAAAGATTTCCCCAAATCTGTGGATTTTTTAAAAATTCAATGTAAAGAGTTGTCATGTATTTTCATCATTAGTTTATACCTGTAAGAAAACCGACACAAATTGGGGAAGAATGAAGAAGGGGAGAAAGGCAGTGGAGGAAAACCATTGTGTTTTCTCTACGGGTCTCATTCCAATCTTGAAAAACTAGTTGAAAAAGAAAACCAAAATTATAGAGTGGCTTTATCACATTGAGACTCAAAGAAAAACAATTCCTGCTTCAAAATAAGTAACACAACAGTAGAAGACGATGGCGTTACAGACAGAGAGACCTGAGGCCCCCACCAAATGCTCAAGGCCTCTCTCCAGGGTCACACTGGCCCATTGGGTGTTTCAGCTTGTTGTCTACTCCTGATGGGCCCTCATTTCTCCATCAAAGATTGTGCCAAAACCCACAGATACCGAGCTGGGCAACTCCAACCCCACCACCACCCATTATCCCATAACACCAGCTTCAGAACAGGAAGAAGCCAAATCTGTGCCAACTTCTCAATAAATCCATCAGTTTCTGGTCATCCTGTGTCTTTTTCCAGTTACTTAGACCAACCATTTGTTTTGAACTCTCAACAAAGGTGGGAATTAAGTTCGCTGCTATGTCACTGGTGGGCTGGACCACACCCCATCTTTCTGAACTCTGTGACCAATTCTCCCCTCTGCCACAGTCACACTCACAAGCACAGCCAGGCACATGCTGCCCAGGGTGGCTAGTCCTTTATTAGATCAGAGGCTGTGACCTCACTTCAGGAATTTAACAAAGGAACAGTCATCTAAAAGCAAAAATCTTCATTTGGAAGGAAACATGTTCTTCCTGCAACGTTTTTTAAGTCCAAAGAAGGTGCCAGAATGTTTTTTCGATTTAAGGTCAAATGTAGTTCATGAAGCATCCTCCACTGACCAATGGGAACTTGAAGCTGGTGTATCGCATGCCAAGTGCAACAGGCCCCGACACCACAGCCCCCTCTGTCTAAGGTCACAAAAGGTTCTAGAGAACAGTCCACGAATACCACGAAAAGACCCACGGGCCGAAGTCGGCTCCCAGCTGTTCATCCATAACGAGTCCATAAGGAAGCAAATTGACCCGGACTCCCAAACCGGCTTACTGCGCCCCCTCCCAGCCCTCACCTGGGGGTGGGGACTGACGTCGGGGACTGCCTATTCTGTTACCGTCCCACTGGTTAAATCCAGGTGCTCTGTTTATTTCAGAGTGAAAGAAAACACACCAAGAGCTTCAAACTTATGCTACAGACAGGAAACAGCACTCCAGAGACACCTATGTCTGAAACTTGAAGACCGCGCCTGGCGTCTTCTCAAACAGGGGCTGGTTTCTTCCCCGGCTGGGGCCCCTGTCTGTGCCTCTGGATAGACAGGGCACTTCTGTCTCCTCACCCTGGGCAGTTCAAGGCTCAGCTGGCTATAAATTACATATTTTAAATGTACTTAGTCGTACTTTTTCCTTACATTTAAAAGCAGATGGTTTAAACTTGATCCCAGCCATGCTATCTCAAAAGAGACAGTCCTTATAAACTGGCCATTAAAATCTCCCTAAAAAATGTATTCTAAATGCACCACAAGGATAAGAGTGGTATCTGGGCAGCCAGAGAGAGGAGCTAGGGAAGGAAGGGAGGATTTTGAGAACAATAACAGCCTCATTAAATCTAATTACTTTCTAGCGCTTACTGAGACCCAGGGATGGAAAGGGAATTTGTGGATGGGATTTCTGAGTCCTTTGCATTAAAGTGACCCCCCTCTCACTCCTCTCTCACGCCCAGGCACCGCATGCCTGTCTCCCACATCAACAGTTCTGGGGAGATTTTTAAAAACCAATCAACCAACCAAAAAACTTTTCTTTCTTCCTTGACACATTGGAAGTCCCTGCCTCTTCTGTATTTTCATGGGTGATATGGATCAGCAAGAAAATATCTCCTTAATGCCCAGTGTACACCTCCTGGCTCAGACTGGGATCCCAGGAGCTGTGTGCTCTGGAAAGCTCCGATATCAGCAGCCTGAGTCCCACTGTGAAACAAGCAGGCTGTGCGCCACTAGACCAAGCACTACCCCACCAACGAATGCAAGCAATGGAGAAAAGACTAGGAGACTGGCTGAAATGTAACAGTGATGTGTCCACCTCAGAGCCTTTGATTGTGAGCCTTAACAATCTAACAGTTTAAGCAATGGGGGTTTGTTGGACTGAGGAGGAAAACATGCTGACCAACACAGAAGGGCAGATGCAAGGGCAGATTTGGAGAATTTCCAGAGAGAAAGCTGTGAACAGTCCCATTCTGTTGCTGACATCAGAATGAGTCATCTCCAGCTGACTTCTATTCCTGATATCTTTACTAACCATCCCAATTCCTGACAGAGTCCATATGAATCACATACTTACCCCTGTGGCTATGGGCAGGGTCCGGGGACTGACAGCCCAACCAGGACTCCGGTAGGGGGTGGGGGAGGGGTCCTAAGGAGGGAATGCTGCACAAGCAGAAGCAGCAGGTGCCCGTGACAAGAGATGCCTCTGGGATGTCATGATTTTCCTGCTTTTGATACTTCTCTGGGATATCTAATTGTTTAGACATTAAACTCCTACTGTTTTGCAATTAAGTGTATATATATGTGTATGGCTCAGAGACTGCTTTAGCCTAGAGGGGTTCCATCCAGCACCGAAACGCTGAGTCCTAGTAGTAGAAAAAGCCTTACAGGTGACAGGTGCTCTACCAGTTCTGTTCAGTTAAAGTAGAGTAAGGAAAAGCTATAGAAAGGGAAGATAAAAGCCAACTACCTTCCATGTAGAGCAGTGCTATCCACCTGCAAAGACCCAGGACACATGACAACAAACCCCTGCCCCCAAAACACACACACACACACACACACACACCAACTCTATTGCTCTTCCCAGTCTCTTCAGAGGAACAGCTAATAGACCCACTTTGGGGAAGAATTTTTCTGTCTTTAATTTGTGCCTACAAATTAAAATACAAATAAATAAGGCAGAAATACAAATAAAATATGATACAAATAAAGCAGAGGCTAAGTCTCTCCCTCAGTCCACATCACTGTCTGCCCCTTGGAACAAAATAGAGCCTCATATTTGAAGGGCTGGTGTGTTGAACGAGGCAACTAGTGGAATGTGACGACACCGACCTCTCTATTTGTGGACTCCCTCTAGCCCATTCAAGCTTATTTAGCAGAGGAGGCTTTCCCTCCACCTCTAGATGACCACTCAGCAAGGTAATGACTTGTCTCTGTTTGCCATTCACTTAGAAAGGGTCTCTTTGGAGAGAAACAGTTTGCACTAGTCCAAGAGAGCAGGTTCAGTTGCCCCTCTGGACAGCGTGCCGTGTAGAAAACCCACACAAGACAGCCTGACATTTCCTCCCAGGGTGACTGAGGCTGGTGTTCTTTCCCTGAAGGGAGTAACCATTGCCAAAACCAAGTCAAAGCCTGGCTAGTCTTTAAAGAATTTGAACTTGATTTTTTTCCCCCAGTCAAGGACTTGATCAAGACAATGATTTTATAGAGAGAGCAGAAGACATGAAGAAGGACACCTGAAGGAACAAGGAAGAGAGAAAGAAGGGGTTTCATATAAAGGAAGGAAATCCTCCAGCTGCCACGGACGGGCACTCTCTGTTCCCATGCCACCATCCACCTGTCCCCACCCGGAGCCACTGAGGTCCCATCATCACCAACTCATAGGAACCCGAGCTCTGCAGAATTTATTCACGTTAAAAAAAATGCTGCCCCTCGGGCGCTCTGACCTGGAGCCCCTTCAGCCCGACCCCCCCTCACCACCATCTATGAAGACCTCGTTTGGGCTCAAACGCTGCTCGTAACCCGAGCCACCAAAAGAGACACAAGGAGCAGTAGCTTCCCCTGAGCACATCCCTCAAAGTCATCACTTTTAAGGAGACAGGATGGTCCCCAAGGCAAGGAACACATTTGAAAAAGCAAGACCGTTTCCTTGGTGTCAGTTGTGATCTCCCCTTTCATTCATAATTTTATTAATTTGGGTCCTTTCTCTTTTCTTTTGGATAAGTCTGACCAGTGATTTATCGATCTTACTAATTCTTTCAAAGAACCAGCTTCTAGTTTCATTTATCTGATCTACTGTGTTTCTGGTT
>NC_138370.1:31545908-31581785 GCF_054177405.1 Leptonychotes weddellii
GGGTATTAAAGAGGGCACATACTGAATGGAGCACTGGGTGTTATACGAAAACAATGAATCATGGAACACTACATCAAAAAATAATGATGTACTGTATGGTGACTAACATAACATAATAAAATTAAATTAAATTTAAAAAAAAAGAAAAGAAAAAGCAAGACCGTGAGGCACAGAGAGGAGTTCCTCAAACATGGTTGTCTTTCTTAGGGTGCTGTTTCACCCCCCTCCAGTGGTGCAGATCCCAACTCCTCTCCCCCAGCGTGCTGCCGCTGGGTTCCCCTCCCCTCTGTGGACCACCGGGCTCACCTCTGTTCTTGCTCCCTCTCAGGCAACCACCACTGGGCTTCTGGGCCGCAGCAGGTTCCACCATCCGGTTCCACCATCTTGATGTCCTTTTCTACGGGCTAGCTGTGTCTCCTCATCTGAAGTGTAGACTCACTGAGGTTAAGGGTTGTATCCTGGCCTTTGATTATCCTCCACACACACCCCTCACCCCTCCAAGTCCGCCCAACTGAGCACATGGCGGGTCCCTTCAAAACTTCCCCCACACTCTAGCCTGTGGGCCCCAGGCCACAGCTGGAAGCCTGGCTCAGCGCTGTGGTGCCGAGAGTTTCAACCGGCCAAGTCACAAACCCTCACCAGAGTTGGGGTGACGCTGATTGTCCAGTTCTGTCCCTCCACGTGTCCTCAGCTCATTCCCTGTCTTGGCCATCAGATGGCACCACGGTTCCACAGGTCACCCAGGACTGTGCGGGCTGAAAGGGGAGATTCACTACCCTGCCGCTGCCCCTCCTCCCATGGAGTGTGCCACCCCGCGTAGACGGGAATTCCAGGCCCCATATGCTCTCTGGAGGGAGTCTCAGGACTCTCAGAATGTTTGGGACAGCACTCCTATTTCAGGCCGTGTCCTTCTGTGGTCTGGGGCTGGAGCTGTACTCCCCACACACATCTACAAGGGGCACGTTAATTGCCTGGCCCAGGAGGACGCAGCCCCTCTGAGCACTGAGGGCGATGGAGCAGGTACGCAGGGGCCCAGCAAAGCCCTCCAGGGGTTCTCGACTAGGGAGCCTCGGGGAAGCATGAGAAGCCCAGCTTTATCACTGAAATACTGCCTTTAAAGAATGTTCCAGATTCTCCAAATCCACAGGCTCCCTTCAACTCCATCTGCCCCCCCCCAGCTCCCCCTTTCCTGATTTGAGCAGAGGAGTCATCAGTATTCCCTGACGAAGGTCATGGTAGACAAAAGGAAGAAGGCACCCAGAGGACACTCTGCCCCAGAAGCCACATTCTCCCAAATCCTACATTTTCTTCCTGAAGTCACTTGGATTAATAAGCCTTTCTATCAAACTCTCAACAAAAAAATGAGAAAAAAGGATTTATCCAGTACATTTATTTTTACCAATTGATCTTTCTTCCCTGAAGGCCAACAGATTGGATGATGTTGAATAATCTTGATTTCAAATCACTGCAACCAGTGCTGTGACCACAACACCAGCCAGAGACTCCCCACCCCCACTGTTGCATTGGACCTGGGCTGGGGGCCTGTGTGTGCATCCGTTGTTACAACCTTTGGGGTTGGAAACAACCTGTGGAGCCTCTGATGGTGAAAAGGAGGAAGAACAAAGGAACACAACTTTAAATAATTGGCTAACAACTTAAAGGATACTAACATTTAGGCTTAAAAAGACCACACGATCAACGTAGTATATGTGAATTACATGACAGCAGTCTCATGAAACTACGCAGAGCATGCAAGGGTTCATCTATAAACTGAGATTTATGTTGAATTCACACAGTCCCCAGGACAGATTCTAAATTTTAGAGTTCCCTTTTCTCCCTTTCTTTGTTTTATGCACACACGTGCGCGCGCGCGCACTCACACACACACACACACACACACACACACACCTGTCCCAGAATCAGATGTCAATGGGTTGCTTATGCCAGAAACTCTTCCCTGATCCACCAAAATTGAGTGTGACATGCTCCAGAGCATCTAAAACTTACTCTGAATTATAAATATTTGTGGCCCCCACGGCAGTGTTAGCTTCTTGAGAAAAGCAGCCGGGTTCCATTCTTCTTTGGTGCTGACACTGGGCTCGACAAGATTTGTGAAACCAGTGAACCCCCATGCACGGGGCAGGGCGCGTGCAGGTGCACACAGGCACACGTACACCTAGACTCTTACAAGTACACCCTTTAACCTAAGTAAGAACTGGACTCTAAGGGAGTCTTCAGGAGAGCCGTCAGGGTCAGACGCTCTCTCCCAACACCCAAGAGATGCTTTTGTAAAAGCCAGGTGGTCGAGAAAGGAGCTTATGTAGACGCTAGTGGTCCAAACTGCCCAGCCTTCAAGCTGATACCTGCAGACTGCAGGCTGGAGGCTAGGGTCTGGACACAGACACGGCCGCGTGACATCAAGTTAGCAGCAAACAGACTCAAATAAGGCGTAGTGAAGCCTCTCTTCCCTCTAGTGCCAGCAACCTTTCACTTCTGACAGCCCGAGGCCAACACCCCTTTCTAGCTGCTTCCAGCCCCCAGATCGCCTGTAGGGAAATTGCCCAGCTTGTCAGGCGCCTCAACCACACCCACTTCATCTCCCTACTTCTTGTCTGTTCAGCCCCAGCTAGTGAGCGGCTTTAGTCCACCTCTCCCTCCAAGCCACACCAGGGCCAAGGTGCAGAAACCCTCCCCCACCTTTCTCACCTCTTTCTCTCAATCTCTCTCTCTCCCAGTCTCCCTGAGCGAGTGAGTGAGTGAATCGTGATCATTCCTGGGCTGCACCCTCTCTAGCTCAGTCTGCGAAGCTCTTCCCCTCGGCCTCAGTGCCTGGGCTCCCCTGGGCATCAGTTCCTCGACTCATCCTTCTGTTCTTGGGCTCAGGCACACCTACCTAACCCCTCTTCTCCATCCCCTAATTTACGGCCACCCCTTCCTGATCTCCACCCCCGTTGGCTCCTCCACAGCAAAGCCCCTCACCACCACCCACCAACCCCAAGAGATGTCAGGCCCCCATCACACATTTCAGACCTACCTGTACCTTTTCTTCATAGCATTTGGCAGGGTTGGCAATGTTACATTGATTTGAGAGATTATTTACTCAGCGACTGTCCCTTCTGCCCCATAACTGTCTTTTTCTTACCATTATGTTCCCTGTTCTTAGCACAGTGCCTGGCCACAGCAGGTGCTGAATACATTTTTGCATCTGATCTTTTTTTATGACTAAATGAACCAGTTTCCGTCAAACCCTTGAGTTTTGGGGTAAAGGGTACAATTTATAAAGAAAGAAGTCATGTCCCAGATTCCCAAGAAGTTTTTTAAGTCTTTTGAACAGACTTCCCCAAATGTCCCTGTTTTCACAAGCCAAACCACAGAGGATTGGACCCATTATTTTTTAGTTAAATATGAACCATAATTTTTTTTAAAGATTTTATTTATTTATTTGAGAGAGAGAATGAGATAGAGAGAGAGAGCATGAGAGGGGGGAGGGTCAGAGGGAGAAGCAGGCTCCCCGCCGAGCAGGGAGCCCGACGCGGGACTCAATCCCGGGACTCCAGGATCATGACCTGAGCCGAAGGCAGTCACTTAACCGACTGAGCCACCCAGGCGCCCTGAACCATAATTTTTTAAAGTGGCTACTCAGAAGGATGGAGAGGTAAGGTCAGGGGTGATAATGGTGGCACAGAAGGGATGGCTTAAGAAAGAGGTAAAGGTTACTAGTTAATTCTGAGTTTGGGTCTTTCCTCACTGTTAGCTACCTTCCCACTCCACCATCCTACTAGGAAAAGCCAAAAAACAATCCATTGTCCCAAAACACCTCGGCAATTAAGACTGTGACTATATCTGCTTTTACTTACTGCCATAAGATTAGCAAGACAACCTCTGATCCCATTTCATAGCATCTTGGAACATTAAACCATCTAGAGGAATCGTGCCATCCAATCTTCTCGTTTTATAGATACGGGAACGAAGGCCCACACTCCTTCCAAGTTCACAGAATTCAGCCCTGTCTCCTAGAATCGTATACCACTCTCTTGGTTGCAACTTTGTGATTTTAACATTAGCTGAAACTTCCAACAGTCCCTTTTGCTGTCCGGAACACGGGAAGGAGCACAAGGCTCAAGACGGCTGGCAAGAACAACATGCATGCATTAAGCACCCAGCGCGTCTTCATTTGGGTTTCCTCCAAACCTGCCTCTGAGACAAGTGCAAGCATTTGATTCCAGAAGGGACATCAGGAAGCAGGGAGGGCATGGGGAGATGAGACAGTGAAAGGAAAAAAGCCCGTAAAGGTGTGGCAATTTCTCATCTCACTGGGGACACCCCAGGTTGGACCCACTGGGGGCCAGGCAACTGAGTTCCTTACCCCCAGCTCCCACCCCTCCTCGAATGCACTTGCTCAGGAGGCTGACGAGCCAGCAGCATGTCCGACCTCCTACCAGCCCACTAGCTGTGTTTCCTCAGACACAGCACCCCAAGCAGAAGCGGGGGGGGGATCCCATCGCAGGCAGCCTCTAAGGTAGATCAAGGGGCATTCTCAGACTCTCCCTAGCGCTTGGGTAGGCCATGTGGAATACAAAGCCGGGTAAGGCATTCTGCCTGATCACAGATCCTTCGGGCAAGGAAGGACCTTAGCAATCACCTCCCCGGAGGTCAGCAAAGATTTCCTGCAAAAGGCCAGATAGTAAATGTTTTGGTTTTCTGAGTGGTCTCTATCGGGACTACTCAGTTCTGCTGCTGGAGTTGGCAAGCAGCTGTAGACGGACGACATGTAAAAAAAAATGGAGTGTGGCTGTGTTCCAATCAAACTTTATTTACAAAAACAGGGCAGAGGACTGGATTTGGCCCGAGGCCATAATTTGCTAACCCCCTAATCTAAACAAATCTTTTTATGTTAGCCTCCAGGAAACGGACACCCACAAAACTGACATCTGCTCAGGGTCACACTTAGGGACTTGCTTCTGAGCCTGTTCAGGTTTCCTGGGAGTAGGCTTTCCATCTGAAAGGACCCAGGACTCTTCCTGGCCTCAAATTGCTTGTGTCTCAGACAACAGAGCCGATCAGAACTGAGATCCTGCTAACTAAACTCTCAGAGAGCAAGAAACTGCACTGGACACCATCTCTGCCCTGGAGGGTGTCATTACTGGGGAAGGAGTTGTGCTAAATGCACCAAACAGGACCTTGACAATATGGGGCAGTGCAGAGAAGCCAATCTCGTTCAGTAAGAAGGATTGAGGTCTCCCATAAAATGCAACGCACAGGGTTTCATACACGCACGGTGTTGGATATCTTGCTGCTTTTGCCTCCAAATCCAATTTCTATCCTTCTCCACCCTACTCTAAGGGGCTGGAGAATGAACTATATGAACTACAACAGCAAGCTCATAACTTCTGACCTCCTTTTGGGTTCAGCAGTGGGAGACACAGGGGGAAAAAAGTAAGATCAGGAAATTTACTCTCCCATCCCCCTCCCCAAGGGGTCACTGCAAACTGGCTGCCTCCTTCTACCAAGGTCCCCTTGTTCCTTTAAGTTCAGGGGCAGTTAAGACTCCCCCTGATGCCAGCCCTGGCATTCTACACTATTTTTCATGCCTTCTCTACATTCTTCCCACACCTTTGTAAGAGACCCTGTATTAAATATCCCTCAACTTACCCTATTTCAATGTGCCACCTGTTTACCACTGGGCTCCTGACTGCCAAGATACAACATGCGTCAAAGGAATGTCAAAGGCTGTGTGTGCCTTGGAACTCTGGAGGGAAAGGAGAATCCTCTCCCAGTTGGTTGAATTCAGAATGCTGAGTCGGGCCTTGAAGATGGGGTGTAGAGAGGCTGAAAGACATGCATGGGGTGGGGGGCATGTGTGGAGACAGAAGGAGGATGGTGTGTGGCAGTGGTCAGCTTCAGTTCCTTCCCCCCAGCCTCAGCAGGAGGACGAAGGCCAGGAAATGCAGTCCAGATCCTGTGAATCCCCTACTCTAAATGGGAAAAGAGTCTGGCCCCAACCTGCCATCTCTTACCACAGAGCCAAGGGAGGAAAATAACCAGGATGACCTCCGAGAGTGGGAGAGAGCAAGCATGCTCCCAAAGGGATCCCAGTGCTCACCGCAGACTTCCAGTCAATCCCTACAGCTGCAGAGCAGTCAGGGAAAGATTGCAATTCTTCCCAGCAAGCTGTGGGGTCAGGTTTAGGGGCTGGTGGTACTGACAAGTCCTGACCTGCCACTGACAAGGGCCAGACCCAAGGTCCTAGGCGAAGAGCTGGAGGCTGAAGAAACCTACAAGACACAGTGGTTGCCAGGCCTCAGAATGAAGGTCCTTCTCTTTTGGTGGATTATCTGGGGAAGAAAGCCAACATTTTGGTCACAAGAGAGCAAGGCATCAAAATCATGCCCCTCATCTGTTCCCTCAGTACAAACACAGAAACACTGAAAAGGACAGGACACATAGACACTCTCAAGAGCCAGGATACATCGTTCCCAGATGGATTACGTGGCCCATTTAGCAGCCTTCCCTGTGGATTATTGAGGCCCCATTAGAGTCAAAGCTCTATAAATTGGATGCAACATTCATGCAGGTTTCCTGCAGTTTATCAAGCTGGTAACTCCCTAAAACCAAAAAACAGAGCAAGAATGTGGCAAAGAGCTAAGGAGGGAGGAGATGGGAACTTTCTGAAGTCAACACTGGATTGAGGACACAAGATTTAGCATGCTGCTCACTCAGCCCAGGGGTATTTTGGGGAGGATCTGGTTCTTCTACTTGACCTCAGCCTTCACGGCAGGAGATGTTGCCCCTGGTTATTTTTTATGGATTCATTATGCTCAAATTTATTTTCTTCTGTGGGGCTTTGTATTTTTAATCCATGCTGACTCTTGAGTTCTCTAAATTTACTACCTTCGAAAGAGCAGTGCTTCCTTTTGCTTATCCTAATTTGTAATTCTTCCAGGAGTGTGCCTAAATCGGGTATTCTGGAAAGTCTCTCTTCTGTCTTAATCCCACTCATCAGCTTATTAGACTTGGGTCATTTTGCTTTAGAGTCTCATTCATCCAACTGACATCTGTTTATTGAGCACCTACTATGTGCCCGGAAGTAGATTCTCTGGCTCTTTGCCACTCATTCCTTGGATCGTTTTGACCATTCTTCCCTCTTGGTTCCCTTGATTTAACCATCGAAGTAGCTTCGTTGGCCTGCAGAGGTGGAATGGGAGTATCACCATTCCTTCTTCACAAAGGGACCGTGGCACAGAAGTATCCTACTCTCAGGGAACTGCTGGGAGGTAAACACTGCAGTTCATAGATGTGGGCTCCAATCCTGGCTCTACTCTCTCCCAGCCCGGCAATCGTGGGCATGCTGAGAAACAGCTCTGAACCTTAGTCTCCTTATCTGTAGAATGAGGAGAATATCACTTTGCTCAATACTTTGTTGAGGAGTTAAAAGAAAAAACTCCCGTGGGTGACATTGGAGCAGTTCTCCATATGCGCCCAGACACTTGTTTGCAGCAACATGGCCTTTCCAGTAGAAAAGACATAAAGCTGCATAGTAGGCAGGATGAGGTTAGCAAGGCAAGAGCTAGGTAGGGATTCTTTGACCTTCTAACACAATGCAGGTCTTGAGAACACAAAATTAGCCATTGCCAAGTGCGGCTTGCCCCTCCGAGCTGGAATGTCAGTATCCTCTCTCCCTGGCCAGTCTTCCTTCACAAAAACTTCATGCAGATGTGCAGAGAACAAACCTATTTCCAGAGCCATCGAAAATATTAGACCCTTGCACTAGAATATTAGATTAACACCACACTGAGCTGGTGTTATCTTATGAAATTTTGAGATGTGTCCGTTTTTTCAGTGTTTAATCTCCCTCTAGCCTAAGAAAGAATTTTCTTCTAGATGTGGATATAAATGTGGAGGCTGAGGGATGTATGTGGTGCCCAACTAAGAAGAAAACTCCTGCTAAGCTAAAGAGTAGGCTCAAAACCCTTGAGAAGGATCCCTGGTCGAGGGTTGGGGGCGGGGGTGGTACAGAGGAGGCTGGCTGTTTAAAGTCACATTCTAGATCTGAGAGGGTGCTGGGCAGGGGCCCCACAGGGGCAGACCCACAAGGTGAACAGAACGCCCCATGATGCTGGGGGAGAGCATTTGGTCCCTCCTGTGCCCCCACTGGTGGAATCTGCAGTGACCAACTTGGACCCCATACCTCCTCTCCGCAGGCTTACTGGCAGATGGCCTGCGCTGTGTGCTACCCTTGGAACTGTCCTCCTTTTTTAAAGGAATCAAAGATTTGAAGCCTTCCAGAATCCCTACATGGCAGGTAATGGTAATGTGGTCAAGGCATCTACTGTGATCCAGGTCTGGGACCCTTGCTGCTTGTTGGAAGTTTTGCACATCCTGACTAAAGCCTTAAACCTGCCTTCCCACAGAACTTGAACTAGAGACTGGCACTTGCCAAAGGCTTTCCTGCTCAAAAATAATATTTGTAGAAGGACAGAGCTGTGGTTCTGAGAAGCTCTGAGCAGGTCTGGAAGCTTCTCTCTCACAGGCAGGTTCTGTGTAACCAGCCCCTCCCCATTCTCAGCCCCATCCATCTCCCATGTCTCTGCACGTCTGGGGGACACACCGGCCCCCTCAGACACTGCAACAGAAACCAGGAAAAAGTGGACAGAGTCTTTTGGTGGTGCTATGAATATCCTCTCTTAGAAAGGATAGGAGCAGGCACTGAAGCTGTCTTATCCTGAATTTAGTGCTGTTTTCACTTGCTCTTTTTTTTTTTAAGATTTTATTTATTTATTTGACAGAGAAAGAGACACCGAGAGAGGGAACACAAGCAGGGGCAATGTGAGAGGGAGAAGCAGGCTCCGCACTGAGCCAGGAGCCCGATGCAGGGCTCGATCCCAGGACCCTGGGATCATGACCTGAGCCAAAGGCAGATGCTTAATGACTAAGCCAGCTAGGCGCCCCTTCACTTGCTCTTGGAAGTGACTTGCATGTCCCTCTGCACTCCTAGAGATTTTCTGAAGTTTTCCAAAGATTCAACTCCCTTTTCTTTATCTCATGATGTTTTCAGAGTCCCCAAACCCCCCATGAGCCTCTGCTTTCAGCCAACACGCTGCATCTGCTCTTCTGGGCACACTCGGCCCTTTCCCAGATCTGCTGGCCAGTGCCCTGGCCCTTTGGAGGGATCCTCACAGCCATTCTCCCTCTGGATTCAGAACCACCGCAGCATCAGGACCATTCTGACAGGCGCGTGCATCCACTGCTCAGCATCAGGTAAGAAATACCTGAGGTTGAGGAGGTATGTATCAATCAGTAAGGTTCAGTGAACACAAATTCCTGGCTCAGTACAGCATGAGGTTCTGGGAAAGAACAGAAAACATGATCCCCAATTCCTGCTCTGATTGTGCTGATTCTCCTTCACTCTGCAGACACGGTGAGGTGTTTCAGGTAGAAGAGCTCTGTGTAGGGTGCCTGGGTGGCTCAGTTGGTTAAGCGACTGCCTTCAGCTCAGGTCATTATCCTGGAGTCCTGGGATCGAGTCCCGCATCGGGCTCCCCGCTCGGCGGAGGGTCTGCTTCTCCCTCTGACCCTCCCCCGTCTCATGCTCTCTCTGTCTCATTCTTTCTCTCTCAAATAAATAAATAAAATCTTTAAAAAAAAAAAAAAAGAAGAAGAAGAGCTCTGTGTAGACGAGATGATTTAGGGATCCAGACATCCCTGCCCTTCTATCAATTAAGGACAGAGGATCCCACAGGGGGACATGGTAGGCTGTGAGGCAAAGTCAGTATGTCTGACCCAAAGCCGAGCACTCTTCCCGCCCAGTCAGGCCGGGACACCAGCCCAGGATGGGAGGTCTGCACCTGAGCTCACACTTGCAGGGACTTGTAAGTTGAGCTGTGCTATGATGAAAGGAGTTGTTTCTGGCAGAGCTTCTGGAATCAGTGCATGAGATGGATTGTAAGAAGGAAGAGTAGAGATTGAGTCTCCAACTAAGGAGCTGTTAAAAGAATCAATATGATTAGGTGACTTAGTGGCTATAAATCCTCTCCCAAGACTGTAATATTGTGATTTACAACAATAAATATGTATTTGGTCTTCCTCCTGCTATGGGCACAGAGCTCCTAACACCCTTGGAATTTCCTAAGTGCTGAAGCCCATAAAGGTATCTTTTGTTATGTTAATGCTATGACTTTTGGAATGTCCCTAGGTCCCCTTAGGTTAGGGCTGGTTGCCAGGGGAACCAACCACGTCACTGAAAGGTGACCTCTTTCAGTCCCACCCCTTGGCCTCCCAGGAGGGGAGAGGGGCTGGAAGTTGAATCTATCACCCATGGTCAATGGTTTAATCAATCGTGCCCATGTATAGAAGTCTCCATAAAAACCCAAAGGTCTGGGTTTGGAGAGCCTTATGAATTTGTGAACTTGTGAAGATTTGGGGAACAGGGCACACCCAGAGAAGGCATGGAAGCTCCATGATCTTTCCCCATTCTTCGCCCTACCTATGTACCTCTTCCATATGGCTGATCCCAAGTTATACCCTCTTAAAATAAACCAGTAGCCTAGTAGCTAAAATGTTTCTCTGAGTCCTGTGAGCCCCTGGAGCAAATTAATCAAACCCAAGGAGGTCATCAGAACCTCTGGTCTATAGCCAGTTGGTCAGAGCACAGGTAACAACTTGGACTAGCGACTGGCATCTGAAATGGGGTTGGAGGGGTAGTTTTGTGGGACTGAACCCTTCAGCTGTGGGACACTGTCTCCAGGTAGATAGGATCAGCATTGAGTTGAATTGTAGGGAACCCTACTGGCATCAGAGAATTGCTTGGTGGTGTGGAGAAACTCCCCTTTTCCACACTCTGGGATTGCTACCAAAACTTCTTAAGAGCAAAGCTAAAGACCACCCTTTTGTGGGAGGATGGAATTGACTTTTCCAAGTGAGCCCATTGAGCACCTACTCTCACAGCCCCTAAAGTGAAACTGGCTTTAAAGCAGCTCCTTTTAATGCTTTCTGCCTGCAGACCCAGGTTTGCTGTCTTTCTTTTCACGTTTACTTCTCGCCCTCAGCCTGCATTCTGACTACGAGTCCTGAGAGGGGTTCACATTCAGCCCACAGTGTCCTCCACGCCATGCTCCACTCCCTTGACAGCAGAGTCGTGGGCTACTCTATCAGTGGCACCTGACTCCTCTTGACGGCTCCTGCCTTCCTGTCCACACCCCAAGCCGAGCGCGCTGCTTCACTCCTAGGAAGCGTTCATTAACTCGCTCATCACTCAACCAGTGTTTGTTGACTGCCCGCTCTGTGCCAGGCACTGTTTGGGGCCCTGACATACATTGATAGCACCTAATGACCTCTTCTAGAGTTTACAATCTGCATAAGAGTGACAGGCAATACATCTTCAAGCGAATAAAAATGGAACTACCAGGTAATTCATCACAGGACGCTGTGAGGAGAGAACTTTGGCAAGAGGTGGGGACCACTAATGTAGGCCTTTTAAACTGGGGGCTGAGGCCTGAATGATGGGTAGGTATAAGCCTCATGAGAAGCTAGAAGAGAAAAGTGCCAGGCAGAGGGGACAGCTCATGTGAAAGCTCGAAAGCAATAGCAACTTCCTGTGTTTGAGGAGCCACGTGGAGGCAGACGTGGCTGTAACTCCACAGCACAGGCAGGCCTAATACTCAGCCCGCAGGCACTAGTGCTGATACACTTGGTTTTTGGCTAACATCTCTTCTGATTGGCCCACTGTCCATTCTAGTTGGACAGATGTACCAGAACCAGAGAGGGAAAATTTTCAGTATCATCCTGTGATGCGACCTGAGGTCAGAGACGTGAGCAGAGGCTGGGTCATGTAAGGCCTTGTGGGTCATAGGGAGGAGTTTGGATTTTATTCTAGATTTAGTGGGGACTTCTAAGCAGATGAGTGAAGTAGACTATTCATATTTTTTTAAATGGCATGGGCCACTATTTGAGCATTGATTGGGGGGCAGTGTCTCTAGTAGTTCAGATGGATGAAGATATTTTGAGTCATGGCAGTGGACATGGGGAAGTTGGGGCATTTGGGGTGTGTCTTAGAGATAGACTTGGTAGTTCCCAATGATGGGTGCGAGTTGAGGGACAAAAGAATGAGAAATCAAGGACCCCTATATTTTTGGCCTCAGCAACTACATGAACAGTAATTTCATTTGCTGAAAGTGGGCAGAATATGGCAAGGGTAGGTCAATGAATGTTTTAAATAAATAAAAATGATCATTGATTGGCCTCACAAGAAACTCTGTGGTTTGTGGAGAACAGCAAGCAGCCCATACTGTTATACTTTAAGCAGGTTAAAGTTGTATAATCCTAAACAGCAGGATTTCATCAGCCCCTTGGCTCCCGTGCCCACCCCACTGCAGATTTTCACCAGTAGGGTCTAACCTCAAGGATTTTCCATGGTGCACAGAAGACTTGTCCCGATTTTTACTAATGGAGACAGTGTGTCCTAATGGTGGTAGTCAGGAGTGGGAACTGTTCTCTGTTCCCAGCCTGTAGCAATTACAAAGGGCAGGGCCACCAGGGACCTAGGGTCTGCAGCTGGTTAGAAAAGAACATCTCAGATGAGGTCTCAAAGTTTGGCTCTTTTTTACCTTTACTGGTTTTAGTTCAAGGTCAACCTGTCCTTTCACCCTTTGAGCTCATCAAACTTCTATTTATCCCATCCCTTTTATCTCTGCTACAATAATAAGATCTTACTTTGAGCTGGTGTATTCTGATTTGCAAAGTTCCTTCTCACGCATCATCTCGTCTGATCTTCTCAAGAATCCTAGAGTAGAGGTATTATTTCCATTTTACAGATAAAAACCTGAAGCTCAAGGGCTATCACTTGCCAAAGCCATGAAAATAGAACCCATAACTTTCCCTCAGCTATGCCCTTCCTCCAGTTTACTCCATACCAGTTGGAGGTAATTGGATCCACCACCAAATGATCTGTGCCAGAAGCTTGGGAGGTGCTTTTGACATTGCCTCTCCCCCAATCTCTATTTCACCAATTACCAAATCCTGTCAACCTTATCTCCTAAATATTCCTCTGCATCTCCACCACTAGGACTATTATCTAAGTCACTTTATCTCTCCCCGAGGCTGATAAAAGAGCTCTCCCAACACCACTCTTGTCCTTCACACTATTTTGAGAATTGTTGCATAAAAATAAATCTGATCATGTCCCTCCCTAATTTAAAACTCCTTACAGGGTCCCAAATATTACTAGTTAAAAAAAAAAAAAAGCAGAAGATGCTTGACATGGCTCCCACGAACTTCGTGGTTGAGCACTGCCAACCACTCATCTTCATCTTCATGCCTAACTCTCCGTTCCCATCCCTGCCTCCAAGCTCCAGCCACATTGGCCTTCCTTCAGTTCTTCAAATGTGCTAACCATTTCCAGCCTTTCAGTCCAACATCACTGTTTACTGAATTTCTACTCAAGCTTTGGGTCTCAGCTTAAATGTTCCTTCTCCAGAAAAACCTTCCTTGGTCCTCCAAATGAGGTCAAGTTGTTTTCTTAGATATTTTTCATTTTTCCTATTTCTCCTTCATGATACCTGTCACAATTAGAATTCATTTATTATTTATGTAATTGTAAAAGTTACCTATTGCCACAAAAAATAGCGTGTAACAAATGCTCCAAAAGTCAGTGACTTCAAACAATAATCATATTCTCATGGATCTGCAAATCAGCTAGGTGTGGCAGATAGTGTGTGTGTGCAGGTGCATGCATAGGTGTGTGTGGTGGGACAACCAGTAATACTAAGGAGCTCAATTCACATATTTTGAAAACCCAGAGTTCTAGTTCTCTGAGTCTCTTGACTTAAAATCCTAATTTATGTTAGACATTTTGCATAAACTTTGGATGTCACACTTAAAAATTATTTACTTTCCCACTCCCAGCCCATACACCACATACATTATTTCTTGGTGTTTCTGAGAGGGTGCTTTTGAATGACATTAGCATTTAAATTGGTAGACAGAATAAAACAGATTGCCTTCTCTGATGGTTCAGTCCAGTCCACTAAAAGCCCTCACCCAGTCCACTGAAAGCCTGATAGACCAAAGTTACTGATCCTCCCCTGAATTAAGAGAGAATTCCTTCTGCCTAACAGCCTTCAAACTGGGAAAATCATCTTTTTTCCTGCTTTCAGACTAGAACTGAAACATCAACTCTTCCTGGGTTTTGAGCCTGCTGGTCTTTAGACTGGAACTATACCATCAGCTCTCCCAGTTGTCAAGCCTTTGGACTCAGACAAGAACCACACTGTTGGCTCTACTGGGTCTCCAGCTTACAGACTCACCCTGCAGATCTTAGGACAATTTATTTAAAATAAGTCTTTATATACAAATGGTCAACAGACACATGAAAAAATGTTCCACATCACTCGGCATCGGGGAAATACAAATCAAAACCACAATGACATACCACCTCACACCAGTCAGAATGGCTAAAATTAACAAGTCAGGAAATGACAGATGTTGGTGAGCATGCAGAGAAAGGGGAACCCTCTTACACTGTTGGTGGGAATGCAAGCTGGTGCAGCCACTCTGGAAAACAGTATGGAGGCTCCTCAAAAAAGTTAAATATAGAGCTACCCTATGGCCCAGCAATTGCACTACTAGGTATTTACCCCAAAGATACAAAGGTAGTGATCTGAAGGGGCACCTGCACCCCAGTGTTTATAGCAGCAATGTCCACAATAACCAAACTACGGAAAAAGCCCAGATGTCCATCAACAGATGAATGGATAAAGAAGATGTAGTGTATATACACACACACACACACAATGGAATATTACTCAGCCATCAAAAAATGAAATCTTGCCATTTGCAATAATGTGGATGGAACTAGAACTATCATGCTAAGCAAAATAAGTCAGTCAGAGAAAGACAATTATCATATGGTTTCACTCAGATGTGGAATTTAAGAAACAAAACACAGGAGCATAGAGGAAGGGAAGGAAAAATAAAACAAGATGAAATCAGAAAGGGATACAAACCATAAGGGACTCCTAATCATAGGAAACAAACTGAGGGTTTGCTGGAGGGGGGTGGGGGGATGGGGTAACTGGGTAATGGACATTAAGGAGGGAATGTGATGTAATGAGTACTGGGTGTTATATAAGACTGATGAATCATTGACTTCTACCTCTGAAACTAATAATACACTATATGTTAATTAATTAAATTTAAATAAAATTTTAAAAAATAAAAAATAAATAAAATCTTTATATATGTAGGTGTATATATATGTATATATATACACACACATCCTATTGGTTCTGTTTCTTTGGAGAGTCCTGACTAATACAATGACCATCTAAGTCTGTGGTGATTCAGAGTTTAGAATGTGTGAAATGTGTGGGATGGATGATGGCGTTTGTTAGTCACATCCTTGGTGAGGGGCAGGGACCCAATACAGGTGGGCTAGTCATCACGATGTTACTATCAGGACTCATGAAATCAGGGTGCCTGACACAGGGTTGGGCTAAGCGAGTGAGTGAAGTGAGTGAAGTTTAACTGGGGGCCTACCCTGCTGGATCTCCCCTCACCAATTTTTCTCTGCATGTGTATAACCTGAAACACTTAAGAAGAAAGAGTTCTGGAAGACAGGAAAGCCTTGAAGAGCCAGAGAAATCATCATTTGAAGTAGATTCTGGTACTGTGGCATGTTCGTGGACAAAGGACATGCTTTGGGAAGCGGGGTCGTCCTTCATGCTTTGGTTGGCCATTATGGATATGGATGACTTTGAGCCACACAGTGGTTTCCTCAACTTAACTGTTTGTTTGAATGACCTGGCCCTATATAAAAATATACCAATGGATTGAAAAAGAAGAAAGAACTTTCCTGAAGCTGTAGCTGTCAGGAAGGGGTGTTTCCTGTACCCTGACATGAAATTGATCTGGGACCCCTACAAAACTCCCAACAATTTGGAGTCTTAAATTGATCTGAAGGGAAATTCTGTATTCCCTACCTTTGGCTTACTTTCCCTTCTTCTAGCCAATATTTGTTCTATCATTTCCAGGATGAAGATTATTCTCTTTAGTGGAAAAGATATGGTAACTAAGAGATGACTAGTTCTGTGTTCTCAGAAGGTAAGAGTAGAAAAAGGAACATTATACTGACAAAAGAAGAGCTGGGTTATGGTCCCACTTTACCACTAACTTTTCACCTCTTTGAGCTCCTTAAGGCACTTAAACTCTCGGGGTCCCTTTCCCTGTTCAGCAAAATAAGACTGTTAGATTGTGTGTTAATCAAGGTTTATTAGGCAAAGCTGTTATAACAAATATCCCAGAAACAATGTCTTAAATAAGTTAGACTTTTGTGCCTCTTTCTCCTAAGATCTAAATTTTACTAGCTCAGGGGTGGTAGGTCAGCTCTACTTAAAAAAGTCATGCAGGAAGGCAGGCTAGTGGGTCACCTCTGTTGTGTTCACATGTGACTTCCACCTCTGGATTCAAGGCAGCAGAAAGGGGGAGAAAGAAAGTCTTGGGCATTCCTCTTTAAGGAGATTAAAGGAGATTACCCAGAATTCCATACGTTATTCTTCTCACCTCCCACTGGCCCTTGAACACAGCCACATGGCCACCTAGCTGCAAAGAAGATTGGGGAATTCAGTTTGTAATTGGGTGGTCATGTACTGCACTTAATCTCCAAGTGGCAAAGGGGAGGGAAAGGGGCTCTATTAGTAAATAAGAAGAAGAAAGAATAAATACAGGGAGAGAGTCTACCAGAGACAAGATGGTCTTGAAAGTCTTTCTGGCTCTTCAAACAAGAAGAGGTCAGGCCCTTCAGCTGTTACACAAGCCATACACAACCTTTCCTAAGTATTTGTTTCATCCAGTTGTCATTTCTTTACTCCAAATAGTCCATTTTGTTGTTTGGTGCATTTCACAATCCACAATGCACTGTGATCTGGAATCCCTGTGATGTATTTTCTATGTTTGTGCCTTTCCTTCCATCTTTTATATGATCACTCTTAAAATCTGAGCTCATTTGCAAGCTTTATGGGCAGTTACATTGTTTCTTTGATACCTTCTCTTTTCCTTTTCATTGCCATTATTCCTGGTTATTGGCTGGATTTTCACATGTCATGGAATTTCTTGGGTTATTTGCAGATTTTAGTCCCTTGGGAATCTCCTTCCTTAATAACTGAGGCTTTTATCTGGCAATGCTCAACCTCGTCTTCCTTTCATTTCTCCCAAGGTTCCTACCCTGTAGTATTCAGCCCTAGTGGAGAGAATTAAGGCCAGAGCTACAGTTCCCCACATCCTTTGTTCCGTCTTGCAAAAACTGGAAGAGATTAAGGCAAAATTCACACAGGTTTGATTTTCAGCAGTCTTTCCCATTACTTATTCTTTAGTGTAGAGGGGAATTTCCACATTTTAATGCTTCATCTGAACACCTCCATGAAAAGATCCGCATTTCCCAGGTTTTTTGCTGGGGTTTCTCTGTGCTCATCTATGAACTCTGGGCACAGTTGAGCATTGTCCAGCCTCATTCAGGAAGTGCAGCTAGCCCAGTGCTCATAATGCCGTTGACAGCGCTTCTGCAGCCTGCCTTCCTTGCCTCTGAAGCCACTCTCCTCTTCTTTATTCTGGGGTCCTGGTTGCTCATGATGACCCTCATTGTCCAGAGAAGCACAAGAACCCTGCCTGGATAGAAGAGAGAAATAACAAAGTGTGCAGTGCTAAAGGAAAGGGGGAAAACTGAAAGTCAAGGAGAAAACTAAAAAAGCAGAGGCTTGGCTGGAGCTAACGTTCTGGGGGCCACGGCTAATGAACTCCCTGAGCCATGAGCAATGGCAGCAAAGGAAGAGGGCCAGCCAGCTGGCTAAGTGGCCCTAGACAGCAAGAGGACTCTGGACTGATTGATCCTTAAGAGTGCCCTTTGGGGTACAGAAAAGAGAGAGGAGCCTCTATCAGCCAGGCCTAATGAGAGAGCCACAGCCTCTGCTCAACAGATGGAGGGGAAAGAATGAAGAACTCTGGACATCAATTTCCAGGGTGTGGGTGAAGAAAACAGCCAGTCCTAGGGGAGCAGAGCTGGCCAGGAACTACATGCAAGTCCATGTGGGCAGCTCAGAAATGCTGCCTTTTGGTGGAGAGGAGACTGGAAAGACCCAGTAACGCTGTGAAGCTCTGCAGAGGTAAATGCACCAAATCTTTGCTCTGCAGAGTTTGCTCCAGTCCCTTCATGTTTTCCAGGTAATTGAGTAAGGGAGAGATTGGTGCCAAGACAGTAGAGAATGTCCAAAGGGGGTCTTCCATTTCTCTGTCTCAGAGGCTCAAAATAAATAGTAATGATGTTCGAAGTGAGCCTGAAGTTACTCAGGTTTGAGGTTTGTTTAGGCCAAGGACAAATATTTGAAAAAGCTTACATCAGGACATAGAACTGGAAATACTTCCCTCTATTTCAGATTTAAAACCACCCTCAGGATTAGTTCCCGGTTTAGCAGCAGAAGGAGGTGGTCAAGGGTACTAATTCTTTGGATCTGACGCAGACTTCACTCTGTGGAAAGAATAATCACTTCTCTTACGACGCCTCCTATTTAAAATGGTACCAAAATCTGATGAGAATAGAGGCCACGCTATAGCCTCCTCTGCTGCTCAAGAAAAAGCAGAGGCAGAGATCCCTGTCCCCCAGTCGAGGTGTGAGGTTAGACAGGAGCCTTGGAAAACTGCCCAGACAGACGGGGCATGATGAAAAAAACTTGGAGATAACACGGGATATTTATAGACATTCTTTCCAGAGGGGCTGCCTTCCCAGGCTCTGCCCCCTCTGACTTTCAGACTGAGGTAGGTCCCATTCTCCACTCTAATCGAGCACTACAACTTTCTCATTACTCTAGCTCTGCTCACAACTCTGGAGGGGCCCATGACATGGTCTCTGTGTCTTGGGTGATCTGAAGTACCACCAAGTTTCCCAGAAGTTGAACGGACCTAAAGGAATACAAGCAAATCCCTCTGTGAGCTCTGTTATATCCACATAAACATTTTACAGGTGAAATCAGAGTAAATTTTTTAAAAAACATGGCTGCATTGAAAAAGAAGTACTTTCCAAAAGGACAGCCCTACCATGTTATGTTGGGGGAAGTGCGAATAAAGGTTAGAGGATGTCCTACATACATGAGTTTTGGGAGTAATGGCTGGGAGGGCTTAGGGGCTGATTAGAGGGAAAGCAAGTTTCTCTTGGGATTTGTAAACAATGTGAATTTACTCCACAAATCTTGGGCACAAAAACCACTCATTTCTTTATTTCTCTACATGAACTTAAATCTGACTCAGCCTCCTTTTGGGTCATTAAAAAACAAAAAAACAAAAACCGGGGTCTACATGATCCAGGAAATGGGAAGGGCCTCCTGCCTTCAGTATACCTGGTAGTCATCATGTTGACGCTCAGAGTCCAAACCTGTGTGGTCTATTCTAAGAGTGGGGCTCTGCTGCTCCAGGCCCCCTGCCTCCAAATCAAGGAGCAAGCCCCAGGAACCCTTCACAGCTCTGAAGGACGTGCACTTCCTGTTCACCCCCGACATGTCCACACTCATTCTGTCCAAGGACCTGCCACCTCCTGCCACTGCGAGCAGGTGAGCACGGGTCCCCACCCCCAAGGAACCCAACGCCCCTCCATTCTTCCACTCTGGGCATTCTACCTTGGTTTAGGCCACCCCTCCCTTCAATCTGAGAAGTCCCACTCCGGCACAAGCCAGCTCTCTCCCCCAGGGCAAGGGGAGTCCAGCTCTCCAGAGCACAGAGTCCTGGCTGTCCTCAATCAAAGGAGGTGGGAAATACCACTCATTCTTTCAGAAGGCCCCTCCAAACGGGGAAACAACAGGGACTGAATTCCTCAGTCAGGCTGTATTGCTGTGCACTGTATAGAGGACCTGCCTACTCCTCCCCCCCAGTAGTGATTTCCGGGACTCTGTTTGCTTGTAATTTGGGGAGGGGAGGAAGCCTGGGGTCTCGGCTCTGTTTTTCTTACGTTCATTCCACAAAGGCACTGACCAAGGAAGCTGGGGAGGCTGAATGCAGTCAGGGCTCCTCTCCTAAACCCTGTGACCTGCTGTGGGAGGTCTTTGCTGGAAGGAGGTGCTTTTTGCTAATTCACACAAAGGCGCTGTGTGGACAGCCAGGGAGCAGCCGTGGGCCCATAAGTCTGTATGTTCTTTCAGGTGTCAGGGGCTGACTGCCCTGGACAACGTGGGAGTGCTGCCCAAGGCTCTGTGAGATTTACACTTAGCACAGAGGTTTCATAAGGAATAGAGAAATGGGAAGAGACCTCCCCACCCCAGTAGTCTGACAGGATGGAAGAGGGCCGGCATGCTTGAAGGATGCGGCCCACCCCTGCCATCTCAGTGGTGAGTCAGGCCAGGCCAAAACAGGACACTTCTCCCTTGGACAGTCTCTTCCTAGAAACCACTTCTCCAGCCGGGCCAGGGCGCTCAGGGTGCTGGAAAAACCCTGAAATAGGAACCGAGAAACGTGGGTTTATTTAAATGACCTTATTTCTCTTCTCTGGTCCTCGGTTTCCCCATCTCTAGAATACCAAGTCCCACACAGAGCTGTTAAAGGATCACCTGAAATAAGAAGGATGAAATTGATCTGAAAAGTAGAAAGAAGTACACAAACACAAAACAGAATGGAGTGGCACTTAAGGGTCCCATCCTCTGCTTCCACTCAGATCTTTGGTCCTAAACAGGTCCTGCACAAAGAGAGAGTGCAGACATCCTTAAAGAAGGCACAGGAAATGTTTGTTGATGCAAAACCAAATGTCCCCTGTTTCGTCTTGACAGGAGAGGATAGATGGGTTCCTCCACCAACTCCCAACCCTGGTTTCCAAGAGCTTCAGACAATTTGTCTGTTTGGGTTGGGTCTTGTGGTGATCCTGTCCCCATCTGTGTGGAGCCACAGAAACAGCAACCCACTGGGGTTGACCCTCCTGAAGCCTTCAGAACTCCCCAGTCACACCGGGGCCATGTGCCCAGCTTGGGGAAGAAAAGTGGCTGGGAGGAGGGGTGTTAGCCCAGGGACCAGGAGGCAAGAAGGGAGGACAGCCAACCAATGGTGTCCCCTCCAGAGCAGACTTGGACTCTAAAAATAGTTTCATGATGTCAATCCCAGAACAAAGGCTTCTTTGGCTTCAGGAGTAAAAAATTTCAGTTTGGAATTCAACCGAAGGCTTTGTTACAAATACTTTATATGACAGAAGCTATTAATATCTCCACCTAATTGCTCCCAGTTTTGTAATCGCTGTGGCAGAAATTCCAGCCAGGTCAATTAAGGGGAGTAGATTTGCTCCATTGGGGGCCCCCTAAGTTCCTGTAAGTCAAGTCACGTTGGCATTTTACCCAGCTCAGAAGCCTGTTGCTTTGACATGGTCTAAAGTTTCCATTCCCGGCCCAACCTATTGGCTTCTCTTGTTGGGGACGACAACATGGAATTAAGGAGGGACACGGAAAGAAATGTACTTTATCTTAAAATGAGGCAGAATCTCAGACAGCAAGCATGTTTTAACGAGTTTGCTCGTGGTTGGATGCAAGGAGTTGCTGAAAGCTCTAGCCTTGTGCTTTATAAATTGGATCAGTCAAAATCTACCCACTGGCTTTTATTAGTGAAACTCCAGGCCTCACGCAGGATTGTCAGGCTCTCTCTTCTCCCATAGGAAGACCCAAGATCATCATGAGCAGAAAGGATAGCAATTGTAAATTCAGAAAGTGGTGGCAGGAGCATTTGGCCCATGGCTCTGGCCCAACAGGAGATTTGCAGAGAGAAAATTGCTTTGAATTTGTGTCTGTAAGGGTCTCCCTAAATGTAAAAATTTTATGAAAATGAGTATGAATCATTTCCTCCATGCACCACAGGTAGGGGCTAGGTGGCTGGGGGTCATCTAACACCTGTTGCCCTAGTAATCACCTGAAATAGCTAAGATCAGCGAATGTAAATGATATTAAAATTTAGGAATATTCCCAGAGTTGAGGGGAAAACAGACTATTCCCCCACACATAGATTCAATGGCAGGATACACACAAGCAGAGCAGAATGCATGCTCAACCTGGCCAAGCACTGTTCTTTAAATGGGGGTGGAATTTCTCTTTCAAGATCTTATTCTTCTGTTGGTTTTTTCACATTTGCTTGCTGACTTAATTTCTTTTCTAATTAATTATTTTTAATGCATTAATTGATTCATTCATCAATAAGTTTTTGAGGGACTGTTATATTCCAGCTTCTATACTAGGTGCTGGGAATTCAATGAAGAACAAAACTGGCAAGAATTCCTATCCTTCCGGAGCTTACAGTCCAAGTGGGTGGGGGATGGGGAAGAGCAGAGATCTTCAAAAGGTGCCAAGAGGTGCTGCATTTATGTGCTCACTTATTTTGTTCAGGGGTTTGACTTTTTTGTTGTTGTTGTTTTGGATGATGAGCATCCAAAAATGGTGGTTTGGGATCTAGTTCTTTAAAATATAAGTTTTGCTTGTTTCATTCTTAATAAATGACATCTCAGGCTATAACTAAAATCTCCTCTTGGCTGAAACCACTCTAATGATCTATCCCAAATTGTCTGGAAATGTCAGGAAGATGAGTGCAAGAGTTTTTGTCACCAATGTAAGTCAGAGCTCAAGACTAACTGGCCAGTGACCTCTGACGCCGCACGCCCGGGGGCTGTGGTGCTTTCTTCATTGCCAGACTTTGCAGTGGTCCCTGTGGACCATTAGTCTGGTGACTGCCCTGAATAGATGTCTCTTCTTTTGGGTAATGACATTTTCCTGGAGACTGAGCTGTACTCTGGCACCTCACACCAAGAGCTTAGATCTAGAATGAATAGAGGGGAGGTCTGCATGAGCCCCTTCTAAATGCATTAGTTGCCAAAGTGCACTGAAGCTTCTTATAATGTGGTATGAAAACTAAAGCCTACTGGAACACTGTCTATGGTATTTTCTACCTAACCTGGGCAGCAGTTGCTTCAGAGACCATCCTGACCTATGTAAATTCTTAGGCTACAGCTAAGAAATCATCCCAATTTAATTGGACCTCCCAGTTTAGCCTGCCATTAATGCCAGTCTTCCTTCCCTTCACCCATCAGAAGACTTTCCTTTGGGCCTCCCAATTGTGCATCCCCTTTGAGTCTCAGAGCCCAGCTTCAAGGTAATATGCTGAGCCTGGAAAGAGTGGCAGCCTGAGGGAACCATGTTTGAACAGCCATTGTTGGGGTATCACTCATGAATGTGGGGCAGGCAAGGGACTGGGCCGTCTCCTAAGTTTCCAGCCCACAGCAACATTTACCCTTCTGTCTTCTAGAAACTTGGAGATGGGTTTTCTGCTTACCTCCTGAAGAAAATAAGTTCCAAGCATAGAATTGGCAGGTTCCTAAAAGCTGTTAATATTCATCCTTCACCATTTTATAAATCTTCTCTAATGCATCCCCTTACTAAAGCCAAACAGACAAATTTTATATTCCTCTTTCCTTCCTCTTTTTCTTCCTTTCTTCTCCTTTACCTTCTCTCCTCATTCTCCCCCCAGTAGGGGGAATGTGAAGGGGCACACGGGCCTCAGACTTTCTGTTTATGCGAAGGAATTATTCTCAAGGCAACAATTTCCCCAACAACAATGTAATTATGAAATATTACCCAAACACATTGGGTATTATTGAATGTGCCATTTCTGGATACTGGCCAAGGGCTTTGGCAGAAATAGGACTCAAAAGGAGGAAAAGAGGGAGAAAAATTATGAACATGTCTCCCCTTCAGTCCTGCTGTTGAATTAAACCACATGTAAGTTTTTGTAGAGGAGCAGAGAAAAAAGGAACAGCTCCAAAGCACGTTTCAGAGGAGAGGTCTTCTCTCGGGGATTTTGAAAATTAGCGGCTGAAACAATATAACATGAAGTTCAGGAGCATGTGGAAATGATTAAGTGTTATTGCCATGTACAGTAAAGGTTGTTAATCAGCACCTTACTACTGGCTACTTAGAGATAGGATTTGAGTAAACACAGAGTTGTACTCCATAACTATCCCAGGGGTTGTGAGGAGCCTGGTCAGCAGGGGTAACATCCATCTTTGGAAGGGAGCTGGAGTTAATGACATGACAAATTCCTCAGTAAAATAAACCCTAGAGGGATGGTAGAACTGAAACCTCACCCACAGGGTTGTCATTATATATGCCTGGAACTCAGAGGAGTCTCTGGCATTTCTTCCTGCCTCTAGTACCAAGGCATCACAAAGAAGCACCCAAAAGCTAGGGTGTGTTCAGTCCTCTTGTATCTCAGTCATTCATTCATTTGTTTGTTTATAAATGTATGCATAAATACATTCAAATGATAGCTATTGAGTAACTACTATGAACACATACTATAGACAATATAAAGATTAGGTCCCTACTCTGAAAAAATTTACTAGCTAGTGAAAACTGAAAACCTATAATTATAACAAGCTAAATTAACAACATAAGACAAAACAAAAATAAATATATATGTAAAATATATGAATATATGATATATTTTAAAATGTATGTAGATAGTGAAAGAATAATTCAGATAAAAAACTTTCAAGGGCTTTAGCGGAGGAAGGCAAGAGCACTGTCATCCAGAGTAAACTGAAAGGCATGGAATATGAGTTGGGCTCTGGACATGTGGAAGAGAGAAGAGGCGTTCCAGGTGAGATAGGCCAGCATCATAGTGGTGGTGAAACCCTTCCTCTTTTGCTCCATTCATGTGTAAGAGCCATGCAAGAGCCCTGCCATCAAGGACAGGACTGGCCAGATGAGCTTGACATTGATGGCAGCTGCCAGGAAGAATGGCCTGAGATGGTTAAGTCAAAATGAGGTGATTAGGGTGGACCCTAATCTACTCTGAGTGGTGTCTTCATAAGAAGAAGACAGGACATGCAGAGACACACCAGAGGAGCACATGCCGAGATGACCATGTGAAAAGGCAGCAAGAAGGGGGCCTTCTGCAGGCCAAGGAGAAAAACCTCAAAAGAAACTAAACCTACTGACACTTTGATCTTCACTTCTAGCCTTCAGAACCCTGAGAAAATAAATTTCTGTTACTTAAGCCACCCAGTCCATAGCATTTTGTTATGGCAACCCTAGCAGACTAATACATATGTCTTTTCACATTTCATCTGTTAATATAAATTACATTAATAGATTTTAAAATGTTAATTCATACATGTATTCCTAGGATAGACTAAAATTATTTAGAATATATTTTTAATAAATTTTACTTAGGATTTTTATATCTATATTCCCAAGTGAAATTATCCACAATTTCCTTACTTATATTGTTTTATTTTGTTTTTATTAAAGATAAAAGGGTCTTTATAAAATGAGTTGAAGGTCATTCTGTTTTTATGTATTATGGGAAAAATTGAATAGCATTTAGTAGGGTTCACCTATAAAATCACTGACCCTGGTAGAATTTGTAAGGGGGGGAGAAAGAAAGATGGGAAAGAATAGATTTTTTTTAAAAAAAGACACTGATTCAGCTTTTATAAAGGCTATAGGTGTATTCAGTTTTTATATTTCTTTTGAGACAGTTAAATTATATTTTCTGGGGATTTTTAAATTTTGTCTGGGATCATTATATATGAATCAACTGCATTCACAAATACAGAAACATAATGTTAGGAGACTTTTTAAATATACCATTAACAACTTCACAAAATATAAAGTGCCTAGAAATAAATCTAACAAAATATATATATAAGATGAAAGATGATGATGATAGATAGATAGATAGATAGATAGATAGATAGATAGATGATAGACAGATAGATAGAGTCTAGAAGCACTTCCAGAATGGTGGCAATTAAGAACCTCTGAAATTCATTCTTCATAGAAGTCATGAGGACACTGGGAAAAAATGTCAAAATCAACCTTTTCAGATCTCTGGAAATTAACAAGGTTACACTAAGTCAGAGGAGTCTTTAATTCAGGAAAAACAATTGAATCTCAAAAACAACTTCCTCCTCCATGCCATTTTAAGTTGTTCTAATCCTATCTTCTTCTCTCAGCCCTACAGTAGCCTTAAAAAACAATAGTCTCACAACTATGGTAGCTGTGAAAAGCAGAAGCCTAGAAGCCACGAGAGGGGGCAGAACTAATTGGAGCTCCTCAAAAGCCCCATCTCCAGAGAACTGTCATCATTTGACATGTCTGGCAGCATACTGAAAAGCTCCATTCTCAGAAATTGTCTTTATTTGACTGGATCAGAGTTCTCTGTGTGTGAACAGCCCTGTCCAGGGCATTTGTCAAAAATAATTAGTGTCAACTGTTTAAAATTGCAGCTGCCTAAGACAGTGTTACCAGTCACGAGTAATAAGCAAATAAAAAATTTTATAGGAAAAATTGAAGAATTAGATGTTTATAGGGGGCTTTGAAAACTTCAACAAATTCCTGGAATCTAGAAAGCCACATGCATATATAGGGCTGTACATAAGCCCAGGAAAGACAGGAGAAGGCCCTGATCTTTCACCTCTGGTTAACCTTGAAGCTCTGTAAAAGCCGGAAGAAAAAGCTAAGGCAGAGTCTTAAACTACCTGTGGGAGCATTGAAATTTGTCCCAGTGTACACACATAGAGTCCCACAGCAAAGGTGGGAGATTTATTGATTTATGGTATTTAAGGAAATCTCTGTCCAATAATTAACTTCTCACTAAACTAACCAGGCCAGGAATTCAGTGGCCACCCATGACAAAGGATAAAAGCTTTACAGAATTAGTCCAGGAAAGTCACTGAACAAAGAACAACAAATACTAAAAATAACAAAATGTTGGAAGGGGAGTGAAACTGAATTCCAGAGTTACTACATTATATTATTTAAAATATCCAGTTTTCAACAACAAAATACAAGATATGTAAATAAATAAGAAAGTATGGCCCATACATGGAGGGGCAGTCAATAGAAATTGTCCCCAATGGACCCCAGACATGGGACTTAATACACAAAAACTTTAAATTAGCTATTATAAGTATGTTCAAAAAACTTTGGAAACCACATCTAAAGAAAAAGGAAAGTATAAGAGCATTCTCATCAAATAAAAATTATCATTGAACGATTAGAAACTTTTAAAAGAACCAAATAGAAATTCCGGAATTGAAAAGTAAAATAACTGAATAATAAAAATGAAAAACTCATTAGAGGGGCTCAGAGCAGATCTGAACTGGAAAATGAAAGGATCAGTAAACTTGAAGACAGATTGAGATTATCCAGTCTATGGAACAATAAAGAAAAAAAATGAAGACAAATGAACAGAATCTCACAAACCTGTGAGACACTATCAAGTGTACCAAGCTATTTATCATGGGAATGCCAGAGGAAGAGGGAGAAAGAGACAGAAAAAAATAATTGAAGAAATAATAGTTTAAAACTTATCATATTTGATGAAAACTATAAAACCGTGCACCCAAGAAGTGAGACAAACTCTAAATGGGATAAACTGAAAGACTTCTATACCTAGGCACAACATAGTGAAATGACTGAAAGACAAACAGAAACTTGAAAACAGCAAGAAAAAAGCTATTTGTCATATATAAGGAATCACAAATAAGATTAATAGCTGACTTCTCATCAGAAGCCATGGAGATTAGGGGCAGTGGGATAAAATCTTCAAAGTGCTTAAAGAAGAATGTCAACCAAGAAATCCATATCCAGTAAAATTATCCTTGAGAAGTTAGGACATTCTCAAATAAACAAAAACAGAGATTTTGTCACTAGCTACATTTTTGCCACATATTATACTTAAGGGACACCTTCAGGCTGAAATAAAAGGACATTAGACAGTAACTCAAATCCACTCAAAGAAATAAAAAACATTGGTAAAGGTAACTACATAGGTAAATAAGACAATATAAATGTATTTTTGTCTGTAATACTTTTCTTCTCACTGCAAATTTAAATGAAACTAGAAAAAGAAGAGCAAACTAAATCCAAAGCAAGCAGAAGGAAGGAAACAATAAAGATAAGAGCAAACATAGAGAATAGAAAAATAATAGAGAAAAATCAACAAAACCAAAGTTGGTTCTTTGAGGAGACCAACAGAACTGACTAATCTATACCTAGACTAACCAAGATTTAAAAAATTTTTAAAAATTTAAAAAATTTTTTTTAAAAATTTAAAAAAATAGAAAAAGACTCAGTAAATGAGGGGGGAAGAAAGAGGGGACACCAACTACCAACTACCAAACAAAAAGAATTACAAAAGTATATTATGAACTGTTGTATACTAGCAAATACATAATCTAGATCAAATAGACAAAGTCCTAGAAAGACATAAACTACAAAAACTGACTCAAGAAGAAATAGAAAATCTGAATCTGAACAAAATGATAGCAAAGAGATTGAACTACAAATCAAAAACTCCCCACAAAGAAAATAAATCCTAGACCCATGGGGCCCATCAAATATTTAAATAGACCAATTTAAACCAACAGGTAACACCAATCCATCACAAACTCTTCCAAAAAAAAAAAAAAAAAACAGGAAACATTTCCAACTCATCTTATGATGCTCATATTACCCTGATATCAAGACCAAGATATCAGAAGAAGACTATAGATCTTATGAATATAAATACAAAAATCCTCAACAAACTACTAGCAAACTGAATTCAGCAATATATAAAAGGATTATACACCAGGACCACCAAAAGATTATCACAGGAATATAGGATTATTTTAACATAAAAAAGCAATTAATGTAATAAACCACCTTAATAGAATAGAGGTCAAAAACTATATGATCATTTCAGGGGATTCAAAAAACACTTTTGACAAAATCCAATACTCATTCATGATAAAAATTCTCAGCAAACCAGGAATAGAAGAAAATTTTCTCAAATTGATAAAGACCATCTACAAAAAAGAAAAAAAAAAAAGACAAAGAAGAAACAAAAACAAAACCACCACAATAAATATCATATATAATGGTGAAAGAAGATAAATGCTTTCCCCCTGCAATCACCAACAATACAAGGATATCCATTATTTCTATTTTCACTCAACATTATATCAGAAGTTCCACACATAGCAAAGAAATAAAAAGTATCCAGACTGAAAATGAAGAAGTAAAATATGTCTACTTGCAGATGACATATCTTGTCTATAGAAAATCCTAAAGAATTTTTTTTAATTATTTATTTATTTATCAGAGAGAGAGCACAAGCAGGGAGGGCGGCAGGCAGAGGAAGAAGCAGACTCCCTGCTGAGCAAGGAGGCTGATATGGGACTCGATCCCATGACCCCGGGATCATGACCTGAGCCAAAGGCAGACACTTAATCACTGAGCCACCCAGGCACCCCGGTCAATTGATTTTTTGATAAAGGTGCCAAAACAATAGGGAAAAAAATAGCCTTTTCAATAAATAGTACTGGGACAACTGGATATTCACACGCAAAAGAATCCAACATATCCCCACTTTTCACAATATACAAAAAATTAACTCAAAATGCATCATCGACTTATAAGAGATAAAATTTTAAAACTGTTAGAAGAAAGCATCAGAGTAAATCATCATGACCTGGTATTAGGCACAGTTTCTCAGATATGACACCCAAAGCACATGTGACAAAAGAAAAAAATGGATAAATTAGACTTTATCAAAATAAGTACTTTTGTGCTTCAAAGAAAACTTGAACTTGTAAACCAGTGTTCACACCAGCATTATTCATGATAAAAAGTAGAAACAATGTAAATGTTCATTAACTGATGAATGGATAAACAAAATGTGATATATTCACGCAATGGAATATTATTAGGCCATAAAAAAGAAGTGCTAATACATCATGGATGAACCTTAAAAACATTATGCTAAATAAAAGAAGCCAGACACAAAAGGCCACATAATGAAAACTTCCATTTAATAAAAGTCCAGAAAATAAATCAGGGCTGGGAACTGTTGGGGTTAATGTAGAGCATGAAATCAGCCATAATACCTGGCTTGCTAAAATGTAACACAGAGGCCGCTGGGGGTGAGGGAGGGTTTCAGAAGAGCGTAGGCCTTTGGAATGCTGAGGCCCACGTGACCACTCTGCGCAGGAATGCCATGGGAAGGTGTTTTCCCCGAAGCTTTCTTAGGCCAAACAGCCACCCTGTGATCTAAGAGATGTGTGCATTGTGCCTTAGGCTATGTTTAGCAGAACTCCCAGAACACGCAGATTAGCATGTTGTATCTTTCCCAAAACAGATCCTCCTAGTTTCAGTAAGATCCCTTGTCACACATCACGTGCCTGAGAAACAGTGATAAGGCTTTGTGATTATCCTGAAAGACCAATAAAAGTGGGAGCAAAGAAGAGCAAAGGGTCTTTGCCTCTGAGGGTTGACCCCCTTGCCTTCTCCTCTCTTTCACAGCAAAGTTTGGAGTAATCTTTCATCCGCTGGTACAGGGATTGCTGGCCATTCCCCGCAGGGAACGGGGTAGGGAGAGGGAAAGTTGGGGAGTGACTGCCTATGAGTATGGGACTTCTTTTTGGGATGATGAGAATGTTATAGAATTAGTGATAGTTGCACAGCTCTGCGAATGTAAACCACTGAATTACACACTTTAAAAGGATGTTATATGGTATGTGAATTATATTTCTATAAAGTTGTTTTAAAAAACAAGAAAAACCTTAAAAGCATAGGTATATGAAGAGAAACATAATGACCATGGCTTATAACATCAATATGTTAAACATGCTAATTTGATCCAAATTATTTTAGAGTCAATAAAATACCAGCTTAAATCTCAATGGGTTTTTCTAAATGGACTTAAAAATCTAAATCTAAATGTTATATGGAAGAACTAGTAGTCAAGAATAGTCAAGGAAGGGGTACCTGGGTGGCTCAGCCAGTTGGGCATCTGCCTTCTGCTCAGGTTATGATCTCAGGGTCCTGGGATTGAGTCCAGAATCAGGCTCTGTGCTCAGCAGGGATTCTGCTTCTTCTCCCTCTGTCCCTCCCCCCACTTGTTGTGCACACTCTCTCTCTCTCTCTCAAATAAATAAATAATATCTTTTAAAAAAGAATAGTCAAGGAAATTTTATTTATTTTATTTATTTTAAGATTTTATTTGACAGAGAGAGACACAGCAAGAGAGGGAACACAAGCAGGGGGAGTGGGAGAGGAAGAAGCAGGCTTCCCTCCGAACAGGGAGCCCGATGCGGGGCTCGATCCCAGGACCCTGGGATCATGACCTGAGCCGAAGGCAGATGCTTAACGACTGAGCCACCCAGGCGCCACCTAGTCAAGGAAATTTTAAAGAACAAAATGAAGATGAGGGATTGCCCTACAGCTGTGAAAACTTACTTTAAATTATACAGCCCTGAGCCACCTTGATGACTCAGTCCCACATCTGGCTCCCTGCTCAGTCGGCAGTCTGCTTCTCCCTCTCCCTCTACCCCTCCCCCCTGTTTGTGTGCTCTCTCTCTCTCTCTCTCAAATAAACAAATAAAATCTTTTAAAAAATAGTCAAATAAAATATACAGCCCTCAGAAAATAGGAAAGGTTGAAAAAATGGGCCAAATTCCTGAAGATAGAAAAGGAAATCCAAATGTTCAACAAATATATGAAAAATTCCCAACCACACCAGTAGTCCAGAAAATAAAAATTTAAACCATGGTGAAATACCATTATACACTTACAAGATTACAAGAATTAATATCTGACAATATGATGAACTGGCAATAATATGGAACAATGGGAATTCATGCCCTGCTTTCAAGAGCTTAATTTGAGCAACCACTTTATAGATTGATTTAGCAAAAAAAGTCAAGTTGAAGATATGCATACACTGCAACCCAGCCATTCCATTTCTAAGAATATAGCAAAAGAATTGCAAAATGTTTTTAACATCACTATTTGTAATAGGAAAAACTGGATATAGTCTAAATTTGCATCAGTAGGCAGATTCCTCCTGTCTTGTTTGCTACTAAATCCCAACACTTAGATTAGTGCCTGACACATACTATTGCTCAATAAATATTTGTTGAATAAATAAATCAATGTTGGACAAGCTTGCAGAAAGACATTTCCAAACACACTCCATTTATCAGAAATCTAAGTGGGAAAAGAGAACTTTTTTTTTTAAAGATTTTATTTATTTGACAGACACAGCGAGAGAGGGAACACAAGCAGGGGGAGTGGGAGAGGGAGAAGCAGGCCTCCCGCAGAGCAGGGAGCCCGATGTGGGGCTCGATCCCAGGACCCCGGGATCACGACCTGGAGCCGAAGGCAGACACTTAACAACTGAGCCACCCAGGCGCCCCCAGAGAACTTTTGATAGAACTTTCAGTTTTGCAATAAGGTTGACAGATGGGGAGCCTCAAATCTCCGTTTGAGACCCAGAAAAAAAAGGGGGAAATTTATTAAAGAATATGCTCATCCTCCTCCTAACAGCTTTGGGATCTGCCTCAGAAAGAGACGAAGAATCCCCATCTGCCCTGACTTGAGTCAGAAAAGTCTGCCAGCAGCATGCTCAGGCACAAAGGACCAGGCACGTGGTTCAAACTTTCTTTGAACATCAAAGAGCCCACGGTCTTCTGGGTGACCTTGGAAAAGGGAAAGGGAAACTGGGAAGCTGAGACCCCCATGTTGATAGTATAAAGATCAAAAGCGACCCAATGGGACATAATGCTTCCCTTTATCTCCTGACTCCAAGAGTGTTCAAATTGCCCACCATGCCCTGAAGCTGGGGAATTAGGAAGGAATTGAGGTGTCTTTCTTCATTTAGGGAAACAGAATAATGCAGAAATTATACCTCATCCTAAGAAAAGCCTCCTGAGGGATTTTCACTTTCCCTGTTCTGGGCACAGCTTTTTCTTCTGAGAAGTCTCACTCCATCATCACCTCTGCTTGCCCCCTTCTCCAGTGCGCCCCCCACCCCCGTCACTTTGATTGTCTTGGGACTCAGCCCTCCCAGCACAGTGCACAGCCTAGAGATCGTACTAAGGAGTGTTTACAGAGCAAAAGAGTAATATAGGAATGAATGAGTGTCAAATGTCTTGTTGGAGGGGCAACTTAAACAGTCATTCTGCTTCCAGCATTTCAACCTTTTGCTCAACTTCAATGAATATATGCTGCATACCAACCGTGTGCCCATGCTTCTGGGGAGGCAAGAGAAGCTTTAGGCACAGCACCTGCACTCAGGAGACCCAATTTTCCTAAAGAGACAACATATGGACCCAATCACAGAAATGTGTGCAGATTCTCAAACTATCACCTAGAGAGCACTAGTTGAAACCGTGCTTACCAAGCTCCACCTATCAAGAGTTGTGACTCAGATAGGACCCCCAAATTGAACATTTGAGTCAGCTCCTTATGTAAATCAGAGGTTGATATAAAGCAGTCCACTTTTAAAGAAGCACTTACTAATGGGGGAAAAATGACTCAGTAGGCAGGCATTGAAGACCTTGATTGGTCTTTTCAGTGAACTTTCTCATTAGTCTTGAAAACCTCTGCAGCCTCCTGTCTATCCCTACTCCATATCTCACTGGTGACTCAGAGCTCTAGGACCCATATTGCATGCATAGCCCACTTGAGTCTCAGGGCAGGCATTTCTGGCAAACTGACGGAGAAGGCTCAGTGAAGCTCATTGCATGGGGACTATGTATCACCCTGGGAGAACCAAACCTGTCTGCTTCCTCACACCCCTGCCTTAGATCTTGTAGGATGTCCTAAAGGAAGAAGGAGCCAGGCACAATGGTCTAGGTTGTCAGAAGTGAGGGGCACTGTGAGGATGGGCTCTGGCAGGTGGACCTCTTCCCCATTATTCTCTGAGTCTCATGAAGAATAGGGAGTCTATAAGTAACAACTCAAAAAACCATTCTATAAAAGCTGTATAATCATTAGGAGACAAGCAGCACACCCTCAGGATGCTTAACACCAAAAGAGAAGAAAGAGACATCCCACTCCCACCCTGCCCAGGTGGCAGAAGCACCATGGAAAAATCATGCAGGGGGAGTATACTCATTCAGGAGCACTTTCAAGACAATACTGAGAACTCCCAAAAACACATGGGAAGAGGTGGTATAGGATTGCAGGGTCATCAGTGGAGTTAATGCCATTAAAATTGTGTCATTAGTGTTTGCTATCCCCAAATGAATAAAATTCCAAAATATCTCTCAAAGCCATCTACATTTCTTTATCTTTTCATGACTATTCAGATGATGACACTTTTGCTCTTCCTGTCTGTCATTTCTTCACTCTCCATTCTACTCATGATACTGCAACCTTAGTTATTTTTTAAAATTGTAAGTCTGATCATTTTACTTCCCTTCTTAAAAGCATTCAGAGGTTCCCATTTCCTTCAGGATAAAGCCCAGACTCCTACAAATCCTCCAGAGCTTGATTCAAGAATGAGGTCCTCCAAGAACCTGCTTCTGACTTCCTTAGGTAGGATGGACAACTTCCTCATTTGCCTCTGCTATATTTTGTACCTTCTTTAATTAAAAGTTTCTGCTTTCAAAACTTAGATCTGGAGGAGGAGGAGCAAGAGTAGGAGACTTAAATTTCATCTGGTCCCAGGAATTCAGCTAGATAGGTATCAAACCATTCTGAACAGGAGATCGAAGAAAAGAATAGCAGCAACTTTCTGAACAGAAAAGCGACCACCTTCTGGAAGGTAGGACGTGCAGAGAAGTGAATCTGAGGCGATATTCAGGAGGATAGATGGCGGGGGAAGGGAGCCTCCATCAGCCATGACTGGCAAGTGATAGAGTAGCAGAGCACAAAATCAGAACTTGTAGAAGTCTGCTCTGCTGAGGGACGTTGCTCCAGCGGCTGAGTGGGGGGTGGAACCCTTGCTGGGACAGTGTGGTCTCAGGACCCTCGGGGTCACAGAAAGACCGGGGGTGCCTGAGTGAGGCAGAGCTTCCAGGTATCAGAGTGGGGAAGCCGGCTGCAGAGATGGAGCCGAGGAGTGGGCTCTCAGCTCAGGGTTGCCATAGACTGTGATCCACAGCACTGTCAGGCCACTGCTCTTCCAGCAGGGACCCAGCAAGCGGCAGATCCAGGGAGATTCCCCTTCCTCCCCTGGGAGGAGCAACAGTTTCTTCAACAAATGGTGTTGGGAAAATTGGACAACCACATGCAGAAGAATGAAACTGGACCGTTTCCTTACACCACACACAAAAATAGACTCAAAATGGATGAAAGAGCTAAGTGTGAGACAGGAATCCCTCAAAATCCTTGAGGAGAACACAGGTAGCAATCTCTTCAACCTCAGCCACAGCAACTTCTTCCTAGACACATCACCAAAGGCCAGGGAAGCAAGGAGAAAAATGAACTATTGGGACTTCATCAAGATAAAAAGCTTTTGCATAGCGAAGGAAACAGTCAACAAACCAAAAGACAACTGACAGAATGGGAGATATTTGCAAATGACGTATCAGATAAAGGCTAGTATCCAAAATCTATAAAGAACTTATCAAACTCAACACCCAAAGAACAACTAATCGAATCAAGAAATGGGCAGAAGACATGAATGACATTTCTGCAAAGAAGACATCCAAATGGCCAACAGACACATGAAAAAGTGCTCAACATCACTCGGCATCAGGGAAATCCAAATCAAAACCTCAATGAGATACCACCTCACACCAGTCAGAATGGCTAAAATTAACAAATCAGGAAACGATAGATGTTGGTGAGGATGCAGAGAAAGGGGAACCCTCCTACACTGTTGGTGGGAATGCAAGCTGGTGCAGCCACTCTGGAAAACAGTTGGAGGTTCCTCAAAAGGTTGAAAATAGAGCTACCCTATGACCCAGCAATTGCACTACTGGGTATTTACCCCAAAGATACAAATGTAGTGATCTGAAGGGGTACATGCACCCCAATGTTTATAGCAGCAGTGTCCACAATAACCAAACTATGGAAAGAGCCAAGATGTCCATGAACAGATGAATGG
>NC_138370.1:31582285-31774657 GCF_054177405.1 Leptonychotes weddellii
TATATATACAATGGAATATTATATAGCCATCAAAAAACCGAAATCTTGCCATTTGCAACGACATGGATGGAACTAGAGTGTATTATGCTAAGCGAAATAAGTCAATCAGAAAAAGACAAGCATATGATCTCACTGATATGAGGAATTCTTAATCTCAGGAAACAAACTGAGGGTTGCTGGAGTGGTGGGGGGTGGGTGGGATGGGGTGGCTGGGTGATCAACGTTGGGGAGGGTATGTGCTATGGTGAGCGCTGTGAATTGTGTAAGACTGATGAATCACAGACCTGTACCTCTGAAACAAATAATACATTATATGTTAAAAAAAAAAAAAGAAGAAGAAGAAGATAGTAGGAAAGGAAAAGTGAAGGGGGGTAAATCATAGGGGGAGACGAACCATGAGAGACTGTGGACTCTGAGAAACAATCTGAGGGTTTTAGAGGGGAGGGAGGTGGGCGGATGGGTTAGCCCAGTGATGGTTATTAAGAAGGGCACATATTGAATGGAGCACTGGGTGTTATACGCAAACAATGAATCATGGAACACTACATCAAAAATTAATGATGTATGATGACTAACATAACATAATAAAATAAAATTTAAAAAAAACTATCAGATTTTATGGAGTTTATTTATTTACCTCATTCTCCTAGATTGGAATCTCCTTGAAGGTAGAGCTTATATCTCTTATTCATCTCTACTACTAGTACCTAGCATAGTGCTGGATGAGCACTATGAGTTTAATCAATGCTTCATTCTCATTTGTTAATACCCTCATATGAATCCTATCTAGGAATACTTCCTCTTTGCTCCTCAACATGTTCTCATCCCCACCATTGAATTTTTGCTTCTATTCTTCCCCTTGCCTGAAATAGCCTCTATTCTCTTTTTTGTTCCTTTTTAAATCGCTTTAAACATTTTCTGTAACCAAGAATTGCAGAGCATCAAACCCTTAAGAGAATCATTCCGCCATTTGTTGTTTCTGCAGATTCTTGCTCACAGTGGCTTGTTTCCTTGTATGGTTTGTAGTTTTGGTTTATGAACTCATGTTTGGTAAGATGCTCTAAGGCACTACCAATCAAGAACCACTTTAAGTTAATTTTGTAGCTTGAAGTTTCCTGTATAATGCAGGGACTATAAATTTAAGCCCCAATACCATGTGAGTAGACCTACCTATAGTAACAAAGTTATAAGGGAGATACTTTTCTTTTTTTCACCCAGAGCCCAACCTGATAAAACAAGTTTTCCTGTCTGTTTTTCATTGCCAGGGACCACATTCTCCTAGCCCATACTTTCCCTGGGGATCCTGTTGATGTGTGTATGGGCCTGAGATCAGAAGATCTCAGCCTGTATGGGCCTGAGATCAGAAGATCCACAAAAGGCACTAAACTTCAAGATTCTAGATCAGAGATAGGCAAAGTATGGCCCATGGCCTAGTTCCACTTTACTGAAAGTGAAATCCTCCTACACTCTTTTGTTTATGTATTGTCTATAGCTGCATTCACACTACAAAGGCAGGGTTGAGTAGTTGCAACAGAGACCACATGGGCTTATAAAGCCAAGAATATTTACTGTCTGGCCCTTTACAGAAAATGTTTGCTAATTCCTGGTCTAGACAACCAAGACTGCCAAAAGCATCAGCAACTTTCTGTTTTTAGCCTCTAGGAATTACTGTCACCTCTTTGCAAACTCAGTGATGCACTTCAAAAGAATTTTGTATCCAGCAAGTTTAGCTATATTGTATGGGAAGGTTTTCTAGGGCATCTAGTATACCACATTGCCGGAAGTCAAAGTTAGCCTCTTCTTTCATTTTAGCTTCTCAAAATCCTACTCACCTTTTGAGGTCCAAAACAGAAATTTTCTCCTTCAAGAAAGCCTTCCCCAGAGATTTCAGTTCATGATATCAAATGTATCTCTAAGCTTCTAGTGCATTTGTCATCTATAACATATGGCTCAGCAATTCATTGTAGGGATGTGTGTGTGTATGTGTGTGTGTGTGTGTGTGTGTAATTGACCTCCAATTGTATTGAACAGATAATTATTTTCATTTGTGAGGTTGCCAGCATCTTAAGAACAATGTTTACCATTTAGATCAAGACCTAGTATTGTGGGTTTAGAAAACTGAAACAATCCTGAGATGCTACAGAGCTCTAAATCTGGTAGATTAGCAAAGAAACTTGGAAGAGGAGCATGTAGCAGGGGGTACTAGCAACTCTTCAGGCCTTGGTTTTACAGAACTGGGTTCAAATCTCAGCTCTGTTCCTTACTAGCTGTATGATCTCAGGTGATTATTTTACCTTTCGAAGTTCAGATTACTTCATCTATGAAACAGAGAGTATCATACCCGCTTGGAACAATTAAGAGACTTAGAGATCATGTACATAGTGTCTGGCACAAATGGTGATCAGTAGGCCATTATCACATTGCTATAGACAAAACTTGTATATTAATGATCTGGAGACCACACTTGAAGATGTCTTTGACTATTCCAATATTCTATGTGTCCAAGCTGGAATGTGATCTGCGTTTGTATCCAAATTTGAGAAAATTAGCCAAGGAACATAAGAAATACAAAAAAGCAAAAAATTGGGAAAGAGGTATTCCTAGACCTTACAAAAAAGCAGATTTTCGACATTTTCAGTCTGACCACAGAAATTCTGCAGGGTTAAAATATAAATAGACTAAAGGATCTAACCAATCTAATCAACAAAAATTGTTTACTGAGTTATAACTACAATAGCTATCAAAACTTGATAGTTATTGACTACTACTGCTGTAGATAATACATCTTGGTTTTGTGTTTGGCATTGGCCTTCTTAAGCCATGTTGGTATCCTTTTCCACCATGCCTAGCAGGCTGAGCTCTGCCAGCTAGTTTTATTCTTTACAGAAAAACAAATTTATTTGTTGTTTTTGTTTTTGCTTTCCTTTCTCTTAGCATCTGTAACAGAGGAATGGATTCTTAGGCAGGAACTGAAGAGAGAGATAGAATGGCATGAAGTTGCACTACCTACCTTGGCTGGCTGAGACCTACTGGTTTGGGGCTTCTAGAAGCCTATTCTGGGGGCTCTGGGTAATGGTTTGGACTGGGGATGGCAGGGGAACAGATCCCAGATTTATTTATGGCCCAGCCACAAAAAAGGCAAAGACAGTTTGCTGGTGAAGAGACTGGTCCCACAGGCATGGGGCCTTGAGTCCCTTGTCAGTACTGACCAGTTGCTGCTGACTTGACCTCTCCAAGGCCTTGCATTGCAGCTGGTACAGCCCCTAGATCACTGCTCCTGCTCTCCCAGGGATTCCTGAATACTCATACCTGTTTCATGCAGTGTTCTGTTCTTGGCAGTAAAAAGGATTTTCAGCCTCATCCTATGCCCACACCCCTCTCCCCAGTTCCAACCATTTCACTGGTCCATCACTTCTGAGTTATGCAATTATGGATTTTGAAATCTACTTGTTTGTATTTCTCACAGTGCCAAACACAGGTGTTCTGTAAGTATTTCTTGACTATTTCAAATCATTATTTATCAGGATGGTCTGCATCTGAATAAGGAAGTAATGTAATTGTGTCCTTTCCAAGTAAATAAAGTAGCTAAACTAGGTCAATATTATGTTTTACTGTTATTTAGAATGATCTATAACAAAGAGTAAATTTATGAAAGATTTGCAGTTCAGATTTCCCTAATATACAAAAAGCATTGCAAAATTAAGAGACCAAACACCAATGAAAAAACGGGCAAAAGACGTGAATAGGAAAGGAAATAGAAATGGATCTTAAACACAGGAAAGTGTGCTCAACCTCACTCACAATAAGAGAAAAGCAACTTAAAACTGTGTCCTCTGTGCCTTTCAGATAGTCACAGATCCAAAATCTTGGTAACATACATTGCTGGCAACTTTGTGAGCAAGGGTACAGGAAAATAGGCAAGCTCATGAGCTGCTAGTTGGAGTGTAACTTGGTACACCTCTCTAAAGTGTAATTTGGCAATATGCATAAAAATTACAACTATATACACCTTTGACATAGCAATTCCATTTGCAAGAAACTGTCAAACACATGTATTCTCACATGTATGTGAGATAATATATACACAAGATTATGCATTCTAGCACTGCTTATAAGGGCAAAGTACTGGAGAAAAAAACCTGGACGTTCATCAATAGGAAACATTGCTCAAGTGAATTGTGGTAAATCTGTATAATAGAATACTATGTAGCTATTAAACAAGACATCAGGAAGGGCAGTTTTTAGGGCAATTCTTTATGCTGTTAGGGATATCATGTTAGGTGAAAAATACAAAGTGCAGGACAATAAATAGCATACACTGTTGTCATCTGTACCAAAAATAGTGGGAGAGGAGAATATGTACATATACCTTTATATGCATAAAATATCTCTAAGGACACATAGGAAATTTAACATTAATTGCCTCTAGAGAGGAAAAATTATGTCTGGGAAAGTGATTGGATACAGACTTTTCACTGTGTACTGTTCTGTACCATTTGAATTTTGATGAATTTTGATGAAATAAAACATTTTAATCAAGTGCCTCAGTTGTTGGTGATAAGTGATGCTTCTACTATGCCCTGAGCACAAATCCCTTTTGAAAGTAAGATGGTACCCAAAATTTTGCCAGCTCCACAGTTATCCCCCCAGCAGTAGTGGGAACTCAGTGCTCCCAAAGTACCCCTGGCATTTCTGGGAGCTCAACAGGGCCACTTCTCAGGTGGCCTCAAGCCAGTCTGCATCTGTGCAACCTCTGCCTCATCCTTCTGCTCCCACTCATCCTCTCATCTGCCCATGCTACCCCCACAAGAAGGCCTCTTGGAGTAGCTCACCTCACCCCTGCCCATTACTTCTGCCAGAGCAACTCCAGATGCTTCCAATATTTCCATTCCCTGGAAGCTGGTTCCTGGTAAGGCAGGAGAAGACCAGCACCCCTGCTAGGGGCTGAAGCAGCTCTGGCTGACTTCAGAGTCTTGCAGTCCCTCAAATATTTCTATCAGCAAATAGTACTAACCTCCAGTCCCCTGTCTGTTAAGATCAAACTGACTCCAGGGCGCCTGGGTGGCTCAGTCGGTTAAGAGTCTGCCTTCGACTCAGGTCATGATCCCCGGGTCCTGGGATTGAGCCCCGCATCAGGCTCCCTGCTCAGTGAGGAGCCTGCTTCTCCCTCTCCCTCTACCTGCCGCTCTGCCTAGTTGTGATCCCTCTCTCTCTCCCTCTGTCAAGTAAATAAATAAAATCTTTAAAAATAAATAAATAAAATCTTAAAAAAAAATTAAACTGACTCCACAGGGCTGACAGGAAACAGATTCCATAACACCCATCCACCCTCCACTTTTTTTGAAAGGACAGATGGTGGAGGGGGCTGCTTTCTTCTTCATTAATTCTTTTCCTTCAGAAGCAAAACAAATATGGGTGTTGGTACGTAGAGGGGAACAGATATTATCTGTAACATGTGCAGTCAACCAACAAGTTCTGATAATTACTACCCTTATAAACACACAATTTGGGGCAATTCCTTTCTTGCAAGGATTGTCATTAAATTCTTCCTTGGTGTATTCCACTGCAGTAACTCTGACCCTTACTAGCCCAAATCCATGAGAGCTACTCACCTGTATTTGGGTTCCAACCTACACTTGGAGGCTGGATTAGCCTTCCTCAAATCCTTAGAGCAGACCACGTCTGCAGAACTGAGTGTTTGGAGACAATCATGCTCTCCAAAAAACCCTTGAAAGTTAGAGCCTGTGCAAAAGAGGCTGGCTAGAAAATGTTTAACACATTCAACAGGGTGTTGTGTACATGCTACATGAGTGTCACTGGGCTAAGTAATGTGTGGGAGAGAGGCATCCATAAGATACAGTCCTGGTCCTCAAGGAGCCTGCAGATCAGTAGAGACTATAAAACTTTCACACAAAATGGCTGCCGTACAAGGCACAGCATGTCACATGACTTAAACTTCGTGGAGACAACATACTGTAGAAGTTCACGGGAAGGAGAGTTTTCAGCCAACTGGAATGAAGCAATAAAATATGACTTGGGTCATGAGGGAAAGGTAGCATTTGGACACATGGAGAAGGAAGAGAAGAGCCTGAATCAATGTGGAAAGCGTACCCGGAACATCTGGTAATCTTTTGGCTCAGCTGGAACACACAGAGCCAGTGAAGAGCATGGTGGGGAATGAGCCTGGGGTAACATTCAGGTGGCTGCAATAATTATAATTACTACCATTTGCACGTCCCTTTATAATTGCTAGAGCTCTTTCCTGTAAATTGTCATTTGACTTTTACAATGACCCTATGACTTAGATGTTTTCATGTAAAGAAACTCAGACTCAACAAGAGCTTGAAGTAACTCACCCAGCGTTACTCAGTGGCAAACGTTGGTTTTAAGTTGGGAAACCACAGATCACTTTGCATGAGAAAGCACTAAAAATACCGGAAATATGTGTTGGTTGGCCCCCAGTTGCCTGAGGCTAATTTAAAAAGATTGTTCTCTTCCATAGTTTTAACATTCCCCTGGAGTAAATAATTTTCCAGTATTAGTTTGCATTATGAGTCATTTCTTTTTTTTTCTTTTTATGTGAAATGAGTCATTTCTTAAGGTGAAATTTCTTCAGGTAAGTTCCAGGGTAAACTTAAATGTTGACCCCTTTAAAATTATCCAAATTCCAAATTACTGGTAGGTGAATTACTGTTTGTTCCTTTAAGTCAGGTCACTGTGTCCGTGTTACCAGCCTTAGGATTTCTACAGTCACTTTTTAACTGGTTTTGTAAAGCCCTCTGACTTGTTAGTATGATGAATGGAGAGACCCTTTATCTTTTTCTTCCTTTTTGGTATTTGTTATAGCTGTTTTGTTTTGGTTTGGTTTTAATGAGAATTAAAAGACTGAAAGTGACTCTGATACATCTTTAAGAGAGAAGGGAATGGATTTCTCCATTACTTCTAGCCTGACATTTCTTCCCACTGGCTCCATGTAACTCAGCTGGGTCAATAGCAAATCATCAGTTCCTGTGAGATACCTATTAGGTAGTGGTCTGCTTTTATTGTTTTTGTGCTCTGATTTCTGTTTTCCTGTTTATAGCTGGATTTCTAGTTTTGTTTATTTTTGTTTGTTTGTTTGCCTTGCTTTGTTGGGGTGCAGGAGGGTTGCTGAATAAATCACTGCTGTGGACAAAGTGCTCGGCTCTCAAGGGAGAAGCCCTGCTTCACACCGGCATTGCCCTCTCCCCCATCATGCATGTCCTGCAAATGCTGGCTCAATGAAAGCAATGATCTTCACAAGTTCTTTCTAGAACTTTCTAGAGCTCCAGTACTCTAGGGCTTTCTTCATTTTGTTACATAGGGAGAAGCACTTTGGGGCAGGAATGCGTAACAATTCATCCCCATTCTCTTCACAGGGCCTAGATGAAAAATATAGTTAGTTGTTGCTATTCACAGCAGTTATGTTCTATAAAGTCTCTGCAGACACCCAGTGAATGAGTATGGACCCATTGCTCATAAGGAAAAATCTAGGATTAGTCACATTTTCATCAACCTATTGATACATAACCTCATTTTATGCCCGTTTCAATTTAAAGACACCTTTAAAAATATTTATTGTTGGGGCGCCTGGGTGGCTCAGTCATTAAGCGTCTGCCTTCGGCTCAGGTCATGATCCCAGGGTCCTGGGATCGAGCCCCACATCAGGCTCCCTGCTCGGCAGGAAGCCTGCTTCTCCTTCTCCCACTGCCCCTGCTTGTGTTCCCTCTCTTGCTGTGTCTCTCTCTGTCAAATAAATAAATAAAATCTTTTAAAAAATATATTTATTGTTGATTCATGAGCATAAGTCATGGAAAACAGCACAATAATTTGCTCCTGAATGAAGCTTGTCTATCCTGTATCTTCTCTGGTGGCACATCACAGCCTTCTTGTGCGTAAGAACGTTTGAAAGCACTTCAGCCCTATCCTTGCAGGCCATTTTAAACAGCAAAATCACCAACAAAAAGCATAAAAATGCCAAAAGTGGGGCACTAAATAGCTCACAAAAAGGACATTTGTTTGAAACAGTATGAAACAAGGTGGCAGTGGATTATCTTGTTTGGCCTCAGCTGGGAACAGGCACATCTGAAGACCTAATGTCCATTGGCATATCCATGAATGAGCGCAAAACACCATGAGTACTGATTTGGGGGTTACAGATAAGTTTTAGGAAGAAGGTGAATTCACAAACACAGAATCTGCAAATAATGGGGATTGACTGAATATTGAAAGCATGTGTGCGTTCGCAGAGTGCGCTCATAGAAAGCACAGAGAATTCTGCCTGAGGTGGGGCAACGTTGGGGCTTGTGTAGAGCCAAATCAGGGCCACTGCTGTCTATCTGGTACCTTCGTGTGAATTAGTGGCACCCTATCTGGGCAACCTCAACCCTACACCATGCAGCCTGAGGAACAGACAGAACAGTGAGGAAAAGAAAACCCCTTTCTCCAGAGCATATTTTTGCACAGGCACATGGGGCTTTCCTGACAGAGCACTGACAAGATTCCTGTCCTTTCTCACCCCCTGACCTATGCATTTGCAGAGCCAAATGTGGGGGCCTTATAGAAGAATGTGGGGTGGACAGGCTAACCTTGTCCTGAAGCAAAAATTAATCCTTCAAACAGGCCCTGTCGAGGAACTTCCAAGAGGACTTCTATCTATGGCAGTAGGTCCGCTCTCTGACCCAATCTTAGATTTCTTTAAAAGCCCCTGTATCTGTTTCCTAGGTCTGTTATAACAAATTACAACAAACCAGGTGGCTTAAAACAACAGAAATTGTTTCTCTCACAGGTCTGGGGGCTAGAAGTCTGAAATCAAGGGTCAACAGGGACATGTTCCCTCCATAGGCTCTAGGGAGGACTCCTTTCTTATCTCCTCCAGCTCCCAGTTGCTCTCAGCATTCCTTGGCATTCCCTGGCTTGTAGCTTCAATCTCTGCCTCCATCCTCATGTCTTTCTTCCTTGTGTGTGTCTCTCTGTGACCCCTTCTTTCTTCTTATAAGGACACCAGTCATTGGATTTAGGGCCCATTCTCATCCAATATGACCTCATCTTAACTAATTATATCAGCAAAGACTCTATATCCAAATAGTCACATTCTAAGGTTTCAGGTGGACATGAATTTTGGAGAACAACATTCAATCCACTACTGCCCCTATAACTGAGGTCTTGGGGAACATAATAATGGGGACTTTGATGATTATCTGTTGTCCTTTGGCTAGAGCTCTAGAATACCCTTCAAGTCTCCATTGCTGCACTCCCTCCAGTTATGAGTCTCTTTGGTCTTATGTCCTCTTCAGGCTTAAGGGTTTTGAATCAATGGTAGTAAATGAAAAGAAAGAGAAAGAAAAACAAGTAACAGCCACAAGAAAAACACTAAAAATATTTCACCTTGAAACTTATGTAAATATGCACAACCTCCTTAACAATATCTTAAAGTGTCCTGTGACCCAAGGGCAAATTCCACTGGGCACCAAAGGTCTAGGCTTTAGGACTGCAACTAGAATAAAACAGGAGGTTAGTCATTAACGACCCTTTGGCCACAACATTTCCCATGGACTCAGGAGAACTGATACTGCGAGGCATGCCTTCAAAATACACACGGTGCTCTGATACATTCTGTAAGAGGGCATATCCTTCAGTCCACTCTGAACATCAGAACCTTGACCATGATACCGAATAAGTCAAGTCAGTTCAGGTAGATATCTACCTACAATCTATCTGTCGATACTTAAACCGTAAGTCCTTTTGATGATAACAAAATAACCTCTGGAGAATGATTGAATCCACGGCCTTGTATAACAATTACCAAATACAGTTTACTCCACAGCTTTTTTGACTGCTCAGCATCCTTTCTCCCTCCCACACCTGTCCATGTGTCACAGGTGGGGTTAATTCCACCCCTGCCTCCAGGTGGACATGTGAACTGAGCCTGGCCATTTAGAGCATGGAATTCTTCTGGTCACAGCAATTGAATGAGAGATGCATGTCAGATACAATCAATGAAAAGCAATGAGACAGTTTATGCAACTCTGGGGAAAGGACATGAGCTAATCCTGCTGGGTTCTCGGAGCTGCTGGCAGCCATATTGCAACCGGGGAATTACTTGGCAGTGAAGCCAGATGAAGAACAGCAGAGATGAGAGAAGAGTTTAGACTGAGATGTAATGACATCATTTGAGCCCTGCATCTAGCCAGAACTGAAGCTGGGACAGAATATTATACACTCTCATTTACAGGAAGCAGTGAACTCCCTTTTTTGCTAACTTCAGTTGGATTTTGTGTCACTTGCATTATCTGACCTGGTATGACATGATACAACTAACCATGAAGGTCGTGACTTATCCAGTAGGTTCTGACAGCAGGTCTCATTTCCTCCTTGCTAAGACAAAGGAGATATTTCTGAACCAATATGGCGGAGGTCCTCCCCATGATCACCCAGCTGGGTCCTTTTCTCTGGGTCTCACATTGCTCTGATCCTACCATGTCTGGTCTTCTGTGAGGTATTGATTCTTGATCATTAACTCAGGTTTTGCTCATATATTGGGGTCTCTGGATTCAACTCCCATCACGATCCAGAAGGACAGAGAAAATGTAATGTTTCTAGTTTGCCAATAGCTAATCTGAGCTTTCCCCTCCACAGTCTCCACCCACTTGTTAACAAGAAAATATTAACTAACTCCAGTTTAAACTTACTCTAATCCGATCATGCAAAGAGCTTTTTTAGGAAACACACAGACTCATTTGGATAAAAATTCTCAATTACTAAGACAAAATTTTCCTTCTCCTATTTCTTCTTATAAAATGTTCTCTGGGTTCATGAGAGGAAGAACACTTGCTCATCCTTTGTCAGCAAGAGTGGATTAGAGGTCTTGGGTTTGGTATTCCCAACCTCCTTCAGTGTCTGCATACTACCCTGTCTACCCACTAGAAGCCTGCACTGTAGGTCTCTCTCAGGTTGGTCTTGCTTATCTTCATCAGAATCAAGTTATCTACCTCGGACTGACTTGGCCTCACCACTGGCTACAGATGCTGAGTCTTTGCCCACCCACCATCTGGTTCAGTGCCCTGGAAGTCCAACACCAGCTTCTATAGTGGGTCACCTCCGCCTGTCATGGTGGATGCCATGGCAGACCCCTTGCCTGTCAGCCCAGTATCTATACCACACAGTGACTAAAGACAGCTTGAGAAGGCAAGCCCACAGAGACTCCCAAGGCCACCCTGTGCCACGGGTTGACTTTAGCGTGGCTGTGCACGAGGCTGATGTGTGGCAAACTCTGCTTTTGGTGTGGCCCTCATCCTGCCTGACTCCCCTATGCTTTATCAGCCCAGGCCTGGAAAAGACACAGGTCCAGATGCTTCCTTTTTCTTCTTCTCCTGTCACATTCTTCAGGCAGAACACGCACCCTGCCTGTGCTTCAGAAAATACATGCCCTGGTTTGTATTTTGCTTCTCCCACTTCACACCCACTTTCCCTCTGACTCCTGCTAAGCCTGGCTCTCCTCTATGCTGCGGAGAAATTTCTGAGCTGAGTTGTCCAAGCCCAGTTGCTGAAATGTTAAAGGGGGCGGTAAAAAGATATGGAAATCTGTTTTTCAGGACAATAGCCCAGCTTGCACAGCTATTTTATTGTTGAAGGATCAGATTCTGAATGTCAATGGCTGAATTTAAGTTGTTCTTCCTCTTCGCATTTCTTAAATAACTCTTTTCATTTCCTTTGTGGCTTCCCACCCCCAAAAAGAAGAATGTCTGGGCGATGAGAGTCACACTGTCCAACAGAGCTGCGGGCGACTTGGAGATGCTCTGCATCTGTGCTCTTCAGGATGGTAGCCACTGGCCAGGTGTGGCTGTGGGGCACTTGAAATGTGGCTAGTGGGCCTGAAGAACGGACTCGTAATTTATCTCATTTCAAGTAGTTCAACCACATATGGCTAGTGACCATAATAGTAGATAGCACAGAACTAGAGCAAAGGTCTCATACAAGGCAAAATGAGTGTTATAAAATCTGGTGGCCCCCTCCCCACCCCGTTCCACTGAACAATGGTTATGTGATTCTATAATCCTCATTCTAGTACAAGTGTTCTGTGTGCTGAACACTTCACACCCAGCACTTTCCATCTTTACCCAAAGACACGGCGGCTGACGTCTGGTTTTGTAGCATTTGCATGCCTCACCATCTTCTAAAATCTCCTGCAAGAGCTGTACACCGTTCCAGAGGAATAGATCCTTGACGGAGACCCTTGACTTTCTCATACAAAAGTCTTTCTCATTTTTTCTTTTAAAGATTTTTCCCTTAGTGTCAGCTAAGACATGGCCAACCTCCCAGGAATCTTTAGGAGGGAGGTCAGTGAACAGCAGAAAACAGCTCCATAAAAGCCTGTCCTCCCCTGGCTGTAGGAGGTCACAGGAATGAGCAACCTCCCAGTTGGGCTTATTTTCTTTGGGAAGTGTCTGTCATCTTGGCCTCTTTCAGGAGCCCGCCTGCCTGCACCCAGCTGATTGTTGGGAGCTCCTGTGTCTATTAACGGGTGCTGCACCACAAGATAATCCAGGGGAGCTGGGAAGGCCTGGGAAAGCGGGAGGAACCCCTACCTTATGCCCTAACTCTGAGCCATCGCCGTTTGGTGCCCCTGGACCCGCCCAGGGGTCAGGCAAGGGAAGAGGAAGAGAAAAGCAGCGCTCAGGCAGCCAGTGGCCCACAGAAGTGGTTGCTGCAACCCCGCTCTGGTTTGAGGAAGAGTGACCAGCAATGGGACTGCGCAGATGGGAAAAACACCTCCGTACAGCTTTCCAGCAAGTTCTCCTGCAGTATCTCACCTCAGTCCTCTAAAGCAAACAGCCTTATTAACATCCTCAATTGTGGGAACAGAAAGCTGAGCCTCTGCAGAGGCCAGAATCCTGTTTGGAGTCACATGCCAGGAACCGATGGGGCAGGGCGACTGTCCCCAAAGTCCAGGGTGGCACAGGGCTAGGGACGAGGTAAGGGTGCCAGGCATAGCATGTCAGAGGGATGAAGAAAGTAGTCACAGGGGGAAAACTCTTAAAAGGACCTAAGACGCATTTGAAGCCTAAGACGGCACTGAACTTGGCCATACTCAAAGCAAGCGGTACCTCTGGCCCGCGCCGCCGGCCAGAAGCATGAAACCTGTTACATCAAGCAACACTTTCCAGTTTGTCAAGTTATTCGTCAATGAGGTCAAAAAAGACCCCCCTCGATCTTCACAGCAACGCTGTGACGTAAGAAGCGAAGTCAAGGATATCTTTATATACCCAGTATGGGTGAGAAAGCTGTAGCTCAGAGCCATTCTCAAACTTGCCTCGTGTCAAACCGCCCAGGCGTCAGGCGCGGTCCCCTCAGGGCGCTGGCTCTTTGTCCTGCCAGCCGGTACTTCCATCCCTTTGCTTTCTGCTTCGCCTCCCTTCCAGCCACTGCCGCAGGAAGGGGTAGGTGTGTGTCTGATCAGTCCTCCAGGAGACGCTGCCCCTTTTGGGGGAGCGGAGAGAGACCCCAGCGCGCGCACCTACGAGGAGCCTGCACCTCCTCCTTGCCAGGGGCTGCAGCCAGCATGAGCTGGGAGCCTGTGTTGTGTCAGCAAGAAGCCCAGCCTGTGCCAGGCCTGCCCGCCCGTCTGCCGGGACATGTCTCCATTAGTCATCACATTTTCTTCCCTCGGGACTGCTCTGCAGAGCTTCACACAAACAGACCGCGGGGCCAGCAACACCGCCGCCAACCACTGGACCAGGAGCCTCCCACGAAAGCTGCTGGCACGGTAGAGAAGTCATCCGAGAAGATCCTCACCTTCCAAGACACACCCTCCCAAGGCCTGAGGACCTGGAAGGTGGGCAGCCTGGCCCCTTCCCCAGTCCTGTCGAGGCTGCTTCCTGAGGGAAGAATAAGCCTGAGCAGCTTATTCTCTGGGCCTGCCAGCTGGCGGCATCCCTCAGAAAGGTGGCTCTAGCCTGGGATGTGCTCTCTCAGGTCGAGATGTTCTGGAAGCGAGTCTGAGTTCCCGGGAGCATCCCGGGTACACTCTGTATTGGCTGCCCCAATGCATAGGTGCTTCAGGCCCCTTTTCCCTAGAGCGTCCTGCAGCCACACGGCCCAGGCCCAGCTTTCTAACAGGCTGCTCAGGAGAGGCCTGTAGAGAGGGGAGGGATGGGGCTTGGAGGCAGGAAGGCCTACCTCTATCATGCCCTCGCTGAGGGACCACAGGCAAGCCAGTCCAGTCTTTTCTCTGCCCCTCACCTCTTCCACCCAGGGAGAACCTAAGAGCTTACCTTACAGCGTCCATTCATTCATCCATTCATTGAGCACCCACCGTATGCCAGGCACCCTGCAAGGAGCTGGGAACCTGCTCGGGAGAAATCTGCCCGGGGAACTGCTCTCAGAGAGCTTCCCTTCTCGTTCTCAAAGGAAGGAAGCCAGTTAGCTGGGGCTGACCCCACCCACAGTCAGTCCTCCATAAATGTTTGTTGACTCTGCGTAATTAACACAGGCCTTTTTGCTCAGGGCTGCTGGGAGAAACTGATGAGATGGTGCAGGATTAGCACTTTGTAAACTATAAAGGGATTATACAAACATCAGGGATGATTTGACTGTGGCCGTGACAGGCACAGGGCTCTGCCAGGTGGGAGAGGTGCGCCCAGTGTCGGCAGGGAGAGTTCCGAGTCTGCCAGGGAAACAGGGAGAGGGCCCTCGCTGAGGACAAGCCACGAAGGTGATGAGGCCATGCATAGGCCCACACCCACTGAGGAGCCCGGGGCCTGTGGCAAGATTTATGACTCTTCCTGCGGTGGCCTGTGGACAGGCCATTCCCCAGGCTTTGCAGGGGAGTTTGGATCCTCTAGAAAGAAACCATACTTACCAGGTGACTGGAGGATCGTTTGTTCAGCCAGTAATCATCTTTCCAACTTCAGAAAGCAAAATTCTTTACAATTCTTATAAAGCAAAGTAATTTGTTTTCTCCAGGTCCCAGTCTCCCTCTTACCTAAACTTTTGAATCCATCTCAGGATGCCCTGAGACTTGGCTGTCATTCCTGTGTACTCAAAGTCCCTGTCAGCTCCCCTTCCACTGCCCTGAGGCCAAAAAGTAAAAAGTTCTTCAACATTTCTGGAGCTCCACTTTTGCAAAAGCTCTGAAATTGTGCTAACCTCCCCTACGGGGCTCCCCATCTCAGGGATTTGCTTGCAAGCTGCTTTTTCCTCCATTTCAGTGAGTCACCTGCTTGAGAACCTAAGTACTTACCCATTTTTTCTGCCTCTGGCAAATATTAGTAACAACCTTGGATGGATGGATAGATGGTTGGATGGATGGGTGGATGGATGGATGGATTGACAGATTGACTGAGTTTTGGCCATAGCCACCTTCTTGTTCTACAGACACATTCATTTCCAATAATGAGATCATCACTCTGAAAATACTAATCAGCACTAAAAGGTCAACAAAGTGAATGAGTGCTCAAGGCTGACTAAGAAAGTGCATTGTTAAATACACACTTGTACATGCATGCGCGTGCGCGCGCACACACACACACACACACACTTAGACCTACATGATAGTCCTCTTTCTAATAAAGCTATTTGAAGAACAGCTAAGATTTGGGTTTGCTCTTATAAATCAGAGCCCAGTAACTCTGGAGCCGGTTCTCCATTCTTTCATGGGCCCTAGCTGAGTGAGACCTTTTCCCTCTCTGGCCTAGGAGTCTTGAGGTCAAATCTCTCAGCTCACTCAGATGTGCGTGGTCCCTAGTGCCTGGACTACACTCAACAGAGGCTTCCTGAGTGTCTGTTAAAATCGGCTAAATCATTTGGGATTGAATGGACAGCATCCATAAAGCACGCTGGAAACCTCTCCTAGCTGTGCAAGGCACAAGCCCCAGCAACAGCAACCATTCATTTTTTTTCTTTGAGAGAGAGAGAGTGTGTGCATGTGCGTGAGTAGGGGACAGGGAGGGAGGGGCAGAGGGAGAGAATCTGAAGCAGGCTTCATACTTAGAGGGGAGCCCAACATGGGGCTCGATCTCACGACCCCGAGATCATGACTTGAGCTAAAATCAAGAGTCAGACGTTTAATTGACTGAGCCACCCAGGTGCCCTACAACCATTCATTTAATAATCGTCACAGAGGCTGCTTGTGTCCACAGCAGTGAGCCAGGACTGGACATACAAGAGGTTTCTTGTCCTCGAGCACTTGCATTGCAAGGGTCTCACCTACTCCCACCTGCTCTCTCCCTATCATCAGCTGTCCTCCTTCAAAAGAATTGAAAAGCAGAGATTTTCTGCTCAAACCACCCTACAGAAGCCCCATTTGCCCCTCACCCTCCACCAGATCAGCACTGCTCTCCTTGAGGTCTCCCAGAAAGCATTCATGGGGCCATGGTTCTCAAGGCTGGCCATACTTCAGAATTCCTATAGAGCTGGATCTCACCGTGGAAAATTCTGATTAAATAGGTCAGGGCCAGGGCCAGGCATGGGCCCCAGAATTTCTGTTTTCAGCTTTACCCTCCATTCGAATCAGCTGTGTGTTCATGTCATGTCTATGTGTGTTTGTGCACGGGGAGGATGGGGGATTTGCCAGGGCTCCAAAGGTAGAATCCCCACCTCCTTCCTGGCACTGACTGAGATAGAAACATTCAGAAAGTGGCAGGCAGTTTGGTGGGATGGAAAGAACCCTGGGCTGAAAGTGAAGAGGTCAGGTTTCAAAGTCCAACTCCTCCTTCACTAGTTATGTGACCCTGGATGTATCACTCCACCTCCTAGGCCCCAGTTTCTTCGGGTCCAGGCCCAGGGCATTTATAGGAAGAGATCTAAGACTCGTCTCTGATACAACAGACAGGAAAAGAAAAGAGAATTGCTAACTGCCCCATGATCTGCTTTAAGGCCACCAAGAGAGAAATTCGGATACCATTCTCCAAAGAACAAAAAAGGGGAGAGGCCTTCTAACCCAGGAAAACAAGAAAAGGAGCTAACTTCTAGAATCTTCCACAGTCCTAGAGACTCAGTCACTCTCAGACCCCAACAGACAGTGTTGTAAGGCTGCAACACTTAGGAGCACCTTTCTTTGCTCTGAAATGGTACTACATCTTGGCCTCACCAGGATCCCTGTGGCATGCTGAAGTCACAAGAAATATTGGGTTGTGCTGCTGGCCTTTTCTCCATTGTTTTGAACATCAAATCCTCCTCGGTTTTAGAATGAGCCTCACAAGTCAGAATTGAGAACTACTGAAACGGAAACACTTTTTCTGTTTTTGTTTTGTAGGGCCTGCATCTAGCAGATGACAGTCACCATCTAAGATCAGGGGCGGCTCCTCCAGGCTGATAAGGAGATGAGTGATGGTTTTCTGGGGAAGTCACAGACCGACAGGGTTTTCCTATCAGCTTCGGAGTCAGCCCTGTCAATCCCTGGCTCAGCCTCCAGAGCTATAATTGGGAGCAGATGGCTTTGCTCACTGACAGGCTGAATAGAAGCAGGACATGCCCATTGCTCTTGTCCTTCATCAGTTTGCTCTCAGACTGAGAATAGGAGCTTGACAGGGAGGCTCAAAGCAGAAAGAAGCCCCGGGGTGGTCAATTCCCAGAGAAGCCTCAGCCTCACCAGGATGACATGGAAGATCTCAAAGGCTCAAACTGGGGAGCAAGGGTCCCAAGGGCAAAGCTAACTGGCGTGGAGGCCCTGCTCCTCAAACTAGCTGAGGTCTTTGGGACAGAGGTGCTCACACGGCCTGCAGCCATCTCATACAACATCATCTCAAATACACGTTCGCTCTGGTGAACATGACCAATGGCAACACTGACACCCCGGAGAGGGACAGCAGTAAGGCAGCAGCCCCTGATTAGCTGAGATCTGCTCTGCACGTTCATTGAGGTTCTTGGTTCCCCAGCCCCGCAGTGGTCAGGAAAGGCCTTTGCAGAGCACGTGAAATGGGAGGATCTCCCAGGCATCTAGAGGCAGCCAGCCATTAACAATGGGGGCCAGGAGGAAGGAATTTGGCCTCTCTTGCCCATTGTGCACTGGTCATTGTTAAAGATTTGGCTGTGCCTCCAGGAAAGATAGCCACCCATTGGTCCTGTGAATGGCTCTACTGTGGCCCAGAGGGAATGGAACTTGGCTTGGGAAAGAACAGAGGTATGGGCCTAAGCCAATTTGCGAATTGTCCCCATTAGGGTCTCCTATTAGGACCACTTGAGCTCTCCCTAAGTGGGGGAAGCCTGGGTAAGGAAGGTGGAGGGTGGCCCCTCTGCAACACCCTTCTTGCTTCATAAGCCTGTCTTGCTCAGAAACCTTCTGTGGCTCCCCACAGAAGGTATTGTGGATTAAAGCCTCTCAAATCTAGCCCCACTTGACAATCCCAACATGTCTGCCACCACTTGGCATGGACATGATCTCAACTAACATGTTTCCTCACTCCTGCTCCTTTCTCAGTCCAGACTCAAGTCCACATGCTTCCCACCCCCTGGCCCTCACCTCAGTCACTGCACATGGGAACATTGCTCCCTTGGTCCCCATGCCCATCCAAACCAACCCATTCTCCAAGCCACAGCTAAAGACCCATTTCTTCCAAGAAGTGTTCCCTAGTCACTCTGGCTAACACTGGTCTACCTCCACTCTGAAATGCTCTTCTTCTTGCTGTTTGATATCCTTGCTGGAGGAACTTGAAGTCCTGATGTAGCTGGTGATTAGCAGTTTTGTAACTTCCCCTAGACTGTAAGCTCTGAAGTGGAGAAACCCTTTGAATTTCTCAAAATATAGTTCTTGTGAATGAATGGACTCCATACTGCAGTGCCAACAGTCCTAGGTTACTGTGCACCTCTCGGCAGCTTTTCCATTTGAAATTGCTGCACTGAGTAGAAGGTCTTTGAGGCTGGCGTGGTGAGAAGATCTCTTGTTTTGACTGCAGATAGCACCTTCAGTCTTGCCCCAGTTCTTTGACACAGAACTGCCCAGCTTGCTTCTGGATCTATAGCTAATCAGTGTCACTGCACCACTCTAGAAAAGTGCCATTCACATAGACTACAATGTAGCTTAGCCCCTTAGAGTTGCTCAGTGCACAACCTGCACAACCACATTTGGCAGTACTGTCCAGCTTCCTGCCACCATGGTGGCCAGAAGTCCGTCTTTTTAGAGCTGTATATTTATGGCCTCTAGGAAGATAAAAGAGATCACACAGAAGATAAGCTGAGCTTGGAGTGTAGTTGAACATTCAGCCTGTGGCCTGAGAAAGGGCCAGCTTCTGCTCCTCCGTACTCTGTAATTCGTGTACCCAGAATTGCACTAAACCACCACCTAGAGTTCGGTCATGTGCTTCACTCCCTTGCTCATGTTGAAGAAACTCTGGGCTAGGCTTTAGGCCAAGCTAAGGGCCTGGGGCCATCTGGGATGAACCAGAGTGCTGCTGCCTGGGATTCTGACAATTGTCACCATCTATTTGAAACTTTTCCCAAAAATCTTTGGAACTTCTGAATTCCAAGTGAGTTTCCAACTTCAGAGCCCCTCTTTTTTCTCTGCCTTAGAGAGCACCCTAACCTCATTGGTGCCCACACAGTTGTGGGAAGCCCATTGCTGAGGGCCTGAGCCTTTAGTCATTCTATTAAGAGTTTCCAGGCAGTGCGTAACCGAGGGCAATTTTGCAGCAAGCAGGAAATTATCAGTAGAAGTGGAAGTGACAGGGTGTTTAGCAAACATTAAACCAAGAAAGCTTAAAAGGTCTTGGAGCATCGTTAAATAAACATTTAGGATAACTGAGAGGGCAGAATATGAAATGGAAAGGAAAGTATAAACACTTTCTGTGGGTGGGGGAGGCTTTCTCTTTCCTCCATCTTCTTCTGATCAGAAGGCTAGGAGAGTGCTAGGAGTGGTCTGAACGAAGCATCTAAAACTCAAAGCAGAATTAACCTTTGCAAGATGGAGTACCAATCAGCAAACACACTGAGTAAAGAAATTTCTTCTCTTAGTTTGTCTCAACAGTCAGGTTTGACTCAGATATTCACTCCCTAAGATACCAGGCAGCAGATCCAAGATGGTCCCAGGAGCACACCTGGTTGGGGGCCTCATCAGATACCTTATTTAAGCTTCAAACCAACTCCATACCTGTGTGTATTCTTACAGAAGGGGAAACAGGCGGAGAGAGATTCAGGTCACAAAGTAAGTGGCAGAGCTGGAGTTGGGAACCCCAATCCTGTGTATTCCAGAGCTACTCTCACGCCCCACGTTCCCATGAAGTACAATGAGAGACACATGCTGAGCTCCTCTAAGGGCTACCTCAAAGGAGAATGAAGACTGGGAGAGAAAGGGGGCATTGGGAGGCCAAGCCCCAAGTGACAGGGGTGACCACTAGAGTGACAAGGATAAAGATCAGGAATTTCAACAGCTTCAGGAAACAAGCATCAACTGGTGTTTTTTTGCTTCTCTGTGTGTTCTTAGCGGCTAAATTGCAGGGGGGTCATTTCTCACATGGCTTCAATCAATCCAGGGAAAGGGCAGTGGAGAGCAAGCTTGAGTCAGAGGAAGGGCAGCCAGCCTACCAGCTGCAGGAGTGAGTTTTAGCAATGTCACTATTAACAGAGAATTTGGAAGCCTTTCATCGTTTTCTGCCATGAGGCTCAAGTTGGCCAATAATCTCAGTGCTTCATGTATTCCTGATTTTGTACAGACGTGGAAGACATAAAGCATAAGGTTAGTGAGTGTGACTGCTTTGGGCAAACCCTCCCAAACACACACACACACACACAAACACACACACACACACACACACTACTCCCTCCCCAAACAACCAGGAAGGCTGAATACCAGAGACTACCATGACCCCAACTCCCCACAAGGGACCCACTTCCCCGCAAGGGCTTTCAGCTGCACCTTCCAGCTCTAGTACCTAGAATACCTAAGCACTGAACATAGCAAAGCAAGGCAAGTAGATAAATGATAATTCAGTAAGGGCAAGTAAAACAACAGCCCAGCCGGAGGCATCTACCAGTGTCTTTCCCAGAGCCTCAGTGAAGCCTATGCCATTGCCTATGTTTAGGGACTCATTCCATGTCCCCACTGCCTATGTTTAGGGACTCATTCCATGTCCCCACTGCCTATGTTTAGGGACTCATTCCATGTCCCCACTGCCTATGTTTAGGGACTCATTCCATATCCCCATTGCTTATGTTTAGGGACTCATTCCATGTCCCCATTGCTTATGTTTAGGGACTCATTCCATGTCCCCACTGCCTATGTTTAGGGACTCACTCATTCCATATCCCCATTGCCTATGTTTAGGGACTCATTCCATGTCCCCATTGCTTATGTTTAGGGACTCATTCCATGTCCCCATTGCCTATGTTTAGGGACTCATTCCATATCCCCATTGCCTATGTTTAGGGACTCATTCCATATCCCCATTGCCTATGTTTAGGGACTCATTCCATATCCCCAGCATCTTTACCACCACCTCCAACCCCAAGTTGCCCCAGCGCTCCCCATTAAACAACTGGGAAGACAAAGCTGCCAGTGCCCAAACTGCCCCTCCATCTGACTTGCACAATCAGCAGGCATGTTGGTCTTTGCTACCTCTCAACCATGTCTCCCTGCTGCCTGGTTTCTTCAGCATCCCCAGCTCTGGGTCACCTCGTGGAGAATCTGTTCCCTCCCCTCTCTTCTGACTTCCTCAGTTGCCATCTTCCCTCGAGGCCCTGCTCCACCTTCCACTTCATGAAGACTCCCTTGCCCACTGCAAGCCACAGAACCACCTCCTTCCCAGAAGCCCTCTAGCCTTCTCAAGCCTGAAGCTTGTCTGCCTCCCTCATGCTGAGGAAATGAGTCCTGCCTCCTCACTGAGATCCTAAATCCTTGGAATCAGAGACTGCAGCTGCTTTGTCTCTGCCACTTGGCACACACAAGGGGTTGTTAGTTGGCCAGGGACAGAGCATCTGTCCTTTCTGTGATAGTCAGGCCAGCAGCAATCACAGCAACTGGGGTGGCAGCCTGGCTCCTGCTGGATGAGCCCTTCTCGGACCTGCGTGAATATACCCGAGGGACCCTGTGAGCTACAGCAAAAACTCCCCACCCGTCCAGGGCAGATACAAGCTTCAACTTCTACCTCAGAGATCAAACTTTGACCTAATTTCTGTTGTGCTGAAGTAAGTCCCAGCGACACCGAGAAAGGAGAAAGAATTTTAAAAATAGCCTTCACTGTGACATACTGAATCGGTTATGAACTTCCACAAACAAGGTCCAATGCTCTCCAGATTAAAGCTATTTTTATAGTATAGTACAATGACCCAAAAGAACATGTACCATTTGGGTGATTCTAACTGCAGGCAGGGCCTATCCAAAGCCTCAGACGTGTGCATTTGCTTACATGGGCTGGGATTTTTAACTCTCCTCTCGTTTTAAAAGAATGACACATTTTATGTGTGAGGCACTCTCCATATGGATGTTTTTCAAAATACTGTATTAGTGCTCATGTTGGGAACTGAGTTCCCGAAAGCGTCCGGGAGAAGGACAGGTGGGAGAACAGCACCTTTAGTAGGGAGGCCCAGCGTGTGTAAGCGGGAAGCTGCTGGCTCCCAGCTGGGGTCTGCAGGAGAGAGCCCAGGCTTTGCAACAAGAAGCAATCTTCCTTGTTTCATTCCTGCCACTTAGATCTGCGCGCCCTTGGGCAAGTTACTGATTCTCTCGGAGCACTTACTTCCATATCTGTCAAAGGCACTCATGTGACTTTCCCAGGGCTGCCATTACAAAATACCACAAACTGGGAGGCTTAAAACAACAGAAATGTGTTCTCTCATAGTTCTGGAGGCCGATGTCCAAAATCAGGGTGTCCACAGGGCCATGTTCCCTCTGTAGTCTCCAAGGAAGAATCCTTCCCTGCCTCTTCCAGCTTCTGGTAACCACTGTTGGCAATCCTTGGTGCTCTTTAGCCTGTAGCTGCACCACCGCACTCTCTGCCTCCATCGGCACAAGGTCTTCTCCCCGTGTCTGGGTCTTGGTGCCTCTGTATCTGAATCAGCCTCTCCTTTCTCATATAAAGACATCAGCCATTGGACCTAGGTCCCACCCTAATCCTATATGACACCATCTTAATTTGATTACATCTACAAAAACCCAATTTCCAAATAAGGTCACATTCGTAAGTATCAGGGGTAAGGACATGAACATATCTTTGTGAGGACACAAGTCAACCCACTCTAAGGGAATAATAATGTATGCCTCCCTGAATCATTCGGGGGAAAAAGCAAAATCACAGAGTGCAATGATTGGCCCATATGTGCACAATAATCAAGGACCCATTGAGTCATGATAAACTTGGCCTTTGCAAGGATGGGTCCTAACAAGCCCAGGAAGGTGGGATTAGCCCCACAGCTGGAGCCCCAGGAAGTGGTGTGCAAGGAGGAACATGGACCTCTGGCTTAGAGCAGGTATCCCCCAGCAACTAGAATTATAGACAACAGGGCCTGATTCCCAGGGCAGAGGTTTACCACGTATTTAGGTCCTCAGCATATGAGTTAGACCGCACACTGAGGAATTAAAGCAACAACCTAGTCATACACACTGGCCAAGCACAGCAGCATGGGAGACAAGAAACCTACAGAGCACAGAAGTCCCCTGGCTTAAGGATAGAAAGACCACTGCTAGAAGGGACAAAGGGGGAGTCATGAGATGTGCCTGCTGTAGTCAAGACTTACCCTGGAGTGAAGTGGGCCTGTTGTTTGGTAAAGTCCAGAAATGAGAGGGGACTCCACAGACACATCTATCACAGACCCATATCATTTCTCTCTTTGAAGTGGTGAGCTACTATTGATGTCAGCCAGCTCAGGGAATCCTGCTTCACCCTCTTCGTCTCCCTCCATGTTCCTCTTGTAAATTCTACCCACCGTTCAAGGACCTGCTTCAGCATCCCACTCCCCTAGAAACCTTCCCCATCCACTCCAATATCCTTAGTCACTTTACACTTTCCCCCACTTTCCCCACACCATCTACTCCTACAGAACCATTTACTGTGGTTCCACAAGTTAATCCCTCCCCAAATGGACCATGAGGTCCTTGAGAGCAGAGATCATACCTTATTCTCAGTATTTCCATGAGCTCAAGCGTGATACTCAGGATAGTAAGTACTCAATAAACACTTGCTTTTCATTTCTTATTTTTTACCCTTCCTTCTTTAAAGAATTTTATAGTTTTCAATAAAGGATAAAAAATGCATTTCCAGGGGATGAAAAAGTGGCTCAAGGCACTTGTATTAGCCTTTGCTGTGTTTCAGAAATGGATTCTTTAAATATTATAGTAGGTTCCAATAACTAAGTGTATCATACAATTCTGTGATTTGGTTGGAAGCCTCCTATCTGACTGGGGTAAAGTCCTTCTTCACCCCCAACTACAAATACTTACTGAACATTTACTATGTGCTAGAAACTATATTAATTATAGGAGATACCAAGCAGAAGAGGTTCTTGCCTTTAGAAAAACAGAGTGCATATTGGATTTGTTATAAAACAACATTATCCAGCTGAAATCATTCTGCACCCTGCTAACCTATGAAAAAGAGCTGAGTCCATCTTCTTGAAAAATAAATTAACCAATTTTTCAACTTCTCTGAATTCAAAAAGGGACACAGTGATTACATATGTAAATACTGCCATCCTCCTCCAAGATCTGGAATTTGGAGGCCATTTTATTTTAGTGTCTGATTTGGGAGATTGATTAGTTGTTTTGTATGCTATCAATGCAAAAGAATATCCCTTTCCTGCACACCTGTGGGCAAATACATCATCAGCATTTCCATTGTAGAAAATGACTATTTCATGGAAAAGAGCCAAGACATTTCTTGAGGAGAAACCACTATAACAAGACCAACAGTGCAGGATTCCTCTGGTCATCTGATTGAATATGGACACAGTTTTGTTGTACAGAGTCCAGATGGACCTATAAATTATAAGCACCTGAATTAATGTCAACATAAGATTTAGTCTATTTTTTAAGGTCTTCAACTAATACTTGTATATCATTATAACTGCATAAGCCCATTCACCTGGCAAAATTTATTATTATTAGAATAATTATCTCCAGGCATTATGTTGAGTGTCAAGAATAGAATAATAGCTCATAACTAGAGGAGTGGATATCAAAATTCCACAAAGCACTCTACACCTTCTAAATTTGTGTCTGAAAATATGATAACCCCCCTCCTAAATATGCATATTTTCAAAGAGCTTCTCAGGAGACCCAACCACTCAAGGGGCTTCTGGGTTTCTGTCAAAGCATGATTGGTTTCCAAGTAGCTGAAGTGAAAAGTAATTAACATGATTGGTTCCCAGTTCTGCACATTTCTGTCCACATTGCCAAGGAGATAATTAAAAGCAGCATCATGACTCTTAGCCCTTAACAGGAAGATTCTCTGAAGGTAAAAATGATCCTGAATCTTTGACTCAGGACTCTCATGCCACCTTGCTTCTTTCAGAGATGATTTAGATAAGTTAAATCTCTGGCTTAAACTGGCTTCAGTTTCTGTGAGAATTTAATGAGGAAATTTTTATGTATGAAAGCGCTTTTCAAAGTTGAAACAAATATCATGGATTTTTGTGTGGGCACCCAGAATCCGAGACAAAGTCCTACAAAGACCTTGGGATGGGAAGACATAAAGGAGAGCAGGCCTGTGACCATCCTTAGACCCTAAACCCAGAGCTCCCACTCAGACTGGGGTAAGATCCTACATGACCGCATCAGCACAGGGCAGAGCAGGATGCTTTCATTCTGAGACTTGTTCCTTGTCTGTCAAGGTGTTCACATTTAAAAGAATAGTGGGGTCTCGGGATGAGCACTTCCCAAGCTTGGTGACTATGGTGGATTTGTGTGGTGTCAACTTTGCAAAACTGGAAGGAACACAGGAGCGGCATTCCTTTGACACTTCAGGAGGTCAGGGCAGCATACCAGCTGCTGCCTGTCACAGCTTATGCACCTCATCACTTGCCAGCAGCTCACCTCATTGACATGGAGAAGAAGCCATGCCCTCAGCAACTCCAGATCCTGCCAGATCTCCCTCTTCAACAACTTCAACTCATGGGCTGGGTGTGTTCCAGACCTGTGACAAAGGACACCAGTTTCTCCTGCAAAACACCCACCATCAACATTACAGACATAGATGGTGAGAGACCAAGGTGGGTTCTAGACCATCCTCACGGGTTCTAGACCATTTATGTAGGTTTCAGTTTGTCCTTACTTCCCCCACTTCATGACCATCTTTCCAGACTGACTGCCTCACTGGCTTCAGGATCTAGTACCAGCTTCAGAAGCAACAGACTCTCATGGAGCATCCACAATAGCCTAAGGTCAATTCCCATAATAAATCCTTACTGTGTATAGGGTCTAATGGTTCTGCTTCTCCAACTGAACCCTGTCTGATATAGAATTTGATACTAGAAGTTTCCAGAGGAATAGACCTTAAGAATGGGTTCTCTGAATTGGATCTGGCTTTTCTGGAATTAGCTTTCTGATCTGACTATATTTAAAGGCATTAATGACCCTGTTTCCAGTGGTAAAAGGGGCACAGATAGTCTATGGTATTCAGTGGCAAAATAATTACCTAAATTATCACCTTCAGACACTTGTCACCAAGTGCTTATAAGAGACAAGACTTTTGATAACCAAATATTTGTTGTCACTGAAAATTTTATTTTTTTTTATTTCTTTTTTTAAAGATTTTATTTATTTGAGAGAGAGAATGAGATAGAGAGAGCATGAGAGGGGAAGGGTCAGAGGGAGAAGCAGACTCCCTGCTGAGCAGGGAGCCCGACGCGGAACTCGATCCCGGGACTCCAGGATCATGACCTGAGCCGAAGGCAGTCGCTTAACCAACTGAGCCACCCAGGCGCCCGTCACTGAAAATTTTAGTGAAAATAAAAAACATAGTGGAACTGGTTAACCGTTTCTACATGCACTGGAGAAGTTGGGGGAAGAAAATAATGAGATCAGGGCTTTAAATTGCCCAGCATACGAGGGACTCAACATTTTCTATTATGACCCTAGATAAAACTATCTCCTGCAGCCACCAGGTTGAGATTCCTAAAAAATAAAACTAACGAAGTCTAGTTCTGCAGGGTAGCTAAATTGTAGTACAAATTGAATTATCAACCCCACAAGTTTCTTATGTTACAGCATTAATTATGAAGGAGTGGGACCCTAAAAAGTGGGACAGAGACATATGGATAGATTCCAGCTCCTCAATTCTGCTAAACCTCTTTTCTAGCACTTCTACCCATAAATAAGGAGGTTAGCCACCTTGGCCAAAGAAACTACAGTGACTCCCCCTGAGGTAGGAGCTTTGCAAGGGATTGGAGTTCTTTGGATAGGAGAGGAGTCCAAGGGATGGGAATCCCTCCAGCCCTGTTTTTCCCATTTCCCCGTGTTTCTAAATTTTTAGCCAGACTCAAGTCCCTAGGCCCCAGAGGATGAGGTACAGAGTATGATACACCAAAAGAATTGCATGATTTTGCCAATTTATGTTGATGAGAACTTGGGAAACATGTGGAATGGCTCCTAATGGTGTGGGATCAGACGGTAAGGAAAATAACAGTGGATCAAGTCCAATTTATTGATATGGGCCATCAGCAGAGATTTCAGATTCAAGTGTTAGCTTAGGGGGCTGATAATGGCTTCTCACATTTTGCTTGGCTGGTTAACAGAAGTCTGGACCAAAAGGCGACTCACACTAAATATGGCTGAAATGTCAAAATTTCCCTGGTATATTGTAAAGGAAGATAACTGGCACAATTATTGTAATGGACAGCAGAGATCATTGATGTCTCTAGAACCGATATAGATGGGCAGCTGACTGAAGTCTTCCTTGATCCATTTAAACTAAAAAGCTCTGGGTTTGACTTTTTCACAAAAGTCAGTCACGGCCACTAGATTCATTACCCTGTGAAAGCCAATCCTGCAGACCCTTGAATGACGGGAAGGCCAGATCTTCTTAAGGAAGAACCCTGCTATGCAACCAAAATGTTGCACTGTAATTTTTCCTCCTAGTCTCCTCTAAAAGCACTGCAGCCATTTGCCAGGATGATTGTGCTTTGGGGAAAAGGAGATAATCAGAATTTGGGGAGAATACTAGACAGTGACTGAACTGACATGAATTCTTAGACACCCAAACACCACAATGATACACTAGTTGGTGTAAAGGGTTATGGTGATCAGAAAATCAAAGGAGTCTTAGCTCAGTTTCACCTCACAGTGTGCCCAGTGGGTCCCCAAACACCAAGCCCACTATGTAGCTATTTCCCGAGTCTGGGAACACATAATTGGAATACACACACTGTACAACCTGCAGAATTCCACCCTGACCCATGGAATAAGGGCTATTACATCAGGGAAAACCAAGTAGAAGGCCCCACAACTGCCTCTATCTACTAAAATGTTAAACCAAAGGCAATACCAATTTCTAGAAGGACTGAAGAGATTAATAACACAACCAAGACTTTGAAAAGTGTAAGGGTGGTAATTTCCACCACATCCTCTTTCATCTCACCTGTTTAAGCTGCGCATAAGAAAGATGGACCTTTAGAAATGAAAACAGATTACCATAAACTTAATCAGATGGTGACTCCAATTATAGCTGATGTTCCTGTTGGGTTTTAGTTGATGGGGAAAATCAATATGTCCCATAGAATCTGTATGTAGTTGTTGACCCAGCAAATGCTTTTTTCTATATACTTATATTAGTTTCCTAGGGCTGCCATAACAGAGTACACAAACTTAGTGGCTTAAAACAACAGAAATTTGTTCTTTCACAGTTCTGGAAGCTAGCTGACCAAAATCAAGATGCTCCCTCTGAAGCCTCTCAGGGAGGATCCTTTCTTTCCTCTCCTCTCCCAGCTTCTGGTCTTCCCAGGCACTCCTTGGCTTATGGTAGCATAACGCCAATCTCTACCTCCATCATCACATTGCTATCTTCCTTCTGTGTCTGTGTTTTTGTGTGTGTCTGAATCCAAATTTCCCTTTTCTTGTAAAGACACTAGACATGTTGGGTCAGAGCCCATACTAACAACCTCATCTTAATTTAATGGCATCTAGAAAGACTCTCTGCCTAAATTAAGTCACATTCACAAGGACTGGTGGTTATTCAACATATCTTTTTTAGGGGACACAATTCAATGCATAAAAGGTGCTTTTAGGAGTCCCATGCCTTATGATTAAATGGCTGAAATTAATGTTAATGGAATTATAAGAGAATAAATTAATGGAAAACTACAAACAGTACTGCTAATGGCCCAGATTTTTGAGGAATGAAAGGTTGGGTCACCCCATGAGATAGGGAACTCTGACCAGCCAACATGCTTGCTAAGAACAAAAGGAATAAATATGCACTGAGAAAAGCAAGAAGATATAAATCATGGCTGCAACCATGTACACAATTACAGAATAAGAATTATAATAGTTATGTATATTGTTCTTTGTTAAGAATATATTTGTCTCTATATTGGCCAATTCTTTTCCTTCCCACCATCTTCCAATTCCCTAACATCTAAGTTGTGTTAATAGTAGTTAACTTCATATCTCGGTATTTAAGTCAGAGGATATTAATAGGGGGATGTAACTCAGCTAGAAGTGGAATAAAATTCATCCACAGGTGAACAAAAGAACTTAATCTTTTAGGGAAAGTGTTAGTCTGTTTTCAGTTGTATGAAGGATAGTTGCATTATATTAAGTGGAAAGCATAATTTTGATATTGTCTTTGTTAGGAAATTAGATATGTTAAAAGTAATACATGTGGATAAGAAGCTTACAAGGGTGGATTGTGGTAAACTTATATCAAGTCAATTCAGCTAAACTGATCTATGTTTCCCAGAAGTTCTGGGTTAGCATTGGCCACAAGACACATTTTGTGCAAGATCTGAAAGGCAAAAGTGAAGCTGAAGCCAATATTCTTTTTATGCTCCAAAAGTTGGTGCAGGTTACCAGGCACTGCTGCAGCTCACACACGCTGTCATTCATTTGCTGGCTCACCTTCACAGTGCAGTAACTCCAGCCACTGTCGGATCTCTCCCTTCAGCTTATCAATTCCTGGGCCAGAGGTGTTTAGCTCTGTGACAGCACATGCCAGCTTCCCCTGCCCATCACCACCCATTACCAAAGTTGGAGGCTTAGAGGTGACAGAAGGTGGTCAGTGAGGGTTGTTGTCCATTCTCATGGCTTCTGCATCATCTGTGTCAGTTACAGTTTCTTGCTTCTCCCATTTCAGGCACGTCTTTTCTTCCCAAATGCCTGCCTGCTGACTTCATGCTCCAGCACCAGGCAAAGAAGAAACAATCTCTCATAAGTCTTTTAGCCAACTCCCACAATTGTGGGGAGTCAACTTCCCATAATAAATTCTTTATTATATATCCTAGTGGTTCTGCTTCTCTGACTAAACCCTGGCTGATACCATGCTGCCCTACACCTTAGAAGGCACTGAAATGCTGTATTAGCCCTTGGTCCAGCTAGAAGCTGTCGACTGTGTCAAACATGCAAGACATCAGAGGTTGTTGAGTGCCTAGTGTTGAGATGGTTATGGTTCACAACACTATAGGACCCACTTATTAATGTTTTCCCCTGTGGATATCTCCTTTTAATTATGTTATCTGTCCCAAAATTATGCCTATTAAATACCAAATAAATTCCTTTCCATATTTTATGACTGAAAAATAATCAAAGCAGCTCATCATCCTGAAAAAAAACAACATTCCTACCCTGCACGGATATCACTCCAGCCAAAGGCAAAGAAACTTGACATGTTAATCAGCTCTCCAAAAGAAGGAACATTGTCACATCTTTAAGTTTCCCTCAGAAATGTCTGTGGGAAGAGAGGAAGTGAAGATAGGTGGACCATGAAAACTTCCTCAGAGATCCTCATCAGCAGAGCCAAGGTGCAAGGAAAAGGGGAAAGAATGGGTGAAAGTGGAGATGAAGGTGGGTAGCAGATGAACTTGCCTCCGTGGGGAGAATGGGACATTTCTGTAATATTCTGCCTGAGTCTGTACCGAAAAAAAAGGCTGCCCTTTCTGAAATCTCATGAAAATAGAACAACCCCACACAGGTCAACAGAGAAGAAGGCCTAGAGGGCTTTCAGTAAAGTCCTGTCAACCCCAATTCAGCTGATTATGTTAGCAAAGCTTGGGTAATATTACAGAAAACCCAAAGAAGACAGTCACCCCAGGGTTGCTGCCAGGACTCGACAATGGGAAGTGAACAAAAAAGAGTTTATCCCATAAGTTACCTCCTAACGACAATAACAGAGATGACAGTAAGCACTGAATGCAAGTGAAATAACCTATGCTCCTGAGTCAGTGGCATCACCATTCTTGGCTTATGTTGCATCTTTAAATAAAGAAGGATACTGAACCATAGGGCATCCTTGGCAGGGATGCTCAATCTCCACTGAAGCCCAGTGTAGACCTGCTGTTGGAAAGCAGCTACCTAGCCAGGGACAACATTTTCCAGACCCTTCCCTCTGTGATGAGTTCTCACCAATGAAATGATGAATGGAACTAATTGGATCACTTTGAGACTAAAATGAATGAGAAACAGATGTGCCTTTTCCATGCTCTCTTCTCTATCCTGGCAGGAAGTTGGCACCCAGGGCAACCTTGGAAATCACATGTCCAAAGACTCCAACAGCCCATATCCCTGAATGCCCATCGAGAGCAGAGCCTAGTCCCCACTATACTTTCAAGGAAATTTGTTTGCCATTTGCTGATTTTTTTTTGAAGTTAATTTCTATCTTCTTCCACTGATAAATGAAGAAAAGTATTGCACCTTTTGAAATACACCGAATGGATTGAGTACGTAATTAAAAAACGTTTTTTTTCCTTGTCATTGTCTTATATGCTTAGCATAGATGTCCAGCTTAATAGTGTATGATACGGTGTTCCTAGAACACAGCTAAAGACCTGGTAAATCGGGGAAATGTGAGGGGTGGCACTAGGAGACAGATGTCTATGGAATGATGCAAATCCTCTTTCAAGTTGGGAGTATGGAGACCTGCTTCATGAAGAAGCTGGGGGTGTGGGTGGGGGTGGGGAGAACATTTAACAACATGGGGACCAGTCAGGGGAATCCCCTTATTTCTGTTTTGCGTATGAGGAACCCTAGAGTAGCTAGTTAAGGCTCTCTAGTTTAATAAAAAAAATCATGGAGTCTTATGAAGACTCTTCATAAGTGTTAATAGGGATTTTATCCACTTATTTTGGTTGCAGTTTCCAATTTTTAAAAATGTTTAGGTAATCTCCACCTTCCCCAAATCCTAATTCTTATAGATTCATTAGTGTTGTCTCATGTCTCATGTCTCAATTCTTTGTATATGCATTCTTTTCAGATGTATTGAACAAAAAACCCTTCACAAAAAAAAAAAAGAGAATGAGAAGTAACCTTTTCTTATGTTCAAGTAGTGAGATGATAAGGCTTCTCTGTCAAGACAGCTAGAAAGAACTGATACAGCCTCTAAACTGTAAGTTTATGAACAACTAACAGTTTACAAATACTTGCTTAAAAAACACTTTTGTGCTTAATTTGCCCTGAAGAATAACAACCCTGTGAAATAGATCAGTTAGGTATTTCTTACATTTTGCATATGAAGACGTGAGACTTAGAATACAGAAGTGATTCCCTAAAGCCACTGACAAGCAGGAGGGCCAGGATGTAGAAGCAGGAGAGATGAATTGGATTTGAGCCCCAGAAGCAGGGTGGAGTAGAGGCAAGTGCACAGTCATGCACATCAGAGAGCTCTGAGTGAGATCGTGGCTCTACCTGGGACTGACTGCCCTTGTGACTTTAAGCAATTTTTTAAGCAGCCATTTCCTTAATAATAAAGAAGGAATAATAGGTAATATGAATCTTGCAAAATTGACATAAAGTGAGATCTTCACATGGGTAGCCTAGTGACCGACTGACAGATAGGCAGTAACAATAGTTCACACTTAGTGAGCACTTACCATGTGCCAAGCACTGCTCTACCACCTTACATCTACTGAGTCATTTATTCATTCAACACCCCTACAAGTGATATACCATTATATCATCCCTATTTTAAAGATGATGAAATTCAGAAAGGTTAAGTAATATCCCCAGGATTACATATTTTCATCTGGATTCCCCCCAGCAAGCTAAATCAGAGGGAAAGGAAGTGAGGAGAGAAGAAGGGAGGGTGTGATTATTATCAAGCTGGTTATCACTAAATGCAACTGACTGCTTGACCCCAACCGGCTGTCCCACCAGAAGCTTCACAAGATGTGACTCGTAACTGTCTGTCTGGGGGCAGGAGGATGCATACGCATGACTGTTGGGTAGAGTCCAGGGAAGCCCCAGGACTAAAGGCAAGGGGAACCCAATGGGAGCCTAAGGCAAGGCACTGTCAAGTTGACTGAATGGGGTCAACGGCGTCTGTGTACAATGGAAGCTGGAACAAGATGTATGTGAGTTTGGAAAAGCCTGAAGTGGCGCGTAGTCAGCTATGTTACAGATCTAGGAAGTGGTGGGGCTAGATGGAGGCCATGGTTTGTGTGAAAGACATGGTTACCATTCCTTATTCACCAGGGGGTGGGGAAGGGAGGGGCATGCATTGTGAATTAGTTATTTTCCCAGTGGAATAGGTTTATACAGATTCATATACACGTTCTCTTCCAATCCATTATTATTTCCTATGTTTAAGGATTGGTGGGCCCAAGTCAGAGATACAGGTTTTGGCCCTACACAGGGAAGCCACAACCTTCTGCTCGGCACAACCAGCATGTGGAACCTCCACCTCCAGTGTCCACATGAGGCTTCCCTGAGGAACCACATCTGGCTCGATGACTGGAGATGTCAATGCATCCAGTTGTGCCTCACCATGCCCACCATGGAAGAATAAGACTGTTGCCCCCAGCTGGCCCATGGCTTTAGAGGAGCTTCAGGCCATGCTTGTGTCTCCAAATCTAACCAAAAAAAAAAAAAAAAAGTTTTGTTCTTTGATTACAAAAGTAAAAGTAGCACTTCTCCATTAAAAATAAATAAGTAAAAGAGTAACTTATGCTTACTGTAGAAAATGTGGAGGTATAAATACACTGAGAAGTTTAAGGGGAAAACAATTGTCACCTAAGGTCTTTTTTTTCCTCCCCAAGATAACCACTGCTAACATTTTGGTGTATTCCTTTCTAGGTTTTTCTCTGTGGATATATAATGTAAACTGTATTTTTAAACAAAATTGAATCACATGTTATAAGAGTTTTATTACTCTGCTTTGTTCTCTTAACATTTTATGATAAACATTTTATTGCCATGAAATACTCTTTAAAAACCCCATATTTACAAGTGAATAATATTTTTAGACATTCAGGGTGTTTATAATTTTTAACTATTATATATAGAACTATGATGAACACCCTTTTACATAAGTCTTTGATCATGTTTTTGATTATTTTCTTTAGGAGATACTTAAAAGTGGGATTGTTGTGACAAAGGACATAAACATATTTACAAAAAGGCTTACTGCCAAATTGTTTCCAGAAATGTTTTACCAATTTATAGTCCTATCAGCAACGTGTTAATGCAAAAGCACTGCAAAAACAAGTCACTATTTTTAATGGTTTTTTTCTAGATAATAGGAGGAAATGGTATCTCATTATTTTGATTCATATTTCTTTGATTAATGACCATTAATTCTTTGATTATTGACCAATTCTTAGGTTTGTTGACCATTTGGATTTCCTCTACAAATTGCTTGTTCATTTTCTTTGGTCATTTTTCAATTGGAGTATTAGCATCTTTTTACTGACTTGAAAAAGCTGTTTGTTCTTCATCTTATTCATCGCAAATACTTTTGCCATTTTTTTATTTCGTTTTTAATTTTTATTATAGAGGAATTTTTTTAATACAGACAGTTTTGGGTTTTTGTTTGTCTTATGTGGTTAAATTCAACAATCATTTTCTTTGTGATTTATCCCATAGTTGCATGCTTATAAAGCTCCCCCATCCCAACATCAGTTAAATGTTTTCGTATATCTTCTTTTAGATAATTAAGAAGATGCATAAGGTGTATAAAATCACAACATATAAGAATTGGAAAAGCTATCAGTGTCCTTCATTTTATAAATAAGAAAATTCAAGCTTTAGAGGTAAAGTAATTCAAACACCAGATCACACAGTCAGTAAGGGGCAAAGCCAAGATTTTTTTTTTTTGAGTAAGTATAATTAGCACAAGATTAAATCCATAAATCTAAAGTATTCAATTTAATAAGTTTTGACAATTGTATGTACTCTTGTAACTACCACCTAAATCAAGACACAGAATATTTCCACCGCCATCAGCAACCACTATCTGATCTCTTTTACTACAGGCCATATTTGCCCATATTTGGATTTTATTAAAATGGAATCATAGAGTAAGTACTTTTTAGTAGCTCCCTTTGTTCACTCAGCATAAATTATTTGAGATTCAAACATAGAGTTGCGTCTATAATTAGTTTATTCTTTTTTATTGCTGAGTATGAATAGTCTGAATATAATACAGTATGTTAATCCATTCTCCTGTTTATGGGCATTTGGGCTGTTTCCAGTTTGAGGCTATTATGAAAAAGGTTGATATGAATATTCTTGTAGAAGTACTTGTTTAGACATATGATTTCATTTCACTGGGGAATGGAATTGCTGGGTCATTGGATAGGTGCATGTTTTAAAGCTAGAGTTTGCAATCTGCCTCTGAAAACCATGCCCCAAGCCGTTGGACCACATTGTCTTTCACAGATCCAAGCATTAGGGGGTCAAGTTCAAATCCTAGCTCTTCCATTTCCTTGCTTGGGCAAGTTACTTCACCTCCCAGTGCTTTGTTTCCTCATCTGCACCAACCCCTCAGGGAGCTGTGAAGAGTAAATGAGGTAAAACAAATGAAGCACTTAGGATGGAGCTTGGCATATGGTTTGTTTTTAGTATTATTATTGTATTAGAGAATGTGTCTGTCTACATTTAGTCTGTCAGATACTGGATTAGAAAAGGGTTCTCTTGAAACCAGCCAGGAAAGGCCTCCCTGTGAGGGTGGGGCCACACCATAAAGATGATTTATGGAAGAAGACTGTCCTTTCCCACAAATTCAGCTGGACCTGCCACAGAAATGCCCATGTTCAGACCAGGTACCTTTGAGCATCCCTGCTGGCTCTGAGGCTCTCACACTCCGGTTCTTGCACTTGCCTTTGTGGGGTTCAGCGCACAGTTGTCCTGCTCAGTGTTCAGCCCCAGGCAGTCCCTGAAGACGCAGGGCTTTTAAAACCCTCTTTAACATCTGAGCAGAATCCCACACCCAGCTCTACCTCTCCTCCTTGGGCTTCAACCAGATCACCCAAGACTCCGTTAGCTTTGGCTCATTACTTATGTCCCAGGCTGTAGTCAGTATAGCAGTAGGCATTCAGGAGGAACACATTCAGAAGGTAGGGCTGCTGGGACTGAACTGAAGAAGTGAACTGAAGAACACCTTTCCAATCCTGAGTACTTCCTAATTCTTTCTAGAACATCATCTCATTCTGCCTTTCCTCCGTGCCAGTACGTCCCACTGATGGTAAGCTCCTAAGGGTGGTCTAGACTATTTAGCACAGGACGGCATACTGAAGGCCCAGCAGAGATCCTGGCACATAGTTAGAAAGGCACCCAATAAGTATTGTTGCTCTATAATGAAAAACATATCTACACACAGTATGCAATGCCTCTCCTCTCGTCTTACCTGCTGAGGAGATTTCTACCTTCCCTCATAGTTCTGGACTTTCATTATAAAGATCAGAAAAGAGTTGAGAAGGAAAGCAGAGCCCAGAAAGGTTTTTTAGAGTTTTTCAGAAAATAGAAGCAAATTATTCATCCATCAACAAGTGTATTTATAAATAAGTAATGGCCATGCATATAATAGAGAATATAGTTTAAATACACTAATAGGCACTAATCCATAGGCTTTATTCATGCACTTACCGACATGGATAATCACACAAAGTTCAGTTTCCAAAATTTGGAGAGTGATATATACATATGTATATTTGATGCCATTTAAATAAAACTTGAAAATGTGAAATTATGCTATTACTGTGATGATATACGGTTATGGATACATACTGTGTAGAAATAGTCCAAAAACATATATAGAGAATAGTATGAGAGAGTATACACCCAACTAGTTTAGGGTCACCTAATTTGGAACCAAACTATAAAGATAAATTCACTTGATTTGTGAAGAATAAATGAAAGTTTTGGAGCTGCAATGACTTGATCAGAGCTGCAGTGTAGGATGCGAATCTTACTACAGGGGAAGGAGGGAAAGATTTAAGCACTCAGCATTCATGGAGGCACTGTTACAGGCACTCAGGATCTGTCAGTGAAATCCCTGCTGTCACTTGTATCCTTGTCACTTTCCAGGCCTGAGGCAGAAAAGCCTGTTTCGGGGCCCTCCAGTTAAATGACAGCTAAAGAGGGCCTGGAGGTGTGTGGGGGAGAATGAAAGATCGGGGTGGGAAGTCAGAGGTCACTGGAGAGAATGCATAGGCAGGTTCAATGTGCAAGGTCCTGGGAGAAGGTGGGGAGAGGGACTGTGTCAAGCAGGAAAGGGTGACCCGAAGGAGGGGGTGTCCCTGACAGAAGCAGGGAACACAGGGCAAGAAAAAATGGGCTCCTGCTCCAGGCTGAGCCCTGTGGCAGAGCCAGATTCTGCAAAGATGGATGGCATGTTGCCTGCCCCCCAGGAGCTCACAAATTAGCTGTGACAACCATTCATCCAGCAAATACTCTCTGATGAAGTGTGCTGAAACCTACACTAGGTAACTTGTCATCCTAGCAACCCGGCAAGAACTTGATCTCCAGCCCCCAAAGGCTACAGTTTGGGCAGCTTCATGCAGAGATCTGAGACACCCAGCTCTGGACAAGAATGAAGAGGAGAGAGTTACGACATGCACTTGCCCCTCACCCAACTCAAGTACCTGCACCTCCCCTCCTTAAACACTAGTAATTGCCGAGGTCCTTGTCTCTGGCTGGCTCAGCCCACAGAAGCGGTAGGCCATGACCATAAACTTTCCAAACTCAAAACATCCACTCAGGGAAGATAAATTTCTGGTTGTGGGAAGACTGCCTGAAAAGGGCTGTTAGAAAGGCCCAGCCTGGGCACTGACCACTCCAGTGGGCCAAGCGTCAGCCTGGTGAACAGAAAGACACCTGGGCTTCGGTCTCAGCTCTGCCACTCACTCCCTGGGTGACCGTGTGCAATGATTGAATCTGTTTGGCCTTCAGTTTCATCCCTGTCATGAAGACATGCTTAGCTGTCCTGGGGCCACTCCAGCTAACACCATTATATTCTTCACAGCGTACCACAAACAGGGGCACTTAGAGCAACAGAAACTGACGGTCTCAAAGTTCTGGAGGCTGAATGTCCAAGATCGAGGTGTCGCAGGGTTGGTTCCCTCTGAGAGCTGTTTCAAACCTCTCTCCTGGCTTCTGGAGGTTGGCTGGCAATCGTCGAGGTTCCCTGACTTGTAGACACAACGCCCCAATCTCTCCATGTTCCATGATGTTCTCCCCATGTGCATGTCTGTCTTTTCACATGGTTCTTTTTATAGGACACTAGTCAGATTGCAGTAGGGTTCCACCCTACTCCAGTATGACCTCATCTTAAGAAATTACACTAACTTTACACTGACCCCATTTCTAATAAGGTCATGTTCTGAGGCACTGGAAGTTAGGAGTTCCTCATGAATTTTTCAGGGACACAGTTCAACCCTTAACAACAATCCTGAATGTCATTCTTCCTCCCGTGGGCCTCTAGGGTGACCATAAAATTTATCACCCAAACTGGAAATTCTGAGAATGGAAAGGGTACTGTAACATTTATGGCAGACAACAGGTGTTGTCTGGAGACTGACCAGGCAGCCTGGGTCATATGGTCCCCAGAGGGCCTGTAAGATCCAACAGAGGCACCCGACCAAAGGCTGGGAAGCAGGGCTCTGGATGCTGTTTCTGCCTCCTACCGGGTCACTCTGTGACCAGGATAAAAATCGCAGCCTCTCACAAAATGGGAAGCGGACAGAGCGGCAGAGAAAGAAAAGGAACGAAGTGGTGCCTGGGAAGTGCAGAGGCCTGGGAGAGGCTGGTGCTAGGGATGTTGGTACATGTGGATGGCTATAAAAAGGCCATTTCAGTTTCAAGCAGCAGCTCTTTACTGAGATCCAAGTACGGACTCAAGCCCAGGTCAGACCTATAGGGTATACGTGGAACCATGTGATGTATGGAAGACGTACCCTCAATGACTTTTCAATCCATCCATCCTGGGGTACACTGACTCACATGAATAGTTAAAGGGCATCTGCTGTGTAAGGTGCTGTGCTCAGTACTTGTTTGTGTGGCCAGGGTTCAGAAAAGGAGGCATCCCAGTCCTCTAAAGTAATTGGGAGATTTAGAGGACAGGAAAGGTCACTGGAGACCAGCAGAGAAAAGGCCAAATTGTATAAGGAATGGTGACTAGAAACGCCTGAGTAAAAATGGCCTCAAAAAATGAATAAGGAGGGGTGCCTGGGTGGCTCAGTTGTTAAGTGTCTGCCTTTGGCTCAGGTCATGATCCCGGGGTCCTGGGATCCAGCCCAGCATCGGGCTCCCTGCTCAGCGGGAAGCCTGCTTCTCCCTCTCCCGCTCCCCCTGCTTGTGTTCCCTCTCTCGCTGTCTCTCTCTCTCTGTCAAATAAATAAATAAAAATCTTTTTAAAAAAATGAATAGGGAAGTGTCCCTCCTCCTCTATTTTCTGAATGTGTAGAAGATTCATATAATTTCTTCCCTAAAGTTTGATAGAACATTCCAGCAAAGCCACCCGAGCCTGGAGCAGTCTTCCTGGGAAGGTTTTAAATTATTAATTCAATTTCTTTCATTGATTTGGGTCTATTCAGCTTTTTATCCCTTCTGAGTAAGTTTTGGTTATTGGTGATTTTTATTGCACTGTCTCTTCTGTCTAGGATGTCAAAGTTGTTGGCATAAAGTTTTAAAAATAATATCCTCTTAACGATCCTTTCAATGTCTATGGTACTTCTAGTGATGTCTTTCCATTCTAGATATTGGTAATTTCTGTCTTCTCTCTTTTTTTCTTCACCTGTTCAAGCTAGAGGTTATCCATTTTATTCCCTGCAGAGAATCAGCTTGGAGTTCATTAAATATTTCACTTTTTTTTTTTGTTCTTTCTTTTTCATCAACTTAAGCTCTTTGCTTAGGGACTAACCTGCTTCTCTTTTTCTACATTCTTAAAATGGACACTTAGATCCAGGATTTTAGACTGTTCCATCTTCATCTAAGTATTTAAAGCTATACCTTTTCCTCTAAGGACTTCTTTTGTTACATCCACAAATTTTGATAATTTGTGGTTTTATCTTCATGCTGCTCAAAACCTTTTCTACTTTCCCTTGTGACTGCATGAAAGCATATCTCTTATAGATAGCATATACTTGAGTTCTTGCTTTTTTATCAGGTGTGACTACCTCTGTATTTTGAGGGGAGCTCAAACTATTTACATCTTAAATAATTATGGTTAGGTTTAAATCTACCATCTAGGTTTTTTTTAATATTTGTTTCATCATTATTTGTACCATTTTTTACCCTCCTTTCATGTCTTCTTTTTGGTTAATTGGATTATTTTTTAATATTGCGTGTTATCTCTTCTGTTGGCTTCTTAGTTATACCTCTAATTATTTTGAAGATTGCTCTAGGGTTTATAATGTGTATCTTTATTATAGTTTACCTTCCAGTGATATCATAGCACATCACATAGCATGTAAAAGCCCTACAACAATATTATTTCCTCCTTCTCATCCTTTGTGTGATTATTTGTCATATATTTAACTTTTACATATATCTCACAATACATTGTTACTGCATTTGCTTTAAACAGCCAATAGTCTTTTTCTTTAAAAATTTATTTATTTAGTTGAGAGAGAAAGAGAGAGCACGTGCGTGCATGTGAGGGGGGGAGGGGCAGAGGGAGAGGGAAAGAATCTCAAGCAGACTCCCCGCTGAGCACAGAGCCATGTGGGGCTTGATCCCATGACCCTGGGACCATGACCTGAGCCAAAATCAAGAGTCGGACGATCAACTGACTGAGTCACCCAGGCATCCCCAGTCAATAGTCTTATTAAAAAATTCAAAACTGAAAGAAAGTACCTTTTATATTTTATCATATGTTTACCATTCCTAGCACTCACCATGCTTCATGCATATCCAAGTTTCTATCTATTATTGTCTTTCTTGTTCCTGAAAAGCTTCCTTTAACATTTCTGGTAGTTCAGGTCTTCCCCCTACAAATTCCTTCAGCTTTTGTTTGTCTAAAAAAAATCCTATTTCTCTCTTATGTTGGAAGATGTTTTCACTGACATAGAATTCTAGGTTGACAGACTCCCCTCTGCCCAGAACTCCACTGTCTCCAGACTTGCATAGTTTCTGACAAGAAGTCAAACTGAATTTTGCTCTTGTAACTAAGGTGTCTTTTTCCTTTGCTGCTTTTTGAAGATGTTTTATCATGTGTTCTCAGCAATTTTTTTATGATATGCCTTGTTGTGCTTTTCTTTGCATATCTTTTCTGCTTGAGGTTCTCTGAGCTGTTTGATTTTATACATTTCTAGTTTTCATAAATTTCCAAAAATTTTGGCCATTCTTTCTTCAAGTATTTATTCTGTCCTCATTTCTGGGACTCCGATTATGTGTACATTGACCAGTTGATACTTATTGTTTTACATGTCACTGAAACTCTGTTTAATTTTTTCAGACATTTTTCTCTTTGCGTTTCATTTACATTGTTTCTGTTGCTGTCTTCAAGTGCACTGATCTCTTCTTCCCAGTATATAATCTGCTGTACTCCCATGTAGTATATTTTTCATTTCAGTTATTGTATTTTTAAACGCTAGAAGTTCTATCCAGTTCCTTCCTTTATCTTCCATTCTTCTCATTATCTTTATATTTTCTACCAGATCTTTGAGCATATTCAGCATATTTATAATAGCTGTTTTATTTAAATAAACTATTCATTATGGAACAATTTTAAATTTACAGAAAAGTCACAAAATAGTACAAAGTTCCTATATATCCAACCCCTAGTTTCTCCTAATATTAACACCTTGCAGAACATTTGTCAAAACTAAGAGATTAACATTGATACAGTACTATGAACTAAACTCAAGACTTTCCTTGGATTTCACCAGCTTTTCCATTAATGTCCTTTTCTATTCCAGAATTCAATCAGGATGGCACACTGCATTTAGTCATCATAAGTCCTTAGTTCCTCTGGACTGTGACTTTTCCCAATCTTTTGTTGCTTTTGTTATCTTGACAGTTTTGAAGAGTACTAGTCAAATATTTTGTACAGTGTTGCTCCATTCATGTTTCTCATGTTTAGACCGGGGTTATATGGAGTTTTTTTTTTGTTTTTTTTTAAAGATTTTATTTATTTATTTGAGAGAGAGAGAATGAGAGAGAGCACATGAGAGGGGGGAGGGTCAGAGGGAGAAGCAGGCTCCCCGCCGAGCAGGGAGCCCGATGCGGAACTCGATCCAGGGACTCCAGGATCATGACCTGAGCCGAAGGCAGTTGCTCAACCAACTGAGCCACCCAGGCGCCCGGTTATATGGAGTTTTGGGGAAGAATACCACAGATGTGAAGTGCCCTTCTCATGATATCATGTCAGGAGATCAATGACATTAACATAGTACTGATATATGAACCTTGATTATTTTATTAAGATTCTGTCAGCTCTCTCACTGTAAAATTACTATATTTCCCATTCCATATTCTTTCTTTGGGAAGTGAGTTACTCAGCTCAGCCACACTCTGAGGGTAGAGATGGGAAAATTAAAATATATTTTTGCTATTTTCATCATGTCTGTTTCTGCATGTTTCTTCTGAGTAATTTTTTTTTGTCCTAGTTGTGAGTTATGCATTTTCTTGATTTTTTGCAAATCTGGTGATTTTGTGAATTTTATACATTATTGAATGCTGGATTTTATTTTGTGTCTTTCAAAGGTGCTGAACTTTATTCTGGAAGTCAGGTAGGTTATCTGCATATCAGTTTAATCTTCTGTGCTCTTATAAAACCTTTTGTCAGGCAGGTCTAGAGAAGCCTTTGTTCTAGATTAGTTAAGTCCTACTATTAAGGGAGGTCCAATCTGGGGCCTTTATGGTATTGAACAAGCTTTCTCCCCACAGTCTGGTAGAAGGATTCCCAATCCTGTGTGAGCTCTGGGAGTATTTTGGCCATAGCTCCTTAGTAATTATTCTTTACTTAGCAGCGATCTTCTCCCAGTCTCTTGAATGGTCTCCCAAAGACTAAGGAACACTTATGCACATTTCTGAAGCTCCTTCTCTGTGTAACTCTTTCATCTCTGGTATCCACCTCCCAAATTTCAGCCACCTCAGCCTCTCTGAACCCCAACTTCTGCCTCCTAAATTCAGCGGGACATTGGGTTCTGTTGAGGTTCCCCCAGCCCCCTTGTACCACAGTCCAGAAATTAACTCCCAGCAGAAGCCTGGGAAATTGTAGAGCTTGCCCCTTTCCTTTTCCTTCTCTCAGAGATCACAGTCCTGAGCTGCCTGTTACCCAGGGTTCAACAATGGCTAATTCATTAATTGCATCCAGTTTTCTAGTTGTCTATGGCAAAGGGACCATGACAGATCTTTTTGCCACTTGTGGTGGGAAGTGCTTCTAAATTTTTATAGTTTCTACATCTTCCCTCAGTTCCCTGACTGGGGTGGCAGCAGTGGGTAGCTACTTACTAGAGTTACCTTAGTAGCTGGTTCCCTAATACCTTTGTGGCTGGTTTTGCTTTTTCAGTTCTCCAATAAAACTGGAAAATTGTTTTGTTTTTTTTTTTTTGGAAAATTGTATTTTTAGTAGTCATTTACATTATATTCTCTCCATTAAAATAATGTGTTTTCTCTCTTCTATCAGGACCAATCACCTCCCTTTGGTTTAAAAGGTAAGAAAAAGAGATGGAGGGAGAGAGTTGGTAAGATGTATTTCTTGGATGAAGATTGGTAGTTTGGTAATGGTAGATATGGATGTTCTCTGTCCCTCTCCCCACTTCTAGCAAAGGAGCACTGGGACCAGAGCAAAGCTTGGTAAAAAAATTCTTAGGAGAGCATTAAAAAGTGTCCCCTGGAGTTGGAGGTGCCAGGGTCATGTGTCTGATTCTCCACAGAAGACCTCTGAGTGCAGAGGGTAGGTAGTTATGAGGAAAGGCACCATGATAAGAAGTTGCACAGGGAGTGGCCTTCCAGGGCTTCACAGGGCCAGAGTGCCAGGTTTTCCCTCTGGGCCAGAAATGGTGGCTAGGCTGAACCCATCTAAAGAGTACACTCATGAAAGCTTCCTCCAGGACCCTGACAGACAGCTTGGGTTATATACTTCTAGAAGCAGGAACTGAGGAGTTTGCTTATCAGTTGAAGGATTAGGGTTCTCCATTGGGAGGAAGAGAGGACTTCCAATAATTCATGAAAATCCCATGAGAGAAAGATCCTAGTGTTGGGCACCAGAGAAATTAGAGGGCACCTATTCCAGACCACTACACATTAGCTAAAGACAAGAACTTCACCCATTTTTGGCTCCCTTGACCCCACCCACCACTCCCCAACAAACAGGAAAGCCAGTGGGGGAGGAAGCAGGACCACCTACCCTTTCTCTGCCGTGGGTTGCAGTGGATGTGGGGAGAGAGAGAAGGAAGAGTTTAACTTGAATAAGAACTTAAAATTTTGTAGATGAGTCTGGACTATCTGGTACATGATCCTTACTACCTGCAAGGGACCAGAAAGCTATGGCATCTACATGAGTTCTCAGGCTAGGGATCCAATTGAGCAGGTAGGAATGGTAATAGTCAGAAAACAGAGAAGTATTTCATTATTTCAAACCAAATCCAGTTCATTCAGTAAACTAGGTACAAATCCTACACATGTAAAAATAGTTCATAGGAAAAGAGATGGGACTCTAGAGGTCAGAGACAAAGAGCAGGCTGCTGCCAGGCCTCTCCTAAGTTCACAACCATGGCATTGCTGTGGTGGGACTTTGGTTCAGGTCCTCCTCACTACCTGTGGGTGTGTCCCCAGAGGGGTGGAGCCCCAAATACTAGCCCCTGCTTTCACAGACACCTTAGACTCCTGTCCCTGACCCACTATGTGGGACTCCAACACCGCAGTGCTCTCATGGTCCACCAGGAGGGAGGAAACAGATTAGTCTTCAGACACCAGGCCTCAGCCAACAGTGTGAGGCTGGAACACATGTTGCCAAGGGAAAATGGAGCCTCTTTCAGGAAGAATGGCAGGGAGAAGCTAAGGTGGTTCCTACTCAAATTAGTTGCTTTTTCTTTCCTGTCTGTCATGGAACTCTATTTTATAAAATACAATAAAAACAAATTATCAGAAAAAAATTGAAGACAAACAGAGCATGCAAAATACAAGCTCAAAATTTGCATTAGATTCGATAGACACAAAACTATTCCATTAAATTGCAATTTCTGCACGAATTTCATTGTGTATCAGGGAGAGCCAGGCTATGGATCATGCTGTGAGTGGCACTAACTGGGCTCAGTTAAATGGCGGCCATTGCATCTCCACGTGGCCAATCATTAAAACCTGCAGGATTTTGACAGACCCAGGCTGAGAGAGCTTTAGTCTCTCCAGCCTCCTTGAGGCAACTTCTGATTGGGTAAATCTCCAAGCATCAACATTCTGGGCCCTCCATCATCAGCTCCATGCTCTAAATCTCTCTCTCTCAAGGTTCATGCTACTCCTTGTGCCTAGCATACCCTCTTCCTGACATGGCATGTCCAGCCCTAACTATTCTGTGAGGCCCAGCTTCAGTGCCACCTGGCCCATTTTTCCCATCCTCCTGGATAGCATTGCCCTGAGGCCTCTCAAGGGGGCTGAGCCATACTTCTCTTAAGCACACTTCATGTCTTGCCAACACTGTGGTGATTTATGTCCATGTCTCACCTTCCCTGTGAGACTGTAAGGTACTTGGGGGCAGGACTCATTTCTCCTTTATCTTTGCAAACTTCATAATAGTGGCACAGTGGCTACCTCATAAATTTGGGCTTTTATCAATGATTGAAAACAACAGAACCCTCTCCCTCAGTCCGGGTGGAGCCGGCTGGGCAGAGATAAATAGCTGTTTGTCTGTTCTTCCTACCTCGAGTGCCAGGAAGTTCCAGGCCCTGATGGACCCCAGCCAGAGAAATCCCAACAGCACTGAGGAAAATGGCTGGTTGCTAAGTGGACCCTTTTGAAGGGCTCTGTGCCTCTCTAAGCTCTTCAGAAAATGAGGACACCAGCTGTCTCCTGTCTCAGGCAAGCAGGCGCTTCTTTTCATCTCTCCCAGGCCTCTTACTGCCCAGCAGGGTGTCAGAGCCCAATGCCAGTTGTCCCAAGATGGGGAAGCAGACTTGACAGATGGAAGATAGGTTAGCGTTGTGTGAAGGGAAACCACTTTTGTTTAGACCCCCATGTGCATGGCGGGCACAAGGCTTGATTACAGGGTGAGGAGCTGTGGAAGGAATGTGCCTCCCAGCTGGAAAACAACCGTGGGCTGTTTTTGTTCCTGCATCCCAGGGTGCACCAGGACGGATGGCAGCAAGCAGGCTCAATGTGCCACAGTTCATATCTGCAGGAACCAAACCCACGTCCCTCCAGCCCCTCGGAGAGGCTGCCATGCCTGCAATTCCTCCTCGATGTCCCTGCCATAAATCAGGCGTGGCTACCCCCAAGTCACCAGCAGTCTGAGCTCGGCTACTGAGAAATGTGAGGAGCAGGGACAGCCTCCTGTGTGGCTTTGCCTGAACCTCTATGGCAGGGACAGATTCCCTGAGAGGGTCCCTGAGCTAGGCCCTGCCATGTCAAACCTCAAAACAAGAGTCCCTGTGCCGAGGATTGTATCCAGCTATGAAAGAGAGCCGAGGAAGAGAGAAAGAAGGAGGGATCTAAGAAAACAGATGCGGGTGTGGGGCTGGGAGGAGCCAGAGGGAAAGAGATGAAGAAAGATGGTTCTTTAAAAAACAAACAAACAAACAACAACAAAAAACAGAAAAGAGAAAAGACAGAAAAAAGTGAGCAGGGGAAAAAAAGAGAAAATAAAGAAATCTTAAAAGCTGGGGAGAAAAGAGATGGCAAATAAGTAATGTGAGCAGTAACGGTTTTGGAGAGCCTTGCTGATTGATATCAACGTTTCTTGAATACACTTCCCCTCCAAGGTGGAGCCCTTGACCCGCGCTCCCTCTGATGGTGCCAGAAAGGAGCGGGGCCACCCAGGTAAAGCTGTGAGTCTCTCAGTGAAGCCCAAAGAAGTCCCTTCCTCTCGCTCCTAGGCAGCCCCAGTCCTAGGAGGCCCTGGGAGGTGAGTTCAGGGCTAAGCCCAGTGCAGCAGGGAGCCGGGGAAATGGTGTCATCTCACGGAGGAGGTCTGCTGAGCTGCTGGAAAAGCTCCTGCATCCATGTATGTGTGCGTGTGCACGCCTGCATGCCTGAGAGAGAGAGAGAGAGAGAGAGTTGAGGGACGGATGAGGAGCTCGCCTGCCAGGGTTGGAAAATCTTGCCACTGCGAAGAGAGTTCTGATCACTTTTGATTTGGTGTAGCTGTTTTCCTCTTGTAATCCCCAGTGTGGTGAGCAGAAGGAGGTGGAAAAAACACTCCGTGAAGTCTTTTTCCATTAGGAGGCCACTAAACTGCGTAAGTAATTCAGAAATAAGGGTCTGCCGCACGCAAAGCTTCCAACTCATATATTCCTGGACTTTGAAGAACTTCCTTTGTTCCAAAATGCCCAAGAGAGAGGGGACAATATTTTTTTTAATTATTTTTGTGATAAATGCACATAACAAAGTTTACCATACTTACCATTTTTAAGTGTACAGTTCAGTTGTGTTAAGTATGTTCACATTGTTGTGCAACCAGTCCCCAGAACTTTTTTCATTTTGCAAGCTTGAAACTCTATACCTATTAAACAACTCCCCATTCCCCCTCCTCCAGCCCCTGGCATCCACCATTCTACTTTCTGTCCCTATGAATCGGACTACTCCCAGCACCTCATATAAGTGCAATTTTACAGTATTTGTCTTTGTGTGACTGGCTTATTTCACGTCACATAATGTCCTCCAGGTTCGCTCATGTTGTAGCCTGGGTCAGAATTCCTTCCCTTTTTAAGACTGAATAATATTCCATTTTGTTTACCCGCTCATCTACCTTCTGGCTATTGTGAATAATGCTTCTATGAACGTGAATGTACAAACACCTCCTCAAGATCCTGATTTCAGTTCTTTTGAGTATATACCCAGAATTGGAACTTCCAGATCATACTGGTAACTCTATTTTTAATTTCTGAGGACCTGCCATATTATCTCCCATGGCGGCCTACTATTTTACATTCCCACCAACACTGCACAAGCGTTGCAATTTCTCCCCATCCCGGCTGACACTTACTCTTTTCTGGTTTTTTGATACAACTCATCCAAGTGGGTGTGAGATGGTATCTCTTTGTGGTTTTGATTTGCCTTTTCTTCATGATGAGTGACATTGAGCATCTTTTCCTGAGCTTATTAGCCATTCGTGTATCTTCTTTGCAGAAATGTCTATTCAAGTCCTTTGCCCATTTATTAATCAGGTTGTTTTGTATTGTTTTTGACTTGTGGGGATTCTTTTTGTATTCTGGTTATTATGTTATCACATATACGATTTGCAAATTCTTCCATTCCACGGGTTGCCTTTCACAGCTGATCCTGTCCTTTGATGCACAGAAGTTTTTAATTTTGAAGTCATCCAATTTAATTTTTTTTTCTCTTCTTGCCATTAAGGAGCAGTATTTTAAGCCAACTTCAATACTATGGCTCTTCTCAAGCTGCCATTAAGAAAAAGAGCAAGATAAAACCCTGTCCCAGTGAATGCGATGTGTATATCCCAATAGCTCAGACCGGCCCCAAGGGAGCAGGCATGGACCAGGTTAGGAGCTAACCTTACATTCTGTTTCTTTCCGTGTCAGAGTTTGCATGTGAGGCTATCAGAAATTCTTTCTTTGAAGGCCCATGCTGAATTTAGGGTTTTGGTTTTGGGTTTTGTTGTTTTATTGCTGCTAGTTGGGTCCTACAACAAGGAATCTTGAAGAATTCACTACACATAAAAGATCCAAGAAAATGTCTCAGGTTTTCAGGCCAGCTCAGATCTTCACTATTTTCAGCAGAAGAGAATCATCTTAAAAAGTCAATAAATGGTCCCAAAGGAAGTGAGCCAATTGCAGGCATTTAACTGTTCAGAAAGAGTTGAAAGCATCTTATGAGAAGGTGCTCAGCATTCAGGGTCCAGCCTCTATGCTTCATGAGCCCTAATTCAGATCCAGTGTCAGTTGTTGGGTCCTCTGCCAAAGAAATACGGGAAAACCAGCTTTTCCCTAATTTCATTGATTATGTCAGCTGCTGATGGACACCATCTGTGAACCCAGACCAGCCTTAACACATTCAAATCTACTGGCATGAATTCATCATTTTCCTCTCCTCATGGAAAAAACAAAGCTAGTTTGTTGAAGACACTTTCAACCCAATAGTGCCAATAGGGGATGAGAAAGGGCCTTGCATGCATGGAGGGCAAAGCTGTTGGAACTCTGCCAACCTCATCACCCTGTAGCAGAACGTTCCTTTATCCTGGAAGGCCCCACGTAGGCCACAATCTGCAATGCTATGATGTCCAGTTGTTTCCCTCCATCCCTCTTCTTTCTTAACCAACCAGTCCAAGTTAATTGAGTGCAAAGCCATGTGCAAGGCACCATGCTGAGGGCAACGGCAGTGGCGAGGGGGAAGCAGACTAGAATTAGGCATGTATAATACTAGTAGAGTGTGCTGTGATACATAACGTGTATGCCACTAATATTAGACTTCATGGTGCCTACGGACAGGTTGAAGTGATTAAAAGACATCCCTGGAACAAGAGTGATCAATATGAGACAGACTTGGCACCACACAGCTGAATATTCCATAGTACATCAAGTATGGTGAGTGTTGCAGACGAGGGGTCTGTGAGGAGGGGAAATCCCAGTGCCCCGATACCAAAGCCACGCCACCCAAAGACACCAACACAAACTCAAGCACACATATCCCCAAACCATCACCTGCACAATCTGACCCTGATATACACCCACACACCCCCACACACAGACACCCATCCATACACATCCACACCCCGAAAAGAGATGTGCTCTTCACACGCAAGGTCAAGGGTAAATTATTTTTTAATTCTCCATGCAAGAAATGAGAAATGGACAAAAGCCCAGGGCTCCCTAGAGAGGTTTGGTGACCAGAGAAGTCACTCGCAGCTGAATTTATAATGTCATCATCCTTTGCCCCATTCCAAACAGGTTTCATGTGCACCCTGTAAGAAAACATACCCCAAGTTCCTCTAAGGGCTGGGTCTGTTGAAAGAGTAAATTAGTGTTCGTGGGAGGTGGTTGCTGGAATTTCAGGTGAAGAGAAGAGGCAATCATGGGTGTTTATTCTAGAATTCCACATGTTCTCCAGAGACATGCATTTATTTGTGTAAACAGATAATGGTCTTTTAATTGAGCTCTGGCTCATTTTCAGCACAAGTCAAGTTCAAGTGCTTTGTACTGTCTGGACAGTGACTGGGCCTTGAGGAAGTCCAGGTGGTTCTGACTGAGACTAGAAGCACATGACTTGTCCAATGGAGAGCCCAACTGATTCCAAAGGTCTGTGTTCCTGGACTCCTGACCAAGTTTCATTCCCAGTGGAATGCAGCTTCCTGGTTCAAAGATAAAAATCTTTGATTCCTTCCTCCCACCTACCCTATTCACAAAAGGTCATAAGAAAAAAAAAAGGCTGGCTTGGAATAGAAGCCCCAGAAGTTTATTTGGACACCACTGGCCCTTTGCAAATCAACTCAGTGTTTGAATGAGTTGAGTGCACATGAATCAGAAACACAAGGGTCATATTCCCTCTCAAATACTTGGGGTGCACAATGCAAATTTAGCCTAATCCCAAATTAGGAGTCAGGCCAGACCTTTGTTAAGTCCCCCTTGCTCCGATGTTTGGCCCAGCAACTGGGAACCCCAGCTGGTCAGGACAGGGCTGGAGCTCCCAGCCCTGAATTCCTGTGGCTAGCTCGTGATAGCCGCCTGACGGCCTGCCTGGGGTTTGGGGGGGGCCTGCACCCGGGCTCCATAATCCATACCAATAATACCAAAGGCATTGTGATGGGTCTTCCCCAGCAGGCAGAATGTGAGGCAAGCGATAATGAGAACAATGAAAGGGTCTGACATGGAAATTTCAGTAGGAAACAAGCAATTACATGAGAACAAACATTCCCAACGCCACTCACAATCATCAGAACACATAACAGTGATTATAAAAAACGATAGCAACAAATTTAGACCCGGAGCAGTTTGTGCTTTGGAAAAAGGAGTCCTCCTGGGATGGAGCTGTGACATTCCCTGGCACATGTGGACAGAGTGTGTGTGTGTGTGTGTGTGTGTGCACCTTTTGGAACACATGAATTTCATTTGACTTGATTTAAAGCTGGATCTCTTTTCCCTGCAGTTGAAACCACTTCTCTTGAACAAACACATTTCCATCCACCGGGCAGGGAGGAAATTGTGAGTCAGAAAAGAGGACAGGATTTTCTCTGGACCTGCTGTATGTTCAGTCTGAGGACTGCTGGAAAATGTTCAGACCTGGAGAAAAGAATGGTCCCCTAACTGTAGAGCTGCGCTCTCCAGCCCAGGACTAGAGGGTAGGGTCACAGTGAGGAGGGTCTAGGATGGAAATACCTTGCTAGGATCTAAACTGACGAGGTCACACCAGCTGTCCTTTTCTCATCGAGATTCATGACACCATCGATCCAGTGTCTATGGTTTTAAAGGTGAGTTCTTTCCTTCCGCTGGGTACAAATAAATGCAAGTCTCTGGGTGGCGCACCTCTACACAATCCCTGCTTCGTCTCCATCGTGAGATGCCTTTTTCACCCATCTCTAGCCTCCATATCATAAATAGCCCTTGGTCCTGGCTCTGCAAGGAGGAGGCATCCAAACGTAAGGAGACAGCCTGAGAGCATCATGAGAATATGCAAGGAGCTTACTCGTGGTGGTGGGTCCGCAAGTGGGGGGCAGAGCTAGGAAGGCTTCATGCTGACATTAATTACAGTTTAGGGCTGGTACTTATTTTTTCCTCTAGCCAACTACAAGCTGCCTCCTCCTCCCCTTCCTCCCCTGCGGGGCCCCTGGGGCCTCCCCCAGTCCTGGCCCAGGTCAGGCCCCAATTCACCATGCTGGAGGGGCATACTGCAGCTAGAAGTCACTGAGTCACCTGCCAAGACTAGCAGCCAAGTTTCGATTCCCGGTGGCCTCAGCTGCCAGCCTTGGGAGGCATGCTGACCCCAGAGGAATCCAGTTAATTCTGTGGAACCCACCCTGGCTGTCCGTGGGCCACACTGTGAAATCAGCACTTGGGTTTTGGCACGTGTCACCTTTATTCCTTCAGATTACTCTTCTAGGCGAAGAGGCAAAATTATTCAGATCTGCATAAACTCTCCAGAAAACTGGAGAGCCAAACTGGAAACTGAGGTCCTTACCCCACCCCCACCCCCACTCATTCCCAGTACAAACAGTGGCAGTGGATGCTGGTGGGGGTTATCCAAACATGCAACAGACGTGAGATCGTGTACAAAGCACTTTGACAGGGTCTCTTCTTCATGAATCTCTTTTTGGAAGAGAAATCTAAGAGACAGTTTCGGGTTTTGATTGCTTTATTTATCTTTCAGCCCTGACACCTAAAGAATCTCTGAGAATCCCTGGTGGGGGATCCCACCTGGCTAGCCAATGAACAGGCTTCCTGAGCACAAGTGGTTCTAGGGCCCAGGACTCAGGCACTCAGGGGAAGGAGTTGATCTCTTTCCCCAGCAGTTGAAAGTTTGCTGGGATCCAAATGGCCTGGGACCCACCAGCCGGTGTCCTTTTTTTCATCAAGATTCACAGCACCATCAATCCAGTTTTCTGGGTAAGAATTTCTCCTTGGAGCTCACACTGCCCACGGCATAGCTTAGCTGAAATCCCAAGGACAGGACCATGAGAATTCCAAAGCCTTCACCTCCGCCCCCATCCACCGACTCTGGTGCTCAGGTGATGGGAAGGTCATCCTAATTAAAACCACGTGGTGGGGTTTCAGCTGTGGAAAATTGCTGGATCCTTTCTCCTTCCTCCCACCTCCTCTTTCTCTCCTTAAACACACACATGCCACTTTCTCTCCCTTTATTTAAGCAAACAATTCTCTCCATGATTAAATACAGCTCCTTCTTATCTAAATAGTCCACAGATGTATAGAGACACAGGAGCTTTCTGCTCCTATTTGGAGCTTGTTCTGGTACCCATCTTCTCCAAACCTACAAAAAGGCCCTCGCTGACAGAAATTCCTAATGCCTGTTCCTCAGTAAATCAGCCCAGCTCGGCAGGCTGTCCACAATTTATCAAAGAGGTGGGATTTTTCCCTCCAAATACTTCAGTTTTCCCCTTTTCTTGGCCTCTCCCATAACCTAAGCTTGAAACTGCCCAGATGTGAACAAATGGAACATGAAAAGTCCCGATTCTATTGTCAGATTTTGACAGGACTTCAGCAGTCGAGGTAAATACCACCAGTTGGTCAACCTCAACGACCCCTGGTGGCCCAGGCCTGGGAACTGACGGAATTCGGTAGAGGGCAGAGGTTGGCCGTGCTCATGGTTTGCTGAGGAAGAAAAAAGGCAGGGATCTGTGAGTTTCCAGAATGAGTGGAGTGTGCGTAAGAAGAACCAGCCCTCAAGGCCTGGGACAAAAGTGAAATCGAATGAGTGGAGGGTTGAGAGGGTTAGCCCCCAGCTTTGGGTTTATAACTGTGGCTCCCCCATAGACTGATTTTCTTTCCAACCCAGAGCACTGTTAATACTGAGTCCCGAGGAGATGGGCTCTACATAGGGATCCCAGACGTGGCATTATTACAACCGGGAGCAAAGACACTGTTGAACCCCGCAGCCCTTCTCACTTGCCCCTTCCAGCCTCATCCTCAAAGTGTGCTCAGCAGACCTGTTGTGGGCCTCTCCCTACAACCAGGAGCCACCCCCTTACCCCATCAGAATCTGTATTTTCGGTCTCCAGTGGCTGGTGTGCATATCAAAGTCTGAGAAGCACTACTTGGGAAGCCTAATGTCCCTAGCTAAAGGAGAGAGGCTCATTCCTGCCCTCGCATCTCTACACTCCTCTTTTATTGACTCATACCTAGCAAGAATAACTCAGAACTTTAGAAAGGGCTGCAGTAATATGGAATATATAGGTAGGGCTAAGGGGATACCAAAATAATAGCCTGCCTGTCATTCTCAGGCCACTTATGTCCTACAAAAATGTTTTACAAGGTAAGATCCAACAGACTGCTGGCATATGAGAAACCTAGAGCACTATTCAAAGTTCAAATCCCCATGGCAAACCTTTTGAATCCGAATTTACAGGTGGAAGTCAGAAACTGCTTGTTAGCAAGCTCTCCCTTGATGATTTATGCTAAAAAAAATTTAAGTATTTTTCAATGAAATTTTGAGGTTTATCTGTCACTGAAGGTGTGTTACCTTAACTTTCCCTTACACCGGGGAAGACGTTGGAAACTTCCTTCTGATTATTTTCTCTCTGAAGGGTATGGATAAATATTAGGGGCTTGGAATGGGCTGGATTCCTGGGGAAATAATGAAATGAACCCATACTCGCATTTCTTGGATAGTTCTGGGGATCTATGCTAAAATTTAAGAGTGATTCCGTTTCCTTTGATCATTATTGGGTGATGGGTACAGATTTCTCTTCCTCAGGAGCAAAAGTGAATTGCTGACACTTCTGGACCCATTGTGGGGAGATGGCCTTAGAAGTAAGACCCACCTAGGGGCGCCTGGGTGGCTTAGTCATTAAGCGTCTGCCTTTGGCTCAGGTCATGATTCTGGGGTGGGATCGAGCCCCGCATCGGGCTCCCTGCTCAGCGGGAAGCCTGCTTCTCCCTCTCCCATTCCCCCTGCTTCTGTTCCCTCTCTCGTTGTCTCTCTCTCTGTCAAATAAATAAATAAAATCTTTAAAAAAAAAAAAAAAAAAAGAAGTAAGACCCACCTAACTTGGATAACAGTGTGACCCTTCATCTCTTTCTGCCCGAGTAGGAGAGCACCTGTATAATTCCCTGAAGAAGTGCGGAAGCTAATGAGCTTGAAAGCAAGGCTGCTGATCTTCGTGCTCCCCGCATCTCTAAGGCACAAGGTGTAAGCAGTCATAACCCTTGTCCCCAAACTCCAGTATGACTCCAGCAGCAGAAGCCAAGATGCCTTTGTACATACTTCATTATCTTTTTGCTGATTTGTTAAAAAGAAAAATTCAAAACAGCAATGGGAAATTATGGGTCGCAGTGACAGGGCTTCAGCCAAAGATGACAAAGACATCCACACCCAAGCTAAAAGACATTTTTCTTTTTCATTAACCATGGGGGAATAAAAAGGAAAATAATGCCGACATCTGCCTTGACTTGGCTAGCGAGCATATCACTAGCTCACCAGTCATGTACATTAGCATGGGAAAATCTTTAGATACTAGGGCACAGCTTTCATGGAATTTTCCCAAGTCCTCACACCATGCCTGAGAAATGGTGTCTCTGTGCTTCCATTTTTCGGTGACCCAGGAGTATTTACTCACTTCTGGGTAAAACTGCCAGTTGTCTTAGGCTTGGAGGTGCCTTGTTAATCAGAGAATGACATCAAATGAAGTTGTCACTATAAGTGCTTGCAGAATTAAAAGTCACACTGAGGAATTCCTTGGGCAAAAGGCATATCACCTAATATGAAATGGCTTGGGCTCAGCAAGTGCCACCCTCGGGGTCCAAAGAGAAGCTCGGCAGTCACTCAGATGTTGTTCCCACATGTCTAGCCCCTAGTAGTCCTGGGTTCCTGCTCCAGTGACATCATTGACCTGGGAACCCCAAGCTCCCTGTGAAACCCCAGGCATCCCCCATCTCAGCTTCTCCATCTTTTAATGAAACAGGTGGATGTGGTCTCCTCTAAGATCTCATGGAGGTCTAAGAATCCAGGTCCCAGAGAGTTTTCAAATTTTAGTTGGTAATTTTAACACGGAATTGGCTGAAGAGGAGAGAGCATCTGAAACCCAAAACATGGAAAAGAAAGGCAGTGTTGAAAAATACATTCTTTGTAGAACAAGTATGTAACCTTCTTTCTGGTCTGAAACACACACAGCCGGGAGAAACACTTCTGGAAGTTATTCACGGGAGCAGATGGTCAACGTGGGATGGAGGTGAGGAGAGTCGGTGGTGCCTCCCAGGGGCACCCCCAGCCCACCCACGCCCAGTTACCATTGCAAAGCTGTAAAGCTAAGGCCAGAAAACATCACTGAAGAAACTCAAGCAGGGCATGTAGACGGTGAGTGGTCTATCATTGGGGGTGGGGGGAAGGCACAACTCACATTATCATTGATTAACTGAGTGATTTTAGTCAAGTGAATATTGATACATGGCAGGAAAAGCATGAAAGTAAAATGAACACATATGGGAAAATTACTATTAACATAAGTGATAACATCAAAACATCTGGTAAAATGCAGTTAAAACAACAACACAAATGAAATGGAATGTAAAACATTTTCACAGTATTCAAAGCTTTTGTAAAAGATTTAGACTCTAAAAGAGGAGTGCTACGTGAGGGGACTAGAGGAAACAGGAATTTCACCCACGCCCTATGTATCTGCTGGTGACAGATCAGAATGGCCGCAAAGCTATTCTCTAGGGGTCACCCAAGGTGTGCTTCAGAAACAGATGGCCCGAGCCCACAACTGCGGAGTTCCAACAGAGCAACTAGTTATTTGGGAGTCTGATGAGAAACACACATTTTGTAGCTTTGGGCACTGGGGTTTCTGTAATTTACAGATCCAAATGAAAACTGGAGCTGTGACCAGATTCTGCCTTCAGGAGCCCTCATTGCTAAGGCACCAGCAGAAGAGCCAAGTGTTACACAGGATAGTCTAAAAGTAAAGTGTTCTTGGGATTCTCATCTCACTAAGAGAGCTAGCAATCTTCAAAGATTGAGCTGAGTTCTGCCAATGACTTCGCAGGATTCCACCCAGAATGATTTTTAACCTTTACAAATACGACCTTTGAACTAGCTAGACCAAATTACCAAATTACCAGACCTCCACTTTTGGAAACAGATGACCAAGCCGATAGTCTACACATTGGTTTTGTCGTACCCTTTGTTGAGAAAAACAAAGGTTTGTGATAAAAATGCAGCTTTGGGCCCATAGCCTCTCTTTTGTGCCCTCAAATTGCCGATGTGTTATAGACAAAGATAGTGTGTCTCTCAAATCCGCGTGAAGCTCACAGGTCCTGGGACTGTCTGGTTGGGGTAAAACCGGCAGCTGCAATTCACACTTCCCATTTACTGTGAACTCGTGCTGCAGATGTCTCTTCCTACCTGAGAATTCCCACTTAGAGAGTTGCGCAACACAGCCACCCATTCTTCCGCAGTCTCTCTGCAGTAACTGTGAATACCCCCACACAAACCCCTTCCTAAGGCCCTGCTTTGGACAGATGCCTGTTGCATCATGCTCTCTGTCAAAATGAGCAGATACACATGAGCACTGAACTCTTGAGTTCATCAACCCAAGCAACGCAAACGAAGGCCCAGATCCATGCCTTCATGAAATCATTCGGAATTTCAGTTAACAATAGGGAAGTAGAATATTTCTAATTAACTAATATATATACACATTTTTTTAAAAAAATCATCCAAAATTACAGGCAAATCACTTAAGATCCCCAACACTTTATGATTAAAGGTCAGAGAGAACCAAAAACAAAACGTGTTAAAGTAATAGGATCACTAATTGTGAGAGGTTAATTATATCAGGATAACCCTCAGGTAGGTAATGAAGTTGGCATGCTGATTTGCAGACTGGAGTCTTCAGGAGTTAACAGAATCTTCCGCTGTTTCTGTGTCAGTCCAGGGGCCTCGAGGGTGTCACCTCCCAGCATCACTGCAGCTTCCGGATTGGTATAAACATTTGCCCAGAGGGACAACCACTACCTCTCACCACCTTCAGGTGTTACAGAGAATGAAGAATAGGGCTTGAGGAGCAAATTAACATTAATTGCTTAGAGTGACTTCCTATACACTGAACAAGAGGAGTAAAGTTGCTTATGTGAATGAATTTATATACATCGCCTATCAAACGCAAGGGTTTTAAGAAGCATCTTAGGGCACTCAAGAAAACTTGCAGAGATGTGTTGCCTTTGAAACTCACTCCTTGGATGGGGACACTTTGGGCTTAACTTTCCCTCTGCAGAAATTTGAAAGAAAAAAAAATTGTTTTTAAGTGCAGAGGACAGCAGGCTGATTGTTCTGAATTTCTTTGATCGACAGGCAATCAGGTTGAAAGGAATCCACTTCTTCGCAGGGAAGGAAAGCACGGGGAGCACTGGGAGTTTTGACTGGCACTGGGTTGGGGCCAGGGCAATCCAGAACACCTCAGAAAAGGGGGCCACATGGTTACGATATCCGGCAAATCCACCTCACACCCCAAATGCCCAGTGAGAGAGCTGCCCCCTGGAAAGTAGCCTCAAATGCACCAAAAGACCCTCAGCCCAGTACCCCTTTCAAATGTCAATGTAGATTTAAAAAAAAAAAAATAGAAAAGTAAATAGGGTTTTGTTGTTGTTCTCAAAAAAAAAAAAAAACACAAAAGTGAAATGAGCAGACAGATGAAATTAGAACACTAAGCTCTTCACCCAATTACAATTCACACTGACTAGCAATTTGCAGGGCTGTTCCTAATGTTTTTTTCTTTGTTTTTTTCTTTAACTACTTTTTTTGAAAACCACTAACCATTGCCTTCTCCGTGTGAAAATCATGGTCTCTCTCATGTCATGGGTTTGGTGCCCACGGTGTTTCCTTTTTCTCACACAAAGGCAGGCACGTGCGGCCCTTCACACGTGCGGCGGTGAGATCACGCCCGGAGGCCGATGTTAACTGCCATTTACACGGCATCTGAGACTAGCTGATTCATGTCAAAAGATAATCACATGGAAAAGCAGAGTAGGCATGACCTCCCTATGTTTTCACTATTACATACTGTCCTTGTGCTTTTTCCCCCTGCGCTGACTTTCTGGAATTGATCTCAAGTTTTAAGTGTGGTGGTGTGTTTCTAAGGCAGACAGAAAGAGAAGCAACTCTGGAACTGAAAGCAACCCATCTTACCAATAGCTGGAACGTTCTAGTTCCAAAGGCTTAGATTAGCTGATAGATCCATAAGAAACTTGTAACAACACAAAGAAAGTTGCAGAACTGAATTTTTGCTGCTGTCTTTCACTTTTTGTCCAATCTCGTTTTTGGTTTTGTTTTTTGTTTCTTTGTTTACTGGCAAAATTTTCTTTTTTAGCGGCTGTCTCTGGTTGAAATGGTTTGCATCTGCTTTGACTCAGTGATGTGCTGTTCCACGCTGTAGATCCTAAAAGACTTCCTAATCTAAATGGTTTTCCTTACCGGGGCATGCGGCTTTAAATACTGGCAGTACTGGGTCTGGAGCGTGACTATGGAGGGGAAGGCGTGGGGATGCAGCCAGAGCAAAGCCAACTGGATTACAATGTTCTCTACCAACCGAAGGAGCACTGAGTGTGAACCCCCGGCTTCCAGGGTTGTCTGCTCAGCCCCACCCCTCACCCCAACCCCCGGGTCCCTCCCCAACCCACCCAGGGCGAATCACTTAAAGACTGACTGAAAAGTGGGACATTCATGATTTTTCATTTTCTTCATGAAGTTTTTGAATTCCTTGTTTTTCTTGTCCCACTTGTGGATAGCCGTCAGCAAGTACTGGCTCTTCACTTTCCGGCCCATGATGAGGAAATGGTGGCTGAGGTTGTCCAGCTGGTGACATGGGCAGTCGGCCCCGTTCTTCAGGTACAGGACCAGCTTCTTCAGTTCCTTCTTCTTGATGGGTCCCAACTTCAGGGGTTTCTTCTTCTTGGGGACAATCTTTTTGTCACCATTTTCTTTTTTCACTTCTTTGATTTTCATCCTCAGCGCTAGAGATGGTGCAGGCAGAGAGGGGAAGAGGAGAGAAGGAGGAAGAAAAAGGATTTTAGAACACAGTTTTCCATCTAAAACAATAACCCAAACTTAGCGCTCAAGAGGAGGCTGAAATGAAAGGCAACTGGCAAGTCAAAGAAAGAAGCAGTTTTACAGATGAACACCAAGGTCTTAGTTCATCTCTATGTTCTGATTTTGCCCCCTAGTTCCATGGTGTCTAATGGTAACTCAGTAGTTGCCCTGGTATGCCGTGAGAGTCTCGAATACATTTTCAGAACCAAATCATAGGGGCACCTGGGTAACTCAGTTAAGCATCTGCCTTCGGCTCAGGTCATGGTCTCAGGGTCCTGGGATTGAACCCCGAGTCGGGCTCTCTGCTCAGCGGGGAGTCTGCTTCTCCCTCCATGCTCTCCCTCTCTCTCTCTCTCTCAAATAAATAAATAAAATCTTTTTTTTAAAAAAAAGAACCAAATCATATTTCTTTTTTTAAAATTCAGTGACTCAAAATATCATACATACAATGCTTTAAGAGACGGGGATCATATACTTGAATATAATCCATATACTCTAACACTATAGGCCTCAGGATTCAAAGAAAAAACTCACCCCAAGTTTGCTTTGTTTTTTTTTTTTAAAGAGAAATCCATTGGTTTAGATTTTTAACATCCAAAGGACCTAAAATTCCTTGAAAGTTGGGTTCTGTAAACCAGACCAACAAACCCTATGTGTGCACATGCAGCAATGGGGAAATTTAAACAGTGCATCAAATGGTCATGCTTGAGTGCATCAAAAATCAGCGTCCAACTTCTGCACTGGAGAAATCACAATCCCCACCACTGCACCTGTAGGGAGTTTTGACAGCAGGTACTGCTGATGTTCTGTCAACCACAAAGCAACCACTGATGGGTGCCACAAATATTCTTTCCACTGGGTAGACTCACACAGGATCAAACTCTGCTTTGAGTTTTTGACAGAGAAATCCAAGTGAGGACCTCCTGGAGTCTAACACGGGACGTGGGCACAGCTCTTTGTAGGGAGAGAAACAGCCCATCCACCAAGCCGGGCTTCCCTTTTCTTTGTCTCTACAGACCCTGAGTTAACATTATTTTAATGTGAACGTATGGGCAGGAAATGTAGTGATGGCTACACAAGGTCTGTCGGTGAAGATAACTAAATTCACGTGGAGGCTTTCTATAAGATGCAAAAGCACTAAAAATACAGCATCACTGTGACAATCAACATCCCTCTCAGGCTGGCCAGCCCAGATAGTTCCAAAGAAGAGGAAAATCATTCTCCAGATGCTAGTCACCAGATAATCTGTGCATCCTCTGAATTCTTCTAAATTCAAAATTAGCAAGCCCCCCTCTTTTTAATAACTCAAAGCTCCCACCCACACTCCATGAGGAAAGGCTTGAATCTGAACAGAATAGCACTAGCTAACAATTAGGAGAGCATATGGCATGTCAGGAAGTGTGCTAAGTATTTTCCATGAATTTCCTCAATTAAATCTAACAACTCCATGAGGAAGGTATAATTATTTTTCCCATTTAATAGATGATAAAGCTGTGGCATAGGGGGTTAAGTTTACTTGGCCAGAGTCACTAATCCTCAACTTAAACCCATGTCTTAAATGTGCACTTTGAATCACTGTGCAGTCCATGCTGACTCTATGGCTTCAAAATTCTATATAATGAACCTCATATTTAGAGGACCGGCTACAAGGATCAAGAAAATAAGGGGGAGGAGCTCAGACTCACTTCCTGGTTTCACCCACATTTCAAAATGACTTCATTTACGAAATGGTAGAAGAGTTTCTCCTGCTTGAAAGAGCCTGCTCTGGCAAAGGGAAAACTGCATTTGCAAAGGCTTTATTATTTAGTATTTAGTTGATTAGAAAACACACCCTTGGCTAACCCGAGAATAAGAAGGAGGGGGGAACATCCTGGAAACAAACCTTTAATGAATGTGTCAAAGTCAGTAAATTAAACGCTCCCACTGCTTTCTTTTTCTTACAAAAAGAGTTCCAGATTTTGCAGTCTATTTAATCTCATATAATACCCTAGGCCTGGGATCCCTTAAGAAATGCCTCCCTCCCAAGGGCAGCAGAAAGTTCAGGAACTGGGCACTAAGCAGCAGAAGGCTCTCGTGGAGGATTAACCTTGACCTTTCAGGCTGGTCCAGGCTTCCCAGCACACATGGGAGTGAGTTGAGTACAGCTTCCCAAAGAGTTCCTTTCTTTAAGCTCTCCCCCACCCAAACCAGCCACTGCCCAGTGCTTCTGATTATGCTTGATTCCCATCCCCACTCTGGACAGAGGGTAGTGGGGACCAGCAGGCAGGAGTGTGGCAAACAGAGAGCAACAGAAACCATCTGTCCAGGGCTTCACCCCAGACGTGCCTCCACAGGCCGACACTTGGTTTAGCTTCCCTTGTGGGCTTACAAATGTGGTGCCTGGTGGTTCACTTGGGAAAAGACTTCAACTGTTCTGGTCTGTGGCTCACTGAATGAGAAGAGTTCTCAGTGGGGTTGAGTAAGGGACCAGCATGAGGAGACTCACTGCCCGGGCCTAAGCAAAGTCAAGTCTCCACCTCTGCCTCCCCTCCGCAAAACGAAGACAGGACTGGGAGAAACCACGTATCAGAGAAAGGCAGGAAGGAATACTGCAGGAGTGAGAACAATTCTACTCCTTTCACAAGACCCTCTAAATAAAGGTGCCCCACATTGTTAGATGAATCCCAAGGTAGCTCCCAAAGTCGAAGGCTGAAAACCAAGCCTTGCTATAGAAACAATCAATTACATCACCAGGTGAGATGAGTGCGTGCCCCAACTGACAATGTGGGCCCCCTCTTTTTTTAATATATTTATTTATTTACGAGAGAGAGAGAGCACGGGAGCAGAGGGGCAAAGGGAAAGAGGGTCATAAGGAGACTCCACACTGAGCACAAGCCCAACACCGGGCTCTATCTCACGACCCTGAGATCAAGACCTGAGCCAAAACCAAGAGTCAGACACTTAACCAACTGCACCCCCCAGACACCACGTGGGCACCCTCTTTTCTGCAGATTAGTGAGCCATCAGTTTTCGAGTGCCAGACTCTACAGATGAGCACAGGATAGGCTGCTCTGTGCGCGGCTCCGGATTTAATGCTCAGAGTAATCATGTTAAGAAGGCACCGTTAGTATTTATTAAAATCAAGGAGAAGGACTCAGGTTAAGTAATGACAACCCAAAGCCACAGTATGTAAGAGATAGATTCAGAATTAAAACCCACACTTAACCCCAAAGACCACACTCTTTCCTACTACACCATGACTGGGTTTAAAATGATATTGCTTCAGTGGAAACTATTTCACTCTTTTGATTGTGTTGCTTTTAATCACAACTCAAATCAAAAATTAATGTTCCTTTGCCATGACCGTGTAAAGGAATTTAGTTTACATAGGTGGGGGGACAGCGAGGGGAGAGGGGAAATCAAATGATGGAAATGTGTTATGCATTAGGCTCTTTATTTCTTGCCATTTGGCTCAGTTTCTTTTTTGAGGTGGGGAGAGTAAGGAAGGAGGCACATATGGCCAGAAATTACTAACATCTTTCCATCTTTTAAGGGTTTATTTTAGGGATGCAGATTACCAACAATGTTTGGATAGGCGATTAGCCGTCCAAGGTTGATTTCTCTGTGCCTTGTGGATATGTGTACAGCCCCCCACCATACAATATCCAGGGGCTTCTGGGACAGGGGTGGGTGCTGGCCCAGGAGCAGCCTGGAACTGATCACCACTTCCTCTTCCCCTACCAGGCCTCCACCATGCAGACAGAGCCTGGACCCCAGAGATCTGCCCATAGACTGTGTTCACAGTTTGCAATGCAAATGGCGGCGTGGGCAGGCAGGAGGAGCCGCAGGAGGCGGCAGCTGGGGCAACAGCTGGGGCACTGGATAGAGTCCTGGGTCCTGGGTTCTAACTGTGTGACCACAAAATCTGGTTTTGAGCTCCCTAAGTCTCAGTCTTCCATCTGTAAAGTGTAGAGTGCTGCCTGCCTTCCGGCCCGGGCAGCACTACCATCCAGAGGGCCCATGCTGGGCAATACTGGGGAGCCAACAGATCTCCTCTCTGGCACTATCCTCCACCCTGTGCTCAGGCTTCTCCGTCTTCACATGCCCTTCTCACCCTGGGGCAAAATGCTACAAGTACCTTGGGCCCTTGATCTTGGCTACCTGGAACACCTGGACCCTGAACTAAAACAAAACAAACAAACAAAACACTTCAGTTTTTTTTTAGCAACAGCCTAACATCTTCTGAGCGTAGAATATTACTTCCACCTCTCACCTTGCTGGTCACTGCCAGCAAGAGTTCAGAGACCCAGAAACTTTGAAAGCCCAAGTTAAGGTTGCGACGAGGGGTTGTCTGGGTATCTCTTGTCAATCTTAAAATAAATAACCCCTTATCTTCAGGTAGACCCTTAAAATTTCATTCCACTTTTAGTCACCTGAAACCACATTTTTTGCTCAGAAACGATACTTCCTTGGTAGCCTCCCCATGGGGCTTGGCCATAGTTCTGAGGCTAAAATGAGAACAGGAAACTCATTACACCCAATTCAAACCCACACTCTCCTCAAAACCATCTCTTCCTCCTGACCCTCTTATACTAATGGTGCCACCATGCGTCCAATTACCTAGACAGGATGCTTGGATGTATGGCAACCCTTGGCCAAGAGCTGGCCATTCATACAACCAATAATGTGGAATTGCTCAGCCGGAGTGCAAGAAGGATCCAATGCGAAAGGTGGGAAAGCTAAGTTAGTGATCAGATTTGTGACTCGGCTGATGACAGTGAAGAGTCAAGTACAGAGAAAAGAGAGAATGAGGGCCCTCAGGGAGCATCATCACTGGGGAGAGAGGAAGGGTTATTGTGAAAGTCATCAGAGGCACAGATGGAAAACCAGGCAGCCAAGTGTCTCAGAAAGCGCAGAGGGAGGGCATTTCAAATAGAGGAAATGCTCCTCCATCCCAAATGCTGCAGAGTTGAAGCATGAGTGTGAGACGAGATCATTCAACTTGGTGATTTGGGGGTCACTGATGGCCTGTGGGAGGGCTGAGGGTGAATTGTGGGGAGCTAAAAACCACTGGGAAGTGAAAAGAAAAGGTATGCCATACTGGCAACCATCAAGCTTCTGGAATGTTTGTGAAGAGTTACCACTGGCTACTTCTAGCCAAACACATTAGACTGAGTGCACACAATCATTTCCACTCCATTCTGCAGTCAGTTTAAAATCATAGTAAAAAAACAAAGTTATAAACACATGCAAGAAAACAAGAACATATCAGCATGCAGAATAATAGAAAGCAAATGGATGGTGAACCCTGGCTTGACAGGGAGAAGAAAAACTGAAACCAAATGGCTTATGGATAGGGATGCCTGCAAGAAACAAGCCAATCCATCCACACTGCAGGACCCATAAATGGTCATGAATGGGGGCCACTGGGTACTTCTGAACTCCATTACAGAGGTTGTATTGAATATAAGAATTGGCTAAAAGTCTGTAGAAAGACACTCAGATCCACCAGCCCTGGGCCATAAATTCGGTAAGAGCCCCTCACCAACTCCAGCAACAGCCAAGAGGTTTATCCTTTGTAGAAGGTTTGAACCAGACAGACTCTGGGCTTAGGAGCACCAGACTGCAAAAAAAAGGTAGGGTGGTGATGGGCTGGACTCCCTCCACAGGATTAAGTGACAGTCTGCACACTAAATAGTGAGTCCCGCAAGTCTTAGAACACTGCATTTATATCCCCCAGAGAGGAGTGATGAGTTTCTATCTAAAGAAACTAGTAGCCCTAAAGAGAAGACCTACAGCTCCCCCACCAGCAAAACTCTACACCAAGGCCCTAACAAGTTACAGGCCATGCATTCACACACAGAGCTTCCAACTTAGTCCTTCACTCTTCAACTCGAATGGCCAGCCAAGGGTCAGCAAGCATTTAAACAAAGCCTCGAAGTGTGAACCACAGAGACCAAAACATAAAAAACAAACAGGCAAAAAAAGAATTCAGAGATAACAGAGACCACGTGGGGAACACAAGAAAACTTTTTACAAAGATAATATTAGAGAAGACGTTGTATTCATAAAACCAGAATGAAAAGCTATTAGAAGAAATGTTGGGAGAACAAAAAGAGTATTTGGATATTTAAAATGTAAGAATGCTAGACAAGTGCTTTAAGATAAGGTTGAAACAGTTTCCTGGGAAGCTGAACCAAATGACAAAGAAATGGGAAATGGGAGACCGAAGGAAGCCGCACGGGGTCAGCCAGGAGCCTCCACATCTGAACAAGAGAGAACCAAGAAAGTGGATGGGAGAAATACCAAAGAAATCATACAAGAAAATTTCCAGAAATAAGCATGAATTCTTGGATTCAACAGTACTGCGCTCAACCAATCATGACATTTAGAAACACCAACATAAAGAGAACTTTTAAAGTCCTCTAGAGAAAAAGAGATTATACATGTAGTACAGAGGATCAGGCAAGCAGAACGGCATTGGATTTATCAACAGCAACACTAGAAGCTGGAGGATAATGGGTCAACGCCTTTAAAATTCCCAAATTCAACCCTGAGCCAAGCTATCAGTCAGTGTCTGAGTGTAGGATAAAGACATCTTCAGAAGTCCAATGGTTAGAAAAAAGTTCTCCTCCATATGCCTTTTCTTAGGAAACTACTCCATGATGTGCTCTACAAAAGTGCAAAACAAGTCACGGGATTCAGGAAACCAAAGATCTAACATATGACAGAAGCAACGGAAGTCTTAAAATGATTTTTCCAGAACAACCATGGGGCAGGCCTAAAGCTCAGTCAGTCCTGAAACCAGAGGAAAGAGGGCTGGGACAGATTACCTGCTGTATACCTGCAGAAAAGTTCCGGGCTGATTTCCTATTATAAACATAAGGAACTGGGAACAGAGAATGAGACAACTGCTATCTCAAAGGAAAACAAAAAGGTATACAAGAGAGGAAATACAAATGCAGTACACTACATGGCTCAGCTGCAAATCACATTTATTCATTGTAATAAATTAAACACTGAGTAATCATTTCACCAGAAGAGTAATATAATTATATTGTAAAGAATGGGGACAAGTGGACACATAAGACAGATAAATTTTTATCTTCAATAATACAATATCAGTAATTACTAAAAATTAAAATTAAAAATTAATGTTTATTTGGGGAACCTGGGTGGCTCAGTCAGTTAAGCCTCTGCCTTCAGCTCAGGTCATGATCCCAGGCTCCTGGGATCGAGTCCCGCATCCAGCTCCTTGCTCAGCGGGGAGTTTGCTTCTCCTTCTCCCTCTGCCTCTCCCCCCAGCTCATGCTCTCTCTCTCAAATAAATAAAATATTTTTTAAAAAGTAATGTTATTTATTGACTCCATTTTGCTAAATATCAAAAGAAGTAGCTACTTAGTTAGAAAATATTACCTGTGAGCTGTGGGAATTAGTGGTGGGAAGGCATCACATGGAGGACTGCAGTTTTTTGTTAGAAACCTTTTAACACTATGACTTTTTAAACTGCATTTATTTTGACTCAAAAACCTTAAGTTTAAGTAAATTTTATAGCTTAGTAAGTAACTTAAATGTATATAAACTACAAATAAATGATAAAATATGAGATCTTAAAAGAAACACAAAGATTACATTTCCAGGTCCTCTACTCTTCATTCGAGTGACGCTTGGTGTTAGGGTTTCTTAAGGGATTTCAGTAAGAATTGTGCTCCCTGCCTCTCTACCCAGAGCTCTCTGCTCTCTTCCAGAGCTCTTCCAACTATGGAGCAAGAAAGCAAGGGGATGAATGGGATCCTGGCAGATTTGGAGGACAACAGGGCAATGAAAAATCATCCAGGAGCACACACCACACCACACCCTGACTCCTCGTAACTTGCCTTTTGTCCTCAATTACTTTCTCCTGCAGAGAGGGCTGAAGATCCCAAAGAGATGATTTGAGGAACAGGGGGATAAGACTGGAAAACTCTTTACAAAGTGACCTGTTTCAGCCCCTTGGATCAGGAAGGCCCACAGATGGCCACCCCATGCATCAGCCCCATAGGCTTGGCTAACGCCCCTCCTCCAAACGAAAAAGCCCGTTCAAGATGGCAAGACCTAGCTAAGCACTTGTGACAAAGAGGACCTGATTTCTACTTCCTGGCCCCATTTTCACAAATCCTTTGGGTGGGCGACCCTGAGGCAGCCAGAGCCATCCCCAAATCCAACAGCGCAAATGAGATTTGGTAACAGTGCTGGGTCAGGGTTTGGCTGTGAGAAACCACAGCATCTTTCCGACCTGCAGTGGAGGGCCTGGGCACCAGGGCAAGGCTGGCTTTGAGGCATCAGGGCCCAGATGAGTCCTGCTGACAGAGGCCCTGCGATGGCAGCTTACCAGACTTCTCTGTTCCCAGCGGGAGCCGGTGCTTGGCATCATTCATTCGTTTAGCAAAAAAAGAAGCTTGCATTTGGTCACAACAACTCAGACTCGATCCTCTGACCACAAACCACACACTGAATACTTACGTGTGTTTACTAACTACAGGACATACGTTACAAAAAAACAAAGAACAAAAATCAATTGAAAGCAGCCTTCTTTTTCTCTCATTTACAAAAACAGCAGATGGAGAAAATGCTCCTGAGTGACTTATTTGGGGCAAATTATTTCGTTGAGGTTTTCCTGTTTTGTGGACCCCAGACGTCGTGGGGAGGTTGGGGGTGGAGGTGTCAGGCAGGAGAGAGGAGGCTACCGCCCCAACACCCTCACAGAAATTCACACACAGAGCAAACCAGTAGCCGTGTCAGCCACCCCGAATCCCGCCACCTAATTGCTTGATTTCACGGATCGCGTTAAATCCCCACTGATTTAAGCTAATGGTGCAAAATGAAAACCCCACTTTGAGAGCAAAGAGCTGCCTGGTGTGGTTTTATTTGGGAAGACGTGTGCACTGGCAGCCCAGGCAGCAGGGCCAAGGGCCTCAGAGTGGGACAAAGAAGAGCTTTGGCCCATCGTCCCAGTAGGCACCAGCTCCCTGCCCCCACCCCTGAGCAGGAGGCAGAGGAGAAGAGAATTGCTTAAATGCAGTCAATCATTAGGATTGATTGAATCTTGGCTCCAAGTCCCGGCCAACCTGCCAAGGCAAACAGTGTTTCCTGCTGCGGGGTCACTGGGTTTCCTCCATTCCTCTCCCTTTCACCCCCCAGTGTTCGCCCAAATGGCAAGGTGGGGTGTGGAATGGTCTCTTGGAAGGGAGAAGGTGGGGAGAGGGTCTGAAAAGCCACGAACTCTCCCTGTCTCTGAGAGAGATTTAAGAGAGAGGTCCTCGAATGCTGTGTCATCAGAATCACCTGGAGGACTTATTTAAAATGCAGGTTGCTGAGCCAGTGGCTGATTCAGTAGCAGTAGGACGGGGCCCAAGAATTTGTATTCCCATTTGGGAACACAAAACGTTCCCAAGTGAGGGGTGCCTGGGTGGCTCAGTTGGTTAAGCGGCCCACTCTTGATTTCGGCTCAGGTCATGATCTCAGGGTCGTGAGATGGAGGCCCGAGTAGGGCGCCACCCTCAGCGGGGAATCTACTGGAGATTCTCTCTCCCTCTGCCCCTCCCCCAGCTCGTGTGCTATAAATTAATTAATTAATTAATTAAATAAAATCTAAAAAAAAGTTCCCAAGTGATGTTGATGCTGCTGGTCTGGAGACCACAGCTGAGAACCACCGGTTCAAAGGATTTGAGGGTAAGCCTAGGGTAGGCTTTCTGATTTGTAACCTTGGTTATTCACAGTGGTGCACTCTGAGGACCCTTTCTTGGATGGTGTCCAAACATCCTGGAGGCCCAACATGCTCTACGCCCTCCAAACTCACTGAAGTTCCAGCTGAAGTCAGCAAGTTCAACACGGACACGTCCGAGACCCAGCTGACCTTGAGCAAGCTGGTCTGGCACCATTTTCAGAATCACCAAGGTCTCTGGGGCCCCTCTCCTCAGAGGTGGATCTTGCAACGTCAGGAAATCAAAGGCTTTGGTAGCAAAAGGCAGCACATTTCAGTGGAGAGGCCTCCAGCTTCCAGTGCGGACTCCCAACACTAACTTTTTGTATAAACTTGGGTAAATCACTTTACTTCTCTGGTTCTCCATGAGACCCACTTGGACCAGTTAATCTCAATTTCCATTTCAGTACTGGCAAAAATCTTTCTAAATCATCATACTTCCTTTCTCTGTCTTGAAATCCAATATAGAAACACTAATCATCCTAGGGAAAGGATCTTCCATTTCAGACGGCAACTGCTGCCCTCACCTGCTGACATCACCTGGGGACCTTGCTTCCGTCGACCGTAGCCCGGGCCTACAGTGAACACGTTGGCACGAGAGTCCAGTCCTGATGGTGCAGTTGCCTAAACTCAAAGACAGACCCAGAACACAGCACAGGGAACGTAGTCGATGCGAGTGTAATAGTTGTATGGGGACAGATGGTAGCTACACTTGTTGTAAACATAGCATAACACATAGAGAGGCTGCATCACTATGTCATAAGCCTGAAACGAACATGACATTGTGTATCAACTAGACTCAAAAGAATCTTTTTTAAAAAGCCCCAGAGAATCTGACACAGTCCAAGCCCAGTGGCCAGCACGTCTGCATGCTAGCCCCTTCGATAGTTGGGAGAGGGGGCCTAGGGTGGACCCCGACCCCTTGGCTGGCCCTGGGCCCCTGGCTGGGATATCCCTGAGGAAGCTGGGAGCCCAGGCCTCTGGGAACTGGGGGCAGGCCCACCTTAGCTGGTATCCCTTTATTGTTTTCTTAGCTGATCCCTCTAAAGGCAGAAGGTGCACTGCAGGCAAAATTCATGTTTCTTTCTCCCCATCCTTCTGGCCCAGCTACAGCCCATCTTCTCCCTGAAGCCTCCCCAGGCCGGTCCAGCTTTGACCTTCATGGCCCTCCCTGTCTGAACCAGGATTGAGCACAGCATGCTAATTACCCATGAGTGTGCCCCATCTGCCCCCTCCCCGTGCCGGGCATGGACCACGCTCATCTCTGTTCACCGACTAGTGTCGTGCCTAACACAGCACAGAGCTCAGTCTAACATTTATCAGATACCCAAATGAATAAAGAGATAGAAACAGCAAACTCACTGCCCTGAAGTCCACAGCCTTACTAATGAGACTGGAATTAGTTGCACACACCTCTGCCTTAGGACTGACAACCACCACCGTGGCCAACAGTCATTGAACACCTGCCTGAGCCAGGCACCGGCCTAGGCGCTTTTATACGTACTAACTCCGTGAATCCTCTAACAACCCTCTGAGGGAAATTCTCTCATTATAACCCGTTTGCTGATGAGGAAGCAGAACAGTTCAAGTAATGCACCAACGGGTCAACGGCAGAGCTGGAATTTGATCCCGGGGAGTCTAGGGCACAAAATGTGAATCATATCAGAGGGGAAGCTAACTCTACCAGAAGGGGCTGAGGCAAGGTCGTCATTGTCCAACGCCTCAGCACAGATGGTGCTTGGGAAAGGTCCACATGAAGAGGCAGACCTCGCGTGAGGCCTGAGCAGGCAACCGCTGTCCTCTGGGTCTCCCTATTTCTTCTCTTGACCATGCAAAGAATGTTCTCGGACAAGTTCACCCCAAACACTATCCCTCAGAAGTACTAACAGAGAGGTGCCATTGAAACTCTTGAATGGTACTGATAATTAAGATGATATTAATTTGATATGGTGAAGCAATTAAGTAAAAAATCTCCGCTCTTAAAAAGCCTGGGATGAGGAAAACTGCAAAGTAATTTTAGGGATGGAAAATGCCTATAATATGAGGTTAACTGCAAAGAAATCACTCTGCAAAATTGTGTATATCGATGATGTAGGGGAGAGAAAGACAGCAAAATGTTATCAGCAGCTGTCTCCGGATGCTGAGGGGATGGGCGACGTCTACCCTCTTCATGTGCTTTTCATGATTTCCCAAGTTTCATGCAATAAATACATATATTACAATCGGGAGGGCGGCAGGGGGGGGAAGGTCTCCAAAAAAGAAGTCAGTCATTTCAGGAAAAGATGTGGTCAAATGACATGTTTAAAACCTACCATTCAGGACTCTTCAGCTCATCAACAGTGTTCAGAGGTTATTCTCTGTTCCTTGTTAAAGGTTCTGCTGCCTCAGGAGGGGAAACAGGTTTTCACAGAAATCCCAGGAGACACCAAATTAAGTATCTACTGATCCTGTGTGCATTTGACCAGGATTTCCCATCCAAAAAAAAAAAAATCTTTTAAGATTTTATTTATTTATTTGTCAGAGAGAGAGCACGCACGTGCGTGCACGAGAAAGGGGGAGCGGCAGGCAGAGGGAGAAGCAGCCTCCCCGCTGAGCAGGGAGCCCAACACGGGGCTTGATCCTGGGACCCTGGAATCATGACCTGAGCTGAAGGCAGACGCTTACCCGACTGAGCCACCCAGGCATCCCCCCCCCAAAAAATGTTAAATTCCTTGCTACCTCATAGTTTCCAGGGGCGATTACCACAGAGACACCCTGGGCATGGGGTGGGGGACCAAGTGCATAATTGAGCTTCTAAACTAGGACACTTTTGAGACAGAAAGAAGGTAACTGATTATTATGCCAGGACAAAAGGAATAAACTGGGACTGTCCCAGGCAAACTAGAATATTCGGTCATCCGAACAAGAAACTGGCCCATATGTAAGGAGTGCGTGCCTGTTTTGAGGATGTGACTGGGTGTAGAGCCGGTGAACAGGAGGCAACAGAGCCCTGCCTCCTCTCTCTCTGGGCTCCCAGAGCTGCCCAGCAGGTGCACAGGCCAGAGAACAAGGCCCACTTTGTCTAACCCAGGAGATCCCAACCCTTCCAAAGCAGTGAAGCAGACATCCCCGACTGGGGCAAAGCAGAGTCCAATAGCATGGAACCACCATTCAGCTGGTAGGAACCTTAGGACACAGCCCAGAAGTTCCAAGCTGTTCCCTCAGTCTAGTGAGGAAACCGACACCTAGTCAGCGATTTGAGGCACAAAGCTGTTTGGAGTATAATAAGCAGAACAGAAGACACCTGTCCTGGGGTGTCTTCCTTCCACTGTGGCAAGCTGCTTGTCAGGTGTGAGGTGAGGGAATGTTCTCACTCAGGACTCACTGTCCCCCTTTTCCCTCCCAAGGGCATTCTAGGTATAAAAGGACTCAGAAGAGAGAAGCACCTCTCTGACTCATCATAGACTTCTCCAAAGTACCAAGCTAAGAAAGCTCCAAAAACACAGGCCTATGTCCAAAAGATTCATTCTGGGATTTGCTCTGAGGCAGAAACAGAAGCCTCATCTCAAGACCTGATGCCACCCCTCCCCTGATATTAGGTGCTTCTTAGTCACTCACATTTCTTTCTGATCCCACATATCTACCCAACTTGCTGCGCTTAAATTTTCTGTTTCTTCCCCCAAGCCCCCCATCACTCTAGGCTTTGTGTAAACAGCAGAGAGGCTCGGAAGACCCAGCTGACCTAGCGACCTGACCAACTGTGGCCCTTTGCAGGCCCCAAGTCCCAGCCCGAGCCCGGGCACACGGTGCACACCTTCCCCACCCATCAGCTCTGTGAGCCTAAGGGGAGCATGTGGTGCAGGGGAAATGAAGGTGGGGAGCACATATGCCCCTCCCAACTATGCTCTTTTCTGTTTCTTTGGGAATGCCACTTACTAGAAAGAGACAAGACCAAAAACAAACTTCCCCGTAACTGTAAGGCTGTGGTCCCCTAGGGCCCCAGAGAAGGGACAAATAGCCCCAGCCCAATGGAGAGCCACATGAAGTCTGGTGAAAGGGCAAAGACTCGGGGTACTGCGGAGACAGAACACAGCAAGAAACAGGTGTCTGGACCACCTTCTGGGACCATGCCCCCAACTCCCACACGTACTCCTACCATTCAGGTGGTGAACGCTATCTGGGTATTTACCAAGTCCTGGGCACGTTTTCTTTCCATGTGCCCCAGTACTCTCTACATAGATGCATCCCTGCCTACTGAACACAGTCAAAGCCCCAGGGGTCAGGGGCTGGCTCAGAGCCCCGTGGGACAGGGCTGTCAGTACCCAGCTCCCCCAGCAGCGTGCCCATTACAGAGGGTCAGCAGAGCTGACCCAACATACTGACTTTGCCTAGTTCCTTTCCTGGGCTCCCGTGCACCACCCAGGCAGCCAGGGGGAGGCCTCTCCCGCAGTTAGCTCCTCCCCAACCCCTCTGGACTGTGCCCGGGGCACTCGTCACACCACCGCCCCCACCCGCCCCCCACCGCACCGGCCTCACCAGCAAGCTCTGCCTTGGTCCAAAGCTGGAGAAGTCTGGGAGGCTGGGCCGGTCTTTCCCAGATTTGCTGGAGAAACGAGGTCAAAGCAGAGAACGATGGATGTGACAGCACAGACAAGGGAAGACGGAGGACAAATGTCCCCTTGCCTACAAGCACAGCTCGAGCACTTGCACAGTCACTTTGGTACACAGAACGTCTAAGCTCCTGGCTCCCATCCAAAGATTTCAGAGAAGTCGGTAAGTGGGAATGCGTCTTGTCAGCTGTCGGATGCTATAAGACCACCAGTACCAGTTTATATCTCTTGTGGACGGATGTGCACAGAAAGGCACCACAGAAATAAGGCAGTGCCAATCTACAAAGAGTGGAGGGTTTGCTGTGAAACTATCCTTAATCTGGCAAGCACGCCGGAGCTGATTCTGATCAGCAACCTGCGGGGCTGTGGGCAGCGGTCGGAGGAACTGACCCAGTGACGCAATCTCCAGATCTAGGATCCCTGTGCAAAGCTGCTGACCGTCTGCTTGTGTTCAAGTCTACCCTGATCAGGATTCCTCCACGAAAAGGCAGCTATGGTGCCTAACGCTCAACCAATACAGTTTTTCAAGGGTCTCTATTTTTCTGAAGAGCTTAACCTGAGCTGCTGGAGCAATGCGTTAGAGAACTCCGTGCCAGGGGCACGGCTTCCCGAGCACGTTCTGGGGAGCCGGCTGCCCTCCATGTCTGGATGTGACTCTCCCAGGTTGGGCAGCACGGCAAAGGTCACCTCACCTCGGGGGCTCTGTACAGCGTACTTCGTGGCTCTCGGCTCCATTCACAAACATGCCCATAATGTTAGCAAGTAGGGCTTGCTAACATCCCCTGTCTCCAGCAGCTACACATCGGAGCCACTGGTTCTATTCCAAGCCGCTCCCTGCCTCCCAGGGGCTACCAGGAGCCAGGCCCTGCCACGTGGGATGCAGCATCCCTTGGGTTCCCATCTCAGGCCTGGAATTTCCTCTGCCGAGCCTGGCACTCCAGACCGACAACACTTTATTCAGCGGAAACCCCTCCCAAGATTCACACATCAGTACCCACTGCATGAAGCTGCCTTTGCTTCATGTAGTTGTGGTTCATAATGCCTGACGACCACCCTCGACAGTCACCTACCAAGTCTGCCTTAGGGACCCCTGGTACTGACTGTCAACACCTTATTTAGTTCATCTTCCCAGAAACCTAATGAACTAGGGACTACGATCATCCACCTTTTCTTTTTAGAGAGAGGGGGAGGGGCAAAGGGAGAGGAAGAGAGAGAGTCTTAAGCAGGCTCCATGCCCAGAGATCTCACGACCCTGAGATCGTGATCTGAGCTGGAATCAAGAGTTGGACATGTAACCCAATGAACCACCCAGGCGCCCCCTATCATTCACCTTTTAAGACAAGCAGATTTAGGCATATAATTTCCCAAAAGACACCAGCTAGTGACCTAGAGCCAGGATTCAATCTCAGGAAAGTTGGCCCTAGAACCCTACAGTGAGCTGAATAGAGTTTCCCCAAAACTCCTGTCCACCTGGAACCTCAGAATGTGGTTTTGAAAGGCAGTCTTTTGCCGATGTGATCAGTTACACCTTGCTGTAACCGGATACCTGTGTGGGCTGCCCTGGCTGACCACCTGCTCTGTTGTGTGACCTTGGTCAAGTCACTTAACCTCCCTGAGCTTCATTTCCCTCAACTTACAAGAAGGGATAATTGCATTTTCCACACATCGCAGGGTCGTTGGTAGGTTCAATATAAAAATAAGCTCATGTATAAGAAAGCAAACTGTTCCTGTTATTTTTAAATCTCTACTGTTCTGAACATTTTTATTTTATACCATGTGAATATATTGCCATTTCAAAGCTGAATTACATATTCAAAAATAAATTATATGTTTAATTTATATATTATGAGTAAGTATATATGTATAGAGCAATGATTTATTTATACTTCATTCATTCATTCACTTGTTTTATTCCCATGAACTTCTCAATTTTCAAGTACCCCTCTGCCTTCAGGAGAAGCAGAGAAGTGCAAATACAGTTTCCTACTGTGTTTAGGCCAAAATAACTCTAGCTGTAGATTTTTGATTCTTTTCCTTATGGTCTTTCAAGAAGCTCTCTGTAACTGTGTATGATCTCATGCTTCTTCATCCCACTCCCAAAGGCTGAAGATTCCGACTATTTCACAGATAGAGCCCTGCTGAATTCAAATTCTTGCTTTTTATGATGTGACCTTAGACAGCACGGGTCCCCTGCCCTGGTTCTCTCTCTCTTTCTGTCATCTAGGGTTCAATGTCTTTGTTTCTTGAGTGTCAGGACACAGCCACATCTTTGCTACAACAGAAAGTACTTCTCCTTGACCTCCTCCAGGAAACTGTCACATTTATCTCCCGCTCTGTGTCCCCTACAAAGTTTGTGGGTTCTCCACTTGAAATGGGAACGGAATGATCTCTAAGGCCTTCTCCTGGGAATATGCTGCGTCGTCCCTATCAGGCAGACCTGGTAGCTGGATAGGAAGCCCAGGGAAACCATCCTTGGAAAGACGACATGCAGGCACCAGATCGCTTTGTTCAGCCATTCTCAAGATTTGCTTAAAGACAATCCAATGGAGGGAACCAGAAGGTCAGACCAAAATCAGCAGGTGAGCTTATAAAGCCTCCCAGATCAATACTACTTCTTCGAGATGGAGAAAACAATGCATTCCTCCAATTTTCTTGTATCTATTGATTAGTTCAACTAATGCACAGAGTTGATTAGCACCTGTTCCTTTGCTCCATCCAGCCTATCACTGTACACGGGTGTCCTAGCGGGGCCAGAACACAACTGAGGGCTGTGCCCGCCACCCTCCCCCACCTCAGCCGTGCGCCAACCCCAACAACATCGCCTCTTCGCAACTGACTGGTTACATGAGTACATGGGACTTCCTGGAGAAAATAAAACGCTAAGTTTCTTAGTGAGTGAGACCCATACATAAGCAGGCCCATCTACAGGCACTGTCAGGAGCCACCATCACTGAGGGAGGATATGAAGCCACTGGAGACGTCTAGGAGGAATGAGTGTGGCTCATTAGCACTGACTCAGAAGCTGGATCTGAGGCGAGGAGGGAACTGTGGCTCCAGGTGCAGCACAGGGGCTCTTGTGTGGATCAGCCACGCGGTGGGGAAAATGTGCTATGTAAAGATATCAAAGAGCTGCTCCACCAGAGGCTGTGACACATTAGGGCACATGAGGGCACAGCAAGGGCGGAGGGCCTTTCCCCTGAGAAGCCCCGCGGGCCGAGACGAGGGGAGCCCACGTTGGCTCTCCAAGAGCCGGGAGCCTCAGCCCGACATGGAACTGCAGCTGAGCAGAAGCCGGGCTGGCCATGCCGCGGGATCTCCAGCTCAGCCAGCAGCAGCAGGGACAGCAGGCCTCAGCCAGCAGCCTAGCAGGCTAGCACGGTTTGGATGGCATTGTCATCATTTGTATCCAGAGGCTGCTGGGCCAGGGGACATTTGGTAAAGTCCCCGATGGTCCATTCAGGAGGAAAGTAGAGCATAAGTGTCCCTTTGGATAATCTCAGCCCTTCTTCCCTCAGGTCAGACACCCTGCCCCAGGCTCCAGTAACTTCGTAACAGAGTGCGTGTCTGATGTGCGCCAGGAATTTGTCGTGGCCACGCCAGTCCTCTCCAGGTCCCTCCTCTTCCAACCCAGCAGTCCGTGCTGACCGGTTCGGGGTGAAGCTTCCCTTGAGGGGAAGGTTCTGCTTCATGGCCTGGTGTGTGTTGGAAGAACACTAACTTGGGGCATAGAAGCACAATTCTTAGAGTGGAGGGGACCGAAGAGGCCACGCAGCCTAAGTTTCGCTGCAGAGGCCGGGAGGAATGAGGACCACAATGTCGGCTGTCAGCAGCTGGTCAGGCACTAGAACCGGAGCTGCTGACTCCCCGAGGCCAAGGCAGCTCCCCTCCCCTCGGCTCCCAAGAACTTGCCCTCGATCCAGTCCCTTCGCACACCCGGTCTCAGAAAGACGGCCCCCAGCCCCTCCGGTTCCAGCCCACGGGATCATGCAGCCTCCCTTCCGGCCTCCAAATGCAAGCAACCCAATTTCAACGCCAGGACCAAGTGCCAGAAACCAGAAAACTGAGCTCCATCCAGGCTGAAGAAGTGCAACCCCAGCTCACTATCAGATAAGTCCTTTCCTGCAAGAAATGTGGCTGTGGTGAAGGAGGGAAGCCGGGACCAGAGGCCCCTCTGCCAGTGCCCCACGCCCGTCAGGGAGAATCGAGGAAACACTGCCCGGTCCTCGTTCTGGCCCAGGGCTGCCGATCAGATAAAACAGCGGGCTGCAGGCCAGCACGCCATCCCCTCAATTCGGGAAACTTACTGAGCCATCCCGGGGCCTGTCCAGGTGAGCCCCTGACCTGCCTGCCCCTAAGGAGCACTCCTAGGTAAGGCAGGGACTAGGAGAGATGTGCGTGCTCCCATTAGCGCACTCGTTAGAGAGCACACCACCAGATCACACCCACGGCCACGTCCGAGGTAGCTGTCCACCGGTGTCTCATGCCAGAGTTTCTCGGGGCATGGGCCCCACAGGACCATCCATATGCTGAGGGCCCCAGAGTAGGAAGAGGCAGCTTCTCAATGGCATCCTGGGTTGCTCATTCTAAGAAACGTGGAGGGCAAGGAAGGAGCACGGAGGGTTTTCAGCTGGCCCGAACTAGATTCTGCTCACCAACCGATTCCCGGAGAGCATCAGGAGAGGGGGATGGGGTGGGGATGATGAGCAAAAGAAAAGTTCCGAGTTCTTTGCTAGGCTTGCCTGCTCTCTACTTTGAGCAATCATTCAAAACAAGGAAATCTGCCAGAAGACACATTAAGTCTGTAAGAAAAGAAGGCTCCAGGCAAAGAGCTGTCAGTCACAGAGAAAAATCAACACAGTCTATTGATTCTCCTTTCCCAGTGAAGGGGCAGCTTCATGTTCAACCTTCTCACCGCCCTCCCCCATCCCATACAGTTACATGACTGTGAAGGCAGAAAAGGATTTTGTAAAAAGTCACCAGGAAAACTGATACCAGGGAGTGGGGGTGGACCAGATGGCTCTGCTTGTATGAAGGAAAGGGCAGGAGAGGGAGGCCCAAGCTGGGGCCTGCACTTCATTCCAGCTCCATTGGGCCTCCCTTCTGACAACTAGAGGCACGTTCCCTCAGAGTCATAGCCATCCAAATGCTTCAAGCCGTCTGGGCCTCCCTGCAGACACACAAGTCAGAATGACCTCGAGGCTGAGTTTGCACACCTAGAAGTTGCCCCTTTCCTTGCTGAAAAGGGGGTCTACCCATGACTGAATAGAAACATATCTCCAGGGGCGCCTGGGTGGCTCAGTCGTTAAGCATCTGCCTTTGGCTCAGGTCGTGATCCCAGGGTCCTGGGATCAAGCCCCACATCAGGCTCCCTGCTCAGCGGGAAGCCTGCTTCTCCCTCTCCCACACCCCCTGCTTGTGTTCCCTCTCTCGCTGTGTCTCTCTCTGTCAAATGAATAAATAAAATCTTTTTTAAAAAAAAGAAAGAAAGAAACATATCTCCAGAGTTCCACGTTGCTGGGTGATCTCATGAGCTGAGGCCGCAGTTTATTCCTCCCCCTTCCTTGGGAAAATCATCTGACGGCCTCACGAGAAAAGAAGTTCACGCACCATGGCAAGAGGCCATTTAGCCTTTGAATAGCTCCTGTGGTTGAGACCCCGCTACCTTGTTGATCAAAGTTTTACTGCCTCAACAAGCCGGCTTCTACCAGAGCTACGCAGAACATATCTTCCCTTTGCTGGACCAGACAACCTCAGCGCTCTCATCTCCTGTCCTCCTGACACTTGTAGTCCTAAGAAGCAGACATCTTTAAACACACAGACTCATCCAGTTGGAGGAGGATATGGGAAGAGAACTGCCAGGCCCCTTGGAGAGTGGGAAACATCCAACCTGAGCCCACAACACCTAGGTGCAATGGCCCACAGCTCACTTTCCCCCACTTCACAGCTCCTACCTGCACAAAATATCTGCCACCAGCCACCCCGGGCCAAAGGGGTGCTGAATACTCAGTCTCTGTGCTGGCTTCGGTGCAGAGGAACAGCACAGAGAGTGCCAATAAAAGTCACTCTCGACTGAGGGATAGAGGTTCCCAGATGTGCCACATCTGCCGGGGCGACAGTCCCCTCTTTGGGGGCAAGGCTGTCATGAAGTCTCAGGCCTAAGTTTTCCAAGGGTCCTCTCCCACCCAGTGCCTTGGACTTCGGTCTTCAGTTAATATTTGCCCCCCTCGTGAGCCCAGAAATTATCAGGGGTTACATCAGCCTATATTTTAATAACCTCCAAAACTCTTTCTAAGCTTCTCTGAGAAAAATATCACCATTACTATCCCGGTTCAGATTTGATATATCTGTAAACTGCATTCACCCTTCACTTTTTTCTTTTTTAAGGATGTGTGGCTTTGTGTTATGGGTGCTTTAGGGAAAATACGGCCACGCTGTGCATGCTGACAGCCCCTACTTGAACAGAAAGCCTTTCCTGAGGTTGCCAAGCTGAACTGCAAGATGGCACCTGTGACCAGGGGTGAGTAACTGGGTAGATGTGAATTTGCACCTGTCATTTCCAGGACCTTTCAATACGATCTCATGAGGTCTACACACCAGTTCTGACAAGGATGCACAATTATCCTTGTGCGGGAGGTGAGAAAATAACAGGACTGGGCCGAAGTCTCATGGCTGGTCAACTGTGGAGCTGGCATTACAATGTGAGGCTGAGGTCTAGAAAGCACATGTTCCCTGCTTCCAAGCTGCTTTTCCATCATGCTCTCCTTCCCCATGCGGGCAAAGGGGTTCCTGTGCCCTCCATTCCTGGGTTTCCGAGTAAGCACAGGGAAGAATGAGAGCCCTGGGAACGTGGTCAGGAGAGGGATCCCAACATGGGACCAGTCCAAGGAGAGGGGCTGAGGTCAGGACGCCCAGCAGCCACCCAGGCCCTGTCAGGGAATGCTGACCCACGGGGCAACAACGCGTTGCCCTGTGCAGTAGGCCTGCAACCCCAACTGAACTCTTCAGTTCGGGCATCCAAAGCACTTTTCATCTGCTGCACACTCTTAGGCACAGTCTTCTCTTCCACATGTGCCAAAGATGAAGGCCCAGTGTTCCCCGTGAACGTGCCTGGGGGGCAGGGAGGCACTGATAAAGATACTTGATCAGGAAACCCAAGTCACGGAGTTTTTGAGGAAGAAAATAGTACGATTCCAGAGCTGGAAGAAGCGTTAGAGATCACCTCAGGTAATCCCTTCAATTTGCTTAAGGAATAGGCTCAGAGACTTTAACAAACTGGCCTGAGTCACAAAGCTACGAGTGTCAGTGTTGGAATTAGAACCCAGGACTCCAGAAATTGTGTTATTTTCTATCACATCGCATATTATCTCCTTGCACAGAGTTCTTATTTTTGTTTTTTGACAGGTGGGTAAAATGAGTCTCAGAGAGGTTAAGTGGCTTACTTGGGTTGACACAGTAGGTGGTAGAACCAGGCCTTGGACTCAGGTCTGTACGACTCCTAAGGGTATGTGTGCTCTATCCAATATACTTTTAAGATCCTTGAGATGACCCCATGTCCTTTATGATAATCCCTGCTGACCGCTCGAATCTGCTAAGGAAGTAACTCCTGCCCAGAGAACCAGCAGTTCTAAATGGACTTGTGGAAAAAAAAAAAATTAAAAACCTAAACAAAAGAGGCCTAGTTGGCGTTTGAGGTAATAAACAAAACACCAAGACTATAGGAGTGTTCCCCAAACTTACAAAGATGGCGCCAGGTTCGCACAGAGACAGGCTGTGGAGAAAGCCCTTATAGATGTCCCTAAAGCCTTCCCAAGGTGGGGAAATCAGTGGCATGTTCTCAAAGGCCTCTCTCTGAAGTGCTGGCGGGAGGGGAAGCCTCTGACCTCACCAGTGGAGACTAAGCTCCTGGAGAGGCCAGAGTGGCTGTGAGAGGCAGGCTGCTCTTAGCTATGCAAGCAGCTGACTGGCATGGCCATGCTCACCCCGCAGATAAGCTGTGCATACGACAACACGTGCACAGCCCCTGGTGCCCCACGGCTCCACACGTGCATCTACGCCCACACCTCAGACCTAGCCATGCACACACAGGCGTGAACACACACGCGCACCGCTCACGCACCCCATCTGTGGCCGCTCCCCCTGTCCCTAGTTGTGGCTACAGCTCCTCTCACCTCCCTCCGCTAGAAAGCCAGCCCCTCGGGCTCTGGCTAATACCGTTCCCAGTCCAGCGATTATGGGGCTGGCTCCAGAAGCACTTGCGTTTGCTGCCTGCCTGGGCCACTAACAAGATCTGGAGAGAAAAGTCAGGGCAGTTTATGACAGCTCCTAATGATGACTGCTCATGGTAAGGACCAGCTCTGCCGCGACCCGGGTCTGAGCTGATTACAGGCTCCGGCTCCCACTCCGCACGCCCAGAACAAAGGTTTCCCGGGGGGCCCTGACCGCAGCAGATGCCCGGGCCGCGTGCTGACCTCATCAGGCCAGCCTTCGGGGGCTCCTTCAAGTGGGTGGCCCAGAGCTGGCCCAGGCCTGGCCGGCACTGCCCTGGGCCCTCTCTTAAGGATGTGATTTGAGGGCCTCCTCTCTTGCCCCTCCTCACCCTTACCCGCAGACTCGACTATCCAAAATATCTTGCCTGAAGTTCTGCTGTTAGCATTTCACTGCTTTGGATTAATGAGTACCTTTTCTTTCCAGTCTCCCTCCCTTCCCAAGGTCTTCTTTTAAGATGCGAGTAAAAGTAACATTCCAAAATAGGTTTCTGATACCTCTCCAGTGCCAACAAGACAAATGTTCTATTCCTTAGCATGGCATTCAAGGCCCTTCATGACCTGACTTTTGCCTATTTTGTCGATCTCATTTCTAAATGTTTGCCTCCACACACATAAGCTGACTGCGAATAGACTCACTGCTCCTCAATATGCAGATAATGTCATACCTCCACGTCCAGACCTCTACTGGGACCTCCACACAGACCATTCCTCCTATGCCCATCTTTTCAGCCTGACAAACTCCTACCAATGCCTGGGAGAACACCACAAGGTATCTCCTCTCTGGAGCTTTCTCTGACCCCTCCCTGTGCTCCCACAGCCCCCACTTCCTAGCTATTCCAGGAACTTCAGCATAGGATGACTCGGTACTACGTGTATCTGTTTCCCCCTCTGTATCTCCTCAGAAGGTAAGCCCTCTGAGGGCAGCAACCACATCCCAATCATCCCGCCCAGCCACTCTTATATGCGCTAATCAGGGCTGAGGCTGACAGAGGATGCATCCTCAATCCAGGCATTTATTAAACCTCTACCACTCACATGCCATTAGCCCATGGAGGGGCTTCCACCTCAAAGGCAGGAAATGCCATGTGGAGCAGGCACACAAGGGCCGGGTGCCAGGCCTGGGAGGCAGAAGAGAAGCACCTTCGGGAAGCCCATGGCAAACTGGAAGTTTTGGCCTCCAGAGGGCCCCAGGAATGAGGCGGGGGAAGGTGCCCCAGTCCCCCATGAGCTCAGCCACAGATAGACCCCCACCTCCACCTCCAAAACTCACCAGCTCCTACTCCGACGGAGGCATGACCAAGTGGGCTACTCTCACCTCATCTGGAGGCTCTGTACAAGGTTTCTCACTTAGGATCCAGCATAAAAGGCACTACAGGATAGAATTGGGCCCACTAAAATCTCCCCTTGCCTGTACTTATCTGCACGGGTATGAGCGAGCTTCCAGCCAGCTAAGGTTTTACTTCCTTGCCAAGGGCTCACTTCAGAGCTCGGAAGACCTGCGGGGAGGAAGAGACCGTCTCTTTGGCTTTGACTATGGGAGTCCCCTCTTCCCAGGCCTGGGAAGAAATGATCCAAACGCTTCTGTGTGCACAACTAGAATCTCCTTGGGTGTGGATCCCAAAGTGAGCATATGTAGTACAAAGTATTAGCAAGGCCATGTAGTCAGTACATGTTCAACCACTGTCTGTTGAATTCAATCTGTGCAAGAGCACATACCTGCTGCAGATAGATTTGCAAAAGAAAACACACACGTATACGCATCATACACCTGTTTCTAAATGAATATGGTTAAGAGTAAAGAAGCTGTAACCTAAGAGGCTGGACACCACTGAGCAGCATGTGGCACTTTGCAGACATCTGAGCCCCTTTGCGCCTCTGCATCTCAGAATAAAGGTGGTAACGCTTTCCAGGTAGCCTTGCTCCCTCTGGGTGCAAGCAGTCACAGATTATGTGGGGGTTAGAGGCTGCCCTCATCTGCTGCCTCGCCCTTCTACTTCTCAACTCCTTGCCCAGAGTAGACGGCAATACTTAATGACTGACCTCCTTTCCTCCTGCAGCCGTGAGCGGCCTGGGAGGTGTCTGGGGCCCATGGCCACACTGGATGGGTAACCACTGTAACACACCTCCTCATCCCGACTCCTCCAGGAGCTGGGCACCCCACCCTCCCAGCGGGCTACACAGACAGCACAAAAGCCAACTCCTTCCAACACATCTCGGTTCAGGCTTTGTGTCGCCAAGTCTTCAGCCAGAGCAAAGCCCTAACACAGGATGCTGACTCAGTTGTGAGAGCTGACAAATGATATTCTCTACCCGTATTTGTTTACCTGAATTGGGTTTTGTCATTTAAGAATTACTACTATTTGTTTGGGGTCTCAACTCCTTTCCCAGTCCTTGTCTCTTGACACCAGGAATTTCCTTTCTCCATTAATCTTAATTAATGGATTAATTAATCTCCATTAATCTCCAGTCTTTAGTCTTTACTTTCTCCATTAATCTTAAGTTTGAAGTTAGAATACTCATTCCTCTGGTCAACTTCCCTGAATTTCTCCAGCCCCCACGGAAGACCCTCCTTCCTCAGGCCTGAGAGCTTCTGAAGTTACCAGAGAACAGAGACAAACAAGCATGGCCAAGGCCTGCCTCATCCACCAGATTCTTAAATTTGTTGAGGATGAGAAGCAGGTTCTTGGCTCAAAGCTGAGACCAAAGGAAGCCTGGAAGGAGCACAGGCAAGTCTCTGGGTCCAGGAGGTCTGCGTGGCAGGCTGGTGCCACCGCCCCCCAGGGACTCCTGCAGGAGGCCGCTCACCCTCCAGGTGCAGCTGTCTGTTCGGGTTCAAGTGCCAATTCCAGGCCCCCGTTTCTAACTCTGCTGCCACAGACACAGAGATAGGGCTTTCCTTCAGCTCTAAAGCAATTTCCAGAAGCTGAATGGATCTGTTGTGGAAGACACACCTGCATGAACGAATTTTCAAAGGGCTCACAAAGAGAACAGAAGACATCTGAGGTTCTTATAGAAGGATATGTCCTGGAGAGCACGCTGATCAAGGACGAGAGCGAACCAGAGAAAGCCGTTCTCATAACCCTGCCCGAGTGAGTGAGAACACAGCGGAGGAGAAGCTGGTTCCTCATTTTTCCCCACTGCCAGAGCACTATTTTGGCATCTCTTTACAACTCACAGACATCCTTTCAGAATTTGTAAATGATTTCCCTTAAGTCCTGCCCTAAAGAAATACTTTATTCCCCTAAATATCTGCAAGCCGGTAAGCACATGCTACCTTCACACCCATCCCTCAAAAGCCCTCGGAACAGCCTGGCCCCACACACCCGCAGCCCCTCCCACCCCGAAAGACCAGCACCAGTTACTCTCAAGACTTAAACACGAGCACGGAGGCTGTCTCTGCACTTGAGTCCAGACCTCCACCCCAAACGCCCTCACCAAGGACACAAACATCACCTCTTCTCCTGGGTCCTGGCTTCCTCTCGCTGACCCACTAAAGAAGTCAGGATGAGAGGGACCCAGGGTGAGGCCTAAGTTACAGGAGGCCCCTAGGAACACCTTTAAGCTCGGTCCTGCAGTAGGGACCCCACCCAAGGCCAGGGTGATCTAGAAGCTCCAGACTCCTGGACCAGAGCTGTCCAAGAACAAGCTGTTTATAATTCAGCCGTCCCTCCCCGAAAAGCCACTATACACGATGACCACAATATCTTCCTTTGAAAGACCTAGAAGGTTTTCTTTCATCTCTTTTCTTTTCTACCACCATTCGTGTGTTCATTCAGTCCCTCTCTCAAACATGTCATGGGCACTGACAGAGCCAGACCTGCCCTCTCTCTTCCAGAAGGATCGCTCACCAGCGAGCAAAGCCAATGGCCCCAGGGACATGTCAGCCGCACTCCTCGAGCTACCATTCAAGCTCAGCAGAATTCACCGCCCCCGCGTCCCGGTCCCAGCCCCCTACCAGTCTGGTCCGACGAATGTCTATTTTCCAAGAAACCTAAACTGGCTGCTTCAGGCTCACGTCCCTCCTCACACATCACAGGCTGTTTGTGGGATGCTGACATCCTGAGGCTCGCCCCTCTGAACCAGGAAGGCCCCGGTGCCAGCACCAAGTGGCGCTCGAGCCCAGGGAGGCCCACCCGGCACAGGACGCTCCTGCACCCACGGGCCCCGCCGGGTCTTGCTCCAGGCAAGGCTGCCGTGCCAGACTCTCAGGGGCCACATTGGGAGTGACAGTGCTAGTGACAGTCCCGAGACCTCTTACACAGCAAAGCTATCGCTCAAATATTTAGTGTATGTGTCTGGCTTTCACACGGAATTTGCAACCTGCCAGTTACCAGTGTTTACCTTGGTAGAAATTCACGGGAAATTTTAGTCTGAACAGGCCCAGAGTTTATTTTACTGCCAGATAAACAACTTTCTTTGATAAATCATCCGTGTGACAGTGTTCCTGAAAGACTAAACAAAGATTTCAAACTTAATCTGTAGGCCTTTGAGAAGTCTTCCAAAGCTAATGCATGTTTAATTGGCTGCTCTAAGCAGGGTAGGGCAGGGCAAGGGCCTGACATTTCTTTGGCCATTTGTTCTCCTTTAAACACACACACACACACACACACACACACACACACACACACAAATTGGAGCTTCTGGCTCATTTCTGCAAAACTGGATGGAATTTACCAATATTTAAATGCTTGCTCGCTTCTCTGAAATTAGCCTGTTTTTGGTTAAAGGGAGTGCATCTCACAAATACCACAAGGCCATTGTTGGAAAAGAAGCAAATGCCCTGGAGATCCAGCTTGAGAAAAAGAGGGCGGAGGGCAGTATAACACACAGGGCTTTAAAACCTCTCCTAAACAGAACCCAATAAATTAGGAGTAGAAAAACGCATATCAGGAATTAAATTTCTGAAAATCACATACAAACAAACAAACAACCAAAAAAAAAAAAAAAACAAACCACCTTCAGGAGGCACATCCTAAAACTGCATACAGTCAGTCCAAGCTCCATGGGCACAGCGCTTAGGGTGTCACCAAATTAAAACCCAGATCTAACTTCTAGAAAGAATACACAGGGTTGTTTTCTGTTTGGTTTGGGTTGGGTTGGGTTTGTTTGGGTTTTGTTAACTGTAGCACCTTGAAGCTGCATAGAGCTTTTCAAGTTTTTCCAAATGGGCTTTTAAAAAGCCTTCTTCAGTCTAATCCTCTCTAACCAGAGAATTAACCAAAACATTCCATTCCACTTCCTAAAAATTTTTTGCCAAACAAGCTGATTTCGCTCGTGCCAGAATGCTCCTACCTAGGCTAATTTCCATCCTGAAACTATTCTTTCCAATGAGAAGAGATAATCATGATTATGAACTGAGCTGCAGCCATATTCCCGGAACCCCACACACCTGACTGAGTCAATTCTCCCCATAACACAGTAACACAGGAATCACACTCATATTTTGCAAGTGAGGAGACAAGCTCAGGGAGGTTCAGAGGCTCTCTTGTGGTCGCTCAGTTCATAGGGTTGGGATTTAATCCAAGTCTCCCTGGCCCAAAGCCTATGTTCTTTCTACTCTAGTGCACTGTTTGCCTCCCCACAAAGAAAGAAACCGATGGTTGCTGAGCTCTTTCCCTGTGGCAGGCACACCTACTAGTCCATTTCCATCCCACAGACTCTGAAAGCAGTGAAGGAGCACCCTATATCCTCTTCCCAGGGAGCTTCCCCACCATTCCTGGCAGGAGGGGACCTTGATGGCATGGGAGTATGTGAAGGAGGACAGGTATGAAATCTGGACCAGCTGCCCAGGTAAGTGCTGGTGGGAACAGAAACCTTAACGGATGCCAGGCAGAGCGGACTTGGGCAATCACATGACTAACTCCTTTATCTGAGTCTTATTTTTCTCAGTCCGTGACATGAGCCCTGGACTGGATGATCTCTGAGGTTCCATCCAGCTCAGTGTGTCTTTAGAATGACAAAGGGATACAAATGAGCAACATGGCACCCAAAGACATGGGCCGCCTGTGCAAACTGTGAACAGCCCCCGTTTCCCAAATTATCCATTCCCCCCACCTTTCTCCACCCACACCCAGAAAAGCTTCAGACAACAGAGGTGAAGCTGAGGGTCAGTCCTTCTCGCTCCCCTTCTCCAGCATAGTCTATCCATACATCACATGATAAGGGGGATGTTTTGCTAAGTGAAATAAGCCAGATACAAAAGGACAAATATTGCAGGACGCCACTTACATGAAGTACCAGAATCGTCAAATTCATAGAGACAGAAATGAGATGGTGGTTTCTGGGGGCTGGGAGGAGGGGGAATGGGGAGTTAGTGTTTGATGGGGACACAGCTTCAGTTTGGGAGGATGAAATCTCTCCAAAAATGGATGGTGGGGAAGACTGTGTGACAACGCACGTGTATTTGATACCACTGAACTGTACATCTAACAGAGATGGTAAATATCATGTTATGTATATTTTACCACAATAACTTTACAAAAAAAGAAAAAAAAAGATAAGGAGGCTTAAGAAATGGGGCAGGGCCACTCTTAATCAGAGAATCACCAGTGGAGAGGACCTCACAGGACACCCAACCACACCATTTGGCCACTGACTGTCCCAAGGAGTAACCGAGTCAGACCTGGACTTGGCCGCAAGGAGGGGAAGTCGTGTGTCAGCCAATCCTGAGCCAATTGCACCCGCAGCGAAATCACTCTTAGGACAAAGAAAAGCAGCCACTCCGGCGTGACGCAAGGAAGGGACAGGGCTGAAAACAGAATTAGGTTTGGGAAAGATTTCAATAAATAGACCGAGAACAGAGAACAGAGGGCTCCCGAGATGCACCTCTCGTTTCTCTGGGGAGAGCCACAGGGGAGGCCTGGGACAGGTGGCCGTCCCTGAAAGGGCTACTTCCGTCCCTGGAAGGATCACCGCAGTGAATGTTTAGTGAGTCCGGCCTGGGTTCCTGACACACCATCTCTTCTACTCCTCACCAAAACCTATACCTGGGTCTATGAAATAGAGGGAAACTGAGGCCTGGAGCGGGGAAGGGATTTGCCCAGTGTTGCAGGGCACGCACATAGGAGAAAAGGAAGGACTGAACTCAGTTCCAGGGAACGCCGTGCCCCATCCACAGATTCTCGCTTCTCTGTCCTTTCTCATACTTCAGTATACTTTCACAGGTTCCACTCTGCTAAAGCAGAGTGATTCTCACTGAAATTTGCTTTATCCAAGTATCTTCCTGCCCGCTAGAGCTAAGAGAGAATTAGGCATGGAGACAGGGAGCACCACACTCACCAGAAGGGGAAATGTGGCTCTTCCCCACCTTTGCCCTGACGTTTCTTAGCATGGCTTCAGAGTGCAAAGTGGTCCCCATGTGGCCTCAGCCCAAACTGCCCAGGGCCTGATTACTCTGGCTAGGACCCCAGGTTTGGGGCCTGCTCAGTCTCCAATCTGAGACCACAGGTGAGCAGGGAACAGACATCACTACCGGCCCAGCCAACCAAAGGCTTCAAGGCTTCTGGGTCAGCCACGGCCCATGCACCGGACAGCAGGCCCCCGTGCACAGATGGGAAGGCTACTCCGAACAGGACCCAGGCCGTGAGCTGTGGGCTATGCTTCCCGTGGATGAAAGCGCCGACCCCACGTTTTCCCTCACATGAAATGCCTTAACGATCCCTTCCAAGTATTTACAGATCTGTGGATGGGAGATGTATTTCAGGGGTCTTCAGCCTGCCAACTCCACTCCGGGAGCTGTGTGCCTTCTCCCCTGTCTATTTAATTTTACTTTCACTGAACTAGATTTCTGGATGTGAGTGCTTTTGTTCTGTTTTTAACATACATGCATATACACTCAGTCACGCAAAACAGAGTGTGAAGTTCTCCTTGAAATTAATAAACATGTTGTACATAGTCACTTGGAAAGGAGCTTTCTCCTTTTATCTAAAAAAAAAAAGGAAGTCCAAGTCCAATTTCCATCTTCCCTACCATCCCATCTGACAAACTTTTATTTCATGCCTACCATGGGGAGGAGACTGCTCCTGGGACTGTTTGAGTACAAACAGGCCTTGTTTTGTTCATTCTAAGACACGGATTATCTTCACATTTTAACATGAAGCATGCTTCCTTTGTCACTGGTACAAAACAAACAGCGCATCTCATGATTAGTGGGCATCTCACATTAGGTAAAACAGGGTGCAGGACAGAGACCCTGCTCTCCAGCAGCTTACAGATGCCACAATTACTGTGTTACTGTTACTTTCCAAGCTACACCTTGGGTTTCCTCCCGCAGGTGAGGAAAACTGGCCTCCAGCACAGTAGCTTGGAAAGGCTGAATCTACATTTTGCAAGAGATCAAAGTGCCCTTCAGAGTAAAACACTGTGCCTCCAAAGAGCAGCACAGCCAAGACACCTTGAAAGATGAGTAAGGCAGAGCAAGAACAGATTAGTGAAGTTTCAGGAACCTCTGAAAAGACTTCTTATAGGAAATACTCCCAAATGCTAACAATGAGAGCTGGTTTCTTTCCTTTCCTATTTGACTCCTTTTGGTATTACAAAGTATGGTTTTACTCTTTATGAGGAAACATATAAACGGAAAAAAAAAAAATCCTTCCAGAAGGCAAGGAAAATTTCTGGGGGCAAAGAAATCTTTTTTTCCACAGCAAGAAAATACTGGGGTAAAGAAGTTGCCACCTGAACTCTCAGGCTCAAAAAACTGGAGAAGCCAGTATGAGAGGAAGCTCTGAACTCTTAGCAGAAGTAGATCATCATGCACATTTCTAGCAGAAAAGCTTAAGAGTATTTACAGATACTGGAGAAGCCAGGGAGACTGGCCGGAGGCGGGGTCCTAACCTCCCAGCAATTATAAATCAGATCTAGACACCCATAGGATAAGCTAATGTGAGGGAAAGATGCCTTTGGGCACGGAGTTGTTACCAGCAGGATTACGAGTGGGGCAGCTTGCAAATACGATATTGGTCTGTTGAAGAGAAAGGAGCGGCACCCTGTTGTCACATAGCAGGAAAAGCCGAGAACAAAAAGCAGAGCAGTGCATCCCAATTTCAGCACAGCAGACAGGCTGGCCACCATGTTGAATTCAGAGACTTTGCACCATCTAACTTTCGGCTTTCCCACATCTGGTACTTGATCCAGGCTAATCCAGCTGCATTCCTGAGTATCAGCACACAGGTGTTTCTACTGATGCTTTTCTCTGTTGGAGAAAAAAAATGTGCTCGGAACTGAGGGGCGGGGTACGGTGCAGAGGTAGAGAGACTAGTGGCCGAGCAGACCTGCCAGAGATTTTAAAACGCACCGCCTGCGAAAGAGGTGACGGGCTGTGCACGCCCAGCTCCACGGAGGCTGCAGGAGTCTGAGGATGCATTGGCAGGAGGGCGAGTGTGTGCACTGACCCGGAAGGAATGCACCCCCTTATCCCTCGAGCTCACAGAAAGCCTTCCAACAACCTGATGTCTTCCCACCGGGGATGTCAGGGCCACTTAATGCGAAGTTTGATCCCTGGAGTAGGGAGTAAAACATTCTTTTTCTTCTCTGTTGTGTGTCAGCTTGCATTGCTGAATTTCTTTGTTTCCTAACTGAATCCCATCAGCGTGGCTGACTGCCTCACTTACTTGAAATGAACTGAGCTAAGAAACAAGTTTCTCAACTAGGCTGCATTCTCCAGGATGCTGAGAAGGGCAGAGTTAAGCTCAGCCCCTGCAGAGTTGGGGGGAAAAAAATCCGATTTATGGCCTTATAAGAACATTACAAACAAAAAACTAAAAAGTCTCTCCTGCACCCAGTTCAAAGAAGCCTGGCATACACCATACCCATGCTGAGGGGATAAATGCCTCTGTGGCAAAGCCCAGTGGCTCTTCATCTTCTCTTAAATGAGGAAGGCAGCAGGCCAGAGAGTAAAAGAACTCCAGGTGGCAAAGTCAGATTCCTTATTTATGAAGTAAGTGGACTTGATATGATGACCTGTAGGGTCCAGGAGGACCTCAGAAATTCTCTGAAGCCAAGAAAATCAGCTCAGGGCGAATGGAACACAGTCCCAAACAACTCATCAGTCAGATCTGCCAAGACCTGACTGGCTATTAAAACGAGATCTACCCCTCCCTCCCATAAGCAGTAAGCAGGTGGCTTGCTGACTTAGTAGGCAGCTACTACAGTGGGGCAAGGATATCTGTCCCAGGGGAGTTACCTGAGCACCCTCTAGATCCTTACCCTACACCATAAGGTCAACCTTCCACGTTCAAATTCCTTCCCAAAGCCTGCCTCTTCGGCCCACTTCCAGGGAATGTCTCTAGTTGAACTAGTTGCCACAAAACCCCCAATTACCAGAACTTTGATGAGTAAGTGGGAGTGGAGGGAGGAGACCTGATGACAAGTTCAGGGTGGTAAGCTCCAAAGACTCTGAGCATAAAGACACGGATTCTCTTCTCACAAGTTAACATTAACAAATCCTTAACATTAACTTGGCCTTGAGTTCCCACAGCCCCCTCCTCAGCTGGTGAGTTATCTCATGACTCCATGACTCTCTAGGAAATCACTGATTAGTGTTTGGTCAGTGTTTAAGAAAAAAATTTTAATTAAATTGTAATTTACTCTAGGTAAGTATTTTTGAGTATGGTGTCTAGCACAGTGCTTTGCCCTCCAGAAATTTTGAATGAATGGATACGTGAATCAATGAATGACCAGATACACTGAATTTGAGCTCCCTAATAGGAAGGCATGGTCAGTCAATCACTTCCTTCATACACTGAATTCCAGAGTTTTCCATCACTCTTCCCTCAGGAGTTGAGCCTGATAGAAGTCACAGGAGCATAAAACATCAGCTAATATATTACCTTTCAGAGTTTACTTTAATATGGTTCCTGGATTTGCGCAAATATCAAGGGGCCAACTTCTAAAAGTGAGTGTGCTCATTTACAATATCTGAAGAGGATCAGTGAAATCCAAACGGGACCCCTCGGTTATCCCTTGAAACGATTCTTTGGGATCACAGCCTATCTCAACAGATTCTTCCTGCCCCAGTGACACCGCAAAAGGCTTCTTGTCAGGATTTCCAAGAGATTTTTTTTTCTCTATCCCAAATGCATCTTTGGGAAGGAATCTCAACCCCATTTGTGGAAGAAAAGCTTGTTGCTAACACAGCGTGGGACTGTGCACCCACAGACTCTACAGCAGGAGACCTGCCATGCTCAGCTGGGCTCTTGGCACCCCCAATGAAGCAAGGGGGTGAGCATCAAGAAGTAAAAGTTACTACCAGATGATGGAAGGGTCGGCATAGTCTGCACACATCACCTCAGATGCCCTCTACCATTTTCTTCGGGTTCATTTAAAACGGCAACCAGAAAAAAGGATGTGCCTCAAAGACAGGCAGGAAAATGCATTCTAGACCAAACTTCCTAGAGGTCCCGCAGGCCCCCACCAAGAACAAAGGAGGCAGAGATGCCTAGTGCACAAACAAAACATGCAAGGCATATCCACCCTCAAGAAGCTCTTTGCAGCAAAGAGTCTGAGTTCTCCCACTTGCGTCCTCAGTCACAATGACAGTCCCGAGAATATGTGTGTCATGTGTATGATTTCCTTCCATTTGCATGTACAGGTCATATTCGTGTGACTCGGACACAGCCCTTGGCCAGTGGACCAGTGGAAGGCCCTTCCATATGCTTTAATATGCTTGGTTAATGAAAACATGCAGTTGGTCGCCCTGAATGGCCAAAGACTCATACCTACCGCTCTGCTTTTCCTGGTAAGAATTCTGCACGAACTGCAGCCTCAGGGACACGAAGCAGGAATTGTGAGAAATGCACCGCTCAGTGTCAGGCTGAACCTTCCTTCAGCAAAGCAGGCCTGGCCTAAGCAGAGCCACTTCTCAGCATCCATATGAAATTGAAGGAGTCAGCCTTCCAAACGAATGCGGTTGACATTTACCTTTCCCAGAAGAGACAGACTCAGGGTGTCTGGAGCTGTTCAGGTCTTCTATGAGGCTGACTACAGGGGGCATCCCTAAAAGCCCCACTGAGATCTGCTCCCCAGGCCCTACCCAGCCCTTCTCTTGGGGCTGTAAGGGCTGATTTGGAATTCTTTTTTAACCCAGAGTGGTTTGGGAAGAAGGGAGAGAATTCTCGGTACTGGAGGGAGGTCAATTTCCTGTGCCAGGAAGGACCTGATGAGGGGACCATCTGAATGCCCCCAGCGGCTGGACTCCCCCTCCCCGGCATTTCAGAGCCTGGGTAGAGTGGTGCTGACACCTAGGGGTGGATGGAGAAAGAGCCAGTGTGGAGGGAAGGAAGGCCAGCCAAGCAGCCGGCAGGACCTCCTGGGTGCACCTCTTGGGAGCATCCAAGGAGTGGTATTGCTCCCTAACTCCTCCCCATCTGTCCTCAAATCTGCCACCTCCACATCTAGTGAAGGTCCCCAAAAACCTGTCCCGGGATCCTTCGCACAGAAGGGCAGAAGCCAAGTATGACTTTAATAAAAATGAGCCAGTTCTCCACCCTATCTAGATTTCCATGGGCCTGAGAAAAGCAACCATTGGGGGAGAATGAAGGGAGAGAATACGAAGCTCCAGAAAGAGGCATCCACAGGCTCTCTGTTCCCCAGGGATGCAGACCAGGAAGAAGCAGGGACTATGCCAAACCTCCCAGAGGTGGCCAGGGGTGCTTTCTTACCAAACTCGCTCGCACAGAGATGTTCGATTATGGCTTCAGATTTCAACTCATTGTCACACGGAGGACACACAGTTGTGCCTAGGAAGGGAAAGGAGGAGAAAGAGGAGCTGTGAGTGACAGGGATAGGGGATCTGGAAGGAGCTCTCCCTGGGACCAGGCTGGAAGTAGTTAAAGGTCTTCTGGAATTTCTGAAGGGCAGCTGCAGAATCAAAGAGTCCTGGAGCCTTGGACCTAAAGCCAACAGACACAGTTTCTTGAAAACCTGGGGGCTAGAACTGTGGAATATGACACAATCACGTAAACCAACCTTATCTGGGGCTAGGCAGGGGCGGGTCTGTGAACTGTGGCTTGACGGGGAGTGCGCATCTATTCCAGGTGTTTGTTTCTGGTTCCTTCTCCCCTCGCCCTTAAATATCCCTCTCTGATCCCTGCCCCCTTCCCATTCCCAAACGCCCAATGGGACAGCAGATCAATCTGACCTGCTCTCTAGGACCCAAGAAGGAAACTCAGACACACCAGCCCTAGCCACAGGCCCCGAACACCCCTCTCCAAAAGGGCTATTGCAGTGCAAGTTCCTGCCTGCGCTGCGTAGGGGGAGGCAGGAGCACCTGGGTGGGGGCTGGGGGCAGCACCAGCAAGAGCTGCCAAATGGGAGGGCCGGGAGGGCGGGGGAGATGGGGGACCCTCTGAAGGCGTTTTCACAACACTGTGAAGTGCTTTGAAGAGGAGGTGTGTGTGTGGTAGGCATGAGGGCCACTGCCAGGCACTAGGCACAGAGGGAGGAGACTTCTGAGGCCAGATCCAGAGGCCTCCTGCAGGCCAAAATGCCGCTGGAGGGGACCCCTGGGAGGTGGAGTGTCTCTGTGGGAGGCCAGCGAGAAAGCGGGACAGTGGAATCCCCGGACGGCTGAGGTGGCCTATCATCATCACCACCATCCCCACCATCATCCATCAACCACGAGGAGTTTAATCCATGATCTAGGAAATCTAGTACATTCGAAGGGCACTCCGCCCCTGGCAAAGCACTGGGGTCCAAGCCAGGCTGGCGCTGAGGAGCAGAGGAAAGTCACCCCAAGGAAAAATGGTAAGATGGAAGGCCCTTTGTCCTGCCCTTTCCAGCGGCCTCCATGGCAGAGTCTCCTGCCTGTGAGGTCCCCTGTGGCTCAGTGAAATGGGCCAAGCCTCCCACGGTGGAGACGCTATGGAGAGAGCTGCACAGCCTTGCCAGGCCAGCACTGCCCCCAGGACATACCTGGTCCACAGCCGGTCACCCCCACTTCCACACAGGGACCACACCCCTTCATCTTTCTTCAGATTCCTCTCCCACATTCACTCTGTACCCAGGGCCAAACACCATCCAGATGCTCAGTGCAGCAAGAACCACAGCCACACTCCAAGCACAAGACTGTGTGACTGTCTTTTGGCCCAGAATTTGGAAATTTGCTTTTCGGCCAGAACTTGAAATTAGGTTCTGGAGGTAGTGTTTCTGACAACGGGAAAAACTTACCCAGAATTTCGCACTATGGTTCTTGCTTCCATGGGGAGAAAAACAGAAGGAGTCCTGAAATATGGGAAGGACCATGTTACCTATCCCGGGAGAGTAAACCGTGCTTTGGGGTTTTCCTTGTTCTCTTATTTACTTTTTTTAAGTGGAAGTTATCACACTGGGAGTTTTTATGAATATAATCTTGACTGAACAAGTAGCAGGGCCCGGGCAGTGAGAATATCAAACACTGTCCCCTTGGCACACTCACATCATCCCCTCTGGACCCTCTGAGTTCCCTGAGGGGCTCTGTAGCCCACGAGGCCATTTTCTTCAGGCCCACCAATGAATGTTTGACCTTCAGCGCTTCTCAAGGTAGAAAGAGCTCATGGGGTGAGCTAACCCCCATCTTGACTTTTCTTTTGGCCAACTCTGGAGCAGCTTGATCCAGGGAAAGGAGGAATGTGTAATGCAATATTAATCTATGCCCCCCTCTGGTGTGTCCTTGGGGCCCTGCAGGCTGCCTCAGCGGGAATAATCCACCATCCATCTGAGAGGTAGAACTAAACTGCTGTTTTAAGGAAGATTTAAAATAATGTTTAAAGCAAAGGAACCAAAAAACTGAAAGGTTTTGTGTTTCATTAATATTTTAGGGGGAGGAAAGGAGACAGTCCAACACTAGAGTCACGATTAAGTGATTTTTTAAAAATCAGGACACACACGGACACAGCTCTCTCTCCCTCTCTTATACAAACACACACACAATACACACACACACAAAATTTACACGCAAACTTTCTCTCTCACACACACAGCAGGTCTTCCCTGGCCAGCTCCTTGACGCCCCGAGACAGACCCTCTGGAGGCTCTCAGGACATGTGAGGGCACCGTGGGCTCTGCAATCCGTGACTAGAACGGCCAGGCTGATCTAATGCATGACACGTCTGAACAAAAAAAAAAATAAATAAAACTAAAAATATATGCTCATTCATCCAACTTCAGTCAGTGAAACCTGGCTGGAAGGGGGAGCAACAATGTACTGGCCTGGGAATGGATAGGCCTAATGTAAGCGTGAGATTTAGAAATAACTTTCCTGGAAAGTTGACAAAGTTATGCCTCTCCTGTAACAGGTAGGGACAGATGCTGATGTAGCCGCGGCGTCAGCCTGTTGGAGGGAAAAGTATCTCTTGACTTCTCTCTCATTATCAAATTGATCTTTACTAGCACATGGCCCCTAAGGTGTGCCCAAGACCCCAAAACATGCCCAATTACATGAATAGCATGCAGAGATATGCGTTGCCTTGAAAACTTGGCTTTAATTTCAAAGACTAAAGAGAAAGAATAAAAGTAGTGCCTGTGTATTTATTCTTACCCCAAAGTACCAGTTCCCATTCTGGAGCCACTAGCCATAAGGTCATGAGGACTGGTAGTTTGGTCTGTCTCAACCTGCCCCTGCAAACACACACACACACACACACACATACACAGCCTTCCCACCTCCATGCTTAGCTGACAATGGCCATGCCACCTCAGAGGAAGTCATGTGGGGCTCCTGTGGGACTCCCTCCCACTGAAGGGCTGCAGTGCTGGGGAGGAGTGGGTGCTCTCTCCTCTCGGGCCAGAACCTCTCACCAAAAACAATGAGGGGAAAACCAGTTCCCAAGCCCCACACCTGACTGGTCCTCTCATGGCTCGTCTCTGTTTGGCAGCTGGCCTTGGGAAGGTGCCTGCCTAGGCACTCCTGGGCTAGAGGGGAGGACAGAGGAGGATGGTACCAAGGCCCAGACTCAGGAGGCAGCAGTCAGGTAAACAGCAGCCCAGGGGTCAAAGGCAAGACAGCAATTATATGATACCCCCCACTCCACTCCAGCCTTTGGGGGGGGTCAGTTGGGAGGATTCTTCCCCCCTATATGTAGGCACTTTGGCCAGTCCCCCATCCTCCCCTCAAAAGGTGTTCCCCCAAAGGTCTCCATGGGCATGGGCTCTTCCCTAAACAACCGGGAGTGGAGTAGAGGCCTCTGGGGCAGAGCTGGGCTAATCTCCCAGCCAGCCAGTGGCCAGCCAGTGAGGAAGGGGAGAAGGAAAAGCCTGCGGGCTGCCTGCTGGGGAGGGGGGGGGGGGGATGGCTCCACACCAGCTGAACACAAAGTGCTTTGTTTGCTCTAGGTAATTGCTGAGCTCTTGCTCCCAAAGGGCCGCACTTCCCCCAAAGGTTAACCCTGTGCAGACACCCAGGAAGTGGTGAGCAGAGGTGCCCTGGGCAGTGCAGCCAGACTGCTGTCTCTCCCACCTGGCTGGGGCCCAGGCCACCCAATGCCGGTCACTTTGGACCAATCTCCTCCCTCCCTAGAATAAGCAGGAGCATTGCAAATTCAGGGCTCCCTTTCCCCATACTACCACCCTCACACTGGAAGAGTAAACCCTTCAGAGGACATTTCTCTTTTAGGCATCCCTTCAAGATGAGCTAAATCAGCCAAGAGCCCGTCCCCCACCCTAAACCCCCTCGGGACAGCGCCCCTGTGCTAAGCGCATCTAGGTATGGCTCCCCATCACGGCCTATGGGACTTTGGGCACATCTTTCAGCCTCAACTCTGCTCCTGAAGAATTCGTTCCTATAAAAGTCAGGCCACCACGCTGGATTTTTGGTTTGTTTTGATTTGGTTTTCGCCTCTCCCGGATTTTTTTCCCTCCCACTCAAGAGCTGCCCTTTAAGTGGGAGGGGTTCCGAGAGGAGGCTCAGGCTCCTCCGTGGGGCTGTTCAGAAAGTCTCCAATTTGCGCAGCCCCACTCCCCAAGGAGAGATGAACAATGAGCTAATTGCATTTTTATCTTTCTAATTACCTGAGGATTTGTGTAAATGGGAGAAGCAGGGGGTATGCAAGAATGAGAGTACTCACTTTCCAGCCCCCAACCCTCCGCCAAGCAGTTACCTGAAAAGGGTGGAAAAACAGAAATCCTGTTTCTAAACTTTTTTTTCTCAGCCAGCTCTGCAGTCCTCCCGGAGCTACTTGGCTGAAATGACTAGCTAAGGAAAGCTCGGGGAAGGGGGGCGGGGGGGTGGAATTTTTTTTAATCCTCACCGAACCTATGAAAATAAACAAAGCTGCGCCTTAGCATTTTCTCGGCCTTTCTAGGCTTTCTGCGCTTTGGGTTTGGGTTTTTTCCTCCTGCGGCATCCCGTCTCGGGTGTTAAAAACTTCCACGGGGACTCGGTTCCCTCCCAGAGAGAGAATGGCTCTCCTTTCATACGGAGGATAAGGCTTTGTCTCAGGTATGGAAAAAGCGAGCCTGGATCCCAAAGAGCCGCTCCAGGCACCGCTTCGAGCTTGCTAGGGGCCGAGGCGCAGCCGCCGCTGCCGGCCGTGCACCTGGGTCGGTAGAGGTGCTAAGCGACACCTCGGACGGACGAGAGGCTTTTAAAACTCGTTCCGCACAGCTTGAGAGCAACCTCCAGGGAGCATGTCCGAACTCCGGGGAGGAGCGGCGGGGCGAGGGTCCGAGTGGCAGGGGCTTTCCCCGTGGCGGGTCCCCCGGGCCCCCGCCCGCCCGGGTTGGGGGGCTCGCGCGCGTGGAAAGGGCCGGCCTGACCTTGGGGCTTGGAGGCTTCGGTGGCATTGGGCGGGGTCATGGCGATGCAGACGTCCCCCTCGGGGAACTTGTCACACTTGAGCATCTCGGGCCAGTAGAAGCCGAAGAACTGCATGACGGGCTCGCACGAGTCGCGCACGGCCTCGCAGAGCCAGCGGCACGGGTAGATGGGCCGGTCGAGGCAGACTGGCGCGAAGAGCGAGCAGAGGAAGACCTGGGTGCCGATGTGGCAGTTCTTGTTGAGCAGGGGCACCCAGCTGCTGGCCTGCTGCTTCACCTCGGCCATGGTCTCGTGCTCCAGCAGGTTGGGCAGCACCATCTTCTTGTAGCCCACGTTGTGGCACAGCCGCAGGTCCACCGGGATGTCCACGCACTGCGGCGGCTTGGTGTAGAAGCGCCCGCTCTGGTAGGAGCCGATGTCCGACTGGAAGCTCACGTAGTCGTACTCGCTGGCCGAGCCCGCGGCCAGGAGCCCGGCGGCCAGCGCCAGCAGCACGCCCGAGGCGGCCCAGCGGCGGCCCCCCGCGCCGCGCCCGCTGCCCATGCTGGCTCGGCGCACCCGCTCCCGCGACGTCGGGGCTGCCTCGGCCGCCTCCCCGCGCGCGTCCCGCCGCAAACTTCCAGGGATCTCCAGGGACAAAAGGCGCCGTCCCCAGCGCTGCCCGGCTTGGCGGCCGCGCGCTCCTTGCCCGGTCCTCGGCCGGTGGCGGCCCTCGGCCTGCGGCAGGCGCCGCGGAGGGAGCTCGCGCGGGGAGAGGAGCGCGCGCGGCGGCCCGAGTGCTGCCCCGGCTCCCGGACGCGCGGCGGGCGGGCGGGCGCGCGGCACCTACTCGCGAGGCTGCAGGACTCGAGTGCCCGGTGCTCCTGTTGCAGAGCCCTCGGAGTCTCCCCGCGCAGCCAATCAGCTCCCGGCGGCTGCGAGCCGCACTCATTTAGCACGTCAGTCACCGGCGCAATTAACCAATCGCTTCACTTGCAAGGGGGTTCGGTTTATTAGAACTAAACCCAGGTCAACACCCCTTAAAAATCAAAACCAAAAATAAATAAATAAATAACGGAAGAAGTGGGGAAAGGAGAGGAAAAGAAGAAGAAAAGGACAGGGAGAGAAAGAAGGAATAGATAAAAGTGTGGGGTGGATAAAGAGGAGCGTTAACGCTGGTCAACTTGAGTTGGCTAGAAGAGAAGCAAGAAACCTTATCAGTACTTGCAAATCCACGCGATAATGAAGACTTTTTATTTTTTACGCTTTTTCCTAATTTCAAGCAGCAGCCCACTAGACAAGCAGCCCACCTCTTGGGTTTTGTCCTCCGCAGCTGCAATACAAAGGCAGACGGTTTCGGACAAACCCAAACCCGGGCTCATGAAGGCTGAACCCACCGAGGTCTGCTTTTAAATCCCCAGCCGGTCCGGCTCGGGTCCCGCAAAACCAAGGGGAAGGTGTAGTTGGGGCTGCTCGCTGGTTTAAAAGTGCAGCTCCTTCCCAGATGGGACAACCGGACGGTGGCCCTCAAACACACCGGAGGGTGTTGGTCATTGTTGCAACGCTGCTCAGTGTGGGAGGAAATATTATTCACAAAGGTGTTAGCTTCAGGAGGACAAGAAAAGAAAATTAAAGAAAAGAAAAAGACCTACCCGAGTCCCAGCCTGACAGCACGTCTGTGTGCGCACACATACACACATTGACATGTTTGTGGTGGAGAAAGCCAAAACATTAAAAACACATGTGCACTTATCAGTGTGGCTTGTGTAAATATCAAGCCCCTCACTCAGGCACACATGCTCCATTCAGAGCTGGCCCAGGAACCTCAAGTCAAAACCAAGAGTCCCTATTAAGGCAGAAGGCGAAAAGAGTGTATTAGCAGAAATAACAGCCAGGCCTTCTCCTGTAGGCAACCCCCTCCCCCAAAGAAACAGAAGTTTCCCGCCCTCAGAGTTCCTGGAAATTTTTTGTATACTTTAAAAATCACCCTGAGAGGAAGGGCCAAGCTCCAGAGAGCTGGGAGTATGACCATGACTGACCCCAGGGACAGGTGACAACAGCAAGCAGCTCATGAAGTTGGCTGGGTCTCCACCCTGCTTGAAGTGTGCGTGGAGGGAGGCCAAGGATACTGAAAACCCGCATCTGAGCAGTGTGATACCACCCCATGTGGCAAATGGGCCACAGATCTCAGAGCTCAAGGCAGATACCATAGGAGGTGCGGCCTCGCTGGGCCAGCTTGTTTGTAAAGCTCTGGGGAAGCTTGCTTTGGACTCCACAGACCTAATTTCTTGATGGACAGATTCCAAGTAAAACTACTAGAGTTTGGGAAGAAGTGAGGCTCTTTTTTTAAAGCACTCATGCCCATACAGAGATTGTGATTCTGCACTGTCCACCCTGGAAGCATCTGCAATCGGTCAGCCCTGCTGTCATTTCTTGGCTAGTGAAAGGTGCACCAAAGCAAGAGGGGCAGAATGGAGTGAAAGAGATGAGAGCCATAGAGCAAGACTTTGGATGGCCAAGGGTTAATCCCTAAACAATCGGTAATGCTCAGCCCGAGAAGCTGGGGTAGACATTCCTCACAGAGAATAGACTGCAGGAGACCAGGCAACTGTGTCTCAATTCAAGGGGCATTTAGAGAAAAAAATGCTGTTTGGTAGGGGGTCTTTTTCTTTCCTCCAGCCAGGCCCTCAGTCCCAAGCCAAATGTGTCTGTTTACTCACTCATTGGAAAGAGTTGTGTTTGTAGATAACATCCTCTCACCTCTGAAATCCAGGCTTAGCTGACCTCACCCTCATGTTTGCAGTCTCCCCAGATGGTGGGAAGACTTGGGTCTGTCCACCATTAAAATTCTGGAAAGTAGCCCAAGTGACTACACCTCCCCCAGTCTCGGAGGTCTCAAGTCAGGAGTAAACCTCACACTCCCTCTCATGAGAGGACCTACCCCACACCTGGTTGTTCTTTGTGGACTTTGATCACCCCCAACTCCCAATTCCCCACTCGGTCTTACTGCTTGAGAGAGGGGCCTCTTGAGCCATGCCAGGGACACAATTGTCTGGAGGATAGACAGGGAGTGTGGGTATAACCAAGAACCCAGAATCCTAAACCCAGTAGTATACTCCTGGCTCCTCCTTTTTTTTTTTTTTTAATTTTTTTTACAATTTTATTTATTTAACAGGGAGAGAGACATCGAAAGAGGGAACACAAGCAGGGGGAGTGGGAGAGAGAGAAGCAGGTTTCCCGTCGAACAGGGAGCCCGATGTAGGGCTCAATCCCAGGACCCTGGGATCATGACCTGAGCCAAAGGCAGATGCTTAAAGACTGAGCCACCCAGGCGCCCCTACTCCTGGATCCTCCTAAGGCCCAGCTGGAAAGGAAGGACTGACTCAGTCTCAGTACCACTGATAGACTTGAAACCACACCTGAGATTTTGGAGAATGATGGCCTGCTGCCAATCAGTTATACAGTATATGACAGCACCAGGCAGAGCAGCCTAAAGACTGCATTTTAGAGGGGCCTACGGGTTGTTGTTGGTTTGTTGTTGTTGTTGTTGTTTTGTCCTTTTTCATATTATCAAAACTTTGTGCTTCAAAGTCCTATCTCCCTTTCCCTAATAGCAAGAATGTGTGTATGTAGAGGAGGAAGTTCGAGAACAAAGTTTCTTTAAACATGCTATTGACATGACAGAGCTCCCAGAAACCAGGGTTCTAGAGTGAGAGAGCTGTGAGCCAGGAGGCACATCTTACCTCCCTGAACAGTTTGAATGAGCAGGGGGAAAATACAACTTTAAACTTGTTTTTCATTTCAAAAAAGTTCTGATTTTCCCACACTGCCAGATGCCCATACATGAAAGTTGGAAGTGCATTCCCTGTTGCTTCATAACACCAGCTTAAGGAGGCATTCTTCCTCTTCCCATTGCCCAAAGCTGAATGTTGGGGCCAAGCAGAGCCATGGAGGGGCCTCCCAGTTGCCTACCTGGTGGCCTCTTCCCACACACAGAGCTCCTTCCTGCCTGTTCCTAGAAAAAAAGGCCGGGGGGAGTGCTTTTCAGTCTCTTCCTCCTATCCTGTCCCATTATCCTATCATCAGTGGTTTTTCTGACGCTCCAGAACTACACTCAGCATCCTCTCCATCAGCCAGGAGCAATGCAGTAGGGCAAGAGGGCGTCCTGCTGTGGCTGGGTGGTGGTGGGTCTGGTGCAATGCAAAGAAAAGCATTCTGGCCCAGAGTCAGGAAATACAGAGTAATGCCTTGGTTCTGCATCTCACCGGTTGGATGACTTGCACTTTATCCCTCTGGCTCTAGAGTTCTCATCTGTAAAACAGAACTATTAATTCCTGTCCTGCTACTTCGGAAAATAAAATACGCTATCTGCTTTTTAATATTTTTAGCATAAGTATGTCCCAATTATTGCATGGGTCGTACTTATACCGTAAATTATTCCTGTTTATGTGAAATTTAAACTGAACTTCCATGTCCTGTATTTTATCCGGCAAGCCCACTATCCATCCTTCCAGCAGCCTTGCCTGACCTCCTCTTGGTCCATCACCTCCCTTCTCCACTCTTAGTCAGATGAACCCCTCTCTCCTCCCTGCACCCAAAGAGAGCACTTGTGGACACTTCATTACAGCACTTGCATGGACATTTTAAAACTGTTCGCTTTGGGGTATCTACTATACGACTGTGAGCCCGTGGAAGGCCAGGATCTCGTCATATTTTGTCTCACATGGGCATTCCCAGCATCTATCACGGTTCCGGGCATATAGCCAGTACTCAGTAAGACCCTCAGTCACAAAAAGAGCACAGGTATGTAGTAGAGGGAGGCAGATATGTGAAAAACCCAAGCTGAGAGAAGCATTACACCTGAGCATTGATTTTGCACTGCGTTTCCCGAGAACCAAGGCAAAAAGTAAGCGTGAAACACTCACATAGCTCTCTTTGCCTGCAGGAAAGAAAAATCTTTCCTAGATCTGAATTCTAAGGGAAATGATCATGAGCGCCTTATACAAAGGCTGCAAAGAGAGTATGGGACTTTTGTATCGGCTCTCCTCTCGTGCAAACGCAGAGCCGACCTGATGCAGGGATGCCGCCAAGGGCAGACTCACCTCTCTCTCCCCAGGGCACACACAGAGTAGGCTGTGCTAGAGGATGGCCAGAGCGTGCGGTGGTGAATGTCGCAGCCAGTTCCAGGAAGAGAGCAGAACTTCCTGTAAATCCTGCATGGACATGGACATGGCAGTGAACACTGAGCCCCGGGCCCTAAAGCAATCTTGTTAAAAACAGTGGCTGGGGGTGGGGGTGCCTGGGGGGCTCAGTTGGTTGAGCGTCTAACTCCTGGTTTCGGCTCAGGTCATGCTCTCAGGATGGTGAGATTGAGCCCTGTATTGGACTCCGTGTTCATCGGGGATTCTGCTTGAGATTCTCTCTCCCTCTCCCTCTGCCTCTCCCAGTGCTTGCGCATGCTCTCTCTCTCTCCCTCTCTCTCAAATAAATAAGTCTTTAAAAACAGAGACTGGGTCCCAGAAGGCCAGGTTTCCAGAAGCCTCTGACAACACCTGGGAGTGGGGCAGGGCAAGAGAAGCTGGGAGGGGCTCTAGCCCTGTGACACCTGCTGCCGGGGCCTGACCTCAGAGCTCAAGGCTTCACTGGGACACCAGAGAGTAGGGAAAACAGGCCTTTAGTGACTCCTTCCCCTCTATCCCTGGGAGGTGAAGTGGTCCATGCTTCCCTGGCGGCGGGCCCGTAAATCTGCCAGGACTGCCCCAGGGAGGCCAGTGCCCCAGCAGCAGGACCCATTCCCCAAGAAGCCCTGTGCTTATTTACCTAACCCTTCGTGGCAGGCACACCAGGCAGCTCCACCACCTTTCTCCAGAAGAACTCGGATACACATGAGGTGCTGCGGGGAGGAACGGGAGAGCGCATCATCACACTCCTGCTCCCCGCTCCGGGAGCCTTCGCCTCTGTCCAGGGCTGGCTGGGAAAGCAATCATGTCTGAGCCTCCCTGGGGGCAGAGGGGGCAGCCTCCCTCCCCCGCCAGACTCCCTCCACTGGCTCAGGCACAGCCCAGTAGAGTGAGTGTCTTCCCACTGTCTTCCCCAGGGGCATCCTTCCTGCGTTATGGCCTTAGAGACTCACAAAAAGCCTCGGGAGCTGGGAGAGAAGTCCATTATCCCCATTTTACAGAAGACCCAGAGCTCAGAGCGGTGGGCCCCTCACCACCATTCCAGCCACCACGGCACTGTGGTGCAGGACACACTCAGATCAGGAACACAGATCTTTGGATTTCAATCCTGTTGACTCTGCACTAGGCTGAACTGCCTTTGCTAAATGCTCATCCCTGGGGAGAGAAACCTGGAGAGCCTTCTGCTGTCCTTAACGTCTTATCGTGAATTCATTTATCAGACTCTTCCAAGGGGTGGGCCTGCTAGAAAGAAAAGATGGTTTTGAAAGAGTGGGGAGGATGGAGAGCTAGGCCTGAAGGTCTGGACAAGGGCATGAGGTGTTTTCCTATGGGATCCCAGGACAGAAAAAGAATAGGATGGAGTCGTGAGTACATACAGGCATCAGAGTGGGAGACTGGGGACTACTGCAAGGACGGGTGCCCTGGCCTGTCCTCAGTTACAGAGTCACCCCAGTGCTCTGTGCAGGCAGCTGCCCATAAGCATGTACAGCTGGCCTGCCATCATGGGGATGCCCAAAAGAAAGGCTCCAGGGGAGAAAAGACTATGAGTCACGCCAAGAGAGAGAGCTCGCTATATACCCATGAGAGGGGGTGCCTTTCAGGTACAAAAGCTGATCCAGGGTGTAAGGCAGGAGGTCTACCTATGGTCCTCTCTAGAGCCTAGACGTTCCCAGAGTTCTGTGATCATTCCAGGAGTGATATTTAAAACTTTTAAAACCTGGGGTGGCCAGATGCCTGGGTGGCTCAGCCGGTTAAGCGGCTGCCTTTGGTTCAGGTCATGATCCCGGGGTCCTGGAATGGAGTCCCGCATCGGGCTCCCTGCTCAGCGGGGAGCCTTCTTCTCCCTCTGCCTGCCGCTCCCCCTGCTTGTGCTCGCTCTCTCTCTCTCTCTCTCCCCCTAACAAATAAATAAATAAAATCTTAAAAAAAAAAAAAAACCTTTGGGGTATGTCACATGAAGATCACCTGTACAGGTGGGTACCAGCTGGCCCCCAGCACTGGGACAAATCCAACAGAGATGTGAGTGGATATGCAGTTCCCAGGATGTACCATGCTGCCTTGTGTCTCTGTGCCTAAAGCTCATGCTGCCCCGGCAGACCTGCCTGTCCCCCCAGCCCCGATCCAAGACTCAGCTCTCCACCTTCTCTTGGGCCATTCCCCGGAGCCTCCCAGCGGGAGGGGGTCAGGGCGGTCCTGCGTCTGCCCCCTGGGTGCCACAGCTATCTGAGTGCCTCTCCTCAGACACTCTTTGCTTGTTTACATGTCTCTAGAAGCTTCCTGAGGACAGAAACCATCTTTTCGTCCCCCTATCTCCAGTACTTAGCTCAGTGCCTGCTGCACAGTAGGCGCACAGTGGACGTGTGATTACCAAATGAGGCTGGTCCTATAACCCAGCTCTAAGCACTGAGAATCAAGTGCAGGTTGGTAAGTGGGGCATCCTGGAAAGCATTTTTTAAAATAGACAAGCTTAGAAGGCACGCAACTTGACCTTTCCCTCTTCTTCCTGCTTAGAATTCAGCTGCGACGCCAAGAGGTACAGCAGGCATCCTGCAACCATGAGGATAAACGCACAGACGCTCGGGCAGAGGAGCAGAAAGATGGAAAGAACCTGGTTTGTAAGAAATGACCCGATGGCCTGCCCTGGAATTCTTGTTAGGTGAGACCTACAATCTCTCTCCCCCACTTTTTGAAATCCAGAGTCATTTGGGTTTTCTCTTTCATACAGCTAGAAACAAGCCTAACTGACACAGATCTGTAGTTTAGGGATGCTCCAAGCAGACAAAAAACTCAAAAGCTTCAAGTTCTAATTTTTACTGTCTCCTAGTACTTTCCTATTCAAAGGTTGGTCCCCCAGACCAGCAGCATCCGCATCGTCTGGGAACTTGTCAGAAATGCGAAATCTCGGGCCCCACCCCAGACGTGTCCGATCAGAATTTACATTCTAACAAGATGCCTAGGTGACTTCTATGCATATTTAAGACTGAGAAGCACCATCCTAAGAAACTCTAACATGTGCCTGCCATTCTCCTGTTTTGACTTCTACAGCAGCGAAGCACCCTATCTCCAAGTGTCGGGGTTTGTCCCACACGTGCATCACATTTCTCTGCACCCCTCAATTTAGCATCCCCCTGGAAGGGCCCGCTTTTCTGAACAGGAGACTTAGTCACAGACAAGCTCTTGAGCCACCCCGCGGGTAAAGCATTCAGACAATCCTTTAATAACAAAAGCCAGTTCTCCAGCAGGAAGGATAGACAGGCAACTCTCTTTCGTAAGGAAGCCGTACTGCAGGGGCCTTAGCAAGTAAAGGGCGTGCATGGAAGAGGGACTGCCCCTTGGCCCCTCCGAAGCTGCCTGCAGCGGCCAGGAGTGAACAGACCCTGCTTTCTTCCCCACACACTGTAACTTAAGCAGTTGTGTATCCGGAGGCTTCTGTGATCTCCCAGCAGCGCCACACTCTATCATATTTAGTATCATTCACTATGCAAACGTGGCCTTCTAGCCATCCACCTAACACTTGGAGTGTTGCAAGAAAGCCATAGCCCCCACCCCTCAGAAAAGCATAATTTGTCCACCCAACCCTTTTGTTCTTTATTTTTAACTATAGTCTAGGCCACCAAATTACTTAATACACGGTTTAAAACTCCATAAATAACAACTCCCCAAGTAGAGCCACTCAGCCTTGGAGAGCTTCCCAAGTTCCGCATTAACTCCTCGGGTGTGAAGGGTTTCCAACCATTTCGGTCCATAAATATATAACTGGCTCCTTCCTAAATTGCCACATAATCCTTACCACCATCACTTATATTTTCTTTTATTGCCATTATCATTGGCACCTTGACAGGAGAATAAATTATTCTTTCTGGAGTATGAAATGTTCTGCATCTTACACCATTTTAACTCACCCACATTCCCAGATATATTATTTTATTTCCATCCCCTCCCCAAGGAAATTGCGTCCTTGCAATTAGCAGGGATTTCCGATTGGAGTTTATTCTGTTCTCTCTTTTCTCCTGACATAACCTTTGCCCAGACTGAGTCACGTGAGAGAGGCTATCTAAGATGTATTCCCAAACCCCTAAAAGTGTACAGGTAAGAAAGAAAGACACACATCAAAGCAACCAACGGGGCAGTTTGTGCAGAGCAGAGGGTTGGGGAAAGGGGAGGTGTGAAGAGCCCAGGCTGAGGAGATGTCACAGTCGGTCAGGACAGCCTGCTTCATCCCTGAGCATTCATCTGCCCACTCATTGTCCAGCAACTGCGAGAAGCCAAGGGCGAGCCCACCAGGAACCTACCTCCTTGTGGCATTAGGCCCGTGCAGGTCCCCATAGCCCCCAGGCCTAACACTTCTGTCAGACTGGAAGACAATTCTCTTTCGCCATCATTCTGTTCACGTCCCCAGCTCTGGCCCTGCCCAAACCATCCTAAACAAGCAGACTCTAGGGCTTCTGAGAGCTTTCCAAAGGTTGGGTAGTTGCTGTCATTGAGAATAGGTACGCTTTCAGCAGATTACCTAGGATGGCAGGTAGGAAGAGCCAGGCAGTGCTAAGGTCCAAAAAGGGGAGAAAACTCTGAAGAATGAGCTCACCTAGCCCCAGAGCCAAGAAAGTCACACTTGCAAACCTCTGTCTGGTTCGAGAGACACCTAACCCAGCTGGCCACACCCTGCCTTCCCTCTTCACTCCTCTGGCTGAGGTTCCCTCCAACTCTCCAAGGTGAAGGGAAGTCCTGGATAGAGGCCTAGCTTTGCAAAACACAAGGAACCGGAGGGAGTGTCCCAAGACTCACACAAGCCTCTCCTTTGTGCTTAATAAGGGCGTATATGATAAATGTGTGAGCCCAGGCTCTCTGTCTCCAAACCCTCTCCCCTTATCTTCCACACATCATATTTCTCCTGGTTCAGGCATAACTGACCCTGGAATGAAAGATCTGCAGACTGCTCAAAACAAATCCCATGACCCCTCTCATTCTCCAGAGGAGGGATGTTCCTGGTGGGCAATGGGCGCCAGACACAGGTTGCATGATCCGTGGATGTGAGGGAGGCAGGGCAGGACAGGGGCAACTTGCCTGATCCTCTCAGCAGCCGAGCCTGCCTCTCCATGCCCGTTCCTGGCTCTCTTACTGGACGCTTGGCCACTCTCAACACCCCTTCCTCCCACTGCAGGCGTTCCAGATGGAGCACCTTCCTCACAGCTGATTATCAAGGGCTCTTCCTGGGAAGTGAGAGACCCGTGGCCCCTGAGCAGCTCCTCCCTGGGGCCAGTGCAGGGCTGGAGAGCAGAGTGCAGGGGAGGGAGCGTCTGTGGAATGCAGCCCTCTCCCCAGCACTCAGAGGCCAGCCTGAGGGGCATAATAGAATACATTAGTCCACAGCCCATTCAGCGCTGCCTCTTTAAGAACAATGGCGGCAACTGAGCTGATTTTTGCCAAATGACCAGCTTTAGTCCATTCGGAGCACAGTGGAGCTCACCAGACAAAGTCCATATTCAGGACTTCATAGGGGGGTGGCCCATGGGCACTGGGGCACCAGCACCAGATGACTTCCTGGGACCCCCACTCAAAGCAATCCAGGGAAGATCCTCGAGGCTGACACCGGGCCCTGAGGCCCAGCCCTAGACAGAGCCCACATGGGCCCAGAGGAGGGCAAAGAAATTGCTGCTTGAAACAGGCAAGACAGATTTCGTTCTTAATTTGAGGGCCCTGGTACCAGTGGCTGATTCCAGAACAATCTTTATCATTTGGAGTTTTACATCGGAAAATCCAGCTTGACAGCTGGAAGAGAATGATGCTGGGATAATCTCAACCCTATATGGATGGAAGAAGGAGCTAAGGAATCTAGTTTTCCAGCCCGAGGTACTGAGTGTAGACATTTGCAATCTCTACATTTCTCTAAGCTTCAGGTCCTTAATTCATGAGGAAATGGGCCAGACGGCTCTAGACCCCTTCCAACTTTGAGATTTCATGTGAAAAGAACACTATGACCACGCTTCCTTTACTTTATCCCATTCTGCACTAGGAACTCCGAAAACACCAGAACTTGGAAAACTGAAGAGCCCCGTGCAAATGTTTGCGATAATTATGACCTTGGTAAAGATCAGTGTGAAAAATGCAATGCCAACACCAAAAATGGAGCTGTTCTATGTGATTTTTTTTTTTAGTCCTAAACAGGTTTGTTTAAGTGGGGAGACCAGAGAGCCACGCCGTTGGCATAGCTGTGACAAGCAGGCACCAGCAATGCCCCCCGCAAAACCAACCCTGCCTTCTCCCACGGCATTCTCTTTCCTGCTGTGGACATACCTCGGATGACCGTGAGGGGAAGACCCAGGACTTGGTCATAGGCTTTCAGCACTTTTCTTTGCCTTTTTCCTCTTAGCTACTGCATTATCAGTATGGCTGATACAAGCCTAGATTTCTTTGTGCACCTGAGAAAGCCATGCCAAAGTTTGGATAAAGAAAATGCGGGATCTGGGTGCCTGGGTGGCTCGATCAGTTAAGCGGCTGCCTTCAGCTCAGGTCATGATCCCAGCGCCCTGGGATCAAGTCTCACATCAGGCTCCCTGCTCAGCGGGGCGTCTGCTTCTCCCTCTCCCTCTGCCTGCTGCTCCCCGTGCTGTGTTCTCTCACTCGTTCTCTCGCTCTCTGTCAAATAAATAAATTAAGTCTTTAAAAAAAAAAAAGAAAGAAAAGAAAATGCAGGATCTTAGGAGAGAATATTGCCCTGCTGGTTCAGACTCAGACATCACCCATTCAGGGAGCTCTTTCCTATTTAAGTGGCACCCAGCCTCTCCCTATCCCCTTTTCCTGCTTTATTTCCCTACCTACTTCTTATGATCTTCTAACACACTACATGTTTTGCTTATTTATTTTACCGTCTGTCTCCCCACCACCACCATCAAAATGTAAGCTTCCCAAGGGCAGAGATTTGTATCAGTTTTCCCATATCATATCCCATAGAACAGTGCCCTGGTACCTGGTAAGCACTCAGTGAATAAAGACTTGCTGAATGATGAATGAATGAATGGATGGATGACTGAATGATATACAGAGAATATAGAACACAAACATACATATAGTACGATTCAGATTTTAAAGAAAGAAGAGTAGGAAAAGAAGGAGGAGAGGAGGGAAGGAAGGAAGGAAGGAAGGAAGGAAGGAAGGAAGGAAGGAAGGAGGAAGAAAGGAAGAAAAGGAAGGAAGGAAGGAAAAAAGCTAAAAAGCCTGGAAATAGGTACACTGAAATGTTAACTATCTCTGTTTGTTGGACTCATAGGCAGTTTAAACTGTCTTCTTTTTGTTTTTCTTCATTTTCCAAAATTTCTACAAAGACCATAATTTTTTTGAAAAAAAAAAAGAAGGTAAAGGATAAATAATAAATTAAATTAAATTAAATTAAATTAAAGGATAAATATTAAATTAAATTAAAGGATAAATATTAATTTTAAAGAAGAGAAGATGGGTGAGGGACACTTGGGTGGCTCAGTCGGTTAAGCGCCTGCCTTTGGCTCAGGTCATGATCCCAGGATCCTGGGATCGAGTCCCTTATCGGGCTCCGTGTTCAGCAGGAAGCCTGCTTCTCCCTCTCCCACTCCCCCTGCTTGTGTTCCCTCTCTCACTTTTTTTAAAAAAAAAAAAGATGGGTGAATAGCATAAATGTCTTTCTCAGGCAGAAGGAACAATGTAAGTCTCTAATACTAGCTTCAATTACATAGGTTCTTAAAAATCCTGCCTCATTTGAAATGTCAGGTGATTATTACAAAAGACTAAGTGTGGGAAGGGGGGGTTGAACAATGGCTCACATTTCTGGATAATTGCCCCCATTGTCCAGGTCGGGATGAATTTGGAGTCATATTCTACATCTTTCTTCCAGACCACACAGAAGTCAAGTATGGAGTCAGAACTCTTGGGCCAGCAATCAATCAACAAATATTTAATGAGCTCCTACTATGTGCAAAGGTCTGTACTTGATATGCATTCTCTCTCTCTCTTCCACAAGCCCTCCTCAACTGCTCCCTGTCACTTTGCCCCATCTGAGTCTGCTTTACTTGGGCCTCCTGTCCTCCCAGGCACCACAGGCCCAGTCTGGGCATCTGATCATCGCATCGTGCATCCCCTTAAGAGAAGAGATTCTGAGCTTCTTCCACTTGCTCTGACTCTGAACAAAAGGTCAGAAACAGGCTCACAGAAGTTAAACAGCCTGCTTGAGGTCACAGGCTGGGTTACTGGTGAATGCCAGGCCACTTGCCTCGGACCCCTCCACCCTCCTGGCCATATGGGGTGTGAAACCAGGGGTGATCCACCCATAAGACGGCCATGCCAAGAGGGAGACTTGGAAGGTCATATACCTTCATACCAGGGGAGCGCTTGGCAGCCGCCCTTTCCAGACTGCTGGAATTCATCCTGTAATAACTTGCCACACAAAACACACCTTTCCCGTTTGGACTGGACCCTGTCCCGGGACTAGAGGGATGGTGAGCTTGCCTCCTTGAGTGCCGCAGAGAGCACCCGAAGCCTGGGGGTATTTGTTCTGAGGAAATGCTGGACAAACCATGTGTCATCCAATGAGAGAGGGGAGGCAGAGAGCCTGGCGGTTCGGACCTTGGGGAGTGTGTCTGGGCATGTGGCAGGATCCAGCAAGGTTTGCAAGGATTTCCCGCCAAACTAATGAGGCTTCCTGGCAGAGCGCCGCATTCACTGGCAGGAATCCTCCTCTAATTGGGATCCAGCCTCAGCTCCACTGGAGGGCATCAGCCTGTGAGTGGAGAGCCTTGTTCTCAGAAGCTTTCCTGCCCCGCCTCCGGGCCCCAGCGTAGGGTGCAGACCCAGGACACTCTGTATGGCACGACTCTAGCTTCACCAACAGCTCCTTTGCCCTCCACTTGCCCCACATCGATATGCTTGAGCTGTCCCTGCATGATAACCCCCCACGAAGCCTCAACCTAAGCACAGGCGGCCATGAGAGACCAGCTTCTCTCCTGCTTTACAGCCCCAGCTGTGTGCTCTGGGGCTCCAGCCCATTCCCTGTGCCACCCACCTTTTCGGGTTCGGACCTCCGACTATGTGTGGTGCGTCCCTCCTCCCTGCGCGCATCCCTTACGCAGGTGGAGAGTATCAGCCAGAAGTGGACCAGCATGGCTGGTGCTCCCAGCTGGGCCCGGCAACATGGGGACTGCTGTGTGGGGAGGGAAGGAACCCCAGGGCCGGTGGGGCTTCCACACCGGGGAACATCTCCAGAACGAAGGACAATTCCCCACCTTTCAGGGTATGACCAACACTTGACCAGCCTCTCGTCTTGATAAAGTTATGACAGTTCCTGCCTTTCGGTCATTCAGGCAGCTACTCTGTGCTGGGCCCTGGGCTACGCTGAGGAGACCAAAGTAAACAGGAGACGGACCCACCCTCAAGATGTTTCTAGTCTCCTGGAGAAGACCAAATGTGCCTGTCCACAAGCTGAAATAAGATTCAGATTCTGATCCAATTAAGATTTACTCAATACCTTCTTTGTGTCAGACATGTTGACAATCATTAGCACAATAAAATCTTCTCAGCAAAGTCTCGGAGGTAAGATCATTCCAAAGAAACTGAAAGTGAAGTGGTAAGCAATTTGCCCAAAGCCACAGAGCTGGGAAGTGGAAGACTGAGATCCAGGGCTCAGAAAATCTTTGCCGGGACACGGCCCTAGGGGATGGAGCTGAGGAGCTACTAACTGAAAAGGTGAACAAATCTTTTGGAGCCGCCATTGAATGTACCAGGTCTTGTGTCACGAGGCTAGAGATCTTCACCTTCACACCGGGCCACACTGCACCCAGGAAGCAAAGGCTCTTGCTGGGATGGGTGCCACCCCCCCCCCGCCCCCGCTTGCCGGCAGGGATGTTGGCCCATCGTGCCCGGCCCCGTTTGGGCTGCTGGATGCAGCACAAGACCACCACACCCTCTGCATTTTTTCAAGTAGCTCCGGCTAAGGAGCAGGTGACACCTTCCACGAAGTGCATGGAGGTGGACGTTTGGAACTGCTTTCTGCACAGCTTTCTCCTTTCTGTCTGTCTCTCTTTCCTCTTTTTAAAAAAGAAAGCAGGGTCTCTATTGTGTCCTATTGTGTACTGGCTGCCTGGCGGCTGATTTTTTCCGCCCTGTCTCATTAAGATGGATGGGGTTGCTGTCTTATTAATAATTGGGAAGGTTGCCCTTTGTTCCCTTTTCCTCTCCTCACTAACGAGGTCTGCTCCTGTGGCTCCATAAAGAGCCTCGCAGCCCCAGGCACTCCAGAGCTCCCTTGTGTGCAGGGCGCAGGCTGCCAAGGCAGGTCTGGCGGCCAAGCCAGAGCCTTCAAACCTTCTCACCTCTGGAGCTCTGGAATCATAGGAAGAAGGGCTGGGAGTGTCATCCAGCCACCCGCCCAGAGGCACCCACAGCGTGGATTTAAGAACCCCAAACTCAAGTCCTGGATCTGTTCCTAGACACCCCTACCCCCGCTATGCTTTGCTCTCCTCACTATGCTACCATTGGCTCTTTCCCATGAGCTATTTATCCACTCCATTAGCAAACATGCACTGCTTCCCATGTTAAAGAGAAAGAGGATTCATTCATTCATTCGTTGATCCAGTGCGTATATTTTTTTGAAGGTCTACAATGTGCCAGGCACAAGATGTCAAGAAAGTGTGAAGTGCTATGGAAAAAATCAAACAGAATGATTATATCTGGAGGACTTAAATCAGGGAAGGCCTCCCAGAGGAAGTGACATTTCCCTTGAGAACTGAATGGTGAGTATAAGGCAGTTCCAACTCCCCTACAGAAGGGTTAAGCCCTCAGAGACCAGGACTATCACATGTGAAACAATTAGGGAACAGGTAGGCATTAAGCTATGTGGGACTGACTCTTACCTGGACTTGGCTGGAGGTTTCAGGAAGGAGGCAGAACCTACGTTGCAATACATGAGGGCTGGCTGGAGAAGAGGTTGCTGAACGTTCCAGGTAGGGGAAGGCCGGAGCCAGGGCAAGGAGCAGAAAGAACATGGCCTGCTCATGAGACAGTGAGGGGTGCAGGCAGAGCACGTAATAGTCACTTGCCCCTTTGTCCTGAGTCTCTGTAACTGATGTACCTGGGCACTTGACCACCCTCACCTTTCCCCCCTCCAGACCCTGCCCTGCTCATTCCAGATGCATGGAACCTAATCCCAGAGGAACAACCTCTGTGGGCCTGTCTAGCCTCTGGATTCTTCTTGGTTAACCCCCCACTCTGCAGCCACGAAGCCCAGCTGAACGCAGAGGAATTGCCCAGGAGAAACATCCCGATAAAGAAGAGTCCCTAAGAGAGAGGTGGAGGCCCCACCAGCTTGAAAAAGCTTTGGCTGTACGCATTATGTTCTGCTCACAAGTTTAAACTTCACCAGACCTGTCCTCTCTGCAGCATGAATTCCCCTCACCCTGCCCACTCTGACACCCCCTGCTGAGAACCTGAGCTTGTCTGTTCCCAGAAAACACTTCAAAGTTCTTCTGTGGGCACAGAGTCCCCTCTACCTCTGCTTCACTGCCAAAAAAGCAGCAAGAAGAAAAAGGAGAAATGATATTTGCTTTTTATAACGCTACCTGATTTTCTTCAGGAAAGACTTTTTTATGCCCCGGGCTTATGAACTAAAGCGTATTCACACAGCCAAGTAAGAAAGGACCTCTGCTCGCAGGGATGTCCCAGTTTGAGGAATTCTAGCCCCCAGCACCCCTCCCCCTCCCACTGCCATGTCAAGAAGATTAATGCCCTTTCTCCAACCTGTGAATGGAAGGCTGGGCTGTCACAGAATCTCCCAAGGAAAGGAAGCCCCCCATGTCTGCATGGGACTGAGAAAGCTTGGTGCGCGTGCACACAAACACACACCTGCACTCTCATGGTGGCCACCTCCCAGAATCCACCAGGAGAGGCATTTTTTCTCAACCTGGTTTTAAGGCTGCATCAAAATTTATCATGGCATCCAAGTAGAAGAATTAGGTTGATCCTCAATTATATCTGGGAGCTAGCAGGTCCCATGTGGGAGGGGACCTGGGCTTAGTCTGATTCAGTTACCCCTACAAATTTAGTAGGCCTCCACAGGTGCTCCTTTTGGTCCTGCCCCCTGAATTTACTGATGAGAAAAGAAGAGCAAATCTAGCAAGCACGGACTGAGTGCCTCTTGTTCACAAAGCACCATGCCAGCTTGGGGAAGCTAGGTAAATAAGACACAGTCCATCCTATGGCCAACCACCCTGCCCTGATTCCACACTCAGGATCAGCCCTGGCTCCCATCTGCTTTGCTGCCTTTCTCCCTAGCCCTCCATCATTTGATTCTTAACACTATTTATATATGTTTCTGAGCATGTTTCCTCAGTCTTAAATGGTAATAATCCTACTAGGTATCTTTTTTTTTTTAAGGTTTTACTTATTTGAGAGATCATGAGCAAGGGGGAAGGGTAGAGGGAGAAGCAAACTCCCCACTGAGCAGGGAGCCCGATGCAGGACTCAATCCCAGAACCCTGGAATCATGACCTGAGCCAAAGGCAGATGCTTAACCAACTGAGTCACCAGGGCACCTCCTATTAGCTATCTTATAGGGATGTATTAATGCATTTAAATGAGATAGTGCATTTAAAAGCATAATAATGCCTGCCAAATAATATCCATCACCTGCAAGACGTTAGCGAAGCTTATTCTTCTTTGCTCACTCACAGGACCCTCTGAGTGTCTACAGAACAGTGACTAACATGTGTTTATCATTAGTCCCTAGCCCCAGCTCCAGCTTAGACCTTTGCCCATAGTAGATGTTTGTTAAATGTTTGTTTAAAAAATACACCATATCCTGGGGCGCCTGGGTGGCTCAGTCAGCTAAGCAAGCATCCAACTCTTGGTTTCAGCTCAGGTTATGATCTGAGGGTCATGGGATCCAGACCTGGGAAGGGCTCCATGCTTAGTGCGGGGTCTGCTTGAGATTCTTTCCTTCTCCCTCTCCCTCCCCCTCTGCTCATCCTCCCACTCGTGCTCTCTCTCTCCATCAAATAAATAAATAAATAAAATCTTTAAAAAAAATACTCCACATCTATTCAGTTCTGGGTGCTGATCTCTCAGAAGCTGGTAGCACCGAGATTTGCTCACTTAAGGAATCCAGTTGTATTGAGGTATTAGGGCTCAACAGTTCTCAATGTGTTAACCTCCCCAGATACAGAAGTTATATGCTGGGAGCCTTGTATTCCTAAAACTAAAAGAATGCTTAATGGTGCCCATTTAAAGCATTTGAAGGGAGGGCTAATTATTGTGGACAATTATTTAACACTCATTAAAGTGCACCATAAGAAGAAAGGTACCCTCATTAAAAAGGACAGACATGACTGGGACAGTCACACCCACCAAGAGGTGCCTCTCTTTGTCACTGACCCAATGTAATTGCCTCAAACTCTGCCTCCCTGAGACTTTGAAAAGTGTCTCTGGCCGATGTTTCTCTTCCGTAAAGGCTGCACATCCCTCAATCATCTGGTCAGGCCTGGAAGTGCCTTCTCATTGGATTCACGTGTTCCCGTATGTGGCACCGGCTGGCAGGTGCCAAAGTCCTGGGGCAGGACGGGAGGACGCTGACTGTGAAGGGGAGTGGCTGGCTCACCTAACCTGGCCAGCAAAGACTCCTCCAAGGTCAAGGAGCGAGAGTAGATGTGGTCTCACCCATTTGGGCATCTCAGGAGAGCCATGAAGACTCTCTCCTGGTGCCGCTGTCTCTGTCCGCTTTGTTCTGGACATGGCACACACTTATCCACAAGCCCGGAGTAGATCCTGACTGCCTACTGCATCAAGCCTAACTCAGGGCCCTCTGCACTGGCTCACGACTCTCCCTCAGGCCTTCCCTCCCACCAGCTCCTGCTCCGTGGCCAAACTACACAGCTCACCTTTCCCTGAATACCCACAGGCTTCCTGCCTTCCAGACGTTACCTTTCCTGCTCCTGTTTCTTAAGCATCTAATCCCATCTCCTCCCTCATTTGAAATCCCCTCATCCATCCCCACTCCAGGTTCAACTCAATCACTCCCCTTGCTGACTCACATCAGCTAGATCTCTTTCTGAATGCTTGTGGCAGGTGATACTCTGCTTTATGGCCCCGATGTTTTTCTGCTTTGCTTTATGTTGTCTCATTCATCTTTCTGGATGAGAGTCTCTTAAAGAACAGGGCCTTAGTCTTATCTTTCTCCCCCACAACTCTTGCACAATAGCATAGATGGTTGGGTGGATGGATGGATGGTTGGCTGGGTGGATGGATGGAGGGAGGGATGGATGAAAGAATGGAGGGAAGGAGGGCACGAGGGAGGAAGAGGAATAAAGGAAGAAATGCGGAATGAATGAATTAAAGGCACTTTGCCCTGGGGGTCCACCGTGTCCCACTTAGTAACCAGAGGCCTGGCTGCTGACGATGGGATGGTCAAAGTGTCGGCCCTTCCCTGAATGGCTTGCTCCTGCCCCTCCTCCCCTGCCCGGGGCCCCCCTTCTGTGGCATTCATCACACAGGCCTGGGCTCATTGAGGAAAAAATATGCATAGGCCGAGCAGGGGTGGCCCTGCCCCGTGGAATCCTCTTCTTCAAGGGCCACTGCCCCCACAGGAAATCACTGAGGGACAGATCAACCTGCTGGGCCTCTTCATCCCATGGCCCAGACACCCCGGAAGCTAACCGGGGCCACACACAGCAGGAGACACACACAGTCGCCTCCGCCAACAAGCCACTGGTTGTCACCAGGCAGTGACAAATTCCCCATGCTGCCCAGACACACAAAAGCCAATGCCTGGCACCAAGAGAAGCCACATTCAACAATGATGCTTCCGTTTACCAGAACTACAATCGCCAAGATCCTCATTTCACTCAGGTTTGTGATTGTTTATCTTGCTTTTTGTTTGTCTAGATCTTTGTACCCATTCTGAAGGAAAAAGAGAAACAATCCGAGAAAACAAACTGACATTAGAATTGTGGTCAAGAAGACTTCCAGAAAAAAAAAGAAAGGAGGGGGGCTGCTTTAGCATCGAAGGCAGTACCCGTGACCCTGGCCCTCGTCAGCGCATGCAGCAACTCTCCCTTCCAGGCTGCTCTTGGCCTTCTTTGCAAGTTGGAGGTTGCCTTATTTGTGGATTGATTGACCCCATGCACAATACCGCACTGCAGAGGGGCCCAGGTAACCAGGTCTCATACCACCTACTTCCTCTCCCTGGTCGCTGACGGAAGCCACCCCCCAGGCCACTGCAGGACCGCGCGCCCCCAGAAAGGACTCTGGCTGCCTGCCGCCCACTCTCCTTCCACCGCCGACTCGCTGTGTGACCTCAGCAAGGCGGGATGAGACCCCCAGCGGGTGGCTGAGAGGATGCGTGGAGATATTGTATATCAAAGTGTCTCCTGCAGCCCCCAACACACAGGAGGAGCCCAGCAATTGTTGAGTTTCTTTGCCTTCCTCTGCATTCCAGACCTCTCTCTGACTCCGGCCGGTCGCTCCCGGAGAGGTCTCCTGGCGGCTCGTGGGCCTCAGGCTGTTGCTCTGGCTCCTAAGGGGAGCCGTGTGGACCCGTCGGACCCTGAGACCACCCCGGACATTGTCCCATGGAGCTGAAGAGTACTGGGCAGGCACTGAGGAACTCAGGCCCCCCAGCCCAGGCATGCTCCTGAGTGCGCCTGCCCAGAGCAGCAGCTCCCAATGAGCCTGGGAGGGATGGAGGCAAACAGTCAAGCCCTAAGTCTTCATCCCACCCCCAAGTGCCTGTCCTCTCGGAGCATCCTCTTACCAGCTCCCTCACATACCTGGAACACCTCCTTTCATTCCTAGGACATAGGGACTGCCACTGCCCCTTACAGATAAAGGAACTGGGGCCCCGAAGAGTTACCTTTCTCAGTAGAACATCTCGAGAGTGGTGGAACCAGCATTTGAGAGGCTGCAGAGCTGGGTCTGCAGCCTTATACTTTGAGGGGCTTTGCATCTTCACGCCCCCAGGCTTTAAATAAGAGGAGCCCCCCATCCCAGTACCACCTCTAGGAGATCCACAGTGGGTAAGCATGTTTCACATATTCTAATTCTCCTCTCATTTTTTGAGTTGGGAACTACTGAGGTCCAGAGACACGCAAACTGTTAAGTCACAGGGCGCCTGGGTGGCTCAGTTGGTTAAGCGACTGCCTTCGACTCAGGTCATGATCCTGGAGTCCCGGGATCGAGTCCCGCATCGGGCTCCCTGCTCGGCAGGGAGTCTGCTTCTCCCTCTGACCCTCCTCCCTCTCATGCTCTCTGTCTCTCATTCTCTCTGTCTCAAATAAATAAATAAAATCTTTAAAAAAAAAAAAACTGTTAAGTCACAGAGCCTATGAGAGGCCATGTCAGATTCCTCTGACCCCAAAGCCTGCAACATTTCAGCTCACCAGGTCAGATCTTCTGCTCCCAGAGGTCAGCGTCAGACACACAGAGGAAGCTGAAACTGCCACCTCTGTGACCATTTGAGAGGTAATGAGACCCCACCTGTTCAGGTGCTCCTCCCTGAGCCCCAGGCACAAACTGAATTCCAGCCCAAGCCTTGCAGCTTCGGGGTCTTCTCCAAGAGCCCCGCAAAGTATCGGCAGTGATGAGTTATGTTATTTGGGACGGGGGATATATGCGCCAACAGAGTAGCAGGGCTGTCTTTATCTGGACTTTACTGTCTGTTGGTAGAGAACAGAGCCCATAAGGATTATGACAGCGGATGGGGACACTTTGATTTGGGGAGGGGGGCAGTGGATGTTGATGGGGCTGTCAGGGTGACCGAAGGGGGCGTGGTGACTGAAGGATGGAAGTGGGAGAACCCAGAGACGGTGGTGCCAAACATAAATTCTACATTTTCCTGACATAGGCTGGTCCAAGATGGGACATGTGCAAACCCAGCTTGGAAGTGCTGAGTCCCAGCACTTCCGCTACTAGAGCCCGTAACGTGATAATTCCAGTTGTGGCTCCTGGTGTCATTATATTGCTCTAATCATCATCAATACCATTTATTTAGGTGTCAACATCACTTCCTGGCCTTCTTTACATTCTCTGTGGTACCAAGCACAGTGTTGACCCTTTCCTACCCTTGTGATCTCTCCTTCATCCACGCAGGGACCACTGAGTCACAGAGCACTCCACAAGCAGGCTCCAGCCTGACCCTCTGGAACCATTCTCTGTATACCAAAGCACAGACTCCTCAGCTGGGCCCTCATGCCCTGCAAGCTGAGAGCCTGCCCTCACCCAGTGAAGACTCCTGAAGGGGCAAGCAGAGATATTGTCCCTTGGAGTCTTTAGCCGGGTGGCTGCCTCTGGCCCTTTAAGAACAAAAGAGCCTAGTGGGTGGGGGTGACTGAGGTGCTCTGAACTGGCCAGAATGGAGTCTAACCTGCAAAGCTCCTGGTTGAAGCAACAGGTCTTCTATGCTCCCTGAGGAAATCTCAGAATGCACTCCCTCAAATACTCATTCCTACCTCTGGTATATCCACTCCCATCAGATCTGGGAATCTGGTGATGACTGCTCACACCTTGCATCTTGTCTTTTCTGTAACTGAGAATCCAGTAAATATTCATCGCTGATTTCATGCCCAGAGATTGTAAGAGAGCAAGTGGCATTCAGGAAAGTATGAACATAATTAAAAAAAAAAAAAAGATCTGAAACTGCCCCCTGCAGAATTATTTTGGGCTTTCAGTATGGCACATCTTGGTGCAAGAATGAATTTTTGGCTGGAAAGACACTAGGTCTTCACTTATCACAGTCTCTTCAAGGATGAGGAGTGTTTTATCAGTTAGCTATGGATGTAAAACAAATGACTCCAAAACATAACAGTGTTGCTCATATGTCCGGTTGTGGGCAGGCTGCTGGGGGGATGACAGAGGCAACGGGGCCATGTTTTCCTCATCACCAGAAGCCAGCCCGGGTTTCTTCAAATGCGTGGCCGTCACAGGGTTCCAAAAACAGCAAGAGAAGACAAGTCCCACTGTGCGTGTGTTTTTCAGCCTCTGCCAAAGCAAGTCAGGGGACAGAGCCCAGTCTCCGAGTGGGAGGAGAGTCAGAGTCAAGAGTGCAAGAGAGTACAAACCCAAGGAGGGGGATAAACTTGTAGCCATTTTTGCAGTCTACCTCAAGGGTTAAAGGAAACGCTAGGCAGGCTATCTTTTACTAATTCCTTCCTCTTACAAGAGCATCAGGAATATCTCCTCTTTACCTGATTTATCAGATGGCCAATAAATGATTAATGAATATGTAACAAGTGACTAAGTACACAATGAAAGAAAGGAAGGAGTGAATGAACAAGGAGTGAGTGAGTGAATGAGTGAGTGAGTGAGTGAATGGATGTAGGTCTAACATTCAAAGTACCTAAAAAAAAATTGAGATCCTCAGGCCTGGGAGAAAATTCTAGAATTTTGAGAAGAAGCCTAAGAAAGACATAAAACACTTTAAGGTACAAAATCATTAAAGAACATTCTATTTAAAGGGAAGAGTCTTATGGGTGTAGTGAGAGGAAACTGAACTTAAAAACTAAAAGCCCTAACTCCTCAAATTTTCTTTCTTCTCTAAACATACTGTAATTAATTAATTTCTTCACTCTTTTATTTCAACAACTTTTTATTGAGCTTCTACTCTGTACCAGGCAGGAGCCCTAAACTTATGACGTTGCCTGTTGGATGTTGCCCCAAATAAGTGGTTCCGGACCTTTTTGGAGGCACATTTCCCTGCTCCTTCTCTGAGCCCAGCGTCACCATCTGCCCTGGAGAGGAGAAGCACCAGATGAGTTGTACCACCCTGCTCCCTCCCTAAACCTGGAGGGCTCTCTGGCTGGGAGCTGCAGGGAAACTAGACCCAGATCTGGTTTTCCGGATTGATAGATTGGGGACACCTGGCCAATATGACCTCTAAGCTTCCTTGTAGCTCTGAAGCTGTAGAATAAGAATGGGAACCATGAGAACCACCCAAGTGATGTCATCCATCACAACCAAGAATCCTAGGCCATGCAGAATGCAGGTGTTCACTGGTAGTCAACACAGAAAAGCCACTAAGAAAAACAGAAAAGCAAGACAGGATCTTCAGAGCAACCCCAAGACAGAGCTTCTTGGCCATACACAAACCTGTCTTCCTTAATATTTAGTCATCATGCTATCCCAAAGCCCTGCTTCCCTGGTAAAGACAAACGATTCAATCACCTAATTCAGAGCTCCATACTCCAGGAAACAAATGGCAGAAGCACAGCCCCAAATGAGCCTGCTGCTCCTACACGCAGAATAAAAACAGAGGCAAAACATTGCACAGGTTTTGACCCCCACTCCCTGCCAACCTATGTGTAGTATCGCCACTTCCCAAGATCTCAGTGTAGCCCTCAAGTCTGCCCACTGACTTCATCAGGATGAGGACAGGCACTCTCTCAACTTCCTGCTCTCCCTGTCTAAATCTTTCTGGGCATTCATTCATCATATCTCATTCCTTCCTTCTGTAGGTTCATGCATCCCTTTTCTCACACCTCAACTATGTATAGCATCCCCTCCCTTATATTCAGCCGCTCCCCCCCACTGGCTCCTTCCCCTTCACCTGCAAACACCCCAACACCTTTCCTTGTTCCCAACTGTCAGCAGCTTAAGATATTGTTGATTGTCCTTCCTGATACTGTCCCACAAGCAGACACCTCTTCCTAACTTCCCTACTCTTCCCCAATCCCTAGCATGCAGGCTCAAACTGTGAAATTTGTCTTTAATAGCATCACTTGCTCAAGACGGAAAATGATCTTAACATTATTGCTTAGGGATTCCTTCATCTTCCTTCCTACCCGCAACACCCACACAATTAGTTGCCAACTTCTGTCACCCTCCTTAATAGCTGTGGATCATCCCTTTCTCTCTTCCTACGAACACAATCTTCCTTACATCTTATAAGCACTATTGTCAGTCTTCCAGCTCTAGTTTCTCCACCACCACCTTTTTAAATTCATAGCCTATCTGGGGCCGAGCCTTGTATATGTCTATATTTGATCCCCTCACACTCCCTTCAGCCTGCAAGGATTCACCTCTGCCCCACCAAATCCTACCTAGCCTGCAAGATTCAGAGCAGTGGGGCCTCCTCTAGAAATCCTCTCATCTCCTATCCTGCCTCTTCTTATCATTCCACCCGCCAGGAGCTGGAAATTATCTCTCTACCCTCTGAATTTCTATAGCTCTGTCTCTATCCCTATCCTAAAATGCTTTTCACTTTCTATATTGTGTCCTAGATGTTCATGTATTTTCCTGTCTCCCTACTGACAAAGATTCCTTGGAAGATGTAATTTAAATCCTTTATATCTTTATATCCCCCACAGAACTAGCACAATGCCTTTGGGTAGATTTGTTGAATGAATGAATGAATGAATGAATGAATGAATGACTCACATCCCCAGCTTTCACAGAAGGCAGTCACAAAGCATCTATAACTCTTTGGGTAGGGACTTTGGGATTCTTGCCCAGAAACAATTTGGTGATTGTAAAAGTATCGCTTGAATTATTTACCAGAGCTATGTCTCTTGACAGCCGTCTATAGCCACCTCTGTGTAGAAGCAATGAAATTAAAATCTGCTGTATTGAACCAAATTCCTTGAACAGCCCTATCTCCCCCCACCAGCCCCCATGTATGGAAGATGGAAATCTGCAGCTTCTCCTTGTTCCTTCCCGGAACTGCAGTCACCCCACTACCCTGGCCATCCCACCCCCACCCTGCTCAGCCCCTGAACTCATGTCTTCTAACCTAATTCATTTTATAGATAAATGAAGCAAATACCTAGCAAATATTATTTATGACTTTGTGATAAATAAGCCTTTTACAGAAGTTATTCAAGGAGTTCTGGGGAATTTCAAGGATAACTTTCAGCAAGTTTCAAAGGTCGGGTCAGCCTGGGATACTGAGCCCATAGTATTTGCTGTACCATTCATCTGTTTTGAATTATTAGTCTTACCCAGCTTCAGTCGGCTTTCAATGGACTGGCTGTGCTTTTAGCTCTCTGGCTGTATTTTATTTCAATAGTGGGCAAGGGACTTTAATAATTATTTTTTGTGCTATACTGACAGTGGGGAAAGAAAAAGGGGGTCTTAATGAAATTCGAACACTCACAGATGTGCTGGAAAAGATGGGTTATACCTGACCAGCCACCATTGCCCCCCACAACCATGCACACAGAGCAGTGGCATCCCCCTCCATGCAGAGATGAGAAAGCACCATGCTGAACCTGGCAGCACGGAGGTGGGGTCATAAGGGCAGGGCTTTCCCAGAGGGCCAGGAAGTAGTGGGCTAACCCAGGCCCTTTTCTAACGTATGAATGCATGCCTGGTGCTCTGCAGATGCTGCAAACTGAACTTCCTGAGAGCAAAGACTATGTCTCACTCAGCTCCATATCTGCAGAATCTAACATTCTGCCAGCACAAACTAGGCACTCAATAAATATTTATTGGATTGGATTGGATTAGATTGGATTGAATTGAATTAAACTGAATTGAATTGGGTTGGGTTGGGTTGGGTTGATTGGATTGTATTGGGTTGGGTTGATTTGGGTTGGGTTGGGTTGGGTTGGACTGAGTTAGGTTGAAATGAATGGAATTGAGTTGAATTGGGCTCCCATCTCCCCTCCACTCTAACTATAGTTCCTTTACCCAAAGCCTTTCATTTTTAAAAAATTTTTTCACTATTCTTTTGTTTTTGTTCATGGTGGATTTTGGGTTTTGTTCTTTTTCTGGTTAGTTTGTTTATCTTGGTTGTTTGGTTTGATTTTGATTTACCCTGAGAATGAATTTGCCTGAGGCAGGAGTTTAACTTAGAATGCAAAGGTCTTTCCAGATCCAAACATTTCTCCCTAAATAATTTGGCAAAATTCATTTTTCATTCCTGAGACCTAAGATTATTGGCCTATTATTCTAGAAATGGTGTGGAATAAAGAATTAAAGAATGCTGTTTCATCTTACACCCTTTTAAAATAGTGAAATTTGTATCACCCTGTTAATAGTTTTGAAGATGGATTTCCTCCTAGCCTGCTCTACTAATTTGATACTCTATTTGGCAAATTCCACTGGGCACACATGGGTTCTTTAAAAAAGTACTTGGTGAAGTGAATTGACTGCAGAAAGCCTGGACTTGCTCACCTCTTTGTTTGTTTTTAACTTCAGAAGGTAGAAAGATGTCTCCCCCTGTGAGAAGTCAATCAAAGACTCCCTTTGTTTTTAGACTGAGGCACATTCTACTAGATCCCCCTTCTTATAAACGTCTGTCCCTCTCACTTTACATGGTAAATATGGCCTAAAGAAATGTTGCCTTGGTTATTTTTTTAATAAAATTATACTTAAATGTACTAGTGGACATTTAAAGGAAAACCTCCTGCAACATGAATAACACTCCAGTTTACCTACTATCAAATCTGAATTTTTCATATCAAGTTTTCACAAAGAATATTCATCTCTTCTTTGTTCTTCTTTCAAAAGACAATAGTGACGAGTGGGTAGTATGCAGTCTCCTTCCTCAGACACAGAGACCAGGGCTGAGGCCCCAAGAGGGCATGCCTATTCACCATAGTTGCTTCTGGGGTCCTATAGAAGCCTAGCTCCACAAGGGGGGTCTGATAAAAGAGAAAAGGCTGAGATCATCATGGGTCCTCAAAAAAGGTCTTTAAATCATGAGGAAGGGCCTATGCCAGAGGATGCAATGGGATGGAGTAGCAGGGAAAAGAAAACAGGAATAAGTCCATTGAGCAGGAGAGATAGAAACCCCAAGACAAGGGCCTTTGCTATTGCTGACTTGTACTTGCTCCTGCATTCAGCTCTGTGTTGGGCCAGGTAGATTAAAGGACCCAGGAATAGAGTTGACAGGGAACCCAGTTTGTTTTGCTAATGACCTTGGATTTCTGTGATTCTCTCCAGCTTCTGGAAGCCAACCCTCATTTTTGTCCATGAAGACATCCTCAGTTTCTACTTCTCCCCCTCTGAGCACTCCATAAATTATATCCCTTCCCTTCAAGTCTGTTAATACTCAATTCCACAGGTAATGAGGGGTGGGGGCCTCCTGTCATAATGAATCCTTCACAGCTATTTCATGAGGGAAAGTATCCTTTTAGTAGGAAGGAGAGAAAAATGAAGACTTTTCCCTAGTACTTCAAAACATTTAGGGCCAGCTGCATGTCCTTCATCAGTTTTCAGGCAAGATCCTTCAGCCCAGAATTCCTGTGTCACCTTCTCCTAGGTCTTTGCTAGTAGATTGTGTTCTTTTTCTCCTACCTCTTCTGGAGAGCTCCTTCTCTCGTTAGCACCTTCCCAGAGACAAGGCTTTAGGGACAAAAGCCTCATTTGACTTGGCTGCTTGCTTCTTAAGGGATAAAAACCTCTGGCTGACTTGCTGCTTAACAAACTACTCTAAAACTTAGTGGTTTAAAGCAACAATTTATTATTATTATTATTATTATCATTAGCATTAGTATTATCTTATGCATCTGTTGACTGGATCAGCTGGGCAGTTCTCATTTAGGATCTCTCATGGGGTTGTAATAAGACAGATAGGAGCCAGGGCTAGAGTCATCTGAAGGCTAGATTCACTGAACATCAAAGATGGTTCACTCAGTGGCTGACAGTTGATACTGATTATCAGCTGGAGATCAGCTGTGATTGTCAACCAGGGCACCTTCATGTGGTTTCTCCATATGGCTTTTCCCAGAACAGTTATCAGGTCCCAAGAAAGAGTGTCTCAAGAAACTAGCTTTCTGAGAGACCTAGACTGAAGCTGCAATGCTGCTTAGTACCTAGCCCTAGAAGTCTCTGAAAGTCACTTCCACCATACTTTATTATTCAGGCAAAGCATGAATGTCAGTCTAGATTCAAGAGAAGGGGAATTCCATTCCACCTCTTGATGAGGTGAGAAATATGCAAGTACAGGGAAGGAGAGAATTTATGGCAGCCATGTTTGTAAACTCTCTACCATAGAGTTGTATCATATTCTTCTCTTATTCCAAGAGCCTAAAACCATTTTATTCGTCTCTGGCCCTATGCTGCCTCTATTCCCTTCCCCTCAGACTCATGATGCCTCTAATGCCTTCTCTTAGGAACGTATCATCAGTAAGTCAATAAAAGGGATTTGACAGCTTTCTTTTTTTTTTTTTTTAAGATTTTAGTTATTTATTTGAGAGAGAGAGAATGAGAGAGAGCACATGAGAGGGGGGAGGGTCAGAGGGAGAAGCAGACTCCCTGCCGATCAGGGAGCCCTATGCGGGACTCGATCCAGGGACTCCGGGATCATGACCTGAGCCGAAAGCAGTTGCTTAACCAACTGAGCCACCCAGGCACCCTGACAGCTTTCTTTATAAAGCCAGTGCTGGATTGAGCATGGTAAGTTTTGGCTCAGAGAATGACTGCCTTAAAACCACTGAAGAGCTCTGTTTTGTTTTTGTTTTTGTTTTAAGTTTTTGGGTTTTTAAAATAGAAAGTCCATGGGTTTCAACCATATCACACACACTGCATAAATTTTCAGGTGTTCCCACCATTTTCTTTTCTTTCTTTCTTTTTTTTTTTTTTTACTAAGAAACTAAACAACAAACCACCTTCTGAAGTTCTTCTCTGGACTAGTACTTAAGAATGAAAAGTGAAAAGAAAGAAAGAAAAAGGAGTCACAGGGTGGGGGGCAGTGAAAATTCAACTGAAAATAATGATTATTTTGAGACTTTACATAATTCTAAAACCCTGCTGTCTGGAAGGAAAGTGAGTCTTCCGAAGCATCAGTGCTCTGTAGAAAACAAATGAGGTTTACACTGAAAACCCTCACACCCCAATCTCACTACTGTCCCTCTCTCCCATCAAAGGCTGGGATGCCAGGAGCAGAAAGACTAGTGTTCACATTCCCCCATAAGAGGACATTGGAGGCTCCTTACCCAACCCCTCTGGCCGGCTCTGGGCTCCTCACTGAATCATCCAGGGACATCTCTGTTCTGAGAGTCTCTCCCCCCGCCCCCAAGAATAACTGCCCTGGGGGTATGGTGGAGGAGGCTGGTGTGACTCAGGGCAAACTTACCCCGCACACCCCCCCATACCATCCATTCATGAGGCTAAATACTGTTTGTGTGAAGCTGCTTCCAATCTCTTGGAGGATAATATTGCAGAAAGGGAAGTTAAGAAAGCAGAGGCAGACATTGTTATTTGTATTTTACTCTCAGACATTTTCAAAATTACCTCCCAGTTGGCACAGTGGTTTACTGAAAAGAACACTGGACAGGGAGTTCCACAACCTAAGGTTCGCCCTCTTTCTCCACTAACAAACAGTATGGCCCTCACGGGCTCAGCTGGGAAATGAGATGCCTGCACTACCTAGTAATCTTTAGGTCTCTCCTGCCCCCAGATTTTCCTTCAGGAAAACTCAGGTCAGGAAGAAGTAATGACACAGAAAACCCCATGTGGTGAGGCTGCACACAGAAACAGTTCTGCTCCCCTTACCCTGCCACACGATGCTGCCCCAGCCCTGCAGCCATCTGAAGTGAGTCATTTGTCCCCAGCCACCTTCCCTCCAGGAGCTGCCAGCCCCCTTTCAGGCCACTGTGGGCAGCCCATAAGAGGAAGAGTTTGCAAACTTGCTGCCATGGATAAAATCCACAAGCTGTTTCCCTGAAAAGCAAGGAGTTGGGGTGGGTGGGGTGGGGGTGAGAGCAGGCCCTGTTCCCTCAGCTCTGGAGGTCTCTGTATTCTTTAGCTCTTAATCATTAGATCGGAAAAGGGGAAAGGGGCAGGCACTGGAGGTGGAGGGGGAGGTTGAGGGGAAGAAAAAACTCAACACCAACAAAAAGAGAGACAGCCTCACACTCAGGTCCTCTGGGACCGAGAACTCCATTCAGAGTTTTCAGAAAATAGGGTCAGGCATGTCTTGTGACCTGAGACCCCAGAGCTCCTCTGTTCCCCATAATTATCTAATACAGCACTCTCCCTGCCAAATACAATGAAACAATTTGTCACTTCAATTATCTGTCAGTCAACACTGAGGCCTTTTCAACAGGCCAGCACATGTGTTTGGAGAGCTTGTCAGTGAGGGCTGTCTAGCCAGACCCATAACCATGGAAAATGGAACCTTTGTTAATTCTGGTTCTTAGAAAAGTAAATCCATTCAATTTCTCTCCTCGCGCTCGCTCTTCTTTTCTAAATGCCTTCAGTTTGGAATTTGCACAAGGAGCTGAATTGGTCCTACTCTGAACCTTAAATGACTGGCCAAAGGATTTGCATGAGGAAGCAGAAATTAATTATTCCTTTCGGGGCTTTTTCCCCCTGGTCTCTGTAATTCTGTGTTTAGAGGCAAGATTACACCCTGCGTTACCAGCAGGATGGGGGTTGTGCAAGGGAAGGGAAGTGGGGACACGCGGAGCGGGGGGCGCGGGGGGCAAGGAGATGTTTGCGTCTTGTTAGCGCTTCCTGCGTTCAGGCCAAGCAGCCAGCTTCACTGCCTCTTTTCCCTTCCTCAGGTTTGTGCAGACAGAGGGCAGCTCCACACCCAGCCACCAAGTGGAAGCTCCTAGGGGAAGTTCCCTTCCAGGTTCTTCAGATTCCTTGCTTGGAGAAATAAAGGGAAAGGAAATCTGTTTTGAGGACCCATGGTCCCTTGGAGTCAACCTGGCTTCTATTTCTACATAGACCAGAGATTGGTGGTAGCTCTTGTGAGGGGACCAGACCTCCTTCACTGTGAGGGAATGGGGAGGGACCTCATTTACTGTGAGGAGACAGGGATGTCCTCCCTGTGAGGGGACAAGGACCTCTTTCTCTGTGAGGGGACTAGACTTCCTTCACTGTGAGGGGACAGGGACTTCCTCCCTGTGAGGGACCAGACCTCCTTCACTGCAAAGGAATGGGGAGGGACCTCCTTCTCTGTGAGGAGACAAGGACTTCTTCCCTGTGAGGGGACCTGGATCTCCTCCCTGTGAGGGGACCTGGATCTCCTCCCTGTGAGGAGGAAGTAGGACTGTGGCTGAATCACTGAGGCCTAAATGGAGAAGTCTATATATTCCTTGATTTCCCAGAATAGTTTAGCTTTAAATGCTCCATCCCACTGTCAGACTGTGTATGAAGCTGCATGTTTCCATTTGGGGTTGGGAATATAAGGTTGCTATGAGACGGTGTGCTGGCAACAAACAAAGACAAAGGACCCTTCATGATTCACCAAGGTCCATGTACACAGAGTAGCTTATATGTTTTGAAGGTGGGAGCTGGGGGTAGACACACATGGGTCCATCACAGTAGTATAAGCCTGGTATTTCTGTCTTGATCGTTTATATAGGAATTTTTAAATATGTTGTCCTATAGCAAATAAAATTAATGTGTTTTAAAAAATTTAAATTTATGTATGTATGTATGTATATATATGTGTATGTGTATATATATATATGTGTGTGTATATATATATATAATTTCATACACATTGGAGCTTTATTTCACTGTCAACACTTACAAATTCTCCCCCCACCTGAGAATGTGTCCCAACCCACCCAGCCCCAGGTTTCCTGTTCCCATAGGAAGCCATAGGTTGGAATCCATTACTTCTGCATCTGCAGAGAGTTTCCTTCCCCTCCTTCTAGTCCCGGGACCCAACACCAAAAGAGAACATACACTGATGTCTTCCAGGCATGGGAATTTTGACCCAGGACAGCTTAGAAAATGGATTCCTGAAGATTTTCAAACCAAGTCTCACTCTGCCTATCCCAGTGCATTAGATATCTTCGGGGCTGACCCTGACCTCTTATCTGATGAGACTCATCCTTTTCATTGCTCTTTCTTTCTGCTTCCATCCCTCCTTTTTCACTTTCTTCCTCTCTTCTTTCTTCTCTCCTTTTCCTTTCCCACCTTTTCCCTGCCAGCCCTTTTACTGTTTTGCCCTCTTACCCTTATGATTATCTGCCTGTTTTTTTCTCTTTGAGCCCAAAGACTCTCACAGCCATCCCCATAGCACTGGGTTATACAGAGAAAGAAATCATCTTTTTTTTTTTTTGTACTTTAGAGTAAGAAAATAGAACCCAAAGGGGGAGGTCTTAAATTCAGTCAGGAAGTTGAGTTGACACTGCCAACCACATAAATCAGTAAGTAGCCACCAGGTAGATCCAAGGCCAGCCAGGTTCCCTAGGGGACATGTCTGCCTCCATCTCAGCACCAGAACACAGTGTACTTTTCTTCACTTGACTTAGGTGGCAGATCTCTCTGAGAAAGGATTCTGGCGACCAAGCTGAATATGGTCCAAGATGTAACTGGAGTTTTTGCTCATAAGCTCTGAGTAGAGCCTCTCTTCAGCTCTCAAGGAAGAGTCCATGGTGGGGGAATGACACAGGGAGAAGAAAACAGTCTTTCTTTCTAAACAGATACTCTGGAAGTTAACTGGTCTCTCTAGAATGACCACTACTTACAGAAGCTATATACTTACCCCAAAGAGCCTAACAATTAGCACAATTGTTTTGGGATGTTTTCAGGAAAAAAAATAATATATATATAAAAGAAGCACAAAACATACGTGTTCCTTTCTAGTAACTCTGTGTTTTCAAGAAGGGGGTTCATGTTCAATAAGCCACAGTGTCATTCTCTACTTTTTTCAGATTTTTAGACTGATCATTTTGGGGCTTCTTCCAAAAATCAACCCTATCTTTAATATAGGAAAATTGGCAACCACTAGAGCAATATGAAAAACTATGCTCTAAGACTGAAAGCAATTCCAAAAGCAGAGTGTTTCTAGAGGATCCAAAGTCTAGGCAGGATCAGGATAATTCAACAAGCATCTCTGTGAACATCCCATGTATAATGCTATAGCATCGAAGCAACACCAAACCACGAGCTGAAGGAGGTGAGGCGCAGATGGAATCACAACCACCAGTGCACAAAGGTAGGGTCTAAAGTTAGGGGAGAGGGAGGAGCGGTCAGTCTGTTTTCTCTCAACTCTGGGACAGGCATGCCAAGGCCCTCACCTCCCCCGACCTTCTCTCCAACCTCCCTGCCAACCTACTCCCCCTCCCCAAAAATCCCCTTCACTTTATTGACACCAGTGTTTAACCTTTCACCCCTGGCAACCTCCACTGTTTGCTCCTTGGGAAACACGGTGACACAGTTGCCCTCTCTCCTGGTCCCTCCCCAGAGAAAAGGGGGCAGAAAGAGCCGAGTTGAATGAGCATTCTGTGCGGCCACAGGCCGGGGGCTGTGTCTAATCCCATCTCTGGCCCTGCACAGTTTAGAAGCATTTCCCAAGGAACTATTGCAGGCATGGCCGATTCTCTGTCTCTTAGGAACCTAGTCTTTCCAGCACATTGTTTGGCTCTCTCATCCTGCCTTTAGATACTCCCAGCTTTTCCTTTCCACAGCCAACATCCCTCAAAGCCTAGAAAATAAAAAAATATGTATTTGGAGGGAGTGATAACTGCCTCCAAATTCAAGGACTAGAGCCAGCCTGTGGAGAAAACCTTGCCATCCAGGAGGAAAAGGAAAGGGGCACCCAGAGGAAATTAGGTCAAGCTTTGAATATGTGCACTGGTGTCCCTCTGGTCATCCCAAGTTCCCAGAGATGCCAGGGAACATGGGGATCTCCAGCCTGAATGCCTGAATGCCACATTAATTTGGGTAGTAGAGGCTTTTAAATTTTTCCTTAGACTCTACTCCATTTTACTTTCTCTGGCTATAATCACAAAATGTCCAAAATGGTAATGTGTATAATTTCTCTTGGGTGACTCCATAGAGTAAATATTTTACATACAATTTACCCAGAAACCCAAAAATGATTTGCTGAAACCAGCCCAAGTACAAATTTGCCACCCTTCTGAGAAAGAGTGAATAAAGCTTCCTGGGCAGTGAAGCAAAATCATTTAAAAAGCAGCAATGCAAAATTTTAAAGCACACATAAGTTTGTTGAACTCAATGAGTATAAGCCACTTTAAATTATTTTTATATCTAAGTAAACATTACCTACGTTACTTGAATTTTATAATTTGCTTTACAATTAATTGTCTTCTTGTTGCTATTAAAATTCTAACTCAATAAAAGTGACATATATTATTTAAAATGATTGCTGTTCTTGGCAGGGGGTGGGGGCGGTGCCACCAAGCTGGGAACAAGGAGAAAAGGGCAGGAAAGGCCAGAAGACACAAAGCCTGGGTCTGCTTCCAAGTAGTTGAAAGATAAAGAAGTTATTAATGACAAAGATAATAATTCATTCATAACATAGAAATAAAAATAGTGGGTTGTCTTACTCTCAGGTCTGAAGTATCAAATTTATGTACGCAAAAGCACTTTGGAGATCTACAGATGAGCCGACCTCTGTGCAGACCCTAAGTACAGATTTAAAGAACAAAACCAATGAAAGATATGTATATATATATATTTGGTCTTCAATGCATATAAGTAATCATGAATGTGCATGTGTTCAAATATATATGCATACTTATAACATGTGCAATGTATGTATGTATACACATAGACATATATATAACCACACAAGTCAAAACAAACATACCTACTCAGATTGGGTTTTCCCCAAGATTTTTGTAAGTGGGCTCACTGGACCTGTCAAAATGTGGAATAAATCGTTGTAGTAGATTTTAATTCATCTCCTTAAATAGGGTGATGTTTTATAGTCTGAGCTGAAAGGTTGATTTCACAGTATTACCAACATAATCACTTTGCTTGTTGACTTTAGGAAAATTTTCAATTAATAAAGAGAGTGAGAAACAAGTATTTTCCATTCTCCCATCCATGTGGCAATCCAGCCTTTTTTTTTTTTTTAATGAAGTAGAAAGGAGTACTAAGGCAATATCACCTAAAACTTGAGGTAGCTTCTGATGACTTTGCCAAGAGGAAAATTCAAGCATTTCCCCCACAAATAGCCATCTCAGCAAGTAGTGAAGGTAAAACTCCTACAAGTAGAAAGCAAAGCCTTCAGGAGTCCATGAAAACTAACAGGTGTTTCAACCACACTCGAAGTAGCAAGATGAGAAGGAAGCTGGAAGTCCTGTTTTGTGGCGGTTCTGAAGAACAAAGCCACCATTGGCAGATACTTGTTGGGGCCATGGGGCTGTGAAAGACCAATGATAGACATGCAAATGTGAAGGGGCCTGAATACACTCAGCAGAGCTGAGTTTCTGCAGGCTGGGCGGGGAAGCTTTGGGGAGATAGCCGAAAGCATATACCCTGAGCCAAAAATAACATTTGTGCTGTAAGGATGTTTAGGTAGAGCTGAAATGAGCCATTGAATGCTTTTTTAAAAAGTGCCATTGGATTCTGAAAGGGTAGCAGTAATGCAAATTTGAAGTTTGCCTTAGTTAATTGGGGGGAGGATTCACCAATTAAATCATAGGCAGAAACCTACTATTCCATTACCACTTAAAAAAAAAAAAGGAGTCTTATTGATGAAATGCTTTTTAAAACAAAATAGTATACTCAAATATCTGAATCTGACAACCTGAAAAAGAGTAGGAAGGCTTTTAAGTAACCTCTCTAATTCACCCAAGCTGAGATAAACAGCTGAGATCAGTAGTTAAAGGTTGCTTACACCCAGCAATGGTTAGAGGGCCCTCCAGTGCCTGGAACCACCTTTTTTTGGCCTCACCTCTGATATTGCTGCCCAGGGGACTTCAAAGAGAAGGGCTAGTATCCCCAGTCCTTTCACAGGTGCAGCCCTGAGAAACATCACCAGAAAGGAGCTCACTGGAAGTCCCTATCTCCGTCTGGAAGTTCAAGGGAACAGAATGAGGAAAACCTTCCTTCTCAAGCTGGCTTCTGAGTATGTATTAAACTGATTATACAGAATTTTGGCTTCCTGCTCTACAAAATGAAAATTTACAAACTGCAAATGTCTTTTTAAAATAATTACAGTTTTATTGATTCAGAAAATACACCTGGTGTATTTCGTCTTGACTTTGGTGTTGACATTTGTTGAAATTATTTCAGTGTTGTGTATCAGTTTCGGTCTCAAGTGAAGGTGTAAAGAGAGTTTTCAATAGAAATAATAACATGTGGATGAGGGAAGCAGGATGTGAGCTGGAAATGTGTAAAATGAACTACTCAGGTTTTCAACATTTTTTCCATGAGTTTCACATGAAGTGAAATAATTCTTTCTAAAAGGAACAAATTGTCAGTTGAAATGTTTAAATAAATATTTTGACTAAAAATGTATTTCACACACATACATAGATGATGGTCCATATTTTTGCAAAGAACTTCTGACAACCCTATCCTAAATTTTGCTTTATAAAATAAAGCCCTCCTGAAAAAAAGTTTGGAAAACATCACATCGACCTTCATTGTCTTTCTCCTGATTCCTTAACATCCAGGAAATGAAACAGTAATTTCTGTAACTTTCAAGTGAGGTCTACTTTGGTTGGTTTTTGGATGGACCCTGTTCCCATTCATCCCAATCCTCCTTCCCAAACTTTCTATATCTCATTCAGAAGGACATCAAGACCTGGGAAATCTACAGCCTGGGAACTTGGGAAATGCTCTATTGCATCTTGGGAGGTATAGTCTCAATAAGTAATTTGCTGCAGGCTTAGGAGAAAATGGGAGATTCCCAACTAGATAGGCTTGCAGGACATTGTTTCTCTCCAATTATTCTGTTGGCCTAGTCTACCCAAAAACCAGATAGTGAGGTAGGAGACAATCGTACTTCAGGAGAGCAAAACCACCTCCTGGAGAACCATGCTAATTGTGTGGTTATATTACATAGCATCTTTAGTTATTGCTATGGTGGAGTTGATCAGAAATCTATCTCCTTATATACTGGAGAATTTAAAAGATGCTATTTATAGGTAGCATCATGCCTTTAGGAGAAGAAAGAGAGAGCCATTTACAAGTAGCAGGTGGCTTTTGTAATACAATCCAGGCTCAGAAAAATGTCACACCTTACTTTACAAAAATATGCATTTACTTTCTTTCAAAACTGGGCCTTAGAAAAATCAAATGAAATATTTACAATTAATGAAATATCTTTCACGATAATTAGGTAACCTTAATTCTTAATCTGTGCCACAGAGCTCACCACTTGGCTCACTGAGCTCCTGGACTCTCTCAGAAGAAATCACAGAATGGTGGCAATGGTCAACCTTACTCAAACGCTGCCTTCTTACATTGTGTTTAAACCTGTACATATGCACAGGCTTTCTCTATGGAGGGAGCTATGAACTAGAGAATACAGATCTTAAGGACTTCTGGTTAAAAATAGAGGAATGAACACGTACATTATTCTCCTCTTCCTCCCCAATAAGACAAAGAGATCTGGAGAGGAATAGAACTACAAAATGTTGGAAGCTGGAGAGCGAATGGATAAATGTGTAACTGACTAAGTGGTCTGCAAAAAATTGAATACTAAGAGAAAAATGGAGAAATAAGAGAAACAATGCCATGTACATCATGGAATACCTAATAGCACCAAATACCTCTGAAAGTAGGGGTAAATGTGGAGCTAAAATCAGGAGAAAAGTCTGAGATCCTGAGATTTCTAGATGCCACTAATAATTTCTCCTTCCCTTACCCTGACAGGAATAAAGATTTGTTTCCTGAAGAAAGTAAAACTTAGAGTCTCTGGACCATGGAACACCACAGCACAGACTGTGGGGGGTGGGGGGGGAAGGTAGGAGAGTTCCACAAATAGAGCTTAAAGTGGAAATTTATGCTCTTAATATTGACTCTTGCACTTCTTCTCCCTCTTGGCATCCAGATTACTGATAAGCAGGCACTTAACTCTTCAGACAGGAAATTAGAAGACTTCACTGGGAAATTCGATCAGAACAAGAGATAGGACCTAACAATACTGGCTTTGGGAGCTCCCTAATGAAGCAACACAACCAAAACACCTTGGAGTAAAATTCACAGTAAACAAATTCTACCCTCTCACCCTGGGCTTCCATGGCCCTGTAGTGACCTGCTCTCAAGCATAATGGGATAGCCAAGTATGAGAAGCTCTTAGAGGGAGATCTATAATATGAAAGATAAGTGCCAAAACAAACATCTGAAAGCAACTTGAAGAAAATAGTTGCAGGGTAAAAACTTCAGAAGAAATAAGAGAAAATACTTCATCCATAAAATAAGAACAGGTAATCCTAAAATGCAACATTCAAAGAATAAAAAGGCAGATATTGGAAATTAAAAATATGATGCCAGAAATGAAAAACTCAACATAAGAATTGAAATACAAACTTGAGGACTTTTCCCCGAAAGTAGACCAAAAAGACAAAGAGACCATGCAGAAGAATTCCAAATAATTTATGTAGATACTCCAACCTCAAGAAAGTGGAGCATAGGGGCAGCTGGGTGGTTCAGACCATTAAGCGTCTGCCTTCGGCTCAGGTCATGATTCCAGGGTCCTGGGACTGAGCCCCACATTGGGCTCCCTGCTCAGCGGGAAGTCTGCTTCTCCCTCTCCTTCTACTGCTCCCTGCCGCTTGTGTTCTCTCACTCTCGCACTCGCAAATAAATAAATAAATAAATAAATAAATAAAATCTTTTTAAAAAGGAGAAAGAAAGTAGAGTATAATTCCCACTCAAATGTGGGTTCTGCATTAGAAACTTCCTTCCAACAAGTAGTAAGAAATGGGGGGGCAGTAACTTTACAGTAGAGAAACCTCTCAAACACTACCTCAGCTAGGTGCCCAAGGTTAACATCAACAAACAGTTATAAATCATGTTGATAAATAGTATGTCCTTTCAAGATGATAGGGGAAGAGCGCTTTACTTCTGTGGTCTTCCTCCCAAAAATACATAACCCCAGTCTAATCATGAGAAAAACATCAGACAAATCCCAACTAAGATACATTTTAAACTGTTAAGGTCATTAAAAACAAGAAAGGTTTTTGAGAAACTATAACAGCCAAGAGAGACCTAAGGACATATGACAACTAAGTGCAGTGTTGAAATCCTGGTTAAAGTCCTGGAACAAAAAAAGGACATTAGGTGAAAACCAAAGAAGTCTGAATAAGTTATGGATCTTAGTTAATCATAATGTGTCAATATTGTTCATTAATTATGACAAATGTACCATACAAATGTCCACAACAGGGGAAAACTGGATGTGGAATATATGGAATTCTCTGCACAACTGCTACTTTTTTGTAAATATAAAAATATTCTAATATTAAAAGTTTATTATTTTAATGTAAGCTTTATTGAGGTATAAGCAACAAAATTGTGAGATATTCAAAGTGTCCATCATGGTGATTTGATATACATATATGTTGTGAAAGGAGTCCCTCCTTGTAGTTAATTAACACATCTATCACCTCACATACTTTTCTTCAAGTCTTTTTGGTTTTTTGTTTTAAGGTGTTTTTGTTTTTGTTTTTTTTCTGGCAAGAGCATTTAAGTTCTACTCTCTTAGCAAATTTCAATTATATAATACAGTGTTTTGAACTATAGTCACTATGTTTTACATTAGACCTTATTCATCTTATAGCTTAAAGTTGTATCTTTTTACCAACCTCTATTTCCCCTACTCCTCATCCCCTGGCAACCACTTTTCTACTCTGTTTCTGTATGTTAGTTGTTTGTTTTTTTAAGATTGCATATATAAGTGATATACAGCATTTGTCTTTGTCTGGTTATTTCACTTAGCATAATGCCCTCAAGATTCACCCATGTTGCAGCAAATGGAATAATTTCCACATTTCTCATGGCTGAATAAATTTCCATTGTATATATGTACCACATCTTTACCCATTCATCTATTGATGGACTTAGGTTGTTTCTATATCTTGGCTATCATGAATAATGTTGCAATGAACACAGGAGTGCAGTTACTTATCTCTTTGATACCCTGTTTTTATTTCCTTTGATATATACTCAGAAGTGGGATTGTTGGATCATATGGTAGTTCTATTTTTAATTTTTTGAGGAACTTCCATATTGTTTTCCATAGTGGTGTACCAATTTACAATCTACCAACAGTGCACAAGGATCCCCTTTTTTCCACATCCTTGCCATAACAGATGTAAGGTAATATGTCATTGCATCTTGATTTGCATTTTCCTGGTGATTAATGCTATTGAGTACCTTTACATGTGTCTGTGGCCTTTTGAATGTGGGAAAATGTATATTCAGTTCCTCTGCCCATTTTTTAATTGAATTGTTTGTTTTGCTGTTAAGTTGTATGAGTTCTTTATATATTTTTGGATATTAACCTCTTATCAGATGTATGATTTGTAAATATTTTCTCCCATTGCAAATATTTTCTACCCATTAGGTAGATTGCCTTTTCATTTTGTTGATGGTTTCCTCTGCTGTACAGAAGGTTTTAGTTTGGTGTAGTCCCACATGTTTATTTTTGCCTTTGTTTTTGTTGATTTTGGCATCAAATCAAAAAAAGAAAATTGCCAAGGTAAATGTCAAGGACTTACCCCTGCTTTCTTCCAGCAGTTCTATGGTTTCAGGTCTTATATTCAAGTATTTAATCCATTTTGAGTTGATTTTGTGTATGATATAAGATAAGGATCCAGTTTCATTCTTTTGCATGTAGCTATCCAGTTTTCCCAACACCATTTATTGAAGAGACTACATTTCCCCATAATATATTCTTAGCTCCTTTATTGTAAATTAACAGATCATATATGGGTGAGCTTATTTCTGGGCTTTCTATTCTGTTCCATTAATCAATGGGTCTGTTTTTAGGCCAGTACCATACTGTTCTGATTATTATTTGTAATATAGTTTGAAATAAGGAGGTATGATGCCTCCAGCTTTGTTCTTCTTTCCCAAGATTGCCTTGGCTATTCACTGTCTTTGTGGTTCCATACAAATTTTAGGATTCCCTATTCTATTTCTGTAAAAATGCCATTGAAATTTTGATGGAGCTTGCACTACAGTTCCCCACTGTTACTGTATTGCTGTCTATTTCTCTCTTCAGGTCTGTTTATTTGCTTCATATATTTAGGTGCTCCTATGTTTGGTGTATAAATATTTACAAACATATCCTCTAGTTGGACTGACCCCTTTATCATTATATAATGACCTTCTTTGTCTTATATTACAGTCTTTACTTAAAGTCTACTTTGTCTATATAAATTTAGCTACCTATGCTTCCTTTTGATTTCCATTTACATGGAATATCTTTTTTTGTTCCTTTATTTTTACTCCTTGAAGCTGAAGTGAGTCTCTTGTAGGCGGCATATAATTGGGTCTTGTTTTTTTATCCATTCAGTGAGTATATGTCTTTTGATTGGAGAATTTAGCCCATTTACATTTAAAGTAATTACTGGTAGGTATAAACTTACTATTATGATTTTGTTAGTTATTTTCCTGACTATTTTGTAATTTCTTTGTCCCTTTCTTCTACTCTTGTTTCCTTTCTTTATGATTTGATGATTATCTGTGGTGATAGGCTTATATTCCTTTCTTTTTATCTTTCTACCATAGATTTTTTGCTTTGTGTAAACCATGAGGCTTACATAAAACATCTTACCATTGTAACAGTCTATTTTGAGCTGGTAACAAGTTAACTTCCAATGCATACTAAAGTTCTACATGTTTAGTCTCTTCCCCCCAAATTTTATGTTTTTGATGTCACAATTTACATCTTTTTACTTTATGGATATCCATTAACAAATTTTTGTAGTTATAGGGTTTTTTAAATACTTTTAAACTTCATACTAGATTTATAAGTGGTTTACCCACCACCATTACATTAGAATATTCTTTTTTTTTAAAGATTTACTTTTTCATTTCAGAGAAAGAGAGAGAGTGCGGGGGGGCAGAGGAGAGAATCTTCAAGCAGACTCCCCACTGAGTGCAGAGCCCTACACAGAGGGATCTCAATCCCATGACCCATGAGATTATGACCTGAGCCAACACCAAGAGTTGTATGCTCAACTGACTGAGCCACCCAGGCAAGCCTAGAATATTCTTAATTTAACTATATATTTACCTTTACCAATGAGATTATACTTTCATATGTTTTCCTGTTACCAGTCAGCATCCATTTGTTTCACTTTGAAGAGGTCTCTTTAACATTTCTTGTAAGGCTGGTCTATAGTGATGAACTCTTTTAGCTTTTGTTTGTCTAAAAACTCTTTATGTCTTCAATTTGAAGGACATTGTCACCAAGTAGAGTATTCTTAGTTGGCAGTTTTTTTCTTTCAGCACCTAGAAGCTATTATCCATTCCCTCTGACTTGCAAAGTTTTTGCTAAAAAATCTGCTGATAGTCTTCTGGGGATACCCTTATACATAGCAAGTTATTTTTCTCTTGCTGCTTTTAAGAGTCTCTCTTTGTTTTTAACTTTTAAAAATTTAATTATAATGTATATCTGTGTGGGTCTCTTTGGATTCCTCTCATTTGAAACTGTCTTCAATAACCAGGTTAGGGAAGTTTTCACCCATTGTTTTTTTAATACGTTTTCTGTCTCTTATTTTCTCTCTTTTTCTTCTTTGACCCCTATAATGCAAATATTAGTCCACCTGATGATATCTCATAAGTTCCTTAAGCTTTCTTCACTCTTTTCCTTCTTTTTTTTCTTTTTGTTCCACTTCTTGGATGAATTCCACTGCCCTGTCTTGGAATTCACTGATCCTTTCTTCCACTTCATGTAGTCTGATGTTGACCCCTGTATTGAATTATTTAGTTTAATTTTATCATATTCCTCAGCTCTATGATTTCTGTTTGGTACTTCTTAATATTTTCTCTTTGTTCACTTTTTCACCTAGTTAATTCATTGTTCTCCTGACTTCAGTAAGCATCTCTATGACCATTAGTTTGAACTCTTTATCAGGAAAATCACTTATTTCAGTCTCACTGAGGTCTGTTTCTGGAATTTTGTCTTGTTTTTTGTTGTTGTTTGGCACATATTGCTCTGGTTTTGGGGGAGGTTGTTTGTTTGTTTTCATTTTCCTTGAACCTAGTGTTAGTTTCTGCATAAAACAGCCACTTTCCCCAGTCTTGAGAGAGTGGTCTCATGTAGAAGATGAATCTACAGCCCAGCCCAAGCTCTTGGTTGTCTTTCAAACCTTTGTGATAGTCCAAGCCACCTTATTTATTCTTAGTGGCTCCCAATAGTTGAAAGTATGACAAGACCTGTCAGTATCTCAAAAGGGTAGACCTACATGCAGGTGATTGGAAGTCAGGCCCTCAGGCAACAGCTTTTAAAGTATGGTATTAGACCCCTTTCAGGGAAAGACTGGGAGGTAGACATTTCTGTCTGCTCCCTCTGTAGTGAGCAGTGGAGGAATAGCCAGTTAAGATCTGGATTTTCTGTTTGTTTGTTACAGGTCCCACAAGCACAAGCCCCACTGGCCACCAGAACCAGGCACTCAAGGTGATTGTCCTTTGGGTGGTAGCCAAAAGAGCCTGGGGACCACACGTATACACAAGGTTCTTTCAGGGAGGTACTGGCAACCTGGAGTGGGCAAAGTGAGAATATGGAGAGAACATCCACCAGCCTTTCCAAAACTGGGGAGGAGTGCAGTCAGCCCCTGGATGTTTGCTATTTTAGAAACCTGATGCTCAGGTGGCAGCTTTTAAAATATGCAAATAAGCCTTCTAAGGGAAAGACTGGGAAATGGACATTTCTGTCTCCAATTTGTGCCTTGAGCCTTGAGGTGAAAGCCACTATGAGTACTAGTAAACCATTAAGAACTATTTCTTTGTTCACTATAGTCTTGTGTGTCTTAAGGATGCAAGTCCCATTGGCTTTCAGAGCTAGGTATTTTGAGGGTCCATCCATCAGGTGGAAGTCTTAAACATTGGGATGGTAGATATTGGGTCCAAACCCTTCATTCCTTAGGAAGAAGCTAGGAGTTGGGAGTTTCTTCCTGATTGTAATCACTGTGGCAGGGATGGGGTTTATAGTGCAAATGTGACTTGGCCTTTCCTACCCATTTCAGTGTGGGTAATTTCTCATTCATCTGATGTATAGGAATTTCTCAGCTATCTTCTGGATTTCTTTAAGAGGGAATTGCTCCATGTGTAGTTGTAGATTCAGTGTATTCATGGCAGGATGTGAGTTTAGGAGCTTCCTCTGTCACCATCTTGGACTGAAACCGAAAAATTTACTTTGAAAAAGCCAAGAGGAAGTGGCAGCAGGAGTGGGGGAGGGGGGGTTGGTAGTACAAATGAGAAATCAAAAAGAAAAACAAATTTTATAGTTAAAGTATTACCCTCTAAGGTCCAAATCTGATAGAACAGAGAAAACAAGGAAAGGAAAACATCAAAGAAATATTCTAAAAAGTTGAGTTTCTGTGTTCGAAGTTCCCACGAAGTGCCCAGAAAAGTGGTTGAAAGTAGATTTACCTTAAGATATATCATCATGACATTTCAGAACACTGAGGCTAAAAGATGCAAAAAACTTAAGAGAGCAAAAGCAGCTTTTATATAAGGGGCCAAAATTACATTGGCATCAGACCTCTCTACAGAAATACTAAAAGATAGTGCTGTATTCCCATTAAAATTCTGAAAAAAATCACAGAAATGGTGCTGCTCTCTTCTCAGTATATCACATCAGTAGAAAAATCAAGTTGTTGGGGCGACTGGGTGGCTCAGTCATTAAGTGTCTGCCTTCGGCTCAGGTCATGATCCCAGGGTCCTGGGATGGAGCCCTGCATCGGGCTCCCTGCTCTGCGGGGAGCCTGCTTCTCCCTCTCCCACTGCCCCCGCTTGTGTTCCTCTCTCTCTGTCAAATAAATAAATAAAATCTTAAAAAAAAAAGAAAAATCAAGTTGACTTGTCTCAGTGCTGGTCATGTTAACCTTGATGACCTTTGACCCATGTATCTGCCATGTTTATCCACTATAAAAGTCATCATTTCCCCCTTTGTATTTAATTAGTATTTTGCTGGGAGATAGTCTTATATGACCCCAATATTCTCTCCCTCATCCTCAAACTTCCACCCACCAACCCTAGGATCCATTGACAACTCCCTATCTATATCAACTACCCTTATGATGTTTGCCAAACAATGTTACTATTAGTTGACATTCTTCTGATTAGAAGTACTTTCCTTCCTCCTCCATTTGTTTAGTTATTCATTTATTTACTTATTTTCTTATACTAGCATGGACTTTGGGTTTCTTTTTTATTCAGTATGTTGTAACCCACTACTCTCATTGTTTATTTTAATGCTCATATTGTCCTAAATTTGGTTAGTGGGAGCCCCTTTGAGCTGGCCCTTGTATTCTTTTGACATGTCCCTTAACCCTTCGAGTACTACCTTATTTCCTAGCACAGTAAGATATTTCAGGTTCATTTTGTTCATTTTTTATTTTCTTTACCTCTGTCTGGGTTCATTTATTTCTCCAAGGAGATATGTACCTCTACAATAATCTATATATCTAGCTGACGGTTTTAGATATAGATATGGATACACACACACACACAATGGGTTCATGCTGATGCTTCCAAATTCTAATATAACACCTTAGTGTTCTTTTAGCTCTCCCTTTACCATACTTATAAGTCCCTTCTCATCTCTTTTTTTCCATGTTTATCTGCTTTATTCATCTCTTCTCTCTCTACAACAGCTTTCTTCACTTCTCCAATCTACATGATAGAAAAAAAATATGTATATGGTTGTGAATAATTTCAAACTTTTGAGTTAGAACTTCAGTGAACCAGAGAAAACCAGAACTTTCCTTGTCTTTCTAATTTCAAAATTCCTATGAAAGAGTGAATGGCCTAGTCTCAGCCAGGTACCCTAAAAGCGGCTTAGAGATGGCGTAATGTGGTGTAAACCTGGCATTGTGGATGGAGTATGGGAGAATCAGCTCCCAGAAGAGAGGAGGGCAGTTCCCAAAAGAAGTGGGGCAATGAAAAGTGAAAACAATAGATGTTTACCACAGGCTGAGAACTGAACACATCAACAGTAAACCTGAAGAGGGAATGTGCTGAACACTAGAAGCAGTTCTGAAAATCTTTTGGCAAACTCTGAGTCAACACAGCTATTATTCATAGAGATTCCAGAGTAAAAAAAAATAAAATAAATCAAATGGGGTCTATGAAAAAAAAATACAGCAAAATGAGAGGAGAAGAAACTCGATCCAAAGATTCAGGGACAGAACATACTTTTGAAAATTATTTAATGCAAGACTCAGGAAAATAATTCATAAAACTTTTTGGTATTCTCAAAAGAATGCAAAACCAGAGGCAAGTATTCTTAAAAATAAAAGATGAAAGGATAACAGATGAGGTGAAAAGAAATATGGTTGAGATTTTTTTTTTAATTATAAAGAAACTAAAAGTATATCCGCAGATCAAATCAGAATATAGAGGGAAAATCTAAGAGAAGATATTTATGAGAAAAATTTCATGTATGGACCTAGATCAGAACCTATTACAAAGTAAGTTCTCAAATATCTGTAATACAAACAAATAATCAAGCTAATAGGATATTCCTTGTTAAAAAAAAAATGAGAACTGGAACTAAGGAACAGCCTTATGTATATGTAAAATATACGTAAGTACAGTATATTAAAAAGAAAAAAAGTGGGAATGCATATTGAAGGAGTAAACTACATTCTAATAAAAAACCAATAAGCAATGACCCACATCTAAGCATATCTTAGAATTTTTAAATTATCAGATACAAATAAAAATTCCTTAAAATCCAGAAATAATGTATTTTGGAAAAAAATGGGTTATCTTCAAAGGAGTAAGCATTAGACTATTTTAGAATTCTGTACCACTGTACTAAATGTCAGGTGAAAGTCTACATGGTTTTGAGAAGAAAAGATTGTGGCCCAGAATCACTCCCAGGAAAATTATCTTTCATGTATGAATATCATATACAAGCAAGGGATCTGAATCTACATAATCTTCCTTAAAGAGTCTTAAAACATCACTTAGCTAAATGAGAGCTTAAGAATGGAGCAGTTGTGGTATAAAATGACAGTGAGCAATTACACCAAACAAACAGTAAGTATGAATAGCTGTTGCAAGTCTGATTAAATAATAATTGCAAATGTTAAAAAAATCACTTCTGAAACAGAAGATACATAATGTAAAAATAACAATTTAGAAACAATAATCTGATGGTTTCACAGATGAATTCTTTCAAACTTTCAAGGAACAGATAATTCTTGTGCTATTTAAGCTTTTTCAGAGCATAAGAAAAGATGGAAGTCTTCCCAGTTAATTTTACAAAGTCTTCATAACTCTCAAGTCAAAACCTAAGAAAGTACAAAAAGGAAAACTACAGGCTAATCTCACTTGTTATTTTAATCTAAAAGTCTAGCTAAAATATTAGCAATGGAATCCAGCAGTATATTATAAGAATAATACTACTTGTCCAAATAAGATTTATTCCAGGAATGAAGAATGATTCAAACTTTTTAAATCAATGTACAATAACACAATAATGTCAAAACATACGAATATCTTGAGGGAAAGTAAAAGGTATTTAAAAGAATTTATAGGGTGCCTGGGTGGCTCAGTTGGTTAAGCGACTGCCTTCGGCTCAGGTCATGATCCTGGAGTCCCGGGATCGAGTCCCGCATCGGGCTCCCTGCTCGGTGGGGAGTCTGCTTTGCCCTCTGACCCTATCCCCTCTCATGTGTTCTCTCTCATTCTCTCTCTCTCAAATGAATAAATAAAATCTTTAAAAAAAAAAAAAAAAAAGAATTTATAGTCATTTCTGATTTGTTTTAAAGACAGTAAACTGAAATTAAAAGGATGCTCCCTTAACCTAATCAAGAATATTTATTTTGGATGACGTTCCACTATTACACTTTATGATGAAACATTAGATAAATCTTCTTTAAAGTTAGAGACAAGACATGGATATTAGCTATCACCACTCTTCACTAACATGGAAGTTCTAACCCATACAATAAAATAAGAAGAAGAAATCATATAAATTCATGTCTAAACATATGAAGGTAAAATAAATTATTTGCAAATGATGTTACCTTTTATCTGCAAAATCAACTGAAAAAAATAAGCAGAACGATTAGAAAGAAAGGTGTGTAATTACAAATATCTGTACAGAAATCAATATCTTTCCTGTATACCATGAAGGAAAAAATAGAAATTACAAAGGAGAAGATACCACAGATGCAACCAAACAAACAATACCTAAGATTCCACTTTAACAAAGTTGTTGATATCTGAACAAGATAGTTCTATCAGCTCATGCTTTGACACACACCTTGTCAATGACAGATAAAATGTAAAACAGAATATTAGAAAACTATAGCTAATTCAAAAATAGGATACACATCACCACAGATCAGAAACTGAAGAGAAACACAAAGGACTGAAATAAAGTTGAAGCTATGGGCCTGCTAGGCTTTCATCCAGGAGCAAGCAGATGGGTCCAGAATTCAGCTCCTTAACAATAAAGGGCACTAAAAGTACTCTATCCAACACAGGGGAAAATAGCCAAGCTCACTGCTTGAAGCCAGGAGACAATGAAGTGGTATCTTTAAAACCCTAAGGAAAAATGATGTCAACATAGTGTTATAACCAGCTAAACCATTATTCAAGAGTGAGGGCAAAATAGAACATTTCAGATCTACAAACGTTAAAAACATTTTATCTAACAGTCCCTCACTAGAAGAACTACAAATGATGTGATTCAACAGAAAGAAAAGCAAATCCAGAGGGAAGACATGGTATATAAGAAATAATAGTAAGCACTAAAAATGGATAGATTTGTTGGTAAAATTAACATATACCTATACTTATGTATAATGCATACTCTATAATATATATACATATATACACTATAATTGGTTATTATAGGTAATTTTTAGTCTTGGAATAAGGTAAGAATGAAAACTCTAGACCTAAGCTGTCCGACATGGTGGCCACTAGCTAGATGTAAGCACTGAGTACTTGAAATGTGGCTAATCTGGACTGAAGTATGATGAAGCATAAAATATACACTGGATTTCAAAGAATTAGTATAAAAATAATGTAAAATATCTCATTAATGGTTTTTATATTGACTGCATATTAAAATGATAATATGTGGTTTATGAGTTAGAGAGAATATTTTACGAAAATTATTTTCACTATTTCTTTTTATCTTTTTAAATTGGCTACTACAAAATTTTAAATTACATATGTGGCTCTCAGTAGCAATGCTCTAGACAACAATTTCAAAATGATGGAGTGGTAAGGCATAAGACAGAAGGTTTTTCTAGAGTTGCCAACAACTGATAAAATTTCTGTCATGTTTAAGGAAAGAGAGGCACACTAAGTAACTATAGGCTTTGTTACCAAAAAAATTTATACTTAAGTATGAATGTTTCAAAAGAATAGAAATATCACCCAGAGTTTCCAAACCATCTGAGAAAGGAAAAAGGGGAATGTAGAAATTTTCATTAATACATCAAAAGAAGGAAATATGGGATACAATAAAAGGCAAAGAAGAGGATGATTAAAAAAAAAAATAGTAGAAATAAGTCCCAATTTTCAGAAATTACAAAAATTGTAATCTCAACTACTAAATTCAACTTTCTTTGAAACACAGTACAAGAGGGACTTTCTACCCCAGAAGTGGGGAACATAATTTTTTAAATTACACATGTAATTTTTACAAATATTGAACATATCTTAGATTTCAAAGAAAGTTGCAAATGATTTCAAAGAATCAGTGACACAAACCATAGTCTCTAATCTTGGTCAAATTAAACTAGAAAGCAATAATAAGATAGTTTTTAAGAACTGTATGTTTGGAAATTTCTAAATGAACTCTGAAATAACTCATGGAATAAAGACAAAATCAAAAAAGGCAATGTTAAATATTAGAACTGAATAGCAAGAGAAGTGATACATAGGAAAACTAATGGGACACAGTTGTATCAAAACCATAGTTCTAAAGTCACTCAGAAAAAAAATTTTTAAAGATAATGATTAAATACTCAACACACAAAGCAAAACAGGACATAAAGAAAATAAAAGAGGGAAGGAAGTTAACAGCTAAAATTAATTAAATAGAACACAAAGAAATCATAGTGAGTATCAATAATAATGAAAGATGAGCTTTATAGACATTAACAAAACGGAGATCCCTGGGTGGCTCAGCCGGTTAAGCGTCTGTCTTCAGCTCAGGTCATGATCCCAGGGTTCTGGGATCAAGTCCCGCATTGGGCTCCCTGCTCAACGGGGAGCCTGCTTCTCCCTCTCCCACTCCCCCTGCTTGTGTTCCCTGTCTTGCTGTCTCTCTGTCTGTCAAATAAATAAAATCTTTAAAAAAAAAAAACTGATTTCCTTAATCTCATAACCTATATTATTAAATGTGATACAAAAAACTTATTAAACATCATAATTAATGGTACAACTTGAGAAGCATTAACAATAAAGTCAGGAGTGAGACAAAGATACCCACCATCACTGCTTATATTCAGCATTACAGAGGAGGTCCTGGCCAATACAATAAGACAAAAGAAAAAACAAATAATAATTGGAAAAGAAAATTTAAACTGTCCTTATCCTCAGATGATATTTTTCTACATGGAGAACCAATTTAGAATACTACAAACTATCATAACTGATAAGAGACATCAGTAACATTCCAAAATTAATAATTTACATCTCTACTGGAAATTATAAACAAAAATTTCAGGAAACTGTTCTTCCAAGGAGGGAAAACATGAAATTAAGGAAGAATATACTGGAGGCTTCCACTGCATCAGAAATGTTTTAATGTTTTTTTAAAATCTGAAGTAAACATAACAAAATGTTAAGATTTGATGAGGCTGGGTGATGAGCAAAAGTATGTTTATATAATAGTCTCTACCACAGTGAGGATGACTTCAGTCCTGGGACTTTGAACCAAACAGGAAGTGTATACTGAATTCAACAAGGTGTAATTAACAGCTACAAAAGCATGGCCAGGGCATACAGAAAGGATCTGAAAAGAATATGAAAAGAAATCAGGCAGAAAATACATTTATTGGGCCTAAACATGTGATGAAGCAAACTGGATGGGAGGTTGCAGACTTGACATCCAAAAGTAGAGCTAAGTAATGCCATATCTTAAACTCAGAAAAGATCAATCCCTTCCAAAGGGTATGGACTCAGAGCTCCTGTTTTTTAGTGGCTGATAAAAACTGAGTCAGTATGTTGCTGAGTGGCTCCAGGAGAATCAGATCTAGGGTCTGGCCAAAAATCTCTGGCCCATAAGCAACTTTATACTGCTAAAATCTCTCCCACAATTGGACTGGAGTAATAACTTTTGTTATTTTTTCATTCTGGGATTTTTTTTTAACCCGAGGAAGGTTTAGAATAAAATATAAAGATTAATAAATAACTGAATTACATTAATACTCTCATGTTACGTTCAAAAACAGGTTTTCATAATGATTAAAACAATCTGTATATATTTGGTATTTACAGTAATTGCAGGGTTTAAGAGTTTGGGCATATGAAAGAATCTAACAGATTAAAGTTGTGATTCCATTTTACAACATGCAATTAGGTAATTGATTTTATAGTTGTATGTTGAAAGGTGTAAGAGACTTTAGCTAAGTTTTTAAACAGCACTGGAATGTTTTTAAAGATTTGCCATATTATCAGTTTGTTCTATCAGACTTAATAGAGCTGTTCAGCAATGCTGCTTAGAGGCATTTGAAGTGTTGAAAAGAAAATCAACCATGTTAAACTTAATAAATACAGCTTTCATGATTGAAGGAATTTAATTAACAGAGTTGTAAATGGGACTGATTGTTTAAGGGGATATGTTCTATTCATCTTGCATTAATTAAACTTTAATAAAAGGAAAACTTTAATTTTTATATTTTACCAATTTTATGAATAGAATAATAAGGCTTGTAATGTGAACTAAAATGATTACAGAAAATCTAGTTTTTTAATTTATAATTTGAATAAATCAAATATTAACATTCTGCACATACTCTTTTCTCTGCATAAAATCTACCCTGAGGAACACTCAAATCTTCACTGTAAATGTGCTCATAATGAAAAAAATAAAATCTCTCTCAATTTTTTAATTTTTATTTATTTGTTTTAATTTTTATTTATTTTATAAGTAATCTCTCCACCCAACATAGGGCTCGAACTTTCAAGCCCGAGATCAAGAGTCACAGACTCTACCAACTGAACCAGCCAGGTGCCCCCTCTCAATTTTTTTAAATGGAATATATATACAGGCTCCAAGTCCACCTTCAGCCAGGAGTCTGCTTGAGATTCTCTTCCTCTCCCTCTGCCCTTCCACCCCACTCTCTTGCTCTCTCAAATGAGTGAAGGGGAGAGAGAGAGAGAAAGATTGAGTGCACAAGTTGGGGGGAGGGGCAGAGGAAGAGGGAGAAGCAGACTCCTTGCTGAACAGCAAGCCCAATGCAGGGCTCTATCCCAGGACCCCAGCATCATGACCTGAGCCAAAGGCAGATGCTTAACCAACTGAACCACCCAGGCACCCTAATAAATAAATCTTTAAAAAAAAGAAAAAAGGAAATATATACAGACTATCCGTAAGTAAAATTACAATATTTTATTGGAAATTTTTAAAAATCTTAAAGTTCAAAAAGAAAAACACTTTCCAAAATGAGAAATTCAGTATCAAAAATACGCCAATATTCCTTCAATTAATATAAGACATTTTCAATTTAAAAAGTAACAAGATCTTTTACTTATCAAAATTATTCCAAAAAATAATTTTAAAAAATAAGAATTACCAAAAGTATTTGAAAAATGAAAGTAACAGTGACTCACTTCGCCAAAGATTAACAAGCATTATAAAGCTCTAATACTTTAAAAGAGTAGTTCTGACTCAATAATAGATAAACAACAAAACCTAAAAGAAAGCTCAAAAATAAATCTGTGTGTATCTGTGCCTGAAAGCACTTTAATTTGTAAATATAGAATAAAATAAAGATTATGCTTAAGGCAATGTTTCTTCTACTCCTAATATTTTCTTCCAGGTAGGAGAAGCTGCACTACAGTAACCTCTCTAGTGTCTAGCCACCCCTTTACTCACTCCTTTACTGGGGAAATTACATGACATATATCTACTGGTACATTTGGGAAGATACTGGATATAATCAACGTGATTCTGTTCTTCCACTTGAGAGTGAGCTGTCCACAAGCAGCAGGCATTCTCCCCTATTTCCAGGCACAAGCTCTTCCCCCATGCAGGGAGGGCTGCTGTGGTCTAATATTTCCATCCATTGGGTGAGTCCATCTGCCTGACCCAAGATTCAGTCAACAGGCAGATTAGGCTCTCATATTAAACTGCATCCTCCAACCTAACCCTTATCAGAAATAAAGACTGGCTTCTATCATCTCAATTTCTTCAGAACCCCTGTGGAGAAGAGAAATGCCCTTCAGAAATCCCCATGGTAGGTGCATAGGCCAAAGACATTTAGAACAGAAAGATTGTTCTCTGTGGGCACCTTGATTCTAACAGAAAAGACAAAACAAACTAAACATGCTTGATTGTTTTTTGCAAATTTACTAAATAGATAAGTTACTCAGCTTGCTCGGGAGTGGAGTGAGGAGAGAGATAGAAAGATATCAGAAGTATCACACCAATAGACTTCCTCCATCTGAAGGTAAAAATATTTAAAATAGGGAAGAACCATTCCCCATCATGCAATATTTTACCTCAATGGAAAGAGGACACATTAATCAATAAAATAGTGCTGGAAAAACTACCTAACTAATTGAAAAAAGAACAAAGTTCAAGTCCTACCTCATGCCATACATTCAAATAAATTATGTACTGATTAAAATGTTAAATGGAAAGGTAATATGTCAAAAATTGATGAATATATAGGTAAATACTTATCCAACCTGAGGTTTGAGAAGGAATTAAGGCAAAAGAAAACAAAGAAAAAGATCAAGAATTACTATATCAAAATGTAAGACTTCTTTTTGTGAAGAAATATCCTTTATAAAATGAAAAAACCAAGTCACCGAGCACCATGAGTACCCAGCAGGGAATGAAGGAGAGAAAGAGGAGGCTTGGAGGCAGATCATGGAGTAGGATCTGGGGAGTCCTTTTATGCCACAGAAAAACTAAAGTCATGGAGAAGCCAGGAAAACTATTACAAAGGCTTTAGTACCACTATATAAGCTTGGTTCCAACAATGATGAAGTGTAGTTGGTGGATCCTCTTCTAGATAGTAATAATAAAGTGGGGGCAGCTGGGTGGCTCAGCCAGTTAAGTGTCTGCCTTCAGCTCAGGTCATGATCTCCAGGTCCTGGAACTGAGCCCTGCATGGGGCTCCCTGCTCAGTGGGGAGTCTGCTTCTCCCTCTGCCCGTACCCCCTGCTCATGCTCTCTCTCTCTCTCTCTGTGTCAAATAAATAAATAAAATCTTCAAAAAAATAAAATGCAGATGTATTATTTTTTAAATAATCAATTATTTGAAGAAACTGGTAAGTCAGAGAAGGGCTTACTCTTGAAAGACTACAACTGCTTCAGGTAAGAATTGTACATTTATGGGTTTTGGTCTTTGGGGCCTTTGTTTTTTGGGTTTTGGCTTTTGGTTTGCCTCAGAGCACTTCCCAGTCCTGATGGCTATGAAAAAAAAATTTTTAAATGAGCCTTGCAAACTCAAAGTGTCAGAAAAAAAGAGTTCAGGGATGGCAGAGAAGTAGAAATTTAGGGTTAAAATCCTGGGAGCAAGAGAACTACAGAAAGTATGGGACTAAAATTTTGTATGCAAACTATGTCCCAAAGCCCTAGATGAGTACAAAACTATGCATGTGTTGGGAGGAGGGAAAGGCACCTGGGGAAAAAAACTGCCACTTCAGGAGGCCAGGTTAAAAAACACGGTAACTGGAAACTGAAAGAACTGAGCAGTTATATTAGCTACTGTACACCACAGAGAAAGCAGAGTTTTTAGTCTGAGTCAAGACAATTAACTATCTACCAGAAAAACAACAGCAATAACAACAAAACTCTTAGAAGAATATAATAGAACCTAGCATCACTACAACATTATATCAATGCTTCTGAGTTTTCAACCAAAAATTACTAGATACAAAGAAATAGGAAAGTAAGGTAGTCAATAGAAATTGACTCTGAGTGGCCCAAGATGTTGAATTTGGCAGACAAAGATTTCAAGATTTTATTTATTTATTTGAGAGAGAGAGAGAGAAAGAACATGAGAGGGGGGAGTGTCAGAGAGAGAAGCAGACTCCCTGCCGTGCAGGGAGCCCGATGCAGGACTCGATCCAGGGACTCCAGGATCATGACCTGAGCTGAAGGCAGTCGCTTAACCAACTGAACCACCCAGGCTCCCCTGCAGACAAAGATTTCAAATAATTTTTATAAATATTTTTAAGATAGTAAAAGAAAATAAGCGCTAATAATTAAAGGAAAATATAGTTCTAATGAGCAAACAGAATCTAAATAGAGAAATGGAAATCATGAGATGTTCTAGAACCAAAAGTATAATAACTGAAATGAAAATTTTACTGGGTGAGTTCAACAGTAGAATAAAGATGGGGAAAGAATCCATGAACTTGTAAAGAAATCAGTAGAAATTATCTAGTTCAAATAATAGTTTTAAATATTAAAAGAACCTACAAGATATGTAGAAAAATACCAGTCTAACATATGTGTAACTGGAGTCCCAGAAAAAGAGGAACACAAAAATATTTAAAGAAAGAGTAGCAAAGTTTTCCAAATTATGAGAAAAGCATTAACTTACAAGTCCAAGAAACTTGATGATCCCAAACATGACAGATACAAAGAAAACTGCACCAAGATGCATCACTTCAACTACTGAAAACCAAAGAGAAAAGGGAATCTTGAACAGTTACAAACACTTGAAGAAACAGTCTCATAGTTTCTTAGATCAATATAGAAGCCCGCACTTACCATATGACCCAGCAATTCTATTTCTAGGTATTTACCCTAGAGAAATAGAGCATATTTCACATACTGATTATATATGAATGCTTATAGCAGCTTTATTCATAATCACCAAAATCTAAAAGCAATACAAATGTTCAACAATAGATAAATGGGAAAACAAATTTTGGTATATCCATACAATGGAATATTATTCAACAAAAATGAACCAATACCTAATATATGCAACATGGATAGATGACAAAAATACATACTATGATATCTGAAATTCTAGAAGAGGAAGACAAATCTATGGTGATAGAGTGATCTGCTGACCAGTGGACACCTGACTTTGGGGTTGAGAAAGGCTGACAGCAAAGGATCAGATGCACGTTAGTTATCTATTGCTTTATAATCAATTACCCCCAAACTAAGTGTTTAACACATTTATTATCTCTCAGTTTCTGTGGGTCAGAAATCTGTGCATGACATAACTGGTTCCTCTAGCTCTGGGTGTCTCACAGGTTGCAGTCAGGATGCCAGCTGGGTTTGTAATCTTCCTAAGGCTCAACTTGCAGTGAATCTACTTCTCAGCTCATTTAAGTAGTTATTGGCAGAATTCAGTTCCTTGCCAGTTGTTGGATTGAGAGCCTCAATTCTTCATAAGTGGTTGCCCCCAGTTCTTTGACATCCTGGCCTCTTCACAGGAAAGCTCACAATATTGAAGGTGGCTTGTTAGAGAAAGCTAGCATGAGGGCAAAGAGCAAGAGAATGCCAGGAAGATGGAATTCACAATCTTTTGTAACCTAATCTCAGAAGCAATATTTCATCACATTTACCATATTCTATTCATGAGAATCAAGTCAGTAGGTGCAGCTCACCTTCAAAGGAAGGGAATTATACAAGGGAAAGAATACTAGGAGATAGGTATCCATACAAGCCATTTCAGAAGCTGCCTGTCAAAGGAAAGAAATTTATGAGTTGATGGAAATGTTATATATCTTGTTTGAGAATAAAAACTCATCAAAGAGTATGCTCAAAATGGGTATATTTTATTATATGTATAGTTGATTTGTTTAAAGTCAAGTTACTTCAAAAAAGTGGGGGGGGGGGATTAGACCATAATCTCAAAAAAAATTTCTGTTAAACATGGAAGAATCTTCTTTTTCTCTCAAGCTCAACTAAATAGTCACTAAAGGAATATAAATCTTCAAGTACAGAAAAGACAGACAATAATAGTGCTTGAGAGAATATTGGAGAATTTTAGAAGATAGTAAAGTGGATAGAGAAGTATTACCTTTGCCCACAGAGCAGAGTAAGGTACAAACCTGGAGTCTGGTACATTTGAGAAATAAACCGATTTATCCTTCTGTATGTGGAAGCACCACAGACTATGAGGTGTGAGGCTGAGGGTAAGGAGAATGATAAACAGAACAACTGGACTCTCAGATTCTTTCCCCCAACAAACAATATCCACACTCACCCCATTCAAGAAACCAGAAGTTTATTTATTCTCAGGAGAGGGTCAAGATTGTACAAAATAATGCAAATGGCAGGGATGAGGCATGATCCTAAAAGCAGAGAGATTAAATTAAAGACTAAATATTGAATTTAGGACACACAGGTCATCCTCTATTTGCTCCCAAAATACTGGCTACCAGGTATATCTCCCCCTCCCGCTGGCCAAGGAACTGGATGATTTTTCACTGGAAAAATTTAATTGTCACAGATAAAAGACTCAAAATGCAAATCTGGCCACAGTAATCCCTGCACAGAACTCTTATAGAAGTACTTCTCAAACTTTGAGGTGTTTAAGAATCCCCTGAGATCTTGTTGAAGTGCAGATTCTGATTCAGTAGGTCTGGAGTGGGGCCCAAGAGTTTATGTATCTGACAAATTCCCAGGTGATGGAGATGGTGTTTATCCCTGAGTCACACTTTTAGCACCCAGGCTCCCTTGTCCTCCATCCACAAAACACAGAGTGAACTCACTTGCAGGCTTTCCAGTCTCTTTTAGGCATAAGCACCATCTCCTAACCTACCCAAACTCACTTCCCAGCATGATATCTCCACACCACACCTCTAACCCCACTCCATTCAATCAAGTGCTCGCTCCTCCAGTCTAAAGTGCATCATTCCTTCCCATACTAGGACAAACACTTTCTCCTCCTTCAAGAATCAGCCCAAGATTCCACCACTTCCTCTCTGAAGTTGGTCCTGACTCCTTTGGGCAGACTTAATCTACTGCTTCTGTGTTTCATTATATCCTGGGCCAACCTCCATCATCAACCTATGTGCGTGTGTATATGTGTCTATATACACAAATATATAAATATTTATTTGTTTGTTCTTTCCTTCATTCAGTCAGTTATTTATTAAGTGACAAAGACTCTCACCTTGACCAAACTCAGGCTCCTCTGATCATCTTTCTGACTAAGCCTTGATCCTGGGCTCTTGTCCTTGGCCCACTTACTCCAGTTTTAGTAAGAATCCCACTGAGTCACGTAAATGAAAATACCCCACCTTGGCCAATCACCCTTGATATCTGATCAAATTTATCATTCCCCACCCTGCATATCTTAGCATCCTGGCCTGCCCTCAGCCAAAATCCTGTTAGGTCAATTTAGCAAAGAATTACCCTATCTCTTAGTACCTACCGCCCCCCCACCCACCCTGCTTCTTGGCCATAAATCCCTACTTTTCCTTGTCATATTCATATTTGAGCCCAATCTCTCTCCCCTACTACAAAACCCCATTATATTACCTCCCCCTGAATAAAATCTTCCTTACCATCTTTTACAAGTATCATAAATAATTTTTTTCTTTAGCAGTTATAATGCCATCACTCAGATCCGATTGATCTATCATTCAGGACCCAAGTGAGCACCTTTGAGGCCTTGTCTTCCTTCCTGGCTGACTGATCAGGGATCCACTGGTGAGTCTCACTCAGTTTTGACCCAGGGCTCCAGATGATGGTCCTTGAAGCACAGTAGAGACTGATTTTTATTCTTGAAATTCTAAGTATACTCTCTGAAGCTGGCCTGGGTTCCCAGGCAAGATAAATTGGGTTTTTCTGTCTAAAAGGTAACTGCTGGGCTGGAAATCTTTCTTCCTGGCTCTCTGTCTCCCTGTTGTTTTTTTTTTGTTGTTGTTGTTGTTTTGTTTGGTTTGGTTTGGTTTTTTTACCACAAAAAATATATCTATATTTTTATATTGGAGGGAGGGAGTAGAAAAGAAACCCCTATACTAGGCCCTACTCAGTGGCAAAAATCCAGGTGTAGTTGCTTTGTATGTTGTGATGGGTAGAGGGATGAAATGAAGTGTGAAGGCCCCTCGTACCCTCCATCTTGCCTCAGACTATGTCCTGGAACCCTGGGGTGGAGAAAACGCCACTTTCATTCCTGCTTCTTGGGATTGTTGATTCTTCCCACAATAATTTCACCACGTAGTCAGAGCGACACGCCCAGCATGTTGGCGAAGAGGGCAAGCTGCACGTCTGTGATCATCCTGATCAGCTGGACTCCTTGCCATGCGGTCTGCGTACTACCTGAAGATAGGAGTCCCGGCCTGGCCCGGAAGTTGGTCTCTATCTCCCTGTTGCCCAACTGATTTGAAAACATGTCCACACAGAAATCTGCATGTTTTGAATGAATGTTTTAGCAGCTTACTCATAACCTCTAAAAACTGGAAGCAACCAAGATGTCTTTAATATATGGATGAATGAACCGTGGTACATCAATATAATAAAATACTATCCCATGGTTTTTTTAAATGAGCTCTCAAACCACAAAATCATGGGTGAACATTAAATGCATGACACTAAGTGAAAGACGGCAGTCTGAAAAAGCTGCATACTGCATAATTCAATTATGTATTCAATTATTTACATTCTGTAAAAGGCAAAACTATAGAGACAGTAAAAATATAAGTGGCTGCTAGGGGCTCAGGGGGATGGGGACAGGGTTCAATAAGTGAAACACAGAGGACTTTTAGGGCAATAAAACTATTTTGTGTGATACTTTTTGGTAGATGCATGATATGCATTTGTCAAAACCCATTGAATTTTATTGCATAAAAAAAATCAACCTGAATAAATGCAAAATTTTTTAAAAATTAAATCATTTAGGAGGTCAAAGGATCCCAGGTATTAAAAATGTGCAAAACACTTGCAACAACGTGGATGGGGCTAGAGTGTATTATGCTAAGCAAAATAAGTCAGTCAGAGAAAGACAAATACCATATGATTTCACTCATATGTGGAATTTAAGAAGCAAAACAGATGAACATAGGGGAAGGAGAAAAAAGAGAGAGAGACAGAAGCAAACCATAAGAGACTCTTAACTACAGAGAACAAACTAAGTGTTGAGGGAGGCAGGGGAATGGGCTAAATGGGTGATGGGTATTAAGGAGAGCACTTGTGATGAGCACTGGGTGTTATAGGTAAGTGATGAATCAATAAATTCTACAACTATACTACCATATATGTTAACTAACTAGAATTTAAATGAAAACTTGAAATTAAAAAATAAAATGTACAAAACAATCTTACTGAAGGGGAGAGATATTATTGACCTAACTTTGGAAATGAATGGAGTCTGTAAACCTAAAGACAAAAGGAAATATACATAAACACTGTACTCTAGTTGATAAAGTTGTTTTCCACAGGGGTATGGGTTAAGAATTCTGATCCTGCTATACATGCATACTGGCATTGAACAAGTGAGTAAATGTATGGTGGGTGGTGGAAGCCATGTTTTTCATTGTAGGAGACGGAAGTACAGATAAGCAAGGGGAGAAAGCTAAAATGATGGACTGGAGTTGGAGACATCAGTATGTACTCTTGTTTAATTTAATATAGATCACATGGTTACACATAGAAATACTTACAGATACGTGTATATAAAATGGTTAGTATATACATACATATTTCCTTGCTTTTTCACCTAAGAGGGCCTAGAAATAACAATATTGCACTAGCAGTGAATACACCTAGTACCCAAATCTTAATTTCTAATTCCATTCTCCAGCGGAAGAAACCAGCATTCCTTGGAAAATAGGCACTCAACAGGATAAGTGGAAAGACTAACATGACAAGGAATGAAACATCAATAAGGAAAAACCTATATAAATAAATAAGCCATGGCTACAACCAAAAGGCCAAAAACTATCAGCGACATTATTTTCCCAAAGTCCATTTATGAATTGTTTGGAACTAGGTATGCATTTTACCATGTATTAAATTATAAAATATTCATTTAATGATTTTTTTTATTTAAAATTTTATTTTAATTAGCAAACCTGGCAGGGGGGAGCCACATTAGGACTCAGAGACAAAGGCGGAGACCCAAAAATCAGCTGGTTTTTCCTTGTCAGGCCGGAGCAGAATTTCAACCAGACCACATCCATTCCAACTCTGGAGACAGTTTACTCTTTAAATCCTGATCCAGATACGTTGGTTGCAAACTGGCTTCACTTCATCCAAGGACCTAGCTCTAGGGCTTTCATGGCATCCTCAAGTTTGAGCATCCCTCGTTCCTGTCGCTGGCGGTGCCATTCGGCCATGGACTGGAGCATCCACTTGGCCCTGAGCTTATACAAATAAGAGCCATAAACCACGATCTCCGTGAGCTCCGAGGATTCCAGAACCTTTAGCTCAAGCATGACTTTGCTCACTTGCTCGATGTACGGGATTCGAGATCCAGCTGGGCCAAACATAGCTTCCAAGAGCTGCGTCTGGACCTGCAACACCTCGGGATCTTTCAAGTCTTCGGGAGCTTTCACCCACGGTGGAATATCTTTTCGTTCTGGTAGCGTCCCCATCTGGACTGCCTCAAAACTAACCACGCTCCAACCTAAGCTAGGCCTGAGTCGCCTGGGCCACCACGCCGAGAGGTCTTAATGAATATTTTTTGATGGTTACTCTGTGCAAAGCACTGTTATAGATGAAACTATGAATGTGGGGAGGTAAATTAGAATGAAATCAAAGCCCCTACTAAGAGGTTTGGCTTAATAAACAGTAAAGCCAAATACTGAGTTGGGGAAGACTGAGAGGAATATGTGAGATGGGAAGAAGGTAGGAAATCAATAATTTCATTTTATCGAAGCTACATTTGAGATATTTATCATTCTAATGGAGTCACCAAGCAAACAGTAGAATATAAATCTGATCTTTAAAAAGTCATCAGAGATAAAAATTAAAAAGCATTAAATAGGTCATTATTAAAGTCATGAACTAGATAAGATCACCTGGGAGAAAAATGTGAAGAAAGAAGACAATGAGCCCTAGATTACAATCTTATGACAGTCTAGGATTTAGAGGCTAACCAAGATCTAGAGGCCAAAGAGAAAAAGAGGATCCAGCAAAGAAGATTCAAAAGAAGTATCTGTGGATTCTAAAATTATTGAACTTACAGAAGCACAGAGTAGAATGGTGATTGCCAGGGGTTAGGAGTGGGGGAAATGGGGAGACGTTGGTCAAGGGGTACAAAGTTTCAGCTATACAAGATGAATAAGTTCTGGAGATCTAATGTACAGCATGGTGACCACAGTTAACATTACTTGTGTACTTGAAATTTGCTAAAAGCATAGGTCTTAGGCAATCTCAACACACACACAAAAGTAACAATATAAGGTACTGGGTATGTTAACTAGCTTGATTGTGGTGATTATTTCACAATGTAGACTAGCACCCTCCCCATCCCTTCACCCCTCTCCACCCACCCCCCACCCATTAGACTGTCAGTGGTAGCCTAACGCTACATCACATTGCCTCCATCATTCACCTCACTTCATCTCATCACATAGGCATCTTATCATCTCACATCATCATGAGAAGGGTATGGTACAAGATATTTTGAGAGAGAGACCACATTCACATAACTTTTATTAGAATCTATTGTTATAATTGTTCTATTTTATTGTTAATTATTGTTAATCTCTTACTGTGTTTAATTTATAAATTAAACTTTATCATAGGTATGTATGTATAGGAAAACATAGTATATATATACTATTTATAGTGTCAGGCGTCCACTGGGGTTCTTGGACGATATTCCCCATGGAAAAGGGGAGACTACTATATACATATATCAAAACATTGGGGCACCTGGGTGGCTCAGTTGGTTAAGCGACTGCTTTCAGCTCAGGTCATGATCCTGGAGTCCCGGGGATCAAGTCCCGCATCAGGTTCCCTGCTCAGCGGGGAGTCTGCTTCTCCCTCTGACCCTCCTCCTTCTCATGCTCTCTGTCTCTCATTCTCTCTCTCTCAAATAAATAAATAAAATCTTTAAAAAAAATCAAGTTTCATACCTTAAATATATAAAATTTCTATTCGTCAATTATACCCAATAAGGCTGAAATAAATAAAATTAAATTTAAAAGTTTTTTTTAAAGAAGTATCCAATGACAGAAAACCAGGAGTATGCAATGTTCTGAAAGCCAAGAGGAAGAACAAATCATGTTGAATGATGAGGAGACACATAAGATAAGACTAGAGAACTGTCCATAGAATTTGGCTACATTAGAGGTTGTTGGCGACTTTGACAATTTCAGTGAAATAATGAAGATAGAAACCAAATAGTATGCACTCCTTAACTATTTATGTTTAAAATTTCACAAAATCACAGTGTCTTTCACTGATGGAAGAAAATTCATTCATTTATTCATTCTTTCATCTATCTACCCTATGCCAGGCTCTGGAGGCAGAGCTAAAGATTCACTGATAAATAAAACTTCTTTCTCGGGCACCTGGGTGGCTCAGTTGGTTAAGCGACTGCTTTCGGCTCAGGTCATGATCCTGGAGTCCCAGGATCGAGTCCCGCATCGGGCTCCCTGCTCAGCAGGGAGTCTGCTTCTCCCGCTGACCTTCCCCCCTCTCATGCTCTCTCTATCTCATTCTCTCTCAAATAAATGAATAAAATCTTTAAAAAAAAAAAACAAAAAACTTCTTTCTCTAGATGTTCCCAGGCTGATAGTAGTGATCACAGGTATACGTATAATTGCAACAAGATATTGTGGCAGCAGAAAGAAGGGACTAATTATTGTAACTTGAGTCATCAAACCTGGTTTTGAGGCTTGAATTTGAGGTACTTTGGAGACCTCCAACATCATACCAAGTAGGCATTTCAATGTATGGGTCTGAAGGTCCAAAGAGATATCTGGGTTGGCTATACAATCTGCCTACAGCTAGCATTTGTGTGGAGGAGACTGCCTAGTGAAAGAGTATATGTCAAGAAGAGTAGCAAGCCTAGAGGAAATCTTTGAAGATCTCAGACACTTCAGGACAATGTAGAGGGCTTCAAGCCTTCAAAGGAAGAGGAGTCATTAATTCCTATGCCGCTAAGAAGTTAAGTCAAATGATGATGTGAAAATGTTGAGTAGATTTGGTAAATGGAGATCATTATGAAAATGGAAAGCATCCCTTACTTTCCTGCACGAAATCCCCCAACTTACCTACCTCTTCCCCCATCTTCTCATACCATCCTTCCCATAATTAAGAGCCACATTTTGAGCCTCTACTGAAACCTAAAAATTATGGAAGAACTTCCTGATTGTCAGGCCACGCATTTTTTTTAATTACTGCAAGACTAAAAACAGAGTTGTTTTAGTGAATAAAAGGTAAAGTAGAATGAAAAAACTAGCTGTGTTTGAAAAACTGAAGAAAACTGCATATACCTAACTCAGTTTTAGAACTCCCCTGAATCCATGGCCTTTAATACATTGCAGGTGATGAGTAAATGAAATGGATTAGATGAAAAAAATCTCTCCTGTGTCACTTACTAAATGAAGAAACCAATCTAAACATTTGCTCAGATTTTTAAGAATCTATAATAATTTAGGGCATTAGACAAGTTCCCCATTGACTACAAAGATGAATAGGAAATGGTTTCAGTCCTCAACAGCCTAGAACCTGTGTAATTGATCATCCTCTTAAAGAGTATCAGTCTCCCCACACCCACCCTCTCTCAGCCTACCAACATACTCAAGGTTTCTCCACATAAAGAAGTACTTGAGCTTGTCTTCACCTCTTCTCTCCTGTCTCTGTCTCCTTCTTTTGAGAAAGCAGCAACAATGAGAGGTCTCAGTCTAATCAAACTCAACTAACCATTATTTTCCTGAGCTTGCAACCCAGTCTCTGCTATCCATTTCCATACTACAATAGCCCCATCCTCAAATAGTAAGTTTGGTTTTTGTTGGACTGAGAAAACTAAAGCAATCAGAAGAGAACTTCCACATGCTCCCACTACCAAATCTATCTATAAGGCCACCCCTCCAGCTGTATACAGGATTGTATCAAAGACAAAGACTTTGTCTGATCAAAGACTCCTTTCTTACAATTTTCCTCCTCTTTTTTTCCATCATTTTTTTCCTTCCTACTGGATAATTCTCATCAATATGCAAATATCCTGCAATATCTCTCATCTGTGAAAAGAAATCCTTTCTTGACCTCACATCTCCCCACAGCTACTGCTCCATTTCTCTATATCCCCTTATGGCAAAAATTCTTCAAAGAGTGGTTTCCACTCCCTGTCTTCCCTCTTTTCCTTCTATTATCTCTTGAACCCACTCTAATAAAGCCTCTGCTCCCACCCCATCACCAAAACTGCTACTGTCGAGGTGTGATGGTTAACTTTATGTGTCAGCTTAGCTGGATCATGTTGCCCAGATGTTTGGTCACATATTATTCTGGATGTTTCTATGATAGTGTTTTTGGATGAGATTAACATTTAATACTGCAGACTTTGAGTCAAGCAGTTTGCCTCTATAATGTGAGTGGGCCTCATCAAATCAGTTGAAGGCTTGACTAGCACAGCAGACTGACCTCCCCTGAGGAAGAAAGAATTCTCTAGCAGACGGCCTTCAGACTTGAACCACAGCATCAGCTTTTCCCTGTGTCTCCAGCCTACTGGCTCACCTTGCAGATTTGTACTTCCCAGCCTCCATAATCATGTGAGCCAATTCCTTAAAATAAATCACTCTCTATAGATATATACACAACCTATTGGTTCTGTTCCTCTGGAAAGCCCTGACTAACACACACAAGTTTACAAGGGACCTTACTAAATCCAATGATCAATTCTCAGCACTCTTCCTATTGCAACTTTCACCAGCATTTGATACAACTGAATCATATCCTCTTTCTTCAAAAATGTTCTGAGCTTCTGAGGTATGTCCTTGAAAGATGCTAAGAAAGTAGATCCAAAAAGTTTTCATCACAAGGAGAGAAACTCTTTTGGGGGGTATCTAAATGAAGTGATGGATATTAACTAAACTTACTGTAATGGTCATTTCACAAGTTAAGCCATTGTACCTTAAATGTATACAGTGCTATATGTCAATTATATCCCAATGAAACTGAAAGAAAAAAAATGTCCTGTGCTTGTTTCCGGGTATTAGTCTCTCCTGGTTTTTCTCTGTCATGGGCCACTCCTAAGTCTCTTTGTAGGATCTTCTTTTTCTGCCCCAGAGCTCAGGCTCAGACCTCTTCTCTACTTTACCTACATTTTATTTCTCTTTGTAGTACTAGAACCCAGTGCTGATTCTTCTCTCACCAGTATAATTGGAAAAAAGATCAGTAGGGGAAATAAAACACTATACACAGGGTAAAGGTCATCAGTGTCCATAAACTCAATTCTGCAGACGAACTTGAGATGAGAGGCCTTCAGAATTTTAAAAGACTGTGGCAGTTAGGATTTCAAGTGCAGTGTGGTCACCCACTCAAATCATTTCAATTAACATCCCATCCTGTCCCAGGAAAAGAAGAAAGATTTATTCAGCAACTGGCACATGGAAACAACTTGTAGGTTAATGTCTAAACAAACTCATTCATTCTCTTACTTTAAAGTATCATCATTTCTGAGCTTAACATTCATACAGTGATGTCCAGAAGTCATCTTAAAAACAAGCAAAAGCACAGGTCGTGTCTAAGACCACCCTTCCTGGAGAAAAATGAAGGCAGCCTCCCTTGGGACTTCTCTCTTCCCTCGTTCTACCGCCTTCCAGAAGGGGTCTTTTATGGACTGTGGTGGTCCTTTCTTTCAGCTGTTCTATGAACAGTTCTCTAGCACAGTAAGCGATGGGAGGGAAAGCAAAAGGAGGCAGAAATGTTTGGCTTTTTCCCTGGGGAAAGACTGTCCCAAGAGTAACTTTTGACCAATGAAGTTTCAAGAGCATTCTTTCATGGAGTCTCAAACAGAAAAAAAGAAAAGAAAAGAAAATTCTGTTTATACAATTTTTCTTGGGAGCTTTAGAGTCAGGCAGCTGGGATTCCTAGCAGTTTGAGTCTCTAAGATTAGATCCAAATGAGAAGAAAACAGAATGTGAACAGGAACATCAAGGCTAGACTAATCATCACTAGTGCTAGCAAAGCCTTTCACTAGGTACAGCATCCACCAAGCACCCTGTACCAATCTCCGTTCCATACTTCCATCTGTACCGTACCAGTGGTGTGCTGAAGCTGGCTCATAGCAACTCATGAAAGGCATCTGCTAAAATATCCGGGGATTTTGTGATCACATTGTTAAGCCCAGCCATCATTAAAAGGTAAAGTTATATAAATTTAAAATTATACAAATGAAATTAAAAGCAAAGGTAATAATAAATGCTCAAAATCCTCACTTCCTAATTATTTTCTTGCATTTTATTCACATGGTGATTTACTTTTATTGTCTCTGTCTGATAAAAATACAACTCAGTGGTGTTCTACCATGCATCTTTTCCTGACTCATTGTTCAGTGACTTCACATTAGTACCTTGAAATTGACCATGAAATTAGCCATAGTGGGTATGTTTACACCATGGAAATTGGCCTACACTGTGAATTAGGTCTTTGCATGCAGGGTTAGGGGGAGCTAGTTGTTGAAATTTTACCACATGTTCCCTGTCCCCCTTCCCCATTTTCCACATCCTTTCATTATAAATATTGGGTCACTCCTTTGGGCCTCAGTTTAAGCCTTGCTTTCTCCACGAAGCCTTCTGTGATCACCCCCAGCCTACTATGACTCCTTGCACTGAATTCGCATTGCATTGTCTGCCTGTAAGCCTCAACTGGCCCTTGGCTAGTACAAGGGAATATAAATAATAAATTGCATATAACAAATCTTTTTACATGGCTATGTAGTTTTCTTCTACCTCATACATTGAGTGCTCTTTGACAGCAGAAGCTGAGTACATAGTAGGTATTCAACAAATACTTGCTGAATGGAAATCTGCATATGGAACTTCCTAGATAACATAACTGTGTCCCAGTTCCCAAGAAACTTGCTTCCAAAGAAGGAAAGGATGGATACTGATCAACTTAAATGCAAAAGTTTCTTTTTGTATGACAGTTCTAATCCAGCCCAATACCTCACTCCAACCCCAGTTCAGCAGACTTCTAAAAGGTGCTGGAAGAATCCTGAGCTGGAGAATTCTCTCAGGAGCCAGGCTGGGGGTGGTGCACAGGCTGACCCAGCACGCTGACACCTTGCAGGGGAGCAGCTGTTGGAGGAAGAGGCACAGGAGGAAAGCTGGCTGCATGAGGGGAAAACAACTCTCTGGGAAGAAAAGTGTCTCCAACCACAAGTGACATTTCGCATTTGCAAAGGAAGCAGCCACAGACAGGAGATCACAGCTGGTTTGACTTATAAATAACAAATCCAATCCTGTTTCTTGCAGCTTGTCTTCTATCTGTAAACACAGACGAAGCTATCCACAGATGCAGGTTCAAATTACCCTAGTGTTCCAGAGCTCAGCATGGGGGCTTTGAGGGTGGGCTTCAGAAGAGTTACTGGATGGAGTGAGAGACAAGAGAGGAAGATGCCTCTGTGTTCTCATCACCTCCCCACCCTTGCAAACTGCAGGATGATGCACTGTGAGGAGGGAATAGCAGAAGAAGGAAGACTCAGGTGGGCATGATGGTTGATGGTAGGGGAATGGGGGCCTGAATCGTATCAAGAGAGTAAGAAAGAGCATCTGGAGTAGGGAACTTCCCTCTCCCAGAACACCATGGGAAAAACAATTCTGGTCAATCGCTCTGGCCCCAACAGGATCTGCACTGTTCCACGAAGACATTTGCTTTGACAGCTTCTTGAGACGCTGGCTGCTGCCCAAATGCATCCTGTAAATCTACTTCCCACATTTGTTTGGTCTTTTTTCTTTTCTTTTCTTTTCATTTCCTTTCTTTTTTTGGCAGGGTGCAAAGAAGGATAGGACAAAAACTGAGCCATTTAGACAAAATTGACCCATTCTAGATAGGAGAAGTGACTCAGAAGAGTGAGTGCCACAAATGGCCAGAATTTGTTTCCTAAAATTACTGAGCAGTTCAACATGGACTCCCCATTCTTGCTTCTAGAGAGCAGAGGCACAGTTTTGCCAAGTTCTGCTCCTAAGACAGCTGAAATGGAGGCTGCCCGTGTCCAGGTTCAGAGAATGGAACTCTCTCCATCTTCCTTCTTCCCACTCATAACTATCAAGACCCAGTGGGGTAATTCCACAGACTTCTAATAAATTGTGTCACTTCACTGGAAATTTGCTTTAGGAAATCCTGGACTCCTGGTGTGGAAGCTGGGAAATTTTTAGTCTCCCAAAGGGAGTAAGCAAATCTCCTGCACGAGGTCCATCCTGGCTAACTCCTGTGCTTCCCCAGGCTGGAACAGAGTCTTCCTCATTGCATGTGTTTCTTTTCCAGGTCTCCACATTTTGCTTTGTCACTTCCTGTCCACTCCCAAGGCCATGGCTGCTGGCCTTGCGAGTGCTCGAAAAGCCCTGTAACTCTGAAGGAAGCTGGGCTGGAGCCCAGCGACCCTCCCATGTTGTCTAGAGCACCATCTGGTTGGGAGGTTTATCGCCCACTGTTATCTCTGTGTTCCTGGACGCAGCTTAAACCTATTAATTCCTTATCTTGTCATCACAGGCTAAATGAAAGCATCCTCCATTAGGCTTCCTCCCTTTGGAACAAAAATCTTCTACCTCCTGCTCACCCCCACGTAGTTGGCCTCTGTATGTTTCCAAGAACTCCTTTTCTAGCTTCCTGTGAAGTACTTTGGTCTGAAGATCCCCCAGGGAGTCTGCCTGGGAGACGGAACGGCCTGAAGAAAATTAAGTGGCTTGTTCCCTCAATGTGTTGTGTTTGAGACCCCATGCATGAACCTGTCAGCTCCAGAATGAATCTCCTGGGCCACCTTGAGGCCTAAGACTCTTCCATTCTAGTCTCAATGTGGGGGCCAGATTTTTCCAACTTTAGGAACCCCTTCTTAAACTGCAAAGAGGTTCTGAGGAGCAACTGCTAGAGAGGCAGGAATGGAGTGTCTGTGAACTAGGACATGAAATGGCTGGGTGCTCAAGACTGGAGGAGACTAAGACAGACACCAGAAGGGAAGTGCAGTCCGGCTGGAAAGGTAGCCGAGCAGTGATGCCCAAAACATAGGAGACAAAATTGTCGGGCCTGGGTCACCCACTGCTTTGGCCCCTGTCCTTAGAGTAGTCTGGGAGGTGGAAGGAGAGAGTTTGGTCAGCCTCTCTGTGCTCAGAAGGAAAAGGAATCTTCTCTGCAGGGCTGTGTTTGGCTCATCCATATGTCATCTCCACAGATGGAGAAAGAAAAAGAGCATCTGTCTTCCAGCTTCTCCTTTCTAGAAATGAGTACACATTTTCACCTAATCCCCTCAGCCAACTTCCCCTCTGGTCTTGTTGTGCAGCCTTAGGTCACATGGCCCCTAAAGCTGTCCCTGGCAAGTGCAGTGAGACTGATGATTGGCTAGGTGGCTCAGGATCCACCACCCCTGGAGTGGGAGGGACGGATCCCATCACAGTAATTTTCCACCTGACCCAGAGGCAGGGGGGTGAGTGAGGGTTGGGGGCAGTCTTTCAGTCATGCATTTATCCTCATCACACCTCTCTCTTCAAGGTCAGCAGGGTCCCCACTGTCCTGAGGCCTCATCCTCTTTGACCTCTCAGCCAATCTTGACAGAGTTGAAGACTCCCTCCGTTTTGAAACCTTCCTCCACTTGGCTTTCAAGACATCTCTTTCTCATATTCTGTTCCTCTCTCACTGGCCACTTCCTCTGTTTCCTTTGCTGCATCCTCATCACCTTTCCAACCTCAAAATGATGTACAGTCCCAACACACAATTCTCAGATCTCTTTTTCCTTTATCTTCATTCTACTCCTCTGGTGGCATGGCTTTAAATACTAACTTCTGTGACTCCCAAATATTTATCTCTAATGCATACCTCTTCCCTTAATTCCAGACTTATAAATCCAACTGCTTAATCAACATCTCCATTTGAGTATCTATAGGCATCTCAAGCTTTAATGACCCAAACTCCAACTATACCTTCAAAATATACTCAAAATCTGATTATATCCTACATTTCCACCATTTCGGACTCTGAGCATCTTTCCCCTAATCTACAGAGAAGCCACGTCACTCTCTTTCCTTTTACCCTAACCTCCTATAGCCAATTTTCCAACCGAAATGAATCTTACAAAACATGTCAGATCATGGGACTCTTTTGCTCAAAATCCTCTAAGGACTTTCCATCTCACATAGAATGAAAGCTAGTAAAATTGTTACAGGTGGCCTGTAAGACCCCACAACATCAAGAAGGGCTAAATGAAGTGAGGAAGGGGATGATCTGAAGGAAGTGAGGGAGCATGACATACTGATGTCTGGGGAAAGACATCTAGAACAAAAGCTGTGAGGAGAGAATGTCCTTGGCATGTCTCAGGAATAGCTAGGACCCTGCTCTTCTCTCTGACTCCCTTTCCTACCACTCACCTCTAGTGGGTTGAATAGTTTTCCCCAAAATTCCTATGAACCCAGAACCTCAGAATGTGACCTTATTGGAAATAGGCTGATGTAATGAGTAAAGCATCAAAATGGGATTATACTGGATAAGGGTGATGCCTAAATCCAATGACTAATGTCCTTATAAGAAGAAAATAATGCCCACACAGAGACAGAGAAGAAGGCCATGTGGAAACGGACTTGGGAAGAGACCGGGTTATATTGCATAAGCCAAAGAATGCTTGGGCCATGCTTGCTGGAAGAGATAAGGAAGGATTCCTTCCTAGAGCCTTCAGAGGGAGCACGGCTTTGCTGATACCTTGATTTCAGACTTCTGGCCTCCAGAACTGTGAGAGAATAAATTTCCATTGTTTTAAACCACCAAGTTTATGGTAATTTCTTATGGCAGCCCTCTGAAACTCACACACTCTCCCTCTCCTTCATTTAGTTCCAGCTACATAGGGTTCCTCAAATGCCCCCATAAGGATATGGAAGATGCCAACAGGATTATATCAAAATGGCAGGAGTCTTGAGAGCCTGTTTGACTTTGCCCAAGTCCCTTGACCTCTCCGAACTTCATACATTTTCCTTATGTACAAGGCAAGACATTCTCTAGATTTCTTTCTGGGAGCTGCAACTATTACTAACCATTAATACAGATTCAAATCCGTACAGTGAGAGCAATTCTCATTAGATGACATTGGTTTTCTCCAGAGCTAGGGGACCTGCCCCAGATGTGTGCAATGGAAAAATTCTCACCCTTGTAAGGCACCTGAATGCCACAGGGAAGCTGCTGGAGCTGGACCAGACCCTGGAACAAAATCCAGTCCACATTTGCTTAACGAAACTATTCTTTACAATCCTGTGCATGCTCTCACTATGGTATCAAGAGCTTTTCCTAATCAACATCTCAGAATGGGAACAGTCTGGTAACATTATGAACTACTTACATATGGAACCAGAAAATACAGCAAGCAAATTGACTCAGACACAGGATTGTTATGCAACTCTATTTTCCAAGAACCAAGCCTTCTTGGGACTCAGTTTCGGACATCCTTTAATTTAATGGACACCTCCTCCAGACACGCTTCTGGTGATTGTCTCATGTATCCCAGCAGCTTGTAATTAGTTTGGGGCAGGGGTGGGGGTGATAAGTAATCACAGCATTTTAGAGCTAGAAGACAGATCCTCAAACCCAGCCTTCTCTTTTTACAAGCAAGGTGTCAAGGCTCAGATTGCTAGAGTTATTTGCCCAGGTACAGTGACAAAGAGACTGGAAAGAGCCTGTCTCCATTCCCAGGAACATCCCCTTACACTTCATCCTCAAGTGTAAGCTTCCTGCACGTTCTGCCAACTCTAGAGTTCACGCTGGAAAGGGGTCTTCTGGTCTGTGCTTTTTGCTCTGGAGCTGTTTCTTCTGCCCCAAGAATGGGGAAGCTGCCTGATTTTGCACGGAGCCACCTTATGTTTTCTAAACCACAGAAGTTAAGTTTGCAAGATTCTTTTCCTTTTTTTTTTTTTTAACGGCTCTTCAAAGACAGAAAACAACAACCATTTCCAATCTGATCCACGACCACAGGATTGTTTTTAATTCCATTCATCAGTATCTCATTCACCCCAAGAGACTATGGGATGTTTCCATATTTACATAATGGGCTCATCATTTTAAGCTCCATAGGGCCCTCTCTGACATGGTGGCAATTATGTTTCCCTCCAAGCTTCCAAGTTTACTGTAAAGGCCAAAAGGGTCTCAGACACCCAGAAAACATACTTTTTATGTTTTTATAAACTCTATAAAATTGTAATTGGATCAAACTTTGCATTCAAAAGCACATTCTTCAGGAATATTTTATATGCACATAAAACATTGAGAAAATGTTAACATTATGATCTTAACTGTTTGCACATTGGAACCAGCTAAAAGTTAGGAAAATGCAATCCATCTGTTCTCTTCTTTGAAACTCGATTATTCTGAAAGCACAAAAGAGTGCCTCGGGGGAGTCTGACACTGCCCTCTCCCAACTCCTGTTATCAGGTGACACAGGGGTGGGCAGGGGAGGTGGTCTCACTGGGGGCAACTGTTTTTCTGTCTCTCTCCAAGCTAAGGTCTGGCCAATACAGGAGCATTGACTCTACTGGCAAATCCTCTAAGGCTGAGCAAAGAAACGGATGGTCATATGGTTCCCATGGCCCAGACTCTGGCCTCGGCTGCCTGAGGAGCTTCTGAGTCATTTCACCTGTCCTGGCTCCCAGCAGGGGCCTAATTGCCAAGGGGCACAGGAATGGGAAGACCAGGTTTTGCTGTAGCCCTTAAGGCTTGTTTGTTCAAGACTATCCATTAGGCATTTATTAGCCTTCATTATGAAGTGCTAGTTGCCTGATTAGTTCAAGCTGAGGGGTGGGTAAAAGAGGCAGGGGGAAATGAGGGAGCAATATGAGCAATAGGCTGATATTTGCTTTCCCAGAGAACTCTACCACTCAGCTTCCCTGTTTTATCTGTTAGCACAGCAAATTGGACCCCTCATTATCACATTTACAAAGTGCTTAGCACACACAGGGAGGAGAGTCAAGGATGTTGGCAGAGAGACTGGCTCGCACTGAGGGAGGCCCTCTCCCTAGAAGAACAAAGCCCATTTCTCCATGGTCACACTCATACCTGATGGGAAATATCCCACCAGGACCAGGCCAAATACAAGAGGATTTCTCCTTGGAGAATGGGATCTCTGGTGCAGAGGATCAGACAGAATGGAGAAATTGTCCTGGGAAGACCACCAGATTGCATGCACCCTTTGCTGAAAGAGATCCATAGTCTGAGAGATTATTGGACAGGGGGTTTGACTGCATTGGTGGCAACGAATACAGAGAGGATTTTCTCCATCATTAATAAAACTAGAGCAGTAGTTCTCACTCTTCAATGTGCCTAAGAGCCACCAGAAATCTGTTAAAATGCAGACTCTTGGGCCCCACCCCAGATCTAGCAGAATCTCTGAGTGATGTCCAGGGATCCGCATCATAACAAAGTCCATAGGAACTTCACGAATAATGCATTAAGAGGGGGCTGTAGAACAAATTGTTTAATAAACATTTCACTCACCAAATAGTCTCTGGTGAGTTCCTACCATGCAGAAGGTACAAGGCAAAAAGCCATAAGGGATAGATGCAGGAGTGAGCTGCAGAAATAAGGTAGAGCACTGGAGAAGAGATGGTCAAGGAACTGGAAGACCAGTGGGTTGGAGGACCACAGAGCTGACAGTTTAGTGGTGGGGGAGGGGGACAGGGGGGTCAGTCAGGGACACACACAATTATTACACAGTACCACACCTGGGCAAGGCAGGAGGAGTGGGAACACATGAGAAGGGCCCATCATCCCATCTTAGGGGACAGAGAAGGTTTTCCAGACAATATAACATCCAACCTGGGAGCTGACAAGAAGTTAGCCAAGCAAAAGCCCTACAAGAGATAGAGAACCCAGGCAGAAAATACAACTTGAGACAGGCCAGTGAATTCGGGTCTTGAAAATGGCTTAGAATTGTTGAACCATAACATGTGAAGGTGGGGGCTGTAAGAAATGAGGCTGGAAATGTTTGTAAAGAACCACTGGATTTTATCTAAGGGAAAGTGGGAAGACACCCAAGTAGACCAATATCATTCTAGCTACGGTTTGGAGAATGAGTTTGGGAGAGCAAAACTGGACACAGAGACCAGAGAGGAGGTTGTTGTAGTAATTTCTCTCTTCAAACCCCAGTTAGATCTGTGCCCAAAGACTGTATCACATTGCTGACCTTCACGAAACTGGGGCCAGTGTTCATGAAGTAACTCTTCTTTGATCCAATGGGCATGTCAACCACTGGATGGTTTGCCAACTGGTGGGAGTGCCCTCTACTGGTCTGGAGATTCATGCACCACACAACTTGAAAGATGGTGGCAAAGAGAAGATACATTCTTTCCTCTTCCCTGGTGGAGGGATTCTTGATGAGAGTAATGATAATACTGTGCAAACTGAGAATAAACGTTTCCAGCTTCAAGTTGCCTCTGAGAAATTTCCAGAAATAACTAATCCACAGGAAGATCCTCAGAGCTGCTACTTGTCAGGGGTTTCTATAATTATAAATAACAGGTTAACATGGAACTCCATGAAGGCTCAGACTCTTATAGTATTATCTCACTGTTGATTTAATGTACTAAGTTTCTCCCTAGGGTTTCCCACTCTAGAACTATGGACACTTCCACCATTATTAGCATCCAAAAACAAAAAACAAAAAGGCATTGCAAAGACTGTATATCATCCCAGAATATGCAGCTGACCCATCACCCCAGGTGCATACCCAAGTAGCCAAGGCAACTATTTACCCTCTGCCCTTAAAAATCATCTCTAGTTTGTGGTGGCGAGTACCCCACACAGCTACCCTCTGCCCACAGCCTGGCTGAATATGCAAAAGTGTTTCCTGCTAGGGGTTAGCATGGCCAGGATGGGTTTTCTACCCCTCAGTACACCGACACAGTCACACTGCTCCCTGTCCATGGCAGCTCCCCACAGCCCCAGCATGCCACACACTCACCCTCTCATCTGTTTGGGAGACAAGGGGAATGGGAGTCAGAATTCACCTCTTCCTTCTCCTCTGGCCACACTGCCTAAGACTTCAGCAAATACCAGGTAGATGGTGGAGGATGAATCCTTGGGCTCTGGAGTCAGAGAGACCTGCATCCAAATCCCCCTCTCCATTTGTAGCTCTATGATCTCAAGCAAGACAATTCATTTCTCTGGCCCCAGTTTCTCCAAAAATAGCATGAGGATAATAACTCTACCCACCCTTTGGCCTGTTATGACAATGAAATTTTTTAAAAAATGTGAGTGTAGAATTCCATAAGTCACTGACTCCTGGTAAACCTCATCCATCTATTCTGTTTCACTGGCTTGTGAACAACAAATGGGTAATATGTGTGGAAGCACACCATAGATGATATATATGTAATTGTTATTGATCAAACTCCTATCTGTGTATAATGCCATGCCATTCAAAGAAAATGAGAGTCTCTAAATTATTAGAACATTTAATTCTAAACAAAACACATTGAAAGTATAAACAAGCTTTAAAGTGGTAATACTAAATAACACTCTCCAGATTTTAAAGGACTTTTCCTGTGTGTTCCATAGGATGATACAGTGGCATAAAGTCACACAGAACTGGATCTAAATTACTGTTATACTACTTATTAGTTTTAACTTGGGACAAGCTTGCTAATATCTCTGAGCTAAAATTTTCTTTTCTGTAACATGATTAGGATAATATCTACTTCATAGAGTTACAGGCAGAGCTAAGCCCAGGGTGAGGTAAGTAAGGCATTTGCCTCAGGCACAAAATTTAAATATTTTTAAAGATTTTATTTATTTATTTGAGGAAGAGAGAGGGCATGAGCAGGGGTGGGGGGCGGGTTTGAGGGAGAGGGAGAAGTAGACTCTTCACTGAGCAGGGAGCCCAAAGATATGCTTCATCCCAGGACCCTGAGATCATGACCTGAGCCAAAGGCAGATGCTTAACTGACTGACCCACCCAGGCACCCCTTCAGGCACAAAATTTAAAGAGATGCCAAAAAGCACAATAATCAAGATAAATAACACTCTAATGCAATATTTTTAAAAATAAAATTAATGCAAAGAGATCCATGATGAACAAAATAGGATTGGTATTACTCATTTTTCCTTTTACTTTAGGTTCCATTATGGCTCAGTAAGGCACTGGGTGTGAGTTAATCATAAACTAAATGAGATAATAAATGTAATATCTAGAATAAGGCATGTCATATGGTAAGGGCTCCATGAATTTTTGATGAAGGAAGGAATTAATGAATGAATGATCATTTCATCTCTCTGAGTATAGTAGTACAGTATAGTATAGTATTGAATAATATAGTATGGTATAGCATAATATAGAATAATGTAGTATAGTTCAGTATATAGACACTTTAAATAAAGTTACAAATTGTCATAAAGGCCATGAAGGAAAACAACAGAACATATAAGAAAGAAAGTCCTCCTAAATGGGAGTTTCATAAAATTAGTGAATACATTTTCTAAGCTCTGGGGATTACATGTCATGGGGATTTTCCATTCCTTGAAAATTCGAAAGAACTCACCATTCAAAAGTAATCAACTGATTTACATGTCCATCAGCCCCTTCCATGCACTCCCATATCTCTGAATATTGTAATTTTTAATTGTTACCAACTAGAGAGGCAAAAAGAATGATAGTGACAATTTTATTTTTCATTTTCTTCAACAATATTTATCCAACAAATATCAACATTGTACTACATGTTGGAGATAAAATGATCATCAAAATTGACCTGGTACCTGCCTTTATGAACCATACAGTCCAGTGACCTTTTTTAAGAGTTACATTTTCTTTATAAGTTTCTTGGCTATTTGTTGCATTTTGTTTCTTGGGAAAGCATTTGCGTTTTTTACATTATACATATGAAACCCATGCATATCAGAACTGAATCCTTACATTGATCTGTTGCCAGGGAATCTTAGATAATTTCACCTAATTAGGAAAATACTGTACATGCCAATTTCCCTTGACACCTTTTCCTGGCCCCATCCCCACGTTCTCTGCATCTCATGCCCCATGTCCCATGCCCCATGTCCCATGCCCCTTGCCCCATGTACACTGAGTTTAAAAATTTATGGGTATCTTTCTATATTTTTCTTCACAATCAGATAATTTTACATACACACACATGCACACACATACACACATACATGCACACACATGCACACATGCATATACATATACACACAGGACTTTTTTCTGGTATCATTTGCTCTATATGTACTTTTCTGCATCTTGCACAACTCACTCAAACATTTTCTTAAGGAAATTACTCCAAGTCATCTGGTGTGGCTCTAATTTTTTTTATGGTTGCACAATCTTTCACTGTATGGCTATATCATTATTTATTCAGCCACGTCCCTATTGACAAGATTCACTTTTTTCCCAGTTCTTGGCCACTACAAACAATGCTGCAATTAACATATATGCCCTCATGAAGTGTGTACACTAGTTTTTAAGCAATAAATTCCTGGAGGTTTAATGCTCATTCTCAAAGGGTATCTGATATTTTAAATTTTTTTAAAGATTTTATTTATTTATTTGAGAGAGAGAGAGAAAGAATGAGCAAGGGAGTGGCAGAGGGAAAAGCAGGAGAAGCAGACTCCCCACTGAGCCGGGAGCCCAACATGGGGCTCAATCCCAGGACCCCAGGATCATGACCTGAGCTGAAGGCAGATGCTTAACTGACTGACCCACCCAGGTGCCCCTGATATTTTAAATTTTAATAGAATGTCCCCAGTTGCTTTCCAAAAAGGATGTAACACTTCACATTTTCATAAGTATGTGTCACACACACACCCCTGACAAAAATGAGTTTAAGAGTACTTTTTAATTTTGCTTGTCTAGTAAGTATAAACTGGTACTTTATTGTTGTTTTACTTTGCATTTTCCTGATTACTAATGAATTTGAGCATCTTTTCATATAGCCTTTTACTGTTCATACTATAAATTGTCTTTCCAAATACACTGCCTAGTTTTCTGATGCTTGGTATGTCTTTCATTAATTTGTTAGAGTTGTTAGTATATTATAGAAATTAACTCTTTGACATCTGCATTACAAATATTTTACCCAGGTCTATTACTAATCTATAGACTTTGTATATGGAAATGTTTTCTATACAAACACTTTACATTTTTACACAGCTAAATAAGTCTTACTTTTCTTTTATTACTTCTGGGTTTCCAATCTTGCTTGGTAGGATCTCCCTAACGACATTTTCTTGCAACTTTTTTTTTTTTTTTACATTTCCCTTACATTTGTCTTTAATCCACCTGGAATTTATTTTTGTTTTTGATATAAGAATGGGATCTATTGGGGTACCTGGGTGGATCAGTCGTTAAGTGTCTGCCTTCGGCTCAGGTCATGATCCCAGGGTCCTGGGATCAAGCTCCGCATCGGGCTCCCTGCTCGGCGGGAAGCCTGCTTCTCCCTCTCCCACTCCCCCTGCTTGTGTTCCCTCTCTCACTGTGTCTCTCTCTGTCAAATAAATAAATAAAAACCAAAAAAAAGAAAGAAAGAAAAGAAAAGAATGGGATCTATTTTTTTCTTCCAGATGGATATACAATTATGTCAGCATCATTTATGAAAGAGCATATTATTTTTCCTCTGAATTGAACCACCTCACTTGTCTTATGTTAAATTCCCATGTATTCCAACGTCTAATTCTGGACTGTTAATTCTGTTCCACTGACCTGCTTGTCTATTCTTACATAAATACCATATTGATTTTATTATAGAGGCTTTCTTATATATATTGCATATGAGACATGTCATCCCTCATTGTTCTCCTTTCTCATAATAATCTTAGTTATTCTTAACCATTCTACCATATGAAATTTAAGGTATTTGCATTCAGTTCTAAGAAAAACCCCATTAAGATTTTAAATTGAAATTGCAATAATTTATATATCAGATTGTCATTTTTATTATAGTACCCATCCAAAAATATGTCTCTCCATTTATTCAGATCTTATGTCTTTTAGTAAGATATTTTAGTCTCTTTATATACATTCTATATCTTCACTGTTAAATAATTTTGTCACTTTTAACATCATTTTAAATGATATAATATTTCCATTTCCATTATCTGGTGCTTATTGTTAGAGTTGTAAAAAATTTTTTTGTTTTTTTAATATAATTATCTTGCATTGAAGCTTATTTATTAAATCCAGTAAGTTTTTTCCCCAAGATACCTCGGATTTTCTTGGTGTACAATCTTATTAGTAGCAAGAAGAGATTATGTTATCTATTCTTTTCTAATACTTATGCCTGTTATTTCATTTTCTTACCTTACTATATTTGCTAACACCTTCAAAATAACATTAAATAATAATGGTGATTGTAGGCAACCTTCTCTCTAGTTTTTTATTATAATTGAAATTGTCTCAGTGTCTTTCACTTTAGGATAATATTTGCTGTTGGTTTTTAGTCGTTTTTATATTCAAGAGCTTTCTGCTTTCTATTTATATTAAAAAGACTGTTGAATCACAGACCTGTACCTCTGAAACAAATAATACATCATATGTTAAAAAAAAAAAAAAGAAGATAGTAGGAAGGGTAAAATGAAGGGGGGGAAATCAGAAGGGGAGACGAACCATGAGAGACTATGGACTCTGAGAAACAAACTGAGGGTTCTAGAGGGGAGGGGCATGGGGGGATGGGTTAGCCTGGTGATGGGTCTTAAAGAGAGCACGTACTGAATGGAGCACTGGGTGTTATACACAATGAATCATGGAACACTACATCAAAAACTAATGATGTAATGTATGGTGATTAACATAACATAATTTAAAAAAGAATGACTGATAAATTTAATCCAATGCCTTTTTATCATTTAGTATTGTGTTCAGATGGTTTTTCTCTTTTTTAATTCACTGGTGAGTTTATTTGCTGTTCTGCTTTTTTTGTTGGTTTTCTATTTCAGTAATTCTCTTTTCCTTTGTTTCTAGATAGTATTTCTTTTTAAATGTCCTCTTTGATTCTGCTGTTATCTAAGAATCTCTTTCTTATTTCCAAGTACTTAAGATTTGTTAGTTCCCTTTTTATGGTTTATTTCTAATTTCATTGACTCATGACTAATGAATGTGTCCCATAAAAGCTCTACTGTTTTTATTTTGGTCAATATTTTTGAAGGTTTTTGCCACCTAGCTGGTGCTGTAACTGAGTCTTCAAAAGTCTATTTTATTGTTCTAACAAGCCAGCTCTTTCTGGATTATGGGGAATATGTTAAGACCGGTGAATTCCATGTGCATGAGTCTATTGCCACGCTTCATTTGCTGTGAATTGAGTTCCTTGGTCAGAAGCCATGCTGTGTGGAATACCATGACAGTAGATAAACATTCTGTAAGTCCATGGAGGATAAAGTCGGCAGGAGCAATTTAGGCAGGGAAAGCAAATTCATATCCTGATTAAGTGTCTACTCCAGTCAGAATAAAATGCTGCCCCTTCCATGATGAAGCATCCAATGTAATCAACCTGCCCAGGTAGCAGCTGATCACCCCAGGGAACAGTGCCATATTAGGGACTCAGTTTTGGTCTCTGCTGCTGGCAGATTTGGGCACTCAGCAGTCCCATAGTCAGGTCAGCCTCTGTGAGTACAAGTCCACATTGCTGAGTATATGCATAACCTCCATCACTGCCACAAAGGCCACTTCGTTCATGAACCTATTAGGTAATGATAGGAGTGGCTGGGGAAAAAGCTGACTGGTATCCACTTGATTGTTAAAACTCTCCCTAATGAGGTTACCCTTTGGTAAGCAGTCACATGGGATATAAGTATTTTCATGTTTTTGCCCATTTAGATAGGTCTATCCACACACCTATTCCCAAAATTTCATTGTCACCAATTTTCCAATCATGTTCTTTAATTCCCTCAGATGGGGGTGGAGAGGCCCCCCCACTCTACTGGGAGTGGGGAAGCTGCTTCCACTGGTAAAGAAAACTTACCAGAACTTAAGTGCTCAATATCCTCAGCTTCATCAGAGTCTTTCCATACAACCCCATTCCAACTTTTAGGATCCCATTCCTTCCCTGTCAATACCATCACTTTAACAGTAGACAAACTGCAAGGCTAGCAGTTCAATTTTCCTTGTAACTCAGTCAGTTGCAAGATGAGATCCTGGATTTGACTTTCAGCAATTTCAGCCCTGGCTACAGAAGATAAATGTCTCCTTCAGAGTACACATAGAAGCTTTCAGGTCACTTATGTGGCACATGAGCTGAGCTTCAAATACCTGAGCTCATTCTTTTCTTTCCCCACTTTGCCCAGTGACAGTAGGAGCAACCAGCCAACCTCATTATATTCATTAGTTTGGAAAAAATGTTTGAAAGTATCATATACCCAGTCACCCAGATTCTTATTTATTGTAAGTGGGTGATTAGGAGTAGGAGCTATTTTGTATATTTCAATTGCCAGATCATAACATGGACTATGCTATACTCCCTTTACTGCTAGAAACAGAATCATTAGCATCTTTAAATCTAATCAGATTAGAGAGCCAATTCCATAGACCCCAGAACCAATTCAGAAAACTCATTCTTAAAATTCTGTTCCTCTAGAACCACTTTCAGTATCAAAATCTTAGTTAGGGCTCTTCACAGAAACAAAACCTATAAGTGTCCATTATAAATAATTCTTTTTATTATAAAGTACAGTTTATCCTTGTCTGTTCGGTGCAATTATTGTGCATTGTAGAGAAAGATGCAACTCTGCCTACAAAGATCAAAATGTAGCTTCATTTATAATTATAAAAAAGGGCAACAATTAGTAAAGATAACAAAATCATTTGGTGAGTTTCTTTTGTTGGATCCAAGAAACATTTTATGTTATTAAAAAAAAAGATAGTAAGAAGGGAAAAATGAAGGGGGGTAATCGGAGGGGGAGACGAACCATGAGAGACTATGGACTCTGAGAAACCAACTGAGGGCTCTAGAGGGGAGGGGGGTGGGGGGATGGGTTAGCCTGGTGATGGGTATTAAAGAGGGCATGTACTGAAGGGAGAACTGGGTGTTATACACAAACAATGAATCACGGAACACTACATCAAAAACTAATGATGTAATGTATGGTGATTAACATAACAAAATAAAATTTTTTTAAAAACTGCTACAAATGACAAGGTTAGAAAACTAAGAATTTGATGTTGGAGAAGACACTTCCGTATCTTTTAAATTGAGAACATTTTCATGTGATTGATCTAAGGGGAAGCCTGAGACTATGATGAACTTGTTCTTTCCACCTTGTAGCTTTTGTGTGTCACATACTCTTCCTTATCATCTTTCCATCTGCTTTGTATTTCCCCATCATCTGAATTGTGTGAAAAAAGCTGATAGGAGTCTGCAATATTCACAGATAACTTGGAAATAAAGACAGATAATAAGATTTTTAGAAATTGAAAAATTGGACCAATCTATTTGCAGAAGCTTATTGACAAAATAAAAAATAAGCTTCAGGGAAGAGAAACTACTGATGGTGATACCTGAGAAGAGACATTAGACAAAACTTATCAAAAGTTAAACTCAATAATATAGAAGAAAGAATTACAAGATAGCTTCTCTTTTTTTTTTTCAGTTCCTTTTCTGAATATGAAAGCTTTCTCAACCTACTTGGCATTGTGAGAAATGCTAAAATCCCCAAAGTATAACAACTATTTTTGCAATCTTCAGGAAAACTTTTTTTAATTGGAAACTTTTTTAAAGCCAGAAAAAAATAAATTATCCATATTATTTAAATAATTAAAAATAAATAAGAAAGTCTAGCTTATTTAAAGATTAGTAAGTTGTTAATTCCATTGGTAATAAAAATGTTAAACATCTAAAAGATGGTTAAATCTAAAATGTGTGACTTCTGAATAAACTGTGGTTTTGAAATTTATGTAGTCAATGTATGGTAATTCTGAGCATAACAATTTATACATAATACATTTTATATTTTAAACTAACAAAGTCACTACAGAAATATAGAGGACATTTTTTTAAAGAATTACTTGTATTTTAATCTTCACAAATTTTCCATTTTGTTTCCATAGCTTCCATTTTTTCTGAAAAATGTGCTTCCTTAGAAATTACAGTAAGAAAGTGGTGGGGCTGGAAATGGAGCACCCAGTATCCTGACTCCAGGATGAATTTCTCTTCCCTACAAAGTCTTCAAGCTCAATGTAAACAAACTAACTAATTTTTATGGGATAGTTGATGTATTCCTCTGTGTGCATAAGTGTGTCTCAACATTTTGATTACTTACCTGTTAATAACTTCACTGTTATTTGCATTACAACACACTGGCCTTTGACTTCAGAGCTTGAGTGTCCTGAGGACTAGGCATTTCACCCAAACACAAAATCAGCTGGTACTGAAATGTAGGGAGACATCAGTTTCTCTAAATCATCTCAGTCTTTTGCTGAATCACAGCCACCCATCTAGATAAGAAATGAAAGATTTTTTTCTAGCAACTTGATAGCTTTCTTGGTGAGGCAAGAGAAAAAGAAGGGATCCCTTAACTCCATCAGAATTATTCTAGGTCCATTCTCTCTTGTGCATCTACCATGCTGGCTCCAGGGTTGGCCGTGGGCACAAGGTGGACAGACTTTCTCTCATACCCAAGTCCCTGATGCCCCTAGAGCAACCTCTAGTTATCCAGTTCTCCCTTTCCCTGGGGACCAATTCCAAGCCTGCTCTCTGATGGGACCCCAGGCTCTAGATTAGGGGTTGTCAAAATTAAGGATCCTGCAGTGAGGCAAAATGGTGGAAGAGTAAGGGACCTCATTTCATCAGGTCCCTTTAGCTAGATAACTATCAAATCATTCTGAACATCCATGAATTCAACCTGAGATGTAAGAAAAAAGAACTCTACAAGCAGTAAAGTGACCACTTTTTGCAAGGTAAGAGGTGCAGAGAAGTGAATCTGAGGGGAGATATTGGAAGATAAATGGCGAGAGGAGGGAGCCTCAGTAAGCTGGCTACCAGAAAGTGATATAGCCCTGGGAGCAAAATCAGAACACTTAGGATCCCTGGAGTCACAGAAAGAACAGGGGTGCCTGAGCTGGTAGAGTTCCCAAGCATTAGAGTGGGGAAACTGGTTATGGTCAGTGAGACCGGGAGGGGGCTCTCAGCTCTGTTGGCCATAAACTGTGAGCTGTTGCCCCATCAGGTGACCACTCTCCACGTGGGGACTCTGCAAAGGACAGGAACTTGGGGACCCTCCACCTTCCACTGGGAGGGGCAAAGCAGGTACACAGGATCAGGCAACTGCTCTCTGTGCCAACTCTCTCTGTGCTACAAAGTGCAGAAATGGGGGACCTTCCACCTTCCCCCATGGAGGATCAGTGTGGGTATATACCATAAGAGTCTGCAGAGTTTGGCACACACAAAAGTGAAGACTGTTTATCCTTGAGGGTTTACTGAAGAGAGGGGACTATGATCTTCAGCTCTGGGGCTGAAGATCAGGGCGCCTTCATTTTTATTTTGATCCTCTAAAGAGGCCTGGAAAGCCTTCAGGGAATAAAAGACACACAGAACAACCAAAAACAGCTTACACTGAGCCCTGCCCCCTGGCAAGGGGTGGTGCTACTCTGCCCATGCAAAGACACCTGAGAATCAGCCCCCCAGGCCCCTCCCCCAAAAGACAAACTGGAAGAACAGGTGAATAGCAAATTTACTGACCACACAGGACTGTAAAACTCCAGCACTAGGGGATAATAGTATATAGAATTTGAGCTTTTTTCTCATGATTTGTTTATCTTTCAGTTTGAAATTTTCCATTTCTTTTTTTTCTTTTCAACTAGTTTCTTATTTTATCAACTCTTTGTTTTTAAATTAAGTTTCACTCTTTACATTTACATTTTATAGATATATTCTTCATTTTTGGCTTCCTTTCACTCTATTCAATTTTATTTTTGTATAAATCTATAAGTTTAGCTTTCTTTACAATGTTAGGATTTAGTGTCTTCTAACACACAGACCAAGATACACTCAGGACCAAGTGGATCACCCTGTTTTGTCCACCCTGTGAGATTAGATTCTCCACCCCCTTTTATTTTTTTCCCTTCTTTTTTTCTTTTTCTTTTTCTTTTCTTTTCTGGTTTCTGACCTCTTCGAACTTGTCAGCTGTATTTTGCTTGGGTTATGGTTGACATTTTTAATAGTGCTCACTCATTCAACCATTCTTCTCTGGACAAAATGACTAGAAGGAGGAATTCACAACAAAAAAAGAACCAGAGGGAATACTTTCTGTCACAGATCTAATCGATATGGATATAAGTAAAATGTCAGAAATGGAATTCAGGATAACAATTATAAAGTTACTAGCTGGGCTTGAAAAAAGCATAAAAGACACTAGAGAATCTCTTAGTGCAGAAGTGAGATCTAATCAGACCGAAATTAAAAATGCTCTAACTGAGATGCAGTCTAAATTGGATGCTCTAACAGCTAGGGTAAATGAGGCAGAAGAGAGAGTAAGTGACATAGAAGACAAGCTGTTGGAAAGGAAGGAAGCTAAGAAAAGAGAAAAAAACAACTAATGGACCATGAGGGGAGGCTTCCAAGATATCAGTGATGCCATAAAACAAAAAATATTAGAATTATTGGTGTGCCCGAGGGAGAAGAGAGAGAGGGCCAGAAGGTATATTTGAGCAAATTATAGCTGAGAACTTCCCTAATCCAGGGAAGGAAATAGGAATTCATGTCCAAGAGGTAGAGAGGACCCCTCCCAAAATCAGTAAAAATAGATCAACACTCCAACATATAATAGTGAAGCTTGCAAGTTTCAGAGATAAAGAGAAAATCCTGAAAGCAGTTCAAGACAAGAGGTTCCTAAACTATAGCAGTAGGAACGTTAGACTGGTATCAGACCTATCCACAGAGACCTGGCAGGCCAGAAAGGGCTGGCATAATATATTCAGGGTACTAAATGAGAAAAACATGCAGCCAACAATACTTTATCAAGCAAGGCTGTCATTCAGAATGGAAGGAGAGATAAAGAGCTTCCAGGACAGACAGAAACTGAAAGAATATGTGACCACCAAGCCATCTCTGCAAGAAATATTAAGGGGGATCTTGTAAGTGAAAAGAGAGCCCAAGAGTAACATAAACCAGAAAGAAACAGAGACTATCTACAGAAACAGGGAATTTACAGGTAATACAATGGCACTAAATTCATATCTTTCAATAGTTACTCTGAATATAAAAGGGCTAAATGATCCAATCAAAAGACACAGGGTATCAGATTGGATAAAAAAGCAATACCCATCCATATGCTGTCTATAGGAGACTCATTTTAGACCTAAAGTCACCTCCAGACTGAAAGTGAGGGGGTGAAAAACCATTTATCATGCAAACGGACCTCAAAAGAAAGCTGGGGTAGCAATCCTCATATCAGACAAACTAGATTTTAAACCAAAGACTGTATTAAGAGATGAAGAGGGACACTATATCATATTTAAAGGGTCTACACAACAAGAAGATCTAACAATTATAAATATTTATGCTCCTAATTTGGGAGTAGCCAATTATATCAACCAGTTAATAACCAAATTAAAGAAATACAGTGACAGTAATACAATAATAGTAAAGGACTTCAACACCCCACTCACAATAATGGACAGATTATCTAAGCAGAAGAAAAAGAAGGAAACAAGGGTTTTGAATGACACACTGGACCAGATGGACTTCACAGATATATTCAGAACATTCCATCCCAAAGCAATAGAATACACATTCTTTTTGAGTGCACATGGAACTTTCTCCAGAATAGATCACATACTGGGTCACAAATCAGGTCTCAACTGATACTAAAAGATTGGGATTATACCCTGCATATTTTCAGACCACAGTGCTTTGAAACTGGAACTCAATCACAAGAAGAAATTTAGAAGGAACACAAATACTTGGAGGTTGAAGAGCATCCCACTAAAGAATGAATGGGTCGACCAGGAAATTAAAGAGGTATTTTAAAAATGCATGGAATCTAATGAAAATGAAAACACAACTGTTCAAAACCTTTAGGATATAGCAAAGGTGGTCCTAAGAGGGAAGTGCATCACAATACAAGCCTCTCTCAAATATTAGAAAAATCTCAAATACACAAGCTAAACTTACACCTAAAGGAGCTGGAGAAAGAACAGCAAATAAAGCCTAAAACAATCAAGAGAAGAGAAATAATAAAGATTAGAGCAGAAATCAATGAAATAGAAACCAGAACAGTAGAACAGATTAACGAAACTAGAAGCTGGTTCTTTGAAAAAATTAATAAGATCAATAAACCCCTAGCCAGACTTATCAAAAAGAAAAGAGAAAGAACCCAAAGTAATAAAATCATGGATGAAAGAGGAGTGATCATGACCAACACCGAGGAAATAAAAACAATTTTAAGAACATATTATGAGAAACTACCTGCCAACAAATTAGGCAATCTGGAAGAAATGGATGCATTCCTAGAGATGTATAAACTACCAAAGCTGAAACAGGAAGAAATAGAAAATCTGAATTGACCCATAACCAGCAAGGAAATTGAAGCAGAAATCAAAAACCTCCCAAAAAACAAGAGTCCAGGGCCAGATGGCTTACCAGGGGAATGCTACCAAACATTTAAAGAAGAAATAATACCTATTCTACTGAAGCTGTTTAAAAAAAAAAATAGAAATGGAAGGAAAACTTTCAAACTCATTCTATGAGGCCAATATTACCTTGATCCCAAAACCAGACAAAGACCTCATCAAAAAGGAGAATTACAGACTGATATCCCTGATGAACATGGATGCCAAAATACTCACCAAGACATTAGCTAAGGATCCAACAGTACATTAAAAGGATTATTCACCATGACCAAGTGAGATTTATTCCTTGGCTACAAGGGTGGTTCAACATTCACAAATCAATCAACATGACAGATCACATTAATAAAAGAAAGGATGAGAACCATATGATTCTCTCAGTTGATGCAGAAAAAGCATTTGACAAAATACAGCATCGTTACTTGATTACAACTCTCCACGGTGTAGGGATAGAGGGAACATACCTCAATATCATAAAAGCCATATATGAAAAGCCCACAGTGAATATCATTTTCAATGGGGAAAAACTGAGAGCTTTTCCCTTAAGGTCAGGAACACGACAGGGATGCCCACTCCCACCTCTGTTGTTCAACATAGTAGGAGAAGTCCTAGCCTCAGCAATCAGACAACAAAAAGAAATAAAAGGCATTTGAATTGGCAAGGAAGAAGTCAAGCTTTCACTCTTCACAGATGACATGATACTTTAGGTGGAAAGCCCAAAAGACTCCACCCCAAAATTGCTAGAACACATACAGCAATTCAGCAATATGGCAGGATATAAAATCAATGCACAGAAATCAGTTATACACTAACAATGAGACAGAAGAAAGAGAAATTAAGGAATCAATCCATTTACAATTGCACCAAAAACCATAAGATACCTAGGAATAAACCTAACCAAAGAAGTTAAGGATCTGTACTCTAAAAACTACAGAACACTTATGAAAGAAATTGAGAAAGACACAAAGAAATGGAAAAACGTTCCATGCTCATGGATTGGAAGAATAAATATTGTTAAAATGTCTATGCTACCCAGAGCAATCTATGCATTCAATGAAATCCCTATCAAAAAACCATTAACATTTTTCACAGAGCTGGAACAAATAATCCTAAAATTTGTATGGAACCAGAAAAGACCTCGAATAGCCAAAAGAATGTTGAAAAAGAAATAGTTTTCACAATGCCAGACTTCAAGCTCTATTCCAAAGCTGCAATCATCAAGACAGCATGGTACTGGCACAAAAACAGACACATAGATCAATGAAACAGAATAGAGAACCCAGAAATGGACCCTTAACTCTATGGTCAACTAATCTTCGACAAAGCAGGAAAGAATATCCAATGGGAAAAAAAAGCAGTCTCTTCAATAAATGGTGTCGGGAAAATTGGACAGCCACATGCAGAAGAATGAAACTGGACCATTTCCTTACACCACACAAAAAGATAAACTCAGAATGTATGAAAGACCTAAATATGAGACAGGAATCCACCAAAATCCTAGAAGAGAACACGGGCAGCAACCTCTTTGATCTTGGCCACAGCAATTTATTGCCAGACAGGTCTCCAAAGGCAAGGGAAACAAAAGCAAAAATGAACTATTGGGACTTCATCAAGATAAAAAGCTTCTGCACAGCAAAGGAAACAGTCAACAAAACCAAAAGACAACCGACAGAATGGGAGAAGATATTTGCAAATGGCATATCAGATAAAGGGCTAGTACCCAAAATCTATGAAGAACTTATCAAACTCAAAACCCAAAAAACAAAGAATCCAGTCAAGAAATGGGCAGAACACATGGACAGATATTTCTGCAAAGAAGACATACAAATGGCCAACAGACACATGAAAAAACTCTCCATATCACAAAAATAGACTCAAAATGGGTGAAAGACCTAAATACGAGACAATAATCATCCATCAAAATCCTTGAGGAGAACACAGGCAGCAACCTCTTCAACCTCAGCTGCAGCAACTTCTTCCTAGAAACATCGCCAAAGGCAAGGGGAAGCAAGTGCAAAAATGAACTATTGGGACTTCATCAAGATAAAAAGCTTTTGCACAGCAAAGGAAACAGTCAACAAAACCAAAAGACAGCTGACAGAATGGGAGAAGATATTTGCAAATGACA